>NC_056004.1:66153256-67353256 GCF_018446385.1 Zingiber officinale
GCTAAACGGGTCCGCCCAGAATTTTACTCATAAAAATTGTTGTAAAAATTATAGAAAATACTTAATTTAGAATTATTTATTATTTTGTGATAGTCATGGCCCAAAAGACCCAAATTGGATTTGAAAATTGTGTTGTAATTCATATTATGGCCTGCGCGCCGTCATTTGTGTTGTGTGTGCTGTATACTTGATACGCGACCTGCGCGTCGTACCTTTCTCCATTTATTCTTGTTGTAAATTAGTTTAGATTAGAATGTAACTTGAGTTTCAAAATTGTAATGTACAAAATTGGAGCCGTGGAAGGTCCACCCGAGATGGAGTTACGAGGAGGGCGCGAGCAACACAAGGTGGTCAAAGTGAGGAGCTTGAGAAGCTGTTGACCCTAGGTTGACCATCCAATCTTCTCATTGGCTTGAGAAGATCATAGTAGGGCCATGACTAATCACAAATAGTATAATTAATTGTTTGTGTGTGTGTATTTGATGCATGCTAGTAAAGTAGTTAATTAGCGCCTTAACGATTAGATTAGATCTAAATCGTGTACAAGATGCACCCTACGATTAGATTAGATCTCAATCGCGTCAACTCTAAAATGCCTACCATGCCGTGATACCTATCACTATGTCGATCACATGTGTTGTTGAATCTGCCAAAGCAGAGCAACATATATTATCTTGGTAGGGTACGCAGGGACAATCTTGGTCCCGCCTATCAACGCATGGGTGAGTAGAGAGTCAATTTGATTGAGTACAACTAGTTAAATCGAGTTTAACTGTAGGCATTCTTCCAACGGTTGGAAAGATAGGACATAAATCACATTTATATTAATTTTTGGGCGCATTAGCCAAAGCTAACTCAAGTTTTAATATAACTGCGGATAATGATCTTATAAACAAGAGTTGTATAGAGATGTAATTGGTAAATCGTTACCTACCGATCATACTAAATCTTGGGCGTATTAGCCAAAGCTAACTCAAGGGTTAGTATGATATGGATCTTGTCTCACATGAATTATAGAATTCAGTGGGAGCATCATTTAATTAAAGGCCTAATTAAATGATTACTAGAATATGATGCTTATTTATTTTTCTGTTGTAGATAACCATGACATCAAACACGAACACCTTCTCTCTGCGTTCTATCCTTGACAAGGACAAGCTCAACGGAGTAAATTTCCTGGACTAGTACAGGAATCTGAGAATAGTTCTCACCCAGGAACGTAAACTGTATGTTCTGGAGCAGCCCATTCCGGAGGCTCCTCCTGCCAATGCCACGCGAGCAGACAAAGATGCTTACAAGAAGCATCAAGATGACGCATTAGATGTACCATGTCTAATGCTCGCGACCATGAACTCTGAGCTTCAGAAGCAACATGAGTTAATGGGTGCTTATGATATGGTTGAACATCTTCGTCAACTATATCAAGGACAAGCACGACACGAGAGATTTGAGATCTCAAGGACACTATTTCAGTGCAAGATGTCAGATGGGGCTCCCGTATGTCCATATGTACTCAAAATGATTGGGTACATAGAAAACCTACAGAGGTTGGGATTCCCGCTTGGCCAAGAGCTGGCCACTGACCTGATCTTGCAATCCTTGCCGGATAGCTATAGTCAATTCGTTCTAAACTACAATATGAACGAAATTGACAAGCCACTGCCCGAGCTGCTTAGCATGTTAAGAACTGCTGAGCTGAACCTTAAGAAGGTTAAGTGTAACGCCCCGCCCCTCCTGCTAAGGCGACGGGGGTTACTTGCGACACATACATACTTAACACAGCGGAAGTCTTACTTAGAGAATTAAAAAAAAACATTTTCTTACTTAAAAATTCACCATAGATATAAAAGAACCACATAGCATACCTATCATATTTTTGAGTCTTAAATACCTAAACACATACTTAAGATCATGGAGTCATAAGGTAAAAACATCAGCATGGTAAATTTCTTATTAAATAAAAGCAGGTCATTTCTTTTAGCCAGTCCACTACCGCACACATCCTTCTAGCCCCTCCTGCTGCTCCCCTAGTCCATCCATGTCTTGCCTTTATCTGTGGTACAAGAAAGTAAGCTGTGAGCACTCATGGCTCAGTAAGTTCCTTTCCTACTCACAAAAACCGTAAAGCATATTAAAAACATAAGTCATAAGGCATAAAGACAAATGTATCATGTCAAGAGCATATCATGGCATATCATAACATAACATAAAGTATCATGGCATAATCATAAAGTATAAGCATGGTAAATTCCTAAACATATATCATGCAACATATGCAACATGTCTTTTGAAAACTTATACAATACATACTTAAACATAATCTCAACATGATTGGGGCCCCGACTTGTACCACATACATAAATGCGCGCGTCCTATGTAGGTCCAAGGTAGTAAGTCTTGAACCCTACAAGGCATACATACTAGGCCCGTTTCTTAGTCCATCGACCTAGGGGCACTTAGGAGCCCATCCCTAACGAGACTCGTTTCTTAGTCCATCGACCCCGGGGCGCTTATGGAGCCCACCCTTGGTACAAGCCATACATAAAGTAAAGTAGCATGTCATACATATCGTAGTTCTTATTCTTACATGCATATCATGTTTCTTGACATATCATAAAACATGCATTTTTTTTTGGGCACACAGCACATGCATGAATCATAGCATACATCATGAACATATCACTTAGCATATCATAAGCATGCATATTTGGGCACACAGCACATGCATGAATCATAAGCTTGCATAATGAACATATCATTTTTATCATATCCTAAAGCATGCATGATTGAGCACATAGCACATACATGGATCATAAGCATACATAAGAGAGCATATCACTTATCCTAAAAGACATAACCATTCATGGAATCATTAAATAACATCTCTTGATTCATTCATAACATGTGAGGTACATCTAGGTCACTAAACTCATATGACCGAAAGTCATGAATAGAGGCATGATATCTAGACAACATACAAATATAAAAATATCATGATATCTTCACATACTAGCATAATAAAGGTCATAAGCATGTTAACCTAAATTTTTAAGCCCTCCTAGGTTTCAAATTCTTCATGGCCGAAACCTTTCATGTAGAGCAAACAAGTTCTAAATAACATGCAATGTCACGCCCCAGAGGAGTCTCTGTCCGAAGAAATTTCGGCAGCATCTCCCCTGTACGGCGGACAATATGAAACGCTCTACATATCACATATACATCAGCCACAGGCGGCTGGAATGGTAACAATAAATAAAAACAAACACCACGCAGTTTATAAAGATATTCAGCCTCTGGCTGTCACAACCACGCAGTTAATAATAATAATCAATAACAATAGGACTCTGACTCGAAATCCACCCTACTCCACTACACTCGTAAAGCTCAAATCCAACGAACTCACCTCTTCTGCCGTCCAGACAGGCACGTAGTAGAATGAAATCCAATATCATATCAAAAATCCATCAAAAGATATCACTCCATACAATATCCATAGGAAAAATCCAAAGACAATACTAAAACAAAGTCTGATATAGAAAAAGGCCAAAATAAAACGAATAGCGAACTAGTAGAGAACTAGCTCTACATGCAGATGGGGGTCAGCGACTGGAACTGCTCCGGACAGCCTCAACCTGAAAATATCAACAATGGAGGCGGGGTGAGTCCAACACTCAGCAGGTACAACTGATATGCATAATAAAACAAATAACAGACAACACTAATCATGCGTACCGTCTCCTGAATACGAGAATGAATAAATGCAACTGAAACGAAATCAGGAGATAACTGTACTAACCGGAATCAAGGTACAAAGGTAACAGGTCGTCAGACCGAAGAAGTCATAATCCTGTATGCATGTCAATCAAATGCATCCATACAAATGCAGCATATAAGTGCAACAATCACAAACAATAAAATGCAATAAATGCATATGGTGACCGTGCACTCGGACATCACTGCTCCTGACAGTGACTGAGTGGACGGAATGCTGTCGGAGTACTCCTGTCCTTTGGCCCCAAATCATAAATGGGGGAGCTCAATGCTCTCATCTCCCGGTACACAATGACGGGGAGGATATCTCTGCCGGCTACCACGCTGAGTCATCTGACCAACGGAGCCAAACAACGTCCACCATCTGCCGGCTACTACGCTGCTACACTAAATGCCAGCGGAGCCAAACAGAGCGGAACTGACTGCCGGCTACCACACTGAGTCCTCAGACCAACGGAGCCAAACAGCAGAACCGCCACACACCTGTCTGATATACCACTAACCCATGGGTGGTGGTGGTGTGTACAGTACATGTAACTGGCGATGGGCTCAACCATAGCGGAGCCAATAATCGCACAGCATGCAAACATGATGCATGACACTAAGCATGGCAATCTCATGAATAGCATAGCAAGATCCATACACAAATACAAGGTGTACCACAAGTCAATGTATCAAATGGAAGGTACACAAACAGATAGGGTATCATATAAAACCCTAGGTCCAGAACATGATGTATCACATGGTTGGGTCACTACTAGAAGCATGTATGGTCAGATAAATAACAACATGCAGGGTATAATAAATAAACAAATAACATGTAATAGATCATGTAGTGACCAACCGAATAAAATGGAAACCACAATTCTTGCTATATGTTAAACACTTTATTATGCATATCAAAAGACATAAGTCAAAGTACCCGCCTCCGATAAAATGGTCCAATCCGGAAATCAAGATACCCGTCGAGATACGGTCTCGAATCAGAGTCCTGCGTTATTAAACAGATAAGGTATTTAGCTATATAGCTAAATAAAAATCTCCAAACCTATTTAATAATCTTATCCATTCCTTAATTCAACACGTATACCTAGGTTAACATTAGTTATTAACCTATCTATCAATCATCAACAAAATGGTTAAAACCCAAATTCACTCAAACCACATATCACGATTATGTAGAATTAGGGCACCCTAACCAGTCCACAACAAAAATGAAATATAGTACATATACAAAATTACCTCTACAACTTGTCCAAATCTGATTGGAAACGTTGCTTCTATAAATCAACAGTCGGAGCAAGGATAAATTGCCAATCTCCCAAACAGATAAACCTAAATCACAATTAACACGACAAAAATCAATATCAGACCCAATTCCTCAAGGATCACACCCATAATTCAAACAACTTACCCTCATCTGAAATTTCTCCAGAATGAACGAGATCCAAGTACTGTTTTGGTGAACACAAAACTCTTCCTCTTGATACCGAAGAGGAGAGGGTGTCTCAAAGGTTCGTCCCTCGTTGAATCTGGAAGAAGCCCCATAGGAGAAGCAGTGGCGTTGGCCGTTGGCACAGAGGTGGTGGCAACCGGAGCTAGGGTTCACTGGCCGACACTGTGCAGAGGAGCAGCGACGGCAGTAAAGCACTAGGGCAAGACTTGGAGCAAAGAGGAAAGGATCGGGATGGGGGGCTCGGTCGGCCCTGTGCTCGGTATCCCCACGGCTAGGGCAACAGGGGGTCGGCGGTGGCTCTCGTCGCCGGCGGCAGAGACCAAGGCAGAGAGGAGGGTCGCCGGCGTCGGCAGAGGAGAGAACCGCCGGGGCCGGCGGTTAGGGCAAGGAGGAGAAGGCGTCGGCGGCGTCGGGTGCGCGGAGAGGATGCGAGGCGCGCTCGGGTTTGGCAAGGGGAAGGAAACGGCGACACTAATAAAGGAAAAAGAAATAAAAATAAATAAATAAATAAAAAGAAAAGGAAATATATATACATTTCCTCTCTTAAATAGGGTAGCCTAAACAGGCCTTTCCCGGACCCTGTTTTTGTCCCCATTAACTTGTCCATACGAGCTCCGAAAAATTTCCAAAAAAATTTCTAAAAATTCCGAAAAATTCCCTTATCATTTTCGGTATTTTACATTCTCCCCCACTAATAAAAATTTGGTCCCCAAATTTCGTTATCTACCATCAGCAAGTACTAACAACAGATATAAAGTATAAATGCTGAACGGTAAATAATTCACATACCTCAAGTGAAAAGATGGGGATATCGAGCTCGTATCGTATCCTCAAGCTCCCAAGTAGCCTCCTCGTCTGAATGATGCTGTCATCCGACTTTAACCAGCCGGATAGTCTTGTTCCACAACTTACACTCTTTCCGATCCAAAATCCGTACCGGAACCTCCTCATAAGTAATGTCAGGCTGAACTGGAACTGGAATATCAGCCAACACGTGAGCTGGGTCTACTATGTATCTTCTCAGCATAGATACACAAAATATGTCTTGAACACCTGTCCGGAACGGTGGTAGTGTCAGATGGTAAACTACCGCTCCGATCCTCTCCAAGATCTCGAAAGGACCAATGTAACGCGGAGCTAGCTTACCTCTGATGCCAAATCTCTTCACCCCTTTCGTGGGCGAAACTCGCAGAAATATATGGTCGCAAATGGAGAACTCTAAGGGTCTCCGACTCCGGTCAGCATAACACTTCTGGCAGTCTTATGCCTCTGACATCCTCTGTCTGATAATATGGACCACTTTGCCTCATGTTGAGCTCTATGAGGTCTCAACAACTGGGTCTCTCGGATTCTCATCCTGATCGACGACTGAGCAACTATGGTAACAAGATTACCCTGCTCTGTCTGTCCCTGCTCCTCAATGTCTAACTCAGAGAAATCCTGAATCAAATCTGTGACCACAACTCGGTGGCAAGCTAAAGTCCCTATGGACTTCTGGCTAAGTGAATCGGCAACCACATTAGCTTTTCCCCAGTGATAGCTAATGGTACAAATCATAATCTTTCAGGAACTCCAACCATCTCCTCTATCGAAGATTAAGTTCCTTCCGAGTAAACATATATTTGAGATTCGGATGGTCAGTGAGAACCTCAATGTAATATCATACAGGTAATGCCGCTAAATCTTCATAGCAAAAATAATAGCGGCCAACACCAGATCATGAACTGGTTATTTCTTCTCATGCTCCTTCAACTATCGAGAAACATATGAGAATACTCTACCGTGCTGCATCAGAACAACACTCATATCCTGTAAAAACGTGTCGGTGTAGAGGACAAATCTGTCCTCTTCGAAGGGTAAAACCAAAACCAGAGCCGACACTAATCTCCGCTTCAGCTCCTAGAAACTGGTCTTGCAATCCTCAATCCAAGTAAACTTCACGCCCTTCATGGTCAAGCGTGTAAGTAACATAGCAATCTGTGAGAAACCCTCAACGTATCTCCGGAAATATCGAACCAAACAGAGGAAGTTGCGAGCTTCCTGTACAGATTTTGTCTAATCCCAACGGTAACAACCTCTATCTCCTGTGGAACCACGGTATACTACTACTGGTGATCGTGTGTCTCAAACATCTCGTAGGAGACAACTAAATCAGCACTACTGATAATCACATATAGACGTTCTCATCGAAACATCTCTAGCTCTATGCAAAGGTAGTGTACGTGACTCACCTCGGATCCGTAATAGATCACAACATCGTCCACAAAAATAATAGAAACCTATCCAAACATCCTGGAAATACCAAAATCACCAAGTCTCTAAAAACCTCTAAGGCACTGTAAGCCTATATGGCAAAACTCAAGACACAAAATGTCCGTATAACAGACATTCCTATCCATAAGATCTCCGATAATAAATCGAAATATCTTATCATCAACAACATAAATCACCACAGAATAAATCCTCCAGTGTGAGAGCAACGCTCCATTACAGGAAACACCACATATGTGGGAGCAACGCTCCACCACAAATAATCTGAAATATGTATCTGCAATAAATATATGAGCAATGCTCCGCTACCAGTAATCCGTAATATGTGGGAGCAACGCTTCACCACAAAATAATACATAAGTACCCCAAGGCACCTAACTATCCAGCTAGAGATTGTACAATATCTCTCTACCACAAATCACTGTGGTTAGCCTAGGCTATAACTACCTAGTAACTAATCAAATCCATCATCAACTCTATCAGCATCCTAGTGGGTCATCCACTGATAGGAAAATTAGTTGATGGGTTAATCCAACAAACGACATAATGCAGTCACTCCACATTCTGCATTCAGTATAAGTAAAATCATCATACTGCTACCAATGTATACACCTAGCACACATGCTCACACAACATATGTATGATCAACAAAATACTCCAATTATTATACACCAAACATACTCACAACTCAGGTATATTCAGTATGATACATCCAACAATACATACCGAACACGTGTGCAAAATCAACATAGGTAAAATCAACAATACACCTCAAACAGCACTCACATAACATATCGTATAACCGATATATGCTTCCAATAAAGCATACTAAACTCAGGTGCACTCATAAATCAAACATAATCAAAAAGGTTACCTCAGATACCACACCAACCACATATGTACATATCACAACTTAGATTAAATCGACAAAATGCTTCCATCAAAACACCACCGATGTACTTATACTACATCTCAGATTTAATCAACAAGCTATCCTCAATAATACCTTCAGATACATACACCGAACTACATATCTATGATCCACCAGGAACCTTCAAACCATATCAGAACATGGATATATATACTACTGGCAAATGGACAGTCTACCATAGGACTCCTACAACCCAAAACAATCATGATATATATGCAAAATCAGCATACCAGCTCAATCAAAGAGACCAACCTTATGCTACCAACACTCATGGGTTACCGGTATATCTAAACAAAATTCATGCATATGTATCAAGCATGAATACATCAATCAAAAGCAACCCAAAATAAAGCAGTCTAATCATCCAGTAACAACTCTGCTCTAGGTTCAAAAGAACTGGTATCGGACAAGAAAGATATACACACCGTGGTATAACATTGCCAGTCAATGTCATACACTACCAAGACTATATCCAATGGGAAAAATTTTATCCTCATAAATCCAAATGTACTCTCCCAGTAAACACTAGTAACGATTGTATCCCATAAGTGTTAAGCAATTAACTCTACACTTCCTTACACCAGCGGGGTCACATATCCCAATGCACCCTCTAAGTTATCCCACCAGGTATATACAATCCATGGTCAAAGTCTTCATGAAATAGGATACATCGATCCTTTATAATCTATCCAAGTTGAAAAAAAATGATTTCTGACTAAATCAGTCCTTTCCACGTCAGTACAAAACATGTACTCAAATGTGCTTTAGATACATAACTAAGCACAAATATCCTAAAGGTTCGAACATCTAAAAATAGAGTATGACAATCCTCTACTGATCAACCAACAAAACTAAATCATTCATCTATTAACTAATCAAGAATACCTTAATCCTCCACTAGCAACTAAGGTATATCCAACCACATAATATCATATGTATAAATGTATACGACCCAAAAGAAGAAGTCAGAATTTAAGAACATCAAGACACTCTCATCTTCATCCTCAAAAACATCAGCCCACACTATATCAGATGAATCAATCTCTACTCCCCATGAGAACTTATTAGCATTCAAAACATCGATCATTATTTATCCACACAGTCCAATATCAGAGGAAACATATATCAATTTTTATCATCCCGTTAACTAACCACAACTAACCAGATTCATTAAAATTTCATGGGCACACTCAACCGTAAACTCTCTAGCACCCAATCTATAATCTGAGCACTAACTATAATCATCAAAACTGTAAATATCATACATGACACTCATTATGTCACCATCAACGACATCCCAAATATAAATCATCAAAATAGTTATCCACTAATAGATCATCAAAACAAATATCTAGTAATTGGTCATTAGACAACCACATAACATTTACTCTCATAAATCATTAGAAATCAACATATCATAATATCTTATATCACAATATCCCTCAACCTCAAACCATTCTCAACAATGATCAAACATGGTAACCCCCAATGACCAATTTTCATCGTACCTGGTACCCTAATATCCAAAAGATATGAGTATAAAACTCTCCTGGCTAAGTCAACAGGAATATGTAGGTATCATCCACTACCCAGTCAACAATAGCAGAGGCTGGTATGTGCCTCCATCTCCTACGAGTAGTAACAGAAGCTAACACTACTGATGGTATGATGTGAAAAATCACCAGAGACTATAATCCTTGATCTCTATTAAGGTCAACCATGCTCAATGGCTAACTCATCACAAAAAATATGTGCTACAGCAACCAGACAGGTACTAAATAAAGAATGCTAATACCTGTCATAAACTATAAAATTAAACATCATACCTATATGCCGTCTGGAGATGTTCCATCGCTGTCTAGCCCCCAAAATGACCTCAAAATTCCGTACGAGAAAATCAAACACCGGAAATCCATATAAATCCAAAACGGAAATCCATAACATAATCGAAACGGACAAATCCGTGCAACCGAAAATAACTGCCCAGACTAATCTGTCTCGCAACTAGTGCTAGTATAAAAATGTCCAAAATACCAAACGCAGGTATCACACCCTGCTCTGATACCAATGAATTGGTATCAGCTAAATCCCGAAAATCCAACACACGGAAATCGAATAAATATCGCCAAACTTTGGCGCGCTGATACCCAATAAACTGATATCAGATTATTCAAAGTATCCAAATAAATGTATCAGATAAACCTCGAAAATCCAAAATCAATAGCAAGTATCGTGAGCCTAGCTCTGATACCAAGAAATTTCGGCAGCATCTCCCCTGTACGGCGGACAATATGAAACTCTCTACATATCACATATACATCAGCCATAGGCGGCTGGAATGGTAACAATAAATAAAAACAAATACCACGCAGTTTATAAAGATATTCAGCCTCTGGCTGTCACAACCACGCAGTTAATAATAATAATCAATAACAATAGGACTCTGACTCGAAATCCACCCTACTCCACTACACTCGTAAAGCTCAAATCCAACGAACTCACCTCTTCTGCCGTCCAGACAGGCACGTAGTAGAATGAAATCCAATATCATATCAAAAATCCATCAAAAGATATCACTCCACACAATATCCATAGGAAAAATCCAAAGACAATACTAAAACAAAGTCTGATATAGAAAAAGGCCAAAATAAAACGAATAGCGAACTAGTAGAGAACTAGCTCTACATGCAGATGGGGGTCAGCGACTGGAACTGCTCCGGACAGCCTCAACCTGAAAATATCAACAATGGAGGCGGGGTGAGTCCAACACTCAGCAGGTACAACTGATATGCATAATAAAACAAATAACAGACAACACTAATCATGCGTACCGTCTCCTGAATACGAGAATGAATAAATGCAACTGAAACGAAATCAGGAGATAACTGTACTAACCGGAATCAAGGTACAAAGGTAACAGGTCGTCAGACCGAAGAAGTCATAATCCTGTATGCATGTCAATCAAATGCATCCATACAAATGCAGCATATAAGTGCAACAATCACAAACAATAAAATGCAATAAATGCATATGGTGACCGTGCACTCGGACATCACTGCTCCTGACAGTGACTGAGTGGACGGAATGCTGTCGGAGTACTCCTGTCCTCTGGCCCCAAATCATAAATGGGGGAGCTCAATGCTCTCATCTCCCGGTACACAATGACGGGGAGGATATCTCTGCCGGCTACCACGCTGAGTCATCTGACCAACGGAGCCAAACAAAGTCCACCATCTGCCGGCTACTACGCTGCTACACTAAATGCCAGCGGAGCCAAACAGAGCGGAACTGACTGCCGGCTACCACGCTGAGTCCTCAGACCAACGGAGCCAAACAGCAGAACCGCCACACACCTGTCTGATATACCACTAACCCATGGGTGGTGGTGGTGTGTGCAGTACATGTAACTGGCGACGGGCTCAACCATAGCGGAGCCAATAATCGCACAGCATGCAAACATGATGCATGACACTAAGCATGGCAATCTCATGAATAGCATAGCAAGATCCATACACAAATACAAGGTGTACCACAAGTCAATGTATCAAATGGAAGGTACACTGTAACACCCCTAGAAAGCCTAGATAAGAAAGTAAGGGTAATGAGAGTACGAATGTAGTGAAAAGAAGGTGTAGATATTCTAAGTTAAATATTAAGATGGGAAGGATTTAGATGATTAAAACTTTATGAAAGAAAATAAAGTTGAGAATATAAATCATCTATGCATGATTTATAATGTATGGAATTAATGTAGATAAAAGGAAGAAATATGAGATAATATATACATGTGTGAAATATTTATGCATAATGCATAATATGGTAATATATGAATTATTATGTACAAAAGAAAATAAAATGTTAGAAGAGAGATTGAACTTTGGATCTCTTGTAAGGAACATTTATAGGATATCAAAGGGGATAGGAGAATTATTGATAAGGAGAGAAAGGACTAAGTAGTTAAGAATAAGAAAGGATTCTTTTTAATTAAAAGGAAAAGGAAGTAAAAAAGAAGTAAAAATATACATAACCAAGTTTTGATCCTTGGTTCTCTTGTGGATGCATGCATGTGTTAACCAAGTGTGATAGGAGAGGATATTGTAAGAGGAGAGATAGGAATTTTAATTAAAGGAAAGAAAAGAGAGAAATTAAAGGAAAGAAAAGAGAGAACTCAAGAAGCATTTCTCTAGAATATTCTTATCATTAAAGAGGAGAAATAAATAAGGAGGATGAATCAAGTCAAGTTTTCCTCCCCTCATTTTAGTATAAATAGGCATGGAGGGGTGACTTCAACTTCATCCTCAACTCATTCTCCTCCTCTCCTCCATTGGTGCCGAGAACTCACTCTCTCCCTCTTTTCTTCTTGTTGCCGAGCAACACAAGAGGAAGAAACCTCTTCTTCCTCCTCACTCTCTCCCTCTTTTCTTTCTTGTTGTTGCCGAGCAACACAAGAGGAAGAAGTCTCTTCTTCCTCCCCCTCTCCACCAAAAGACCTAGCTTCCTCCATTGGTGCCGAGCAAAGCAAGCAAGAAGAAGAAAGGTCCACAAGCAAGTTCTCGAACCTAGGAAACTTAAGCAAAGAAGGTAAGCTTCCCCTCACCTGTGGTACAAGGCTTTTATGTGATTTTCGGATTTATAAGGATTAGAAAACCTAGGAAAGAATTTAAGAAAATTCGGCTAAAGAAAAGGTTTTCAAATCTAGGATGATTTAAACAAGACCTCATTTCATGATAAGATTTTCTATGCTATGTAGAAGGATTCTTTTCCATGATTTTATACTGATATGATGTATGATCAGAGGAGTATCTAACCCTAGGATTCAACCAAAAATATTTTAAAGAGGTTAGGAAGATTATCGTCTAACCAAACTAGTGCAAGGTTCCTTCTATGAAATGCTAAGGACCTTTCTATAGTTTTCTTGCTTGGAAATTAATTGGAACCAAAAGAAAACTCACTTGTATGCTTCGGACCAGAAAGATTAAAGGTTAGAAAGACCTTCAAAAATTTAAATAAACATGCTCCTATGATAGGATATAAAGTTTCTTAAAGGGTGTTCACATTGCTAGAAACTCATGAACTCTTTTTAGGATTTTTCGGCTATGATAAAAGGGATAGCTTAGATTAGCTTAAACAAAAATATTAATATGCTCAAGACCTCTGTGATATTATGATATGAAAGTTGATTAATGCTCTCATGTTTAATTGGAATGTAGAAAATTAGTTACATGATATAAGACATATAAGATCACAAGAGTCCTAGCTTGTTTATGATCCAATTTTGTGTGAAATGCTATACATAATGAGAAGAAATGAAATTATGTTACGTAATATGCCATGATATGTTATAGCATAGGAAATGCTATACATAATGAGAAGAAATGAAATTATGTTACGTAACATGCCATGATATGTCATAGCATAGGAAATGCTATACATAATGAGAAGAAATGAAATTATGTTACGTAATATGCCATGATATGTTATAGCATAGGAAATGCTATACATAATGAGAAGAAATGAAATTATGTTATGTAATATGCCATGATATGTTATAGCATAGGAAATGCTATACATAATGAGAAGAAATGAAATTATGTTACGTAATGATATGTTATGGCATAGGAAATGCTATACATAATGAAAAGAAATGAAAAAGGAAATGCATGAAAGATTGTTAGGGACATGATATGATAGTTATGCATGATATGTTATTTTTGTATGGTTTGTACCAAGGGTGGGCTCCGTAAACGCCCCGGGGTCGATGGAGTAAGACTCGGGCCTCGTCAGTAATGGGCCTCTGAGTGCCCTAGGTCGATGGAGTAAGACTCGGGCCTAGTATGTATGCATGGTAGGGTTCAAGACTTGCTACCTTGGACCTACCTATGCGCGCATTATGTATGTGGTACAAACCGGGATCCCCTATAATGATGATATTAATTTCAAGTACTTATAAGTATAAGTTTTCAAATTCATGATGCATTGCCTACATATGTGCTTGAATTATCTGATGATTAGATATAATGTCATGTGATATTATGATATGAAAATGAATATGATACCCTTGTATGTCGTATGCTTATGATACCTCGCATGATATTGATATGCAATGATATGAATTCGGTTTTAGTGAGTAGGAAAGGAACTTACTGAGCCATGAGTGCTCATAGCTTACTTTCCTTGTACCGCAGATATGGGGGACGGATATTCGGAACGACGGAGCAGCAGGAGGAGCAGATAGTGATGTGTGTGGTGGTGGCTCGGCAAGAACGATTCGGACAAATTAATATTTTTAGTTATATGATCAATATATGCACATTCGAACTAATCAGAATATGTGATATCATGCTTATTTAAATAAAAGGAATGATTTAAAATTTTCCGCTGTTATAGTATAACTAAAGCATGTACGTAAGTAGTATAAGATCGTAGCGCCGCCTTGGGTAAGAAGGGTGGGCGTTACAGGTGGTATCAGAGCGAAGTTTTGCCAGCTCACTACACACACATCAAGCTCCTTCCTGTCGCTCCAAGTAAGTACAGTTGCTTAATTTATTTATATGCAAAAATTAGTATGATACTCTAGGATACATGAATAATAGCCTAGGAAGGATACCTTAAGCTATACCCTAGAGAAGGGTGCATGATGACAAGTATGTGTTAAAAATAGTATGATACTCTAGGATGCATGAATGGTAGCCTAGGAAGGATACCTTAAGTTATACCCTAGAAAATGGTGCATGATGATAAGTAGGTGATATTCTAGGAAGCATGAATGGTAGCCTAGATACAAGAACCTTAGGCTATAACATAAGAGGAATAATGAATCTTTAAAATCTTGTAGAAATAGACTATATCCCGTTCGAATACGATCCTGAGGATGTAGAATATTTTGGCGAATACCTCGAGTTCGCGGATGAACCCGATATGCTGGAATACTTCGACAACTATGTGAGCGACTCGGAATCTCCGGAACACGGCGAGTTCGGAGAGGAAGATCTCGAGGAAATCGAGGAAGGGAATTCGGACGATAATGAAGATGAAGATTCAGAAATTATGGAATATTATGAAGGAGAGAACGAGTTTCCTGAGATGGGCGAGGATGAATTTAACCTTGCTGAATACATGGAAATGGGTTTCAACCCCAACGATATAATAGACTTCGAGTGGGGACTGAACAACCTCGAGGGGGAACTAAGCGAAGACCCGATGGAACCGGACGAACATGTCGAAGAAGACGAGGGAATGGATGAAGAGACAATAATCGACCCGGAAGAGGCATCGGAGATTCAACCTCCGATAATGCCTGATCCACCCCAGAATGATCTGGGCAAGTCGATACAGGTTGGGTTGATGATGACTACTGCTCTCATGTCCTTTATGGCAGGAGTAGTCACAACCTACCTGGCCTTTTAAGAGAAGAAGTTATGAACAAAAAAATGTAATAAAAGCTTTTGATGAATAAAAAGAGTAGAAATGGTATCAATTTATGCATGAGTCAAGTAAGAATGATAATACCATCGGCTAGATCTTGTCGCATATGAATGGTAAGGTAATCTAAAGATGATATGACAACCTAAGAAAGAATACCTCAACGATAACCCAAACATGGCATGAAACCTAGACATGATGTGTTAAGATATTCATGCATAAATGATAACTTAGACTAATCTTGTTATCATTTAGGAAATTAGGTATGGCTAGAAAACGAAATGCCAGAACAGAGGAGACCATACCTCCACCTGATTGGGCACATGTAGTTACTGAGCTACAACGACAGCTTACGGAACAGCAACAGATGATTGCTGCCATGATGAATCAACAAGGGATGTGGAAGCTTAGAACCAATCTAAAACCTATGACATTGTTCCTTATGATAGGTTAATCACATGCTACACTTTTATGCTTAGACATGTATGCTTGTGATTTAATTGTTTATGATATGATATGCATGCTTTCATGAAATGATATGTGAATAGAATATGCATGATTTATGATATGATATGCATGCTTTCATGGAATGATATGTGAATAGAAATATGCATGATTTATGATATGCTATGCATGCTTCCATGAAATGATACGTGAATAGAAATATGCATGATTGATGATATGATATGTATACATCCATGATATGATATATGTGAGTAGAAAATACATGTTTCTATGAAATGATGTATGCCTAAGTGATGCATACTTTTTATGATGTGATATATGCCTAAGTGATGCATACTTTTATGAGATGACGTATGCCTAAGTGATGCATATTTTTTTTATGATGTGATGTATGCCTAAGTGATGCATACTTTTATGAGATGATGTATGCCTAAGTGATGCATACTTTTATGACATGATGTATGCCTAGTGATGCATACTTTTATGATATGAGGTGTGCCTAAGTGATGCATGCTTCTATGATACATGATATGTATGACATGTACTTTACTTTCTGTGTGATTGGCTTATACCAAGGGTAAGCTCCACCAGTGTCTAAGGAATCTGAGCAGAAATTGTCATTCTAAGTTCGGGGACGAACTTTCAATAAGTAGGGGAGATTGTAACACCCCTAGAAAGCCTAGATAAGAAAGTAAGGGTAATGAGAGTACGAATGTAGTGAAAAGAAGGTGTAGATATTCTAAGTTAAATATTAAGATGGGAAGGATTTAGATGATTAAAACTTTATGAAAGAAAATAAAGTTGAGAATATAAATCATCTATGCATGATTTATAATGTATGGAATTAATGTAGACAAAAGGAAGAAATATGAGATAATATATACATGTGTGAAATATTTATGCATAATGCATAATATGGTAATATATGAATTATTATGTACAAAAGAAAATAAAATGTTAGAAGAGAGATTGAACTTTGGATCTCTTGTAAGGAACATTTATAGGATATCAAAGGGGATAGGAGAATTATTGATAAGGAGAGAAAGGACTAAGTAGTTAAGAATAAGAAAGGATTCTTTTTAATTAAAAGGAAAAGGAAGTAAAAAGAAGTAAAAATATACATAACCAAGTTTTGATCCTTGGTTCTCTTGTGGATGCATGCATGTGTTAACCAAGTGTGATAGGAGAGGATATTGTAAGAGGAGAGATAGGAATTTTAATTAAAGGAAAGAAAAGAGAGAAATTAAAGGAAAGAAAAGAGAGAACTCAAGAAGCATTTCTCTAGAATATTCTTATCATTAAAGAGGAGAAATAAATAAGGAGGATGAATCAAGTCAAGTTTTCCTCCCCTCATTTTAGTATAAATAGGCATGGAGGGGTGACTTTAACTTCATCCTCAACTCATTCTCCTCCTCTCCTCCATTGGTGCCGAGAACTCACTCTCTCCCTCTTTTCTTCTTCTTGTTGCCGAGCAACACAAGAGGAAGAAACCTCTTCTTCCTCCTCACTCTCTCCCTCTTTTCTTTCTTGTTGTTGCCGAGCAACACAAGAGGAAGAAGTCTCTTCTTCCTCCCCCTCTCCACCAAAAGACCTAGCTTCCTCCATTGGTGCCGAGCAAAGCAAGCAAGAAGAAGAAAGGTCCACAAGCAAGTTCTTGAACCTAGGAAACTTAAGCAAAGAAGGTAAGCTTCCCCTCACCTGTGGTACAAGGCTTTTATGTGATTTTCGGATTTATAAGGATTAGAAAACCTAGGAAAGAATTTAAGAAAATTCGGCTAAAGAAAAGGTTTTCAAATCTAGGATGATTTAAACAAGACCTCATTTCATGATAAGATTTTCTATGCTATGTAGAAGGATTGTTTTCCATGATTTTATACTGATATGATGTATGATCAGAGGAGTATCTAACCCTAGGATTCAACCAAAAATATTTTAAAAAGGTTAGGAAGATTATCGTCTAACCAAACTAGTGCAAGGTTCCTTCTATGAAATGCTAAGGACCTTTCTATGGTTTTCTTGCTTGGAAATTAATTGGAACCAAAAGAAAACTCACTTGTATGCTTCGGACCAGAAAGGTTAAGGGTTAGAAAGACCTTCAAAAATTTAAATAAACATGCTCCTATGATAGGATATAAAGTTTCTTAAAGGGTGTTCACATTGCTAGAAACTCATGAACTCTTTTTAGGGTTTTTCGGCTATGATAAAAGGGATAGCTTAGATTAACCTAAACAAAAATATTAATATGCTCAAGGCCTCTGTGATATTATGATATGAAAGTTGATTAATGCTCTCATGTTTAATTGGAATGTAGAAAATTAGTTACATGATATAAGACATATAAGATCACAAGAGTCCTAGCTTGTTTATGATCCAATTTTGTGTATGATGTTCTTAGTAACTTTTGCCATGATATTTACTTAGGCTTTCCATGCTTTAGGCCACTTAAGAAACCTAGCTTAAGGACTGGTAGGTTTCGTCCATGAAGGAAAATAAAAGAAAAAGGGAAAGAAACCTAGGAAATGCTATACATAATGAGAAGAAATGAAATTATGTTACGTAATATGCCATGATATGTTATAGCATAGGAAATGCTATACATAATGAGAAGAAATGAAATTATGTTACGTAACATGCCATGATATGTTATAGCATAGGAAATGCTATACATAATGAGAAGAAATGAAATTATGTTATGTAATATGCCATGATATGTTATAGCATAGGAAATGCTATACATAATGAGAAGAAATGAAATTATGTTACGTAATATGCCATGATATGTTATAGCATACATAATGAGAAGAAATGAAATTATGTTACGTAACATGCCATGATATGTCATAGCATAGGAAATGCTATACATAATGAGAAGAAATGAAATTATGTTACGTAATATGCCATGATATGTTATAGCATAGGAAATGCTATACATAATGAGAAGAAATGAAATTATGTTACGTAATGATATGTTATGGCATAGGAAATGCTATACATAATGAAAAGAAATGAAAAAGGAAATGCATGAAAGATTGTTAGGGACATGATATGATAGTTATGCATGATATGTTATTTTTGTATGGTTTGTACCAAGGGTGGGCTCCGTAAACGCCCCGGGGTTGATGGAGTAAGACTCGGGCCTCGTCAGTAATGAGCCTCTGAGTGCCCTAGGTCGATGGAGTAAGACTCGGGCCTAGTATGTATGCATGGTAGGGTTCAAGACTTGCTACCTTGGACCTACCTATGAAGCGCGCGCATTATGTATGTGGTACAAACCGGGATCCCCTATAATGATGATATTAATTTCAAGTACTTATAAGTATAAGTTTTCAAATTCATGATGCATTGCCTACATATGTGCTTGAATTATCTGATGATTAGATATAATGTCATGTGATATTATGATATGAAAATGAATATGATACCCTTGTATGTCGTATGCTTATGATACCTCGCATGATATTGATATGCAATGATATGAATTCGGTTTTAGTGAGTAGGAAAGGAACTTACTGAGCCATGAGTGCTCATAGCTTACTTTCCTTGTACCGCAGATATGGGGGACGGATATTCCGAACGACGGAGCAGCAGGAGGAGCAGATAGTGATGTGTGTGGTGGTGGCTCGGGAAGAACGATTCGGACAAATTAATATTTTTAGTTATATGATCAATATATGCACATTCGAACTAATCAGAATATGTGATATCATGCTTATTTAAATAAAAGGAATGATTTAAAATTTTCCGTTGTTATAGTATAACTAAAGCATGTACGTAAGTAGTATAAGATCGTAGCGCCGCCCTTGGGTAAGAAGGGTGGGCGTTACATACACAAACAGATAGGGTATCATATAAAACCCTAGGTCCAGAACATGATGTATCACATGGTTGGGTCACTACCGGAAGCATGTATGGTCAGATAAATAACAACATGCAGGGTATAATAAATAAACAAATAACATGTAACAGATCATGTAGTGACCAACCGAATAAAATGGAAACCACAATTCTTGCTATATGTTAAACACTTTATTATGCATATCAAAAGACATAAGTCAAAGTACCCGCCTCCGATAAAATGGTCCAATCCGGAAATCAAGATACCCGTCGAGATACGGTCTCGAATCAGAGTCCTGCGTTATTAAACAGATAAGGTATTTAGCTATATAGCTAAATAAAAATCTCCAAACCTATTTAATAATCTTATCCATTCCTTAATTCAACACGTATACCTAGGTTAACATTAGTTATTAACCTATCTATCAATCATCAACAAAATGGTTAAAACCCAAATTCACTCAAACCACATATCACGATTATGTAGAATTAGGGCACCCTAACCAGTCCACAACAAAAATGAAATATAGTACATATACAAAATTACCTCTACAACTTGTCCAAATCTGATTGGAAACGTTGCTTCTATAAATCAACAGTCAGAGCAAGGATAAATTGCCAATCTCCCAAACAGATAAACCTAAATCACAATTAACACGACAAAAATCAATATCAGACCCAATTCCTCAAGGATCACACCCATAATTCAAACAACTTACCCTAATCTGAAATTTCTCCAGAATGAACGAGATCCAAGTACTGTTTTGGTGAACACAAAACTCTTCCTCTTGATACCGAAGAGGAGAGGGTGTCTCAA
Source organism: Zingiber officinale (assembly GCF_018446385.1). NCBI lineage: Eukaryota > Viridiplantae > Streptophyta > Magnoliopsida > Zingiberales > Zingiberaceae > Zingiber > Zingiber officinale. The sequence continues at coordinate 66,174,224 of NC_056004.1, forward strand.
AGGTTCGTCCCTCGTTGAATCTGGAAGAAGCCCCATAGGAGAAGCAGTGGCGTTGGCCGTTGGCACAGAGGTGGTGGCAACCGGAGCTAGGGTTCACTGGCCGACACTGTGCAGAGGAGCAGCGACGGCAGTAAAGCACTAGGGCACGACTTGGAGCAAAGAGGAAAGGATCGGGATGGGGGGCTCGGTCGGCCCTGTGCTCGGTATCCCCACGGCTAGGGCAACAGGGGGTCGGCGGTGGCTCTCGTCGCCGGCGGCAGAGACCAAGGCAGAGAGGAGGGTCGCCGGCGTCGGGTGCGCGGAGAGGATGCGAGGCGCGCTCGGGTTTGGCAAGGGGAAGGAAACGGCGACACTAATAAAGGAAAAAGAAATAAAAATAAATAAATAAATAAAAAGAAAAGGAAATATATATACATTTCCTCTCTTAAATAGGGTAGCCTAAACAGGCCTTTCCCGGACCCTGTTTTTGTCCCCATTAACTTGTCCATACGAGCTCCGAAAAATTTCCAAAAAAATTTCTAAAAATTCCGAAAAATTCCCTTATCATTTTCGATATTTTACATGCAAACATGTAAACCTTAAGCTCATATCATATCATATTTCATAAGGAACCACTTAAGCATATTTAGTTTGGGTTCTAAGTTCCTTAAGCTCCCAAACTTATCATGGCCGAACCCTAACATGTCTCCTTCTAGGTTATAAGTAGCATGGAAGTATTGAACCTTAAGCCAATATCTTATACATTTTCATGAGAAACAACATAAGCATATTTGTTTTAAATTCCAAACTTCCTAGACCCTTTAACTCAAGGTGGCCGAAACCTATAACTCATGGAATTAGGTTTTTAGTGGCTTAAGAGCATGGTAACCACAACGACATTTCATAGCATATATCACAAGACATCATAAGCATATATAAGTTGGGCTCTAAGTTTTCTCTAGGCTTTTAAACTTGTAATGGCCGAAACATATAAATCATGGAACTAGATTTTTAGTGACATAAGAGCATAGGAATCACAACTACATTTCATGATACTTATCACAAAAACATCATGAACAAATGTAAGTTGGTTTCAAAATTTCTCTAGGCCTTTGCACTAGTATTGGCCGAACCCTAACAAGCATGAACTACATTTCTAGTGGCATAAGAGCATGGAACCACAACTACATTTCATAGTACTTACCACAAGGAGCATCATGAACATATATAAGTTGGGTTCTAAGTTTGCCTAGTCTTTTAATCCAAAGGTGGTCGAAACATATAAATCATGGAACTACACAATTTTCATGACATCATAACAAGGAACAACATTAGTAAACTTAGTAAAAAAAAACATCTACTAGTTCCATATTATTTTATCAAGAAAGTCATGAGCTTTCTAGCCTTGGTTTAAACTTTCCTAGACTTCAAATCTCATCATAACCGAACCTTTATAAGCATGAAATAAGATTTATAACTAACATACAATCATGGCATAAAACTTCATACCTTGTCTTAGGAACAATCTTAGCATGCTTAGCCCTAGATTTAAAACTCTCTTAAGCCTTTACTTCTTACATGGCCGAATACTCATGGGCATGAAAATGGAGTTTCAACAATATACAAGTAGGAGAAAAAGTTAACAACATCATTATCATAGGGTACATAACTCAAGAATAAGGAAACATGCTTAGTTTGAGTCTTAAACTTACCTAGTCTTCTTGTTCATGCTTGGCCGAGAGTTTAAAGCTTATGGATCTAAGTTTTCATCATTTATTCTAGCATGGAAACCTTAGATTAACTTTTTACATAAAATACATATCACAAGAAAGATAGTAAGCATATCTAATTACAACTTTCTTAAACTCTTCTTCTTCTTTTGGCCGAATTTTCTTAAGGCAAGTCCTAGGTTTTTAAGCGATCTAACTCCATGAAAAACCATACAAACTATTGTACCACAGGTGAGGGGAAGCTTACCTAGTAATCACTTGTTAATCTTTAAAGAAATGGTACCCTTGGTGAAGAGGAAGTAGGGGGCTTCTTCTTCTAGCACTCCTTTTGATTTTCTCTTGCTTGGAAGGGTACACCTTGAAGGCTCCTTCTTGTAGTTTAGTTTTCTCTCAGGGAGAAACCTAAACTTGGCTTGTGGAGATGAGGGAGGAGGCTTAGAGTCTCGGCAAGGGTGAGGGAGAAGGAAAAAAAATGAAAACCTTTAGTTCCTTTCCTTTTTATGCTAAGTAGGTGGAAGTTACCAAAATGAACTTTGCTTCCCTTCCTCCTTATCTTATGCATGTATTTTCTTAATGAGAATATGTCCTCATTCCCTTCCCTAAATTCTTCTCTTTATTATCCTCTTAAACCCCACGAAAATAGAGAAGGAAAGGGAGAAGGACAACTTGTCTTTTGCTACTCTTTTTCCTTAACCAAGAGGTAAACAAGAGTAAGAAGCCACTTGATTTTCCCTTTGTTCCTTCACTAAATTTTAGCTTTACATTTAACTACAATTCTCATCATTTCCCATTCACATATTATTCATTATCCTAGTGGTTATCATACATAATTTTATTTCTATCCTTTGTGAGAGGTTCAAGGTTCAAACCTTCACCTCTTCTTTTATTTCTCTTATCTATTTTTTTTTTCTTTTTGATTCTTCATATTTTTAAGCTCTAAAGCAAATAACACTCATATACTTATCTCATAATTTTGTGGGTGTTACATTAAGCCCCACTCTATTCTGATGGTTCAGAAATACTAGGGCAAGAGAAAGACCAAAGGCAAAGGAAAGTCCCAAGCCAAGGGCAAAGGCAAGGCATTGAAGCCAAAAGGAGGGGTCGCCAAGGATGCTACCTGTTTCCACTGCCGTCAGACCGGACACTGGAAGAGGAACTGCAAGGTGTACCTGGAAGATCTTAAGAAGAAGCGAAGTGAGACTTTCACTTCAGGTATATATGTTATAGAAGTCAATCTATCTATTTCTTCATCATGAGTATTAGATACCGGATGTGCTTCTCACATTAGTACTAATGTGCAGGCGCTGAGAAATAGCTGGGCATTGACAAAGGGCGAGGTGGACCTACGAGTAGGCAATGGAGCACGGGTTGCTGCTGTTGCTGTAGGAACTTATCATCTATCTCTGCCCTCTGGGCTTGTATTAGAATTAGATGAATGTTGTTATGTGCATGCTTTAACAAAGAACATAATTTCAGTTTCTTGTTTGGACAAGAAAGGTTTCTCTTTTATAATAAAGGACAAATGTTGTTCTGTTTATTTAAAAAATATGTTCTATTGTAGTGCACCTCTGATGAATGGACTCAACATTCTAGATCTTGAAAGCCCTATCTATAACATAAATACCAAGAGGTTCAAGTCAAATGACTTGAACCAAACCTATCTCTGGCACTGTCGCTTAGGTCATATAAATGACAAGCGTTTATCCCAGCTCCATAAGAATGGTTTGCTGGACTCATTTGATTTTGAATCTTATGAGACATGCGAGTCATGCCTACTAGGCAAGATGACCAAGACTCCCTTTAGTGGGCACAACGAAAGAGCGACTGATTTGTTAGGACTTATACATAGTGATGTATGTGACCCTTTCAATGTCGCTGTTAGAGGCGGTTATAGGTACTTCATCACATTTACTGATGACTTCAGTAGATATGGTTATGTGTATTTGATGACACATAAGTCTGAATCATTTGAAAAGTTTAAAGAATTCAAGAATGAAGTACAGAACTAGCTTGGCAAGAATATTAAGATACTTCGATCAGATCGAGGTGGAGAATACCTTAGCCATGAGTTTTGTGACTATCTAGCTGAGTGTGGGATTCTATCCCAACTCACTCCTCCTAGAACACCACAGTGAAATGATGTATCCAAAAGGAGTAACCGTACTCTATTAGATATGGTATGGTCTATGATGAGTCACACAGATCTTCCTATATTTCTTTGGGGCTATGCTCTAGACACGACAGCATTTATACTCAACTGAGTTCCATCCAAGGCCGTGATAAAGATACCATATAGGATATGGACTGGGAGAGATGCCGAGGTGTCTTTTATGAGGGTTTGGAGTTGTGAGGCTTACGTTCGACGTCAAGTCTCAGACAAATTAGGACCCAAATCCGACAAGTGTTACTTTATTGGATATCCCAAGGAAACTAAGGAATATTACTTCAACATTCCCAATCAGCACAAGGTAGTTGTGGCAAAGACTGAGTTCTTTCTAGAAAGGGACTTTATTTCTAGAAAGACTAGTGGGAGTACGTTCGATCTTGAAGAAGTTCAAGATGTAGACCATAGCACTGAAGCCTCGATGGAAGTTGAACTGGAACCACAAAGTGTTGTGGATGATGTTATTCCACAAAGAGTTGAGGAACAACAACCAGTTCAAGTAGACATACCTCTTCGCAGGTCTGATAGGGTACGTCTTCAGCCTGAGAGATACTCATTTCTCTTGTCTGATCATGATGACGTTGTGGTCATAGAGGATGAGCCTACCACCTATCAGGAAGCTGTGATGAGACCATATTCCGAGAAATGGCTAGAGGCCATGAGATCCGAGATGGAATCCTTGTACACCAACCAAATATGGACTTTGGTTGATCCACCTGAAGGGGTAAAACCCATAGGGTGTATGTGGGTCTTTAAGAGAAAGACTGACATGGATGGACTTATCTATAAGGGTCGCTTGGTAGCTAAAGGTTTCAAGAAGATTCATGGTATTGACTATGATGAAACCTTTTCTCTAGTCGCGATGTTTAAGTCCATTCGGATCATGCTTGCTATTACAGCTTACCACGATTACGAGATCTAGCATATGGATGTCAAAACCACGTTTCTGAATGGAAACCTGCTCGAGGATGTGTACATGACACAACCTGAGGGTTTTGTAGATCCACAGCATACTAACAGAGTATGTAAGCTGCATAGGTCCATTTATGGACTAAAGCAAGCTTCTCGGAGCTGGAATCTTCGATTCGATGATGCGATCAAACAGTTTGGTTTCATCAAGAATGAAGATGAACCTTGTGTCTACAAGAAGGTTGTTGAGAGCATAGTTGTCTTCCTTATATTGTATGTGGATGACATACTAATCATTGGGAAAGACATCCCTTTGCTATAATCTGTTAAGACTTGGCTAGGGATTTGTTTCTCAATGAATGACTTAGGTGAAGCAACCCACATTCTAGGCATACAGATCTATAGAGATAGATCTAAGAGATTGCTTGGCCTAAGTCAGAGTACATACATTGACAAGGTACTCCTTCGGTTTGCCATGCAGAACTCCAAGAAGGGATTTCTGCCGATGTCACATGGCGTGAGTCTTTCGAAGACTCAAGGTCCCTCTTCTAGAGAGGAGAGAGACCGCATGGATCAGATACCTTATGCTTCAGCCATAGGATCTATCATGTACGCCATGCTATGTACTCGTCCTGATGTCTCGTATGCTTTGAGCATGACGAGCAGATACCAGTCAGATCCAGGTGAAAGTCACTGGATAGCGGTCAAGAATATTCTTAAGTACTTAAGAAGGACTAAAGAATATTTCTTGATATATGGAGGCAATGACGAGCTAGCTGTAAAGGGTTACAGTGATGCCAACTTCCAGACCGACCAGGATGATTATCGATTGCAGTCAGGGTTCGTATTTTGCATAAATGGTGGTGTTGTGAGCAGGAAGAGTTCGAAGCAGGACACATTCGCTGATTCTACAATAGAGGCTGAGTACATTGCTGCATCAGAGGCAGTAAAGGAGGCAGTTTGGATCCGCAAGTTCATCACTGAACTTGGGGTGGTTCCTAGTATCGCTGACCCTATTGAGTTCTATTGTGACAACAATGGTGCTATAGCACAGGCTAAGGAACCTCGCTTACACCAGCGGACCAAACACATACTACGGCGCTTCCATCTCATTCCAGAGATTATCAACAGAGATGTGAAGATTTGCAGAGTACCTATAGAGGCTAACATTGCAGATCCCTTGACCAAGGCTTTGGCACAGAGAAAGCATGATGGTCACACTCGGTCATTAGGCCTTAGAGCACTAGTGCTAGTGGGAGATTGTTAGTTAGAGCCCTAGAGCCAATCATTTGATGATTGTTGTATGGACTCATTGTATCATATTCTTATATATAAAGGCATTTGGTTTTTTGGTTATTATGCTTACTTGTATTGGTGCCAAATAAACTAAGTAAAATAGCGTCCTTGAGTAGATGGTTCTTACCTATATCAATCGGTTAGTTGAACCGATAGTGAGATGATATAGGGAACACTACTCTTAATCATTCCTAGTCGAGTATTAACATTCAGGGACAATGTTAATGCGAAGGGACTAGCATGTAGGTCAACTCAATGACTTGATCTCATAAGTCATGGATATAGAGATATCAAGTTGACACATGGGTATGCATTAGAGAATGTATACTGAATGACCCGCCATGAGAAAGTATCATGAATCGTTATATGAGTGTCATATACTTTCTCATGTGGCTATTAGTATGACTACTAGTCCTTGGACCTGAAGTCACCATGGATCCCTACATAAGGAGTTACGTACTTTGGCTTCGTCAAACGTCACCCGTAACTGGGTGGACTATAAAGGCGATTACTGGGTATGTAACGAATTATGCAGAGGGATGTGAGTGATGTAGATGGGATCTATCCCTCCTATATGACGGGAGCAACATCGATATTCTTGATAGAGTGAGACCACGAAGTGCATGGCCATGCCCAAATGAGTCAATATGAGATATTGAGCTCATTTGATTGAGTGAGTCTACTTGGAGTTCAAGATTTAGATTGATTAGAGGATGACACGGTCTATGCCTCATATTGATCAATCTAGATGTCTAGGATAGAAGGACACTTGTCATATATTGTAAGGAGTCACAATTAGTAGTCACAAGGTGATGTTGGATCTCAATATTCTTATAACTTGGGTAGTAATCATGTGTTGCTAGATACCGCTCATTACTTATGCTTCTAAATGAGTTTTGGAGCATTGCCAACGTTATAAGAACCTATAGGGTCACACACAAAGGACAATTAGATGGAGATTAGGTTCATATGATGAACCAAGAGGATTAGATTCATGTGAAGAATCAAATTGGATTAAAAGTAATTCTAATTGGGCTAATTGAGTTGGACTCAATTTGATTCATATGTTCAATGAGTCTAATTTAGATTATGACTCATTGAATCAATTTAATTAAATGATTAGATCCATTATATTAAATTGACTTGAATCAAATGGTTGGATTTGATCAACCATTGGAGTTATAATGTCAAGTTTGACTTGACTTGAGAGGAAGAGGAAGAGTCAAGTTTGACTTGACTATTTGCCACCTCATTTGTGAGTTGGCATTAGGAGGACTAATGATGATGTGCCACATCATCATAGTTGGCACATGTGTATGCCACCTCATGGAGGTTACAAATCCCCTCTTTAATGGCCGGCGATATTAAATGGAATGGGGGTTACAATTGTGGCCAGCCACTTATGGTGGAATGATGAGTTAATTTTTCATTCAAGCCAATTCAACTCATCTTCTTCCTTCCTCTCTTCTTGCTCTCCCTCTCCTCCTCCTTGGCTAAACCACATAAGGTGCTAGCACACCTTTGTTTGGTCTTCTCCATCTAGTTTGTTAGTGTGGATACTTCTAGAGGATCATACGCTTGACGATCTTGAGATCCGGCGAACCGTTGGACGAGCGGGATTGCGAAGGGCATCGCATTGAGGGTAAATTCCTTCTCCTAGTGTAGATCTAGGCTTTAGTAAACTCATACATGAAATTTTGTTTTATAAACTTCGCACGGATCCGGTGGCATGGGAGATTCGGGGTTTTCGTAACGCGAAAAAGCGGTTTTTGCGGCCCGAAAATCCCAACAAAGATGAGTATGGACTGATTGTGATGATAAAAACAAAATAAACACTAGGAAAGACAGATAAACCTGATTTGGAACTTGGCTCTGAAACCAAAGATGATGCAAACCTCGACGAACAATGCCGCGAGACCCAACCACAATAAGATTGGAACTCAGTTCTGGGATCATCCAAAGGAGGTTTCGAAGGGATGGAATATTGACCTGTTGATTATAGAGAATCAAGAACCAATATTATGAGAACAATGGAGAATATCGACCCAATGATTATAACAAAACCAAGAATTGATATTATAAAAGTGTTGAGAATTAAAAGTGCTCACCCGTAATCCCTGCAGAGTTGCTGAAGAACAACAAGGAGGAAAACTCTCTCAAAATATAATGTTTTCTTCCCCCTTTAATATCTACTCAAGACATTATATAGAACTGAAAATGGTAGTTTTCAAGGCATGGAAAGAGAGGATAATGAATGCAAGTCTTCATGCACACTCTCATTCCAACAAATGGTAGTTTTCCAATGCATGGAAAGAGAAGATGATGAATGCAAGTCTTTATGCACACTCCCTCTAGCTGTCCTCCAACTTGGGAATTCATCCAAAATGTAAGTGGCATTAAATGGCTCACCAATTCCAACCAGAATGGTGTGTTTTCCCACCATTCTAGTATGGTATTTGTGTTGGGGTTTTCAGGCCGTGAAAACTGCTTTTTCGCGTCGCGGAAACCCCGAAAGCCCCAAAGCCGTAGATCCGTGCAAGGAAAACCGAACGAAAATTACGAGTACGAGTTTCAAAACTTTAGATCTACTCCTAGATCTATGTGTTGAGAGCTTTTACCTTTGAAGCGTGCCCTCGCAAAATTCCCGCTCGTCCAAGGTACGTGTCGGATCTCCAAAGTATCAAGGTAGATACTTCTCTAGTGATATCCACACGAACAAGGAGTGCTCTCTAGCACTCAAGGATGGAGAAGAGAGCCCCAAGTGTGCTAGCACTTTCTAGAGCTCTCGGATGGGATTGAAAAAGGGAGAAAAGAGAGAAAATAAGAAGACTCTCACATACTCAACTAGTAGTATCCTCTTCTTGTGTCCTTCACACTCTCTTATCTTTTCTTGGATGAAACTCAACACCTTCTCACCACCATGGAAGTCACGGCAACCACCAAGAGAAGCAAGCATCCAAGGAAGAAGAAGCAAGAATGAATGCAAATCAATTGCATTCACACCCCATCAAGTGTGTGGCCGACCACACAAATGTAACCCCCTCATTTAATGTGGCCGGCCATATTAAAAGGAATGGATGTGTAACCTCCATGAGGTGGCACACCATTATGAGGTGCTGATGATGTGGCAAGGATGTGTCATGCCATGTAGGATGAGTAAACCTACATGATGTGGCAATGCATCAAGTCAAACTTGATATTTCAACTTCCATTTGGTCAAGTCAAAATTGATCAATTTCTTCCTTGTTGAGTTAAATCCAACATTTGATTCAAGTCAATTTCAATTTAATGAATCTCAATTCATTAATATAAATTGACTCAATGAATCAAATTTAAATTAGACTCATTCAACAATTGAATCTAATTGAGTCTAACTCGATAAGTCTAATTTGAATCCAATTGGTTCATCATATGAACCTAATCCAATTGGTTCATCATATGAACCTAATCTCCATCCACATGTTCTTTGTGTGTGACCCAATAGGTTCTTGTAACGTTGGCAATGTTTCTAAACTCCTTTAGAAACATAAGCAATGAGCGGCATCTAGCAATACATCATTGCTACCCAAGTTACAAGAATGTTGAGATCCAACATCACCTTGTGACTATTAATTGTGACTCCTCACAATATATTGTTAGTTAGAGCCCTAGAGCCAATCATTTGATGATTGTATGGACTCATGTATATCATATTCTTGTTTATTAATAAAGGCATTTGTTTGGTTATTATACTTATTTGTATTAGTGCCAAATAGACTAAGTATAATAGCGTCCTTGAGTAGAAAGGTTCATACCTATATTAATCGATTAGTTGAATCGATAGTGAGATGATATAGGGAACACTGCTCTAAATCATTGCTAGTCGAGTATTAACATTCAGGGACAATGTTAATACAATATATTGTTAGTGCTTGTGGGAGATTGTTAGTTAGAGCCCTAGAGCCAATCATTTGATGATTGTATGGACTCATTGTATCATATTCTTGTATATTAATAAAGGCATTTGTTTGGTTATTATACTTATTTGTATTAGTGCCAAATAGACTAAGTATAATAGCGTCCTTGAGTAGAAAGGTTCATACCTATATCAATCAATTTGTTGAATCGATAGTGAGATGATATAGGGAACACTGCTCTAAATCATTGCTAGTCGAGTATTAACATTCAGGGACAATGTTAATACAATAAGACTAGCATGTAGGTCTGCTCGATGACTTGATCTCACAAGTCATGGATATAGAGATATCAAGCTGACACATGGGTATGCATTAGAGAATGTATACTGAATGACCCGCCATGAGAAAGTATCATGGATCGTTATATGAGTGTCATATACTTTCTCATGTGGCTATTAGTATGACGATTAGTCCTTAGACCTGAAGTCACCATGGATCCCTACATAAGGAGTTATGTACTTTGGTTTCGTCAAACGTCACCCGTAACTGGGTGGACTATAAAGGCGATTACTGGGTATGTAACGAATTATGCAGAGGGATGTGAGTGATGTAGATGGGATCTATCCCTCCCATATGACGGGAGCGACATCGATATTCTTGATAGAGTAAGACCACGAAGTGTATGGCCATACCCAAATGAGTCAATATGAGATATTGAGCTCATTTGATTGAGTCTACTTGGAGTTCAAGATTTAGATTGGTCAGAGGATGACACGGTCTATGCCTCACATTGATCAATCTAGATGTCTAGGATAGAAGGGCACTTGTCATATATTGTGAGGAGTCACAATTAGTAGTCACAAGGTGATGTTGGATCTCAACATTTCTTGTAACTTGGGTAGCAATGATGTATTGCTAGATGCCGCTCATTGCTTATGTTTCTAAAGGAGTTTAGAAACATTGCCAACGTTACAAGAACCTATTGGGTCACACACAAAGAACAAGTGGATGGAGATTGGGTTCATATGATGAACCAATTGGATTAGGTTCATATGATGCACCAAAGATTGGATTCGAATTAGACTTATTGAGTTAGACTCAATTAGATTCAATTGTTGAATGAGTCTAATTTAAATTTGATTCATTGAGTCAATTTATATTAATGAATTGAGATTCATTAAATTGAAATTGACTTGAATCAAAGGTTGGATTTAACTCAACAAGGAAGAAATTGGTCAATTTTGACTTGACCAAATGGAAGTTGAAACATTAAGTTTGACTTGATGCATTGCCACATCATGTAGGTTGACTCATCTTACATGGCATGACACATCCTTGCCACATCATCACCACCTCATAATGGTGTGCCACCTCATGGAGGTTACACACTCATACCACTTAATGTGGCCGACCACATTAAATATGGGGGTTACATTGTGTGGCCGGCCACACATTAGTGAAGGGGGTTTTTGATTTGGTGTGCATTCATTCCATCTTCCTCTCCTTGCTTCTTCCTCCTCTCCCTCTTGAGTTTGCCGTGACATCCATGGTGAGGAGAAGATGTTTTGAGTGGGTTCCAACAAAAGGAAGGGTGAAGGTCACAAAGGAGGTTACCACTAGTAAGTGTATGAGATTCTTTTGCATCTCCTCTTTTTCCTTCCTTTCTATTTCCCATCCGAGAGCCCTAGAGAGAGTGCTAGCACACTTGGGGTATCTCTTCTCCATCCTTTGAGTGTAGGAGACACTCCTTGTTCGTGTGGATATCATTAGAGGAGTGTCTACGTTGACACTCTCGAGATCCGGCGTACCTTGGACAAGCGGGAAAGCTAAAAAGGTTTTTCCCTTTGTAGATCTACTCTAGATCGTTGTTTATAACTCGTACTTGTGTTTTCGAAAATTTTACCTTGCACGAGATCCGTGGCTTGGGCGATTCGGGGTTTCCGCGACGCGAAAAGCGGTTTTCGCGGCCCGAAAAACCCAACATATATGACAAGTGTCCTTCTATCCTAGACATCTAGATTGATCAATGTGAGGCATAGACCGTGTCATCCTCTGACCAATCTAAATCTTGAATTCCAAGTAGACTCACTTAATCAAATGAGCTCAATATCTCATATTGACTCATTTGGGTATGGCCATACACTTCGTGGTCTTACTCTATCAAGAATATCGTGTCACTCCCGTCATATAGGAGGGATAGATCCCATCTACATCACTCACATCCCTCTGCATAATTCGTTACATACCCAGTAATCGCCTTTATAGTCCACCCAGTTAAGGGTGACGATTGACGAAACCAAAGTACATAACTCCTTATGTAGGGATCCATGGTGACTTCAGGTCTAAGGACTAATAGTCATACTAATAGCCACATGAGAAAGTATATGACACTCATATAACGATCCATGATACTTTCTCATGGCGGGTCATTCAGTATACATTCTCCAATGCATACCCATGTGTAAACTTGATATCTCCATATCCATGACTTGTGAGATCAAGTCATCGAGTTGACCTACATGCTAGTATTATTGCATTAACATTGTCCCTGAATGTTAATACTCGACTAGGAATGATTTAGGGTAGTGTTCCCTATATCATCTCACTATCGATTCAACTAATCGATTGATATAGGTATGAACCTTCTACTCAAGGACGCAATTATACTTAGTCTATTTGGCACTAATACAAATAAGTATAATAACCAAACAAATGCCTTTATTAATATACAAGAATATGATACAATGAGTCCATACAATCATCAAATGATTGGCTCTAGGGCTCTAACTAACAATCTCCCACAAGCACTAGTGCCAATCAGTATAGGCTCTAAGGCCTAATGACCTAGTGTGACCATCATGCTTTCTCTGTGCCAAAGCCTTGGTTAAGGGATCTGCGATGTTAGCCTCTGTAGGTACTCTGCAAATCTGCACATCTCCTCTATCGATAATCTCTCGAATGAGATGGAAGCGCCGTAGTATGTGCTTGGTCCGCTGGTGTGAGCGAGGTTTCTTTGCCTGTGCTATAGCTCCATTGTTGTCACAATAGAGCTCTACTGGATCAGCGATGCTAGGAACCACCCCAAGTTCAGTGATGAACTTACGGATCCAAACTGCCTCCTTTTGCGCCTCGATGCGAATATACTTTCTATTGTAGAATCACTCATCTGCTTGAACTCTTCGCACCACCATTAATGCAAAATACGAACCCCAACTGCGATCTATAGTCATCCTGGTCGGTCTGGAAGCTAGCATCACTTTAACCCTTTACAGCTAGCTCATCATTGCCTCCATATATTAAGAAATATTCTTTAGTCCTTCTTAAGTACTTAAGAATATTCTTGACCGCTATCCAGTGACTTTCACCTGGATCTGACTGGTATCTGCTCGTCATGCTCAAAGCATACGAGACATCAGGTCGAGTACATAGCATGGCGTACATGATCGATCCTATGGCTGAGGCATAAGGGATCTGATCCATGCGGTCTCTCTCCTCTCTAGAAGAGGGACCTTGAGTCTTCGAAAGACTCACGCCATGTGACATCGACAGAAATCCCTTCTTGGAGTTCTGCATGGCAAACCGAAGGAGTACCTTGTCAATATATGTACTCTGACTTAGGCCAAGCAATCTCTTAGATCTATCTCTATAGATCTGTATCCCTAGAATGCGGGATGCCTCACCTAAGTCCTTCATTGAGAAGCAACTCCCTAGCCAGGTCTTGACAGACTGAAGCATAGGGATGTCCTTCCCAATGAGTAGTATGTCATCCACATACAATATGAGAAAGACAACTATATCCCCTACAACCTTCTTGTAGACACAAGGCTCATTTTCGTTCTTGATGAAACCAAACTGTTTGATTGCATCATCGAATCGAAGATTCCAGCTCCGAGAAGCTTGCTTTAGTCCATAAATAGACCTATGCGGCTTGCATACTCTGCTAGTATGCTGTGGATCTACAAAACCCTCAGGTTGTGTCATGTAGACATCCTCGAGCAGGTTTCCATTCAGAAATGTGGTTTTGACATCCATCTGCCATATCTCATAGTCATGGTAGGCTGCAATAGCAAGCATGATCCGAATGGACTTAAACATCGCTACTGGAGAAAAAGGTTTCATCATAGTCAATACCATGAATTTGCTTGAAACCTTTAGCTACCAAGCGACCCTTATAGATAAGTCCATCCATGTCAGTCTTTCTCTTAAAGACCCACTTACACCCTATGGGTTTTACCCCTTCAGGTGGATCAACCAAAGTCCATACTTGGTTGGTGTACATGGATTCCATCTCGGATCTCATGGCTTCTAGCCATTTCTCGGAATCTGGTCTCATCACAGCTTCCTGATAGGTGGTAGGCTCATCCTCTATGAGCACAATGTCATCATGGTCAGACAAGAGAAATGAGTATCTCTCAGGCTGACGACGTACCCTATCAGACCTGCGAAGAGGTATGTCTACTTGAACCGGTTGTTGTTCCTCAACTCCTTGTGGAACAACATCATTCACAACACTTTGTGGTTCCAATTTAATTTCCATCGAGGCATCAGTGCTATTGTTCGCATCTTGAACTTCTTCAAGATCGAACGCGCTCCCACTAGTCTTTCTAGAAACAAAGTCCCTTTCTAGAAAAACCCCAGTCTTTGCCACAACTACCTTGTCTTGACTGGAATGTAGTAATCCTTAGTTTCCTTAGGATATCCGATGAAATAGCACTTGTCGATTGGGTCCTTATTTGCGAGACTTGACGTCGTACATAAGCCTCATTTCCAATTCTCATGAAAGACACAGGCATCTCGGTCCATATCCTATATGGTGTCTTTATTACGGCCTTGGATGGAACTCGGTTGAGAATGAAAGCTGCCGTATCTAGAGCATATCCCCATAGATATGTCGGAAGATCTGTGTGACTTATCATAGATCGTACCATATCTAATAAGGTACGATTCCTCCTTTCGGATACGCCATTCCACTGTGGTGTTCCAGGAGGAGTGAGTTGAGATAAAATCTCACACTCAGCTAAGTAGTCACGAAACTCATGGCTTAAGTATTCACCACCTCGATCTGATCGAAGTACCTTAATACTCTTGCCAAGCTGGTTCTGTACTTCATTCTTAAATTCTTTGAACTTTTCAAAGGATTCAGACTTATGTGTCATCAAGTACACATAGCCATATCTACTGAAGTCATCAGTAAATGTGATGAAGTATCTATAACCGCCTCTAGCAGCGACATTGAAAGGGCCACATACATCACTATGTATGAGTCCTAACAAATCAGTCGCTCTTTCGCTGTGCCCACTAAAAGGAGTCTTCATCATCTTGCCTCATAGGCATGACTCGTATATCTCATATGATTCAAAATCAAATGAGTCCAGCAAACCATCCTTATGGAGCTGGGATAAGCGCTTGTCATTTATATGACCTAAGCGACAGTGCCAGAGATAGGTGTGGTTCATATCATTCGATTTGAATCTCTTGGTATTAACGTTATAGATAGAGCTCTCAAGGTCTAGAATATAGAGTCCGTTCATCAGAGGTTCACTACAATAGAACATATCGTTTAAATAGACAGAACAACATTTGTTCTTTATTATAAACGAGAATCCTTTCTTATCCAAACAAGAAACTGATATAATGTTCTTTGTCAATACAGGCACATAACAACAATCGTCTAACTCTAGTATAAGCCCAGAGGGCAGAGATAGAAAATAAGTCCCTACAGCAACAGCAGCAACCCGTGCTCCATTGCCTACTCGTAGGTCTATCTCGCCCTTGGTCAATGCTCTGCTATTTCTCAGTGCTTGTACATTAGTACAAATGTGCGAAGCACATCCGGTATCTAATACCCACGACGAAGAAATAGAGAGGTTGACTTCTATAACATTTATACCTGAAGTAGAAATCTTATTTCTCTTCTTCGTAAGATCTTCCAAGTATTCTTTGGAGTTCCTCTTCCAGTGCCTTGCTTGTCCTTGATATAGGTGACAAAGATGTTCAACCATATCGTAAGCTCTCATCAACTCATGTTGCTTCTGAAGCTCGGAGTTCATGGTTGCGAGCATAAGATAGGACACATCTAATGCGTCATCTTGATGCTTCTTGTAAGCATCTCGGTCTGCTCGCGTGGCAGTGGCAGGAGGAGTCTCCGGAATGGGCTGCTCCAGAACATACAGTTTACATTCCTGAGTGAGAACTATTCTCAGGTTCCTGTACCAGTCCAGGAAATTTGCTCCGTTGAGCTTGTCCTTCTCAAGGACAGAACGCAGGGAGAAAGAGTTCGTATTCGACGTCATGGTTATCTACAACAGAAAATTTGCAAAAATAAATATCATATTCTTTTAAAATCATTTAATTAGGCCTTCAATTAAATGATGCTCCCACTGAATTCTATAATTCTTGTGGGACAAGATCCACATCATATTAACCCTTGAGTTAGCTTTGGCTAATACGCCCAAGGCTTAGTATGATCGGTAGGTAACGATTACCAATTACATCTCTATGCAACTTTTGTTTATAAAATCAATATCCGCATTTATATTAAAACTCGAGTTAGCTTTGGCTAATACGCCCGAGAGTTAATATAGATGTGATTTTGACCTATCTTTTCCAACCGTTGGAAGAATGCCTATAGTTGACTCGATCCAACCGAGTAACTAGGAATACTCAATCTAATTGAGTTTGTATTCACCCATGCGTTGATAGGCGGGACCAAGATTGTCCCTCCGTACCCTACCAAGATAATATGTATTGCTCTTCTTTGGCAGATTCAACAATACATGTGATCGAGGTAGTGATAGGTATCACGGCATGGTTAGGCATTTAGAGTTGGTTCGATCGAGATCTAATCTAATCGAAAAGGATGCATCTTGTGCATGACTTAGATCTAATCTAATCGCAAGGGTGCATCATGTGCACGACTTAGATCTAATCTAATCGTAAGGCACTAATTAATTAATTACTTATTAAACATGCATCATATACATAAGTAATTAACTAATTAATCTATTTGTGATTTAGTCATGGCCCTACTACGATCTTCTCAAGCCAATGAGAAGATCGAATGGTCAACCTAGGGTCAACATCTTCTCCAAGCTCCTCCCTTTGACCACCTTGTGTTGCTCGTGCCCGCCTCAAAACTCCGTCTCGTGTGGACCCTCCATCGCTTCAATTTGTACATTACAATTTGAAACTCTAGTTACATTCGAGTCTAAAACTAATTTACAACAAGAATATAAGAGAAAGGCACGACGCGCAGGTCGCGGAAAAATAAAAACATATAACACGCGCAAACACATTACGGCACGCAAGTCGTATTATGAATTACAACACAATCCAATCATATTGGGTTTTTGGGCCATGACTATCACAAAATTAATATATAATTCAAAATTATATATTTTCATAATTTTCTATAATTTTAAAAATAATTTTTATAATTTTTACGAGTAAAATTTCCCGGTGGTCCCGTTTAGCGGTTTCGGGCGCAATCGCGGAACGGATCCCCTTGCGGGGCCAGGGGCAGCGCCCCTACCCGCGATCTAACCATCGCGAGGGTTCCTTTGCGATCCAATAGTGCCCAAACTCGCTGTCCCAAAACAATTTGGGTCGAGACATTGCCGTTTCGGAAAAATCTTCCCGACAGGTTCGTTTTTAGCGATTTCGGGTGCAATGGCGGAGCAAATCCCCTTACGGGGTTAGGGGCAGTACCCCTACCCACGATCTAACCATCGTGAGTTGCTCCTTTGCGATCTAATGGCACCCAAGCCCGCTGTCCCAAACGGATTTGGGGCAAAACGAAGCCGTTTTGGAAAAATCTTTTCGGTAGCCGAAGCCTACAAGTGCCGAGACACTTGTGCTTCGCTTTTACGGAAAAATTACCCATAAAAACTATAAAATCATAATTTTACAGAAAATTACAGAAACTTTAGTTTTCATAAAACCAAAAATTTAAACTCGTACAAGCCTTGCACGTGGCTCTGATACCACTGTTGGGTTTTTCGGGCCGCGAAAACCGCTTTTTCGCGTCGTGGAAACCCCAAAAGCCCCAAAGCCGTAGATCCGTGCAAGGAAAACCGAACGAAAATTACGAGTATGAGTTTCAAAACTTTAGATCTACTCCTAGATCTATGTGTTGAGAGCTTTTACCTTTGAAGCGTGCCCTCGCAAAATTCCCGCTCGTCCAAGGTACGTGTCGGATCTCCAAAGTATCAAGGTAGATACTTCTCTAGTGATATCCACACGAACAAGGAGTGCTCTCTAGCACTCAAGGATGGAGAAGAGAGCCCCAAGTGTGCTAGCACTTTCTAGAGCTCTCGGATGGGATTGAAAAAGGGAGAAAAGAGAGAAAACAAGAAGACTCTCACATACTCAACTAGTAGTATCCTCTTCTTGTGTCCTTCACACTCTCTTATCTTTTCTTGGATGAAACTCAACACCTTCTCACCACCATGGAAGTCACGGCAACCACCAAGAGAAGCAAGCATCCAAGGAAGAAGAAGCAAGAATGAAGGCAAATCAATTGCATTCACACCCCATCAAGTGTGTGGCCGGCCACACAAATGTAACCCCCTCATTTAATGTGGCCGGCCACATTAAAAGGAATGGATGTGTAACCTCCATGAGGTGGCACACCATTATGAGGTGGTGATGATGTGGAAAGGATGTGTCATGCCATGTAGGATGAGTCAACCTACATGATGTGGCAATGCATCAAGTCAAACTTGATATTTCAACTTCCATTTGGTCAAGTTAAAATTGACCAATTTCTTCCTTGTTGAGTTAAATCCAACATTTGATTCAAGTCAATTTCAATTTAATGAATCTCAATTCATTAATATAAATTGACTCAATGAATCAAATTTAAATTAGACTCATTCAACAATTGAATCTAATTGAGTCTAACTCGATAAGTCTAATTTAAATCCAATTGGTTCATCATATGAACCTAATCTCCATCCACATGTTCTTTGTGTATGACCCAATAGGTTCTTGTAACATTGGCAATGTTTCTAAACTCCTTTAGAAACATAAGCAATGAGCGGCATCTAGCAATACATCATTGCTACCCAAGTTACAAGAATGTTGAGATCCAACATCACCTTGTGACTATTAATTGTGACTCCTCACAATATATGACAAGTGTCCTTCTATCCTAGACATCTAGATTGATCAATGTGAGGCATAGACCGTGTCATCCTCTGACCAATCTAAATCTTGAATTCCAAGTAAACTCACTTAATCAAATGAGCTCAATATCTCATATTGACTCATTTGGGTATGGCCATACACTTCGTGGTCTTACTCTATCAAGAATATCGATGTCACTCCCGTCATATAGGAGGGATAGATCCCATCTACATCACTCACATCCCTCTGCATAATTCGTTACATACCCAGTAATCGCCTTTATAGTCCACCCAGTTACGGGTGACGGTTGACGAAATCAAAGTACATAACTCCTTATGTAGGGATCCATGGTGACTTCAGGTCTAAGGACTAATAGTCATACTAATAGCCACATGAGAAAGTATATGACACTCATATAACGATCCATGATACTTTCTCATGACGGGTCATTCAGTATACATTCTCCAATGCATACCCATGTGTCAACTTGATATCTCCATATCCATGACTTGTGAGATCAAGTCATCGAGTTGACCTACATGCTAGTCTTATTGCATTAACATTGTCCCTGAATGTTAATACTCGACTAGGAATGATTTAGAGTAGTGTTCCTTGTTGGTTGCTACTCGGAAAACCTAGAGGTTCCACTGTACAAAAATTTTGTACAAAGGTCTGAACCTTTTCCTAGCTACCATGTGTTCTTTTAAATTAAATTTTGGATCGCCTGCGGAACTTAACACGTTTGATCCAAAACTTAATCTATTTGTTCTTTTAGGTTTTGACTTGGATCTCCTGCGGAACTTAACACGTTCGACCCAAGTCACCTTAAGTTATTAATTCCATTAAATATTAATTTCCATAATTGGTTCCCAGTACTGACGTGGCGAGGCACATGGCCTTCTTGGATATAGGAGCAACCACCACAGACTAGACAAAACCTTTTATGGAAAGCTAATATTTAATTTCCTAAAATAACTTTAGGTTAACCGAAAAGAACAATCAAATCACAAGGAAAAATAAAACAAAAGAACACAACTTCGAAAAACATATTCGAAACACTAGAATCGTAAGCCTCTTGTATTTGGTATTATTTCCATAAATAACTAGCATGATGTGGAAAGAAAAATTACTAGTTATACCTTCTAGAAAGACCTCTTGATCTTCTACCGTATTCCTCTTCTAACCTCGGACGTTGTGTGGGCAACGATCTTCCGAGATGAGAAACCACCAAGCACGTTCTTCTCCTCCTAGCTAGGTTCGGCCAACACAAAGAAGCTTCACCAAGGACGAAGAACAAAACACCAACCAAGCTCCAAGGGATACAAGTTTTCTCTCCTTCTTCTTCTTCTTCTTCGAGTAGTATCCGGCCACCATTAGAGCTCCAAGCCAATAGAGAAGGTTCGGCCACCACCAAGAGGAAGAGAGGTTGGCCGGCCACAACACCAAGGAAAAGAGGGAGAGAAATAATAATGGTTATCCCATGAAGGCACCTCTACCCCTTCTTTTATAATCCTTGATCTTGGCAAATAAGGAAAATTTAATAAAAACTTCCTTAATTCTTTAGCCATTGAAAAGGAAAATTTATTTAATTAAAAATAATTTTTCTTTTCAATTTTGCAATGGTCGGCCACACCATAAAATCTCCAAGCAAATAAAATTTTAAACACCAATTAAAACTTCCTTATTTACTTCTAGAAATTTATAAAAAATTCTCAATAATTTTTATCCCTTCATGATTGGTTTATAAAAAGGAAATTTAATAAATTAAAATATTTCTTTTAAACATGTGGATAAAAAGAAAGTTATCTCTATAAATTAAAATCTCTTTTAATCAACAAATAAGGAAAGATATCAAATCTTTTCTTAATCTTTTGTAGAAACTTATAAAAGAGAATATTTAATTTTAAATTCTCTTTTAAATCATGAACATGATTAAAAAGGAAAGTTTTCTTAAAATTTAAAATTCTCCTTTAATCAACAAATAAGGAAAGATTTCAAATTTTAAACTCTCTTTTAAACATGTAGATGATTTACAAATAAGGAAAGTTTTAACTAAAAATTAAAAACATCCTTTTAAACTACAAATAAGGAAAGAGATTAATCTCTTCTCTTAATCTTTTGTAGAAAACTATAAAAAGAAATTTTTATTTTTTAAACTCTCTTTTAAAAACATGATATCCACATAAGAAATAATTTTAATAAAAATCCTTTTTAATATTCTAGTGGTCGGCCACCTAAGCTTGGGACCCAAGCTTTGGCCGGCCACCTACATGGCTCATCCACTTGGTCTTGGCCGGCCCTAGCTTGGGTTCCAAGCTAGCTTGGCCGGCCCCATTGGATGGGTAAGAAGGTGGGTATGCGGTGGGTATAAATCTCTATATACTAGAGGCTACGATAGGGACCGAGAGGAGGAATTGGTTTTGGTCTCCTGATAAAATTAAGCATCCCGTGTTCACCCCGAACACACAACTTAATTTTATCAATAATAATTCATTCCACTAAAGAACTATTATTGAACTACCGCACCAATCCCAAATTACATTTTGGGCTCCTTCTTATTATGAGTGTGTTAGTCTCCCTGTGTTTAAGATAACAAATGTCCTCTAATTAAGTAAGTTACTGACAACTCACTTAATTAATATCTAGCTCCAAAAGTAGTACCACTCAACTTCATCGTCATGTCGGACTAAGTCCACCTGCAGGGTTTAACATGAAAATCCTTATGAGCTCCTCTTGGGGACATTCTCAACCTAGATCACTAGGACACAGTTTCCTTCTATAATCAACAACACACACTATAAGTGATATCATTTCCCAACTTATCGGGCTTATTGATTTATCAAACTAAATCTCACCCATTGATAAATTAAAGAAATAAATATCAAATATATGTGCTTGTTATTATATTAGGATTAAGAGCACACACTTCCATAATAACTGAGGTATTTGTTCCTTTATAAAGTCAGTATAAAAGGAACGACCTCAAATGGTCCTACTCAATACACTCTAAGTGTACTAGTGTAATTATATAGTTAAGATAAACTAATACCTAATTACACTACGACCTTCCAATGGTTTGTTCCTTTCCATCTTGGTCGTGAGCTACTGTTTATAATTTATAAGGAACCGATAATATGTTCTTCTGTGTGTGACACCACACACCATGTTATCTACAATATAAATTAATTAAGCAACTACATTTATCATAAATGTAGACATTTGACCAATGTGATTTTTATTTCTAGATAAATGTTTATACCAAAAGCTTGGCTTTTAGTATATACTCTAACAATCTCCCACTTTTACTAAAAGGCTAAGCTGCCATATCTGTTGCCATACATCTGATTCCCATCCCTTCAACATGCCCATCAAAAGCTCTTGCCTTAAGGACCTTAGTGAAAGGATCTATAGGTCATCACCTGATGCAATCTAGGCGGCAACAACTTCTCCTCGTTTATACGATTTCTCGTATTGAGTGGTACTTGCGCTCTATTGTGTTTACTTGCCTTATAGACTTATGGTTTCTTCGAGTTTGCTACTGCACCAACATTATTACAATAAATTGTAATAATCTTTGGACAAACCAGAAATCATATCTAAGTCTATCTTGAGGTTATTGAGTCATTCAGCTTTTATGGCTACCTCAGAGGCTTGCCATATACTAAGCTTCTATGGTGGTGTCCAGAAAAACACCTATGCTTATCACTCTTCCATAGTTATGACTTTACCTCCTAAAGTAAACACAAAACCCCGAGGTTGACTTATTATTGTCCCTATCCGATTGGAAGTCAAAATCCGTGCAACCCACAGGGACCAAATTAACTGCCTTGTAAGCTAGCATATAATCTCTAGCGCCTCTAAGGTACTTTAATATATGCTTTACTGCAGTCCAATGTCCTTGTCTAGGGTTACTTTGATATCTGCTAACTATGCCCTTGGCAAAACAGATTTATGATCTCGTGCATAGCATACATTAGGTTGTCTAACTGCCGAAGCATAAAGAACTGCCTACATGTCCTCAATCTCCTTTGATGTCATCGGAGACATCTCTTTAGATAAAGACACTCCATGCTTAAAAGGTAAGAAACCTTTCGAGGAGTTTTGCATGCTTAAAACGAGCAAGGATTTTCCGATGTATCAAGCTTGGGATAAGTAAAATATATTTTTTCTTTCGATCCCTTATTACTTTTAATCTCAAAAATATATACATTCTCCCAAGTCGAATTATTTGGACAACCATACCCTTACTTCTGACAACATTTTGATATTGTTTCCAACTATCAAAAATATTATCTACGTATAGTACAAGAAATACCACCACGTTTCCATCACACCTTTTGTATATACAAGACTTATCCGTTTACTAAATAAATCCATAGGTCTAGATTACTTTGATAAACCGAATGTTCCAAGACCTTGAAGCTTTGCCTCAGTCCATAGACAGATTGAGCTTGCACACAAGATGCTCTTAGCCCTTTGCAATGAACCCTTCTGGTTGCTTTCATCAAGACTTCCATTAAGGAATGCTGTCCTAACATCCACTTGCCAAATAGATAAAAGAATCCGGATAGACTTAAGCATGGCTACCAGTGAAAAAGTTTCCTTTTTCATCAAGCCTTGCTTTGAAAGTTACTACCTTCCTTTCTATCCCTCTTTTCCTATTATAGACCTTTTTACACCCAAAGGCTTTTACACCATTTGGTGGTTCTACAAGCTTCCAGATTTTATTAGAATACATATATTCTAATTCTGTTATTCATTACTCTTTGCCAAGATGTTGCATCTTTATCTTGGAGTGTTTCGTCATATGTCCGGAGATCAAGTTCATGTCCTCTAGGGATCGAGTCCAAAAACTCTCCCAAAACATGAATCTTTTTAGGTTGCCTAACAACCCTCCCACTACGACAAGGCACTTTCTGCAATTGTGTATCATTTGTGATACGTGTTGCAGTTTCCTTGTGGTATCTCATCTTGTACAGTTGGTACTAGATCAGACATGCCTTTTATTATTTCCTTAAGAACAAATTTTCTTATGGGCACATGGTTTATTACATAGTCCTTTTCTAAAAATCGGTCATTGATGCTAACAATGACCTTCTGATTTTTAAGACTATAAAGCTACTTTCATTTTACTAGGATAACCCACAAACAAGTGAATTATCATTGTCTCTCTTCTGCATATGTGCTGGACTATCCGAATATGCTTCGAAATAGGCTTACGCCTATTCAGCAATTCTATATGAGTAGAGAGTTCTGACTTTAGAAGGTACTATATTCACTCTCGTTTCCAGAGTATATCCTTAAAATGATTTTGATAATATTCTTAATAACTCATCAATCTACTTATTTCCATAAGAGTCCTATACCTTCCTTTTCCTACACCATTCTGTTGGAGTGTACCAGGTGCAGTTAGTTTTGATTGAATCCCTACTTCTGATAAATGACTCCTAAATTCTCCCAAGAGGTACTTGCCACTACGATCTTATCGTAGTGTCTTGATACTTTTACTTTGTCGTTTCTCCACATCAGCCTCGTACTCTTTGAACTAATCAAAGCACTTAGACTTGCGGCACATCAAGTAAATATATCTGTATCTCAAATAGTTGTCTATGAAATATTTGAAACAACCTCTTGCCTAGATGCTCATAGGATCACACAAATCAGAATGAACCAATTCTAATATATCTTTGACTCCATACCCCTTAGACTTAAAAGCTTCTTGATTATTTTTCCTTCCAAGTAAGACTCGTAGGTTGGAAAGATTTCCACTACTAATGAACCCAAAAGTTCATCAGCTACCAATGAATCCTACTCAAGTTAATATAACCTAGCCTTAGAAGCCAAAGATATAATTGGTTCATTTTCGAAGGTTACTTTCTCTTAAAGTTAGAAGATGTGTTACTAATTTCCATTTGTTGCATCGTGAGAGTTATTGGATTTATAAATTGCCAACCAACGTACCAGAACAGATAACTTCCCTCTTTTTCTTAATAACAACTTTGTTATTAAAAGAGGCAGAATATCAAGTTCTTTGAATAGTTTAGAAACTGAAAACTAGTTCTTTCTAAACTTGGTGCGTAAAGACAATTACTAAAAAATCCATGTTTTATTCTTATCAAGAGATAAACATCTCCCACTGCAACAGCTACCATTTTTACAGTAGTGCCCATGTAGACAGTGTTTTAATTTTCATTTAGTTGCTGGGTTTCCTGGAACCCTGCAATGAATTGCGAACATGATTAATGGCATCTGTATCTACACTCCAGGTTCTGGTAGATAAGACCACTAAACATGTTTCAACTAATGAATTAAATACACCTATATTGTTCTTAGTTCTAAGAAGACAGTTTACCTTAATGTCCAAGTCCTATTTCCAATCATTACAATTGGGATTACTAAGTCTTTTTTATAGTATGACTACTAGGGGATTGACAAACATTTTAAATCCTAAGAATCACAAAAATACTTGGTCAAGATCAACTCCTTAAAAAACCCCATGAATTTTGTATGCCACGATAGTGTGGACGTATACAAAATCAAACATTCGTAAGAGGGGTTTTTAATTTTATTATCTCGTCAACTTTACTTTATGACGAATAAAATTAATAGTTGATCTGTCTTTGATCAAATATTTGGTCAAAAACTTTTGAATTCAAAAAAAAATATTGATTCCTCAAACAATATTATTTAAATTCACCAACACCTCAAACACCGTGAATTTTGCATGCCACGTTAGTGTGGACGTATACAAATTTAACATTTGTAAAAGGAGGGTTTTAACCCATTAATTTTATTATCTTGTCAACCTAACTTTTTGACAAATAAAATTAATAGTTGGTATCATTTGGTCACACAAATAATAGCAGTGACTCCGATGGGGAGGATACTATTAGATGTGTCTAAGTGTATACCATTACTTGACACTAAGTCCATTAATAAGATTATGCCCCTTCCGTTGGGGAAGATCACACGCTCTTAATTAACTTCCTATAGTCATCCAAAAATGGAAGTCTGTTCTAGTGATCCACAAACAAGCTCATCCGTTATGGAGGAAGGCACTCAGAGCCAACGCGCAAGCTTGTTTGCATCACTTACAAACCAGTAATGGAGACCATTGGATTTACTTAAAAATCCCTCTCCCACTTAGTTATTTATAAATGAGGAATTTTAACTATGCTAGCCTACTAAATATGTAAACTAACATGCACACACAGCACAATATAAAAGCAATAAATAGAAAATCTAATTTTCAACTATTATGGCTTTTATCTCTTGTTGTCCTCCGTGTGTTGTCATCCCAAGCTGCTGCCATATTTGGCCACTGCCACCGGGTCTAGCTGTCGCATCCATCTTGCTCCTAGTTCCGCTCCGCCTCTGGTCCTTAGAAGGTTCCACTCTTTGCAAGATTCGATCCGCGACATAAATAGAATTTTACATTTTGATCCTATATTCCTCGAAGGAATGTACATGTAAACTAGATCGAACATAAAATAAAATTTACATCCATCGATCCTATATTCCATAAAAGTAATGTACATGTAACTAGATCAAAAATAAAATCCTAATCAAACTAAATACAGCTCCTGCTGTATTTTATAATACAATCATGCACACACAATAAAATGCCCTTGACATTTCCAAGGGTCCAATCACACACATAATAACTATAAGCCATAATAATTGGATCCTGCATCCACAAAGTTAGCACATCCTACTATTAACCTGCCTAAATTATGTATGACATGTGCATAACTAAACAAATACCAAATACACAGAGGCAAAACCCTAGCTCTGATACCAAATGTTGGTTGCTACTCGGAAAACCTAGAGGTTCCACTGTACAAAGGGCTGAACCTTTTCCTAGCTACCATGTGTTCTTTTAAATTAAATTTTGAATCGCCTGCGGAACTTAACACGTTTGATCCAAAAATTAATCTATTTGTTCTTTTAGGTTTTGACATGGATCTCCTACGGAACTTAACACGTTCGACCCAAGTCACCTTAAGTTATTAATTCCATTAAATATTAATTTCCATAATTGGTTCCCAGTACTGACGTGGCGAGGCACATGGCATTCTTGGATATGGGAGGAACCACCACCGACTAGACAAAACCTTTTATGGAAAGCTAATATTTAATTTCCTAAATTACCTTTAGGTTAATCGAAAAGAACAATCAAATCACAAGGAAAAATAAAACCAAAGAACACAAATTCGAAAAATATATTCGAAACACTAGAATCGTAAGCCTCTTGTATTTGGTATTATTTCCATAAATAACTAGCATGATGCGGAAAGAAAAATTACTAGTTATACCTTCTAGAAAGACCTCTTAATCTTCTACCGTATTCCTCTTCTAACCTCGGACGTTGTGTGGGCAATGATCTTCTGAGATGAGAAACCACCAAGCACCTTCTTCTCCTCCTAGCTAGGTTCGGCCAACACAAAGAAGCTTCACCAAGGACGAAGAACAAAACACCAACCAAGCTCCAAGGGATACAAGTTTTCTCTCCTTCTTCTTCTTCTTCTCCGAGTAGTATCCGGCCACCATTAGAGCTCCAAGCAAATAGAGAAGGTTCAACCACCACCAAGAGGAAGAGAGGAAGAGAGGTTGGCCGACCACAACACCAAGGAAAAGAGGAGAGAAATAATAATGGTTATCCCATGAAGGCACCTCTACCCCTTCTTTTATAATCCTTGATCTTGGCAAATAAGGAAAATTTAATAAAAACTTCATTAATTCTTTTGCCATTGAAAGGAAAATTTATTTAATTAAAAACAATTTTTCTTTTCAATTTTGCAATGGCCGGCCACACCATAAAATCTCCAAGCAAATAAAATTTTAAACACCAATTAAAACTTCCTTATTTGCTTCCGGAAATTTATAAAAATTTCTCAATACCTTTTATCCCTTCATAATTGGTTTATAAAAAGGAAATTTAATAAATTAAAATCTTTCTTTTAAACATGTGGATAAAAAGAAAGTTTTCTCGATAAATTAAAATCTCTTTTAATCTACAAATAAGGAAAGATATCAAATCTTTTCTTAATCTTTTGTAAAAACTTATAAAAGAGAATATTTAATTTTAAATTCTCTTTTAAATCATGAACATGATTAAAAAGGAAAGTTTTCTTAAAATTTAAAATTCTCCTTTAATCAACAAATAAGGAAAGATTTCAAATTTTAAACTCTCTTTTAAACATGTAGATGATTTTCAAATAAGGAAAGTTTTAACTAAAAATTAAAAACATCCTTTTAAACTACAAATAAGGAAAGAGATTAATTTCTTCTCTTAATCTTTTGTAGAAAGCTATAAAAAGAAATTTTTTATTTTTAAACTCTCTTTTAAAAACATGATATCCACATAAGAAATAATTTTAATAAAAATCCTTTTTAATATTCTAGTGGTCGGCCACCTAAGCTTGGGACCCAAGCTTTGGCCGGCCACCTACATGGCTCATCCACTTGGTCTTGGCCGGCCCTAGCTTGGGTTCCAAGCTAGCTTGGCCGGCCCCATTGGATGGGTAAGAAGGTGGGTATGCGGTGGGTATAAATCTCTATATACTAGAGGCTACGATAGGGACCGAGAGGAGGAATTGGTTTTGGTCTCCTGATACTATTAAGCATCCCGTGTTCGCCCCGAACACACAACCTAATTTTATCAATAATAATTCATTCCACTAAAGAACTATTATTGAACTACCGCACCAATCCCAAATTACATTTTGGGCTCCTTCTTATTATGAGTGTGTTAGTCTCCCTGTGTTTAAGATAGCAAATGTCCACTAATTAAGTAAGTTACTGACAACTCACTTAATTAATATCTAGCTCCAAGAGTAGTACCACTCAACTTCATCGTCATGTCGGACTAAGTCCACCTGCAGGGTTTAACATGACAATCCTTATGAGCTCCTCTTGGGGACATTCTCAACCTAGATCACTAGGACACAGTTTCCTTCTATAATCAACGACACACACTATAAGTGATATCATTTCCCAACTTATCGGGCTTATTGATTTATCGAACTAAATCTCACCCATTGATAAATTAAAGAAATAAATATCAAATATATGTGCTTGTTATTATATTAGGATTAAGAGCACACACTTCCATAATAACTGAGGTATTTGTTCCTTTATAAAGTCAGTATAAAAGGAACGACCTCAAATGGTCCTACTCAATACACTCTAAGTGTACTAGTATAATTATATAGTTAAGATAAACTAATACCTAATTACACTACGACCTTCCAATGGTTTGTTCCTTTCCATCTTGGTCGTGAGCTACTATTTATAATTTATAAGGAACCGATAACATGATCTTCTGTGTGTGACACCACACACCATGTTATCTACAATATAAATTAATTGAGCAACTACATTTATCATAAATGTAGACATTTGACCAATGTGATTTTTATTTCTAGATAAATGTTTATACCAAAAGCTAGGCTTTTAGTATATACTCTAACATTCCCTATATCATCTCACTATCGATTCAACTAATCGATTGATATAGGTATGAACCTTCTACTCAAGGACGCTATTATACTTAGTCTATTTGGCACTAATACAAATAAGTATAATAACCAAACAAATGCCTTTATTAATATACAAGAATATGATACAATGAGTCCATACAATCATCAAATGATTGGCTCTAGGGCTCTAACTAACAATTTGGCTAGGAACATGTTGCATCATGATATTCCATTCTTCCGCAGCTAATTGGCCCATTTTAGGGGTGACTTGTATGAAGTTGATCATTCGGCATGGCATCGACTGTAACTCCATAGCCTACCCTTCCAAGATACGAGATGTCAATGCTTATACAGCATGTTAAACTTGCTTGACCTCTGTTTTCATTATCAGCTCAACTGGCACGTGCAAGCCCGCTTCATGCTCCTAGTGGTTTGGGACGTACATCTCGACTTGCAGTCCTGTCTCATTGGCTTGGAGCTGATCCGGAGTTGTATCAATTTCCCCCTTTTGATTATGGAAACCGAAATTCAAAGTTAAGTAAAAAAATGCAATAATAATCTTGAAAGTTTAAGTAAGACGCATAAGCAGGCTTAAGTAAATAAATGAAACAAACTTAAGCCTTTAACGATGTAAGGCTCCCCCTTAATAAGAGCCCTTTAATTTGAATAATTTGAATTTTAAGTTCTGCTTTGAATATTTCTACTCTCCCCCTTTGACATACGTCA
The DNA here is from genome assembly GCF_018446385.1 of Zingiber officinale. Taxonomy (NCBI): domain Eukaryota; kingdom Viridiplantae; phylum Streptophyta; class Magnoliopsida; order Zingiberales; family Zingiberaceae; genus Zingiber; species Zingiber officinale. The sequence goes on from NC_056004.1 coordinate 66,204,531, forward strand.
AAATAAATAAGGGGGTAACATGGAATTAGTGATTAATGGCCTTAGCTTTAACTTTTCAAAAGAATGTTTAGAAAAGATAATGTCCTTAATATAAATAGAGGGATAAAGACTTAGCTTTTTGAAATTAATAGTCTTGTAAAATGTTTAGCTAAGTAAATGTTTAAGGATTCACAAGAGATCTTTTAAGATAGCTTTAAAAGATTAAGTTTGATAATAACTTTAGCCAAGGAAAATAACTTAGCAACATTCGAAAAAGTACGTAGATAACTTTTGAGAAGCCTTTTTTTTTAGACAAGTTAGCTAGATTCGAAAACTTAAAATTATTTTGAAAAAGTACTTAGATTTGAAGTACTTAGGTAAATTATTTTGAAAAGAGTTTAGCTAAACTTGAGAAACTTTTTCGAAAACTGCTTAATTCCATTTAAGATAGGACTTTTCTCAAAATTGACTAAGTTTGATGGCATTTTCTAAAAAGTACTTAATTCAATTTGAAAAAGACTTTTGAGGAAAATATTTAGCTTAGCTAAATTTGGAAACGGCTATAGAAGTCACTTAGTTAAAATGTTAGCAAGCTTTTTGAAGAACACTTAGTTGAAAACATTGAATTTTGAAAAATCCTTTAAAAGATAGTTTAAATTCGAAAAGATGCTTTAGTAAAAGTTGAAATAACTTTGAAAATGTTATTGGTAAATATAGCTAAAGTTGAAAAGTACTTATCTTTGATTTTAAACTGAAAAAATACTGAATTTTAAATTTGTAAAGTTGTAACTAAGGCCATGTTCACATAATTTCAAGAAGCCCTAAAGTCCAAGCATGAGTATTTTAAGAATATTAAAATTAAACACTTAATTTTCTTGCCCACATGTCTAACCAGTTAGCTACTAGCTGATTACTTAGAGAGCAACAGCTTTCACTTGGTTAGTAAAATTAAGTCAATTGTTCCAGTTAGATTTGACTAGGTCTGGATGACTTAAGTTGATTAATGTAAGATTGGTTTTTAACGCCCAGACTTACTGTGATGCACAGAAATAAGCATTCTGAAGTCTAGGTTATACCCTATACATCTCACGCCGTTCTAAGTTTTGCAAACACAAACAAGTTCTGCCTAGTGTGTTGTGAGATGCTTTGGCTGAAACTAGGAGAACATGATTTCTAGGGTAAGTGCCTAGGCTAAATCCAAAGTTTTTAAAGTCTAGTAAAATTGGGATTTTGAAAACATTATTTTTCCTAAGATTTTGAATGATACAAGAACCAAGCTGATTAAAGATAAGGAACATAAGGTCTATTCAACAAAGCACATTCTTATTTGTCTTCTAAGTACACTGAACTCAAGTTCAGGTAAGGGATTTGTGAATATGTCAGCTAGGTTTGATTTGAACTCAACATAGTTAAGTACAATATCGCCTCTAGCTACGTGATCCCTTACAAAATGGTGTTTTACTTCTATATGTTTAGTTCTTGAGTGATGAATTGAGTTTTTGGTTAGATTAATTGAACTTATGTTGTCAATTGAAATTTTAGTGTTCTGATATTTTAATTGGTAGTCTTTTAGGGTATGCATCATCCATAATAGTTGAGATGCACATTCTCCTAGGGCTATGTACTCAGCTTCAGTGGTTGATAGAGCAACACATGTTGCTTTCTACTTAACCAACTTACTAGGCACTGACGTATAAATTGACAGCTACCACTTGTGCTTTTTTTGTCTAGCTTGCATCTGGCATAGTTTGAATCAGAATAGCCAGTTAGATCAAGAGTGCAAGTCCTAGGGTACCATAGTCCTACATTTAGGGTTCCCTTAATATATCTGAGTATTCTTTTAACATGAGTTAGGTGTTACTCTTTTGCACAAGATTGATATCTTGCACACATACTTACTGCAAAAAGAATGTCCGGTCGACTTGTAGTTAGGTACAGTAGACTTCCTATCGCACTTCGATCAAGTCTACTAGTTTTCCTTCTAAGTTTGAGTCAATTTTAATATTGGTGGCCATTGGTGTGTTAATATTCTTCAAATTTTCCATTCCAAATTTTTTAATTAACTTATTAGCATATTTAGTGTCACGCCCCGGAGGAGTCTCTGTCCGAAGAAATTTCGGCAGCATCTCCCCAGTACGATGGACAATCTGAAACTTTCTACATCGCCCTCTGGGCCACATATACCTCGGTCAACATGGCCGGAACAATAACAATAATATAAACAATCACCCACACAGTTAATAATTTAACTAACTGTAGCAGTGATAATATGACTCAAAAACAACCCTACTCAACTACACTCATAAAGCTCAAATCCGATGATAAAATCCACTTACCTCTTCTGCCGTCTAGGCAGGCGTGTAGTAAAACAAATCCAATAAAACTCATAGGTAATAAGAATCCATACAAGATCCAATTGTATCAACACAAACAAATCCAAACATAGTCTAAAACAAGAAAGACTAAAAGTTCAACATGACGTCCTCGTGGACTGCAGGGGACTAGCAACTGGAACTCTCCTGACAGCATCAACCTGAAAATAGTAAATATCCACGGGGTGAGTCAACTCCTCAGCGGGTAGCAACTGATATGCATAATAAAGAAAATAACATCTAGCACTAATCATGCGTACAGTCTCCTGATACTAGAAGGATAAATGTAACTGAAATAAGCAGGAGAAAACTGTACTAACCAGGACCATGGTGTAAGGATATGAAGGTCATCAGACCGGAAGTGTCATAAATCCTGTATGCATGTCAAACATATGCATCCATCCAAATGTAGCAAATAAATGCAGCAAACACAAACACAACCAATAAATGCATTATGCATATGATGCCAATGACATGTCCTGGTCACCCCTACTCTCCAGTCAACCGTCTCACACCAGATGGTGAGACCGAGTGGGTAGGGCTGTGACAACCGTGCACTCTGCCATCACTACTCCTGATGAGTGACTGAGTGGACGGGATATTGCCGGAGTACACCTATCCTCCTTACCCCAAGTCATAAAAGGGGGAGCTCAATGCTCTCATCTCCCGGTATACGATGACGAGGAGGGATCTCTGTCCTGCTACAACGTTGCGTCACACTAACCCATGAGTGGACCAACGGAGCCCTTGACAGAGCACCTGCTGCAACACACCCTGCCTTAATATACCACTAACCCATGAGTGGTCATGTTGTTGGGTTCTTCGGGCCGCCAAAATTGCTTTTCGCGTCGCGGAAACCCCGAATCACCCAAGGCCAACGGATCCGTGCAAGGAAAAACCGAACGAAAATACGAGTACGAGTTTCAAAAACTTTAGATCTACTCCTAGATCTGTGTTAAGAAATTTACCCTTGTAGCGAAGCCCTTCGCGTTCCCGCTCGTCCAAACGGTGCCGGATCTCGAGAGTGTCAACGTAGACACTCCTCTAATGATATCCACACGAACAAGGAGTGTCTCTCACACTCAAAGGATGGAGAAGAGAGCCCCAAGTGTGCTAGCACTTTCTAGGGCTCTCGGGTAGGATTTGGGAAAAGAAAAGATAGATAAGAGAATTCTATGTGACAATCACTCTACCTTTTCTTCATGAAACTCAAACACATTCTCCTTCTTTCTTGCTTGAAAACTCTCGGTCAAGAGAAGAGGAGAGGGAGAGCTTGAGGAAGAGAGCTTGGAGAAGATGGAATAATTCTCACATTCAATGAAAATCAATTTTCATTTCCTCCCTTAGTGGCCGGCCACACCAAATGTAACCCCCTTCATTAATGTGGCCGGCCACATTAAAGCAAATGAGAGAATGTAACTTCCATTAGGTGGCATTCTCTTGATGATGTGGCACTTTATGATTGGTCCACATCTTACCAACTCACTAATGATGTGGCAAAAGGGTCAAGTCAAACTTGACTCTTACTCTTCCTCTCAAGTCAAGTCAAACTTGACTTAATCTCTCTAATGGTTGATCTAATCCAACCATATGATTCAAACCAATTTAATATAATGAATCTAATTCATTTAATTAAATTGATTCAATGAGTCATAATCTAAATTAGACTCATTGAACACATGAATCAAATTGAGTCCAACTCAATTAGCTCAATTAGGATTACTCTTAATCCAATTTGATTCATCAAATGAATCTAATCCTTTTTTTTGGTTCATCATATGAACCTAATCTCCATCCACTTGTTCTTTGTGTGTGACCCAATAGGTTCTTGTAACGTTGGCAATGCCCCTAAACTCATTTAAAAGTATAAGTAATGAGCGGTATCTAGCAATACATCATTACTACCCAAGTTACAAGAATGTCGAGATCCGACATCACCTTGTGACTACTAATTGTGACTCCTCACAATATATGACAAGTGTCCTTCTATCCTAGACATCTAGATTGATCAATGTGAGGCATAGACCATGTCATCCTCTGACCAATCTAAATCTTGAACTCCAAGTAGACTCACTAAATCAAATGAGCTCAATATCCTATATTGACTCATTTGGGCATGGTCATGCACTTCGTGGTCTAACTCTATCAAAAACACCGATGTCTCTCCCGTCATATAGGAGGGATAGATCCCATCTACATCACTCACATCCCTCTGCATAATTTGTTATATACCTAGTAATCGCCTTTATAGTCCACCCAGTTACGGGTGACGTTTGACGAAACCAAAGTACATAACTCCTTATGTAGGGATCTATGGTGACTTCAGGTCTAAGGACTAGTAGTCATACTAATAGCCACATGAGAAAGTATATGACACTCATATAACGATCCATGATACTTTCTCATGGCGGGTCATTCAGTATACATTCTCCAATGCATACCCATGTGTCAGCTTGATATCTCCATATCCATGACTTGTGAGATCAAGTCATCGAGCTGACCTACATGCTAGTCTTGTTGCATTAACAATGACCCTGAATGTTAATACTCGACTAGGAATGATTTAGAGTAGTGTTCCCTATATCATCTCACTATCGATTCAACTAATCGATTGATATAGGTATGAATCTTCTACTCAAGGACGCTATTATACTTAATCTATTTGGCACTAATACAAATAAGTATAATAACCAAACAAATGCCTTTATTAATATACAAGAATATGATACAATGAGTCCATACAATCATCAAATGATTGGCTCTAGGGCTCTAACTAACAATCTTCCACTGGCACTAGTGCCAATCAGTATAGGCTCTAAGGCCTAATGACCTAGTGTGACCATCATGCTTCCTCTGTGCCAAAGCCTTGGTCAAGGGATCTGCGATGTTAGCCTCTGTAGGTACTCTGCAAATCTTCACATCTCCTCTATCGATAATCTCTCGAATGAGATGGAAGCGCCGTAGTATGTGCTTGGTCCGCTGGTGTGAGCGAGGTTCCTTCGCCTGTGCTATAGCTCCATTGTTGTCACAATAGAGCTCAACTGGGTCAGCGATGCTAGGAACCACCCCAAGTTCAGTGATGAACTTGTGGATCCAAACTGCCTCCTTTGCTGCCTCTGATGCAGCAATATACTCGGCTTCTGTTGTAGAATCAACTACTGTATCCTGCTTCGAACTCTTCCAGCTAACAGAACCACTATTAATGCAAAATACGAACCCCAACTGTGTTTTATAGTCATCCTGGTCGGTCTGGAAGCTAGCATCACTGTAACCCTTTACAGCTAGCTCATCATTGCCTCCATATATCAAGAAATATTCTTTAGTCCTTCTTAAGTACTTAAGAATATTCTTGACCGCTATCCAGTGACTTTCACCTGGATCTGACTGGTATCTGCTCGTCATGCTCAAAGCATACGAGACATCAGGTCGAGTACATAGCATAGCGTACATGATCGATCCTATGGCTGAGGCATAAGGGATCTGATCCATGCAGTCTCTCTCCTCTCCAGAAGAGGGACTTTGAGTCTTCGAAAGACTCACGCCATGTGACATCGGCAGAAATCCCTTCTTGGAGTTTTGCATGGTAAACTAAAGGAGTACCTTGTCAATGTATGTACTCTGACTTAGGCCAAGCAATCTCTTATATCTATCTCTATAGATCTGAATCCCTAGAATGCGGGATGTCTCACCTAAGTCCTTCATTGAGAAGCAACTCCCTAGCCAGGTCTTGACAGACTGAAGCATAGGGATGTCCTTCCCAATGAGTAGTATGTCATCCACATACAATATGAGGAAGACAACTATATCCCCTACAACCTTCTTGTAGACACAAGGCTCATCTTCGTTCTTGATGAAACCAAACTGTTTGATTGCATCATCGAAACGAAGATTCCAGCTCCGAGAAGCTTGCTTTAGTCCATAAATGGACCTATGCAGCTTGCATACTCTGCTAGTATGCAGTGGATCTACAAAACCCTCAGGTTGTGTCATGTACACATCCTCGAGTAGGTTTCCATTCAGAAAAGCGGTTTTGACATCCATCTGCCATATCTCATAGTCATGGTAGGGTGCAATAGCAAGCATGATCCGAACAGACTTAAACATCGCTACTGGAAAAAAGGTTTCATCATAGTCAATACCATGAATCTGCTTAAAACCTTTAGCTACCAAGCGACCCTTATAGATAAGTCCATCCATGTCAGTCTTTCTCTTAAAGACCCACTTACACCCAATGGGTTTTACCCCTTCAGGTGGATCAACCAAAGTCCATACTTGGTTGGTGTACATGGAATCCATTTCGGATCTCATTGCTTCTAGCCATTTCTCGGAATCTGGTCTCATCACAGCTTCTTGATAGGTGGTAGGCTCATCCTCTATGAGCACAATGTCATCATGGTCAGACAAGAGAAATGAGTATCTCTCAAGCTGACGACGTACCCTATCAGACCTGCGAAGAGGTATGTCTACTTGAACCGGTTGTTGTTCCTCAACTCCTTGTGGAACAACATCATCCACAACACTTTGTGGTTCCAGTTCAATTTCTATCGAGGCATCAGTGCTATTGTTCACATCTTGAACTTCTTCAAGATCGAACGTGCTCCCACTAGTCTTTCTAGAAACAAAGTCCCTTTCTAGAAAGACCCCAGTCTTTGCCACAACCACCTTGTGCTGACTGGGAATGTAGAAGTAATATCCCTTAGTTTCCTTGGGATATCCGATAAAATAGCACTTGTCGAATTTGGGTCCTAACTTGTCTGAGACTTGACGTCGAACGTAAGCCTCACAACCCCAAATCCTCATGAAAGACACCTGGGCATCTCTCCCAGTCCATATCCTATATGGTGTCTTTATCACGGCCTTGGATGGAACTCGGTTGAGAATGAAAGCTGCCGTGTCTAGAGCATAGCCCCAAAGGTATGTCGGAAGATCTGTGTGACTCATCATAGATCGTACCATATCTAATAGGGTACGATTCCTCCTTTCGGATACACCATTCCATTGTGGTGTTCCAGGAGGAGTGAGTTGGGATAGAATCCCACACTCAGCTAAATAGTCACGAAATTCATGGCTTAAGTATTCACCACCTCGATCTGATCGAAGTATTTTAATACTCTTGCCAAGCTAGTTCTGTACTTCATTCTTGAATTCTTTGAACTTTTCAAAGGATTCGGACTTATGTGTCATCAAGTACACATAACCATATCTACTGAAGTCATCAGTAAATGTGATGAAGTATCTATAACCGCCTCTAGCAGCGACATTGAAAGGGCCACATACATCACTATGTATGAGTCCTAACAAATCAGTCGCTCTTTCGCTGTGTCCACTAAAGGGAGTCTTGGTCATCTTGCCTCGTAGGCATGACTCGCATATCTCATTTGATTCAAAATCAAATGAGTCCAACAAACCATCCTTATGGAGTTGGGATAAGCGCTTGTCATTTATATGACCTAAGCGACAGTGCCAAAGGTAGGTTTGGTTCATGTCATTAGACTTGAACCTCTTGGTATTTACGTTATAGATAGGGCTCTCGAGGTCTAGAATATAGAGTCTGTTTATCAGAGGTGCACTACAATAGAACATATCGTTTAAATAGACAGAACAACATTTGTTCTTTATTATAAACGAAAATCCTTTGTTGTCTAAACAAGAAACTGAAATTATGTTCTTAGTCAAGGCAGGCACATAACAACAATCATCTAATTCTAGTACAAGCCCAGAGGGAAGAGATAGATGATAAGTTCCTACAGCAATAGCAGCAACTCGTGCTCCATTGACTACTCGTAGGTCTATCTCACCCTTTGTCAATGCCCTGCTATTCCTCAGCACTTGTACATTAGTACAAATGTGCGAAGCACATCCGGTATCTAATACCCACGATGAAGAAATAGAGAAGTTGACTTCTATAACATGTATACCTGAAGTAGAAATCTTATTTCTCTTCTTCTTAAGATCTTCCAGGTATTCTTTGGAGTTCCTCTTCCAGTGTCTTGCTTGTCCTTGATATAGGTGACAAAGATGTTCAACCATATTGTAAGCACCCATCAACTCATGTTGCTTCTTAAGCTTAGAGTTCATGGTCGCGAGCATAAGACAGGACACATCTAATGCGTCATCTTTATGCTTCTTGTAAGCATCCCGGTCAGCTCGCATGGCAATGGCAAGAGGAGCCTCCGGAATGGGCTACTCCAGAACGTACAGTTTACGTTCCTGAGTGAGAACTATTCTCAGGTTCCTGTACCAGTCCAGGAAATTTGCTCCGTTGAGCTTGTCCTTCTTAAGGACAGAACGCAGGGAGAAAGAGTTCGTATTCGACGTCATGGTTATCTACAACAGAAAATTTGCAGAAATAAATATCATATTCTTTTAAAATCATTTAATTAGGCCTTTAACTAAATGATGCTCCCACTGAATACTATAATTCTTGTGGGACAAGATCCACATCATATTAATCCTTGAGTTAGCTTTGGCTAATACGCCCAAGGCTTAGTATGATCGGTAGGTAACGATTACCAATTACATCTCTATGCAACTCTTGTTTATAAAATCAATATCCGCATTTATATTAAAACTCGAGTTAGTTTTGGCTAATACGCCCGAGAGTTAATATAGATGTGATTTTGACCTATCTTTTCCAACCGTTGGAAGAATGCCTATAGTTGACTCGATCCAACCGAGTAACTAGGAATACTCAATCTAATTGAGTTTGTATTCACCCATGCGTTGATAGGCGGGACCAAGATTGTCCCTCCGTACCCTACCAAGATAATATGTATTGCTATGCTTTGGCAGATTCAACAATACATGTGATCGAGGTAGTGATAGGTATCACGGCACGGTTAGGCATTAGAGTTGAGTCGATTGAGATCTAATCTAATCTAAAAAAATTCATCTTGTGCACGACTTAGATCTAATCTAATCGCAAAGGTGCATCATGTGCAAGACTTAGATCTAATCTAATCGTAAGACACTAATTAATTAACTACTTATTAAATATGCATCACATACACAAGCAATTAATTAATCTATTTATGATTTAGTCATGGCCCTACTACGATCTTCTCAAGCTAATGAGAAGATCGATTGGTCAACCTAGGGTCAACAGCTTCTCCAAGCTCCTCCCTTTGACCACCTTGTGTTGCTCGTGCCCGCCTCGGAACTCCGTCTCGTGTGGACCCTCCACCGCTCCAATTTATACATTACAATTTGAAACTTGAGTTACATTCGAGTCTAAATCTAATTTACAACAAGAATATAAGAGAAGGCACGACGCACAGGTCGCGAATACACAAACACATAACGGCACGCAGGCCGTATTATGAATTACAACACAATCCAATCACATTGGGTTTTTGGGCCATGACTATCAAAAAATTAATATATAATTTAAAATTATATATTTTCTTAATTTTCTATAATTTTAAAATTAATTTTTACAATTTTTACGAGTAAAATTTCCCGGCGGACCCGTTTAGCGGTTTCGGGCGCAATCGCGGAACGGATCCCCTTGCGGGGCCAGAAGCAGCGCCCCTACCCGCGATCTAACCATCGCGAGGGTTCCTTTGCGATCTAACAGCACCTAAACCTGCTGTCCCAAAACGATTTGGGCTGAGACATTGCCGTTTCGGAAAAATATTCCCGGCTGGTTCGTTTTTAGCGATTTCGGGTGCAATCGCGGAGCAAATCCCCTTGCGGGGTTAGGGGCAGTACCCCTACCCGCGATCTAACCATCGCGAGTTGCTCCTAAGCGATCTAATGGCACCCAAGCCTGCTGTCCCAAAAAATTTTGGGGCGAAACGAAGCCGTTTTGGAAAAACCTTTCCGGTAGCCGAAGCCTACAAGCGACTAAACACTTGTGCTTCGATTACTCGAGAAAAACACTCATAAAAACCCAAAAATCATAATTTTACAAAAAATTACAGAAACTTTAGTTTTCATAAAACCAAAAAACAAACTCGTACTCGCCTTGCACGTGGCTCTGATACCACTGTTGGGTTCTTCGGGCCGCGAAAACCTCTTTTCGCGTCGCGGAAACCCCGAATCACCCAAGGCCAATGGATCCGTGCAAGGAAAAACCGAACGAAAATATGAGTACAAGTTTCAAAAACTTTAGATCTACTCCTAAATCTATGTGTTAAGAAATTTAGCCTTGTAGCGAAGCCCTTCGCGTTCCCGCTCGTCCAAACGGTGCCGGATCTCGAGAGTGTCAACGTAGACACTCCTCTAATGATATCCACACGAACAAGGAGTGTCTCTCACACTCAAAGGATGGAGAAGAGAGCCCCAAGTGTGCTAGCACTTTCTAGGGCTCTTGGGTAGGATTTGGGAAAAGAAAAGATAGATAAGAGAATTCTATGTGACAATCACTCTACCTTTTCTTCATGAAACTCAAACACATTCTCATTCTTTCTTGCTTGAAAACTCTCGGTCAAGAGAAGAGGAGAGGGAGAGCTTGAGGAAGAGAGCTTGGAGAAGATGGAATAATTCTCACATTCAATGAAAATCAATTTTCCTTTCCTCCCTTAGTGGCCGGCCACACCAAATGTAACCCCCTTCATTAATGTGGCCGGCCACATTAAAGCAAATGAGAGAATGTAACTTCCATTAGGTGGCATTCTCTTGATGATGTGGCACTTTATGATTGGTCCACATCTTTCCAACTCACTAATGATGTGGCAAAAGGGTAACATCATTAGTGAGTTGGTAAGATGTCTCTAATGGTTGATCTAATCCATTAGGGTTTAGACTTGACTTAATCTCTTACTCTTCCTATATGAGCTCAATATCCTATATTGACTCGTTTGGGCATGGCCATGCACTTCGTGGTCTCACTCTATCAAGAATATCGATGTCTCTCCCGTCATATAGGAGGGATAGATCCCATCTACATCACTCACATCCCTCTACATAATTTGTTATATACCCAGTAATCGCCTTTATAGTCCACCCAGTTACGGGTGACGTTTGACGAAACCAAAGTACATAACTACTTATGTAGGGATCTATGGTGACTTCAGGTCTAAGGACTAGTAGTCATACTAATAGCCACATGAGAAAGTATATGACACTCATATAACGATCCATGATACTTTCTCATGGCGGGTCATTCAGTATACATTCTCTAATGCATACTCATGTGTCAGCTTGATATCTCCATATCCATGACTTGTGAGATCAAGTCATCGAGCTGACCTACATGCAAGTCTTGTTGCATTAACATTGTCCCTGAATGTTAATACTCGACTAGGAATGATTTAGAGTAGTGTTCCCTATATCATCTCACTATCGATTCAACTAATCGATTGATATAGGTATGAATCTTCTACTCAAGGACGCTATTATACTTAATTTATTTGGCACTAATACAAATAAGTATAATAACCAAACAAATGCCTTTATTAATATACAAGAATATGATACAATGAGTCCATACAATCATCAAATGATTGGCTCTAGGGCTCTAACTAACACGTGTGTGCAGATACATGTAACTGGCGATGTGCTCAACAATAATGGAGCCGACAATCGCACAGCATGCAATCATGCGAATGGTGCCTGACACTAAGCATGACATTATCCTGAACCAATCCATATATATAAAATGTGTACCCTAGAATAAATTCACCTAATCAATGGTCTAGGTACACAGGTCAGATAAGGAATCAAAAATCCTAGGTCCTGAACATAATAGAAACATGGTTGTGTCACTACCTCTATAAATAGGCATAATCAGGTATACACTAGCATGATGTGCAAAATAAATAAACAAGCAAGGATGTAACAGGTCAGGTAGTGATCAACCGAAGCAAATGAGAAACATAATCATTGCTATTTGTTAAAGACATTATTATGCATATCAAAATGACATAAAGTCAAAATACTCGCCTCGAAGCAGAAAGTCCAATCTGTCCAAATATGACGTCGAGATACTCGTCTCACGTCAATGTCCTGTGTCACAATATTTAGTTTAGTTAATCCTATCATGCATCCATTAACTAAACTAAATCCTAATCCATTGATCAATTAGGGTTAACTTCATTAACCTTAACCCTTCCCTTATTCAATTGATCAGATCTATATATAACCAACCTACCCAAATAAACTCGAATACATTTTATTCTTAACCTTTCCTAGTTCAAATCCTAAGCATGCTGCTACAAATAATAAAAAAAAAAATCTTCCATTCCTTACCTCACTTCACAGCCGCTGCGGAAACCAGGTGCTGCTGGAGGGAATTTCTACCGGAAACCCCACAGAACAAAACCTTGCCTCACTGGAATCAACCGGATTCAGAACACAAGATTAAAATCCAACACAACAACCTATCACCAACATAAGTTTAATTTGACCTCCTTACCACAGATGAGTGTTAATAGTGCAAGGACCAACGATGGCACGGATCCGTTGTCGCGTGGAAGCAAGGGAGAAGGCACCGACTCAATCTGGTGTCGCCGGACCAAACTAGGGTTTGTAGGTGGCACGACAGAATTTGTTGATCAGCCTTGTCCTCGGCGCACCCTCCCTATCCCCGGCGATCTAAGCACGGGTCGCTGTGAGGATGGCTCGGCTCTGATGAGAGGAGATCGGGGAATTAGGGCACAGTGTGGAGGTGGCCGGCGCTGTCCTGTGCGGCGGCGACGCTCTGCAAAGGAAGAGGGCGTCGGCGGTGCGGCTCAGATCTACGGCACAGGGTCGGTGCTCGGGAGAAGAGAGGAATAGAGGAAAGGGGATCGACAACCCTCGGCCGCGGCTTTAATCGCGAGGAAACCGTCGCGTGCGACAGTTAGGGCACGCAAGGGGACGACGGCTCGGCGCGAGGAGGAGGAGGCGTCGGCGTGAGGAGAAGGGTTGGGTGAGGGGCTCGGGCACGCGGGTGAGAATGAGAGAAAAAGAAAAAGAAAAGGAAAAGGAAAAAAAAGAAATAAAACTTTTCCTCATTAAAAACAGGGTAGCCTAAACAGGCTTTCCCGGGATCCAAATTTTATCCCCGTTAACTCGTCCATACGAGCTCCGAAAAATTTTCAAAAATTCCGGAAAACTCTCTTATCATTATTCGTCATTTTTCAATATTTTACATTTAGTTTGAAAAATATATATTCCATCTTTGGTTTGTTTAATTTGTAAACCTAAGAAGAAGTTTAGTTCACCTACCATACTCATTTCAAATTCATTTTCCATTAATTTGGTAAATTCTTTTAGAAATCTTGAGTTGGTTGATCTAAAGATTATGTCATCTACATAAATCTGAGCAATAAAAATATCATTTTCTAGGGTTTTTACAAATAGGGTTGGATCTATCTGACCTTGGTTGAATCCTTTTGATATTAGATAGTTAGACAACCGTTCATACCAAGCCCTAGGTGTTTGTTTTAGTCCATATAGGGCCTTCTTTAGTCTAAGGACATGGTTTGTAACACCCCACCCTCCTCATGTAACGACCCGATTTTCCCTATTTCAAGTTCTAAAAGTCCATAAAAATATTTGGAAATACTTTTAAAATATTCTAGAGATTTTTAGAAATTTTTAGAGTATTTTTACGTAATTTTTGGAGGTCGTTTAGTATGTTTACAAAAAGAAAGAAGTTTTGACAAAAAAATGTAGAAGTTGAGACTTGAACCCAAGACCTCCGGCCGAACTCAACTTAACCGAACGCAGCCAGCCAACTGGGCTGCGCGTGATTTGTTAATCAAGTATATAGCGAGATGTATTTAAGTTATGGTAAAGAACAGAAATAAAACTCAAGTTATAAGGAGAGGACTTAAGTTATTTCCCGTGACCTAATTCCTTCTCACCTCTTCTCCTCTCACGCACACGCGCGGCGCGGCGAGGCGATTTTCTGCTCTCGGCGGAAGAAAGGGCGACGAAGCTAGGTTTCCTCCCTCCGGCGCCGGCTAAGGGTTTTTCCGGCCGGTCTTCACCGTGCGTGATCACCTCAACGAGGAGAACTCGAAGACGCGAAGAAGAGGCCGAGATCATGAGTTTCTCCGAAGCCCTAGAAGCCGATCTCGGCTGTAAGTCCAAGAAATCCAAAGTGAGTTGCTTCTCACCTGCAGTAGGAGTTGCTCCGATCTTTCGGTTTCGTTTCCTTGTTTCCCGAGTTTCTTGAATCCGAACCATGCTATAAAGATTTTTGGTTTTGGGTGTTCTGCCGTGGGTTTCAAAGAGGGACCAAGAACTGGTTTTGTTTAATTGAGCATGTAGGATAGTTTTGCGCCGAATCTAAGCTTGCTAGGGATCAAGTTTTTGTTTCTCCTTGTTTTTTTTGAATCTGCCGTGACCTAGGGATGAGTTTAAAGTTCCTACCGTGACCTTCAGGATGGAGAAAGGGCTTAATGGATTTAGCCTTGATTGATGTTGCTTTAGCTTTTATTGATTCTGTAATTTCTGGACAAATATATTGGCTTGGGTCATTTCCTTTATGCTGTCGTGAGTTGATTAAGAAGAGGAGAAGGGATTTAAATTGTCATAGCAATCACCCCTTTTAATAGCATGTGCTTAACAGAAATCTGCCAATGCATTTCTTAATAGAATAGTTGACTTCCTTTGCTACCACATCAAGCTTTGCATAGGTGTAAACTTCAGCAGATTATAGCCTATATAAGTAGAAGAAGTATTGCAGATTTGGTTTAGCTTATGTGGCTTGCATTATCTCGGATTAATGGGGCTGGTAGTTAGCTTTCTTTTGCTTTTATCACAGCATGTTTAGAAAGCTTAAAGTTACTTTCTTTTGCTCTTATCACAGCATGTTTAGAAAGTCCAAGTTGCTTTCTTTGTTCTATTTTTATAGCATGATTAGTAAGTTTAAAGTTGCATTCTTTTGCCTAGTTTACAGCATGTTTAGAAAGCTCAAAGTTGCATTCTTTTGCCTAGTTTACAGCATGTTTAGAAAGCTCAAAGTTGCATTCTTTTGCCTAGTTTACAGCATGTTTAGAGAGCTCAAAGTTGCATTCTTTTGTCCTATTCTACAGCATGTTTAGAAAGCTTAAAGTTACTTTCTTTTGCCCTATTTTATAGCATGATTAGTAAGTTCAAAGTTGCTTTCTTTTGCTCTATTTTATAGCACGATTAGTAAGCTCAAAGTAGTTTTCATTTGCTATTTTAACAAGTACGAACAGCACCTTGTAGCATTTCAGATTTAGTACTTATTGTTGATTTAGTAGCATGAGCAGCCTTGCCATTTTTAAAGTATCAGTTTAACATGAGCAGTAATGATTCCTATCTTTAGTCTTTTGCTATTGGACTAATATGAGAAGTTATAAGCTAAGAAAGACCAAGACTTTAACTTGATCTCAATTTCAGAAGTTTAAGATCAAAAGCGCACACAAGGTGTTTGCTTAAATGCCAAGTAAGGGCAAGTATAAAGAAGTTATAAAGAAAGTATTTTACTTTTAAAGGGCATGTACCGGACACAAGATCCAAGGGATGGGCTCCAAGTTGCCCCTAGGCACATGGCCTAGAAGTATCTTAGTAGTTTCGGGATTAGCTACCTCGATTCTTATTAAGAATGCGCGCAAAGTGGTACAATGCCGGGCCCAAGAGAAGTTGATTATTATTTTCAAGTATTAAAGTATAAGTTTTTGAAACAAATGAAACAAGCTTCAAATATATCTAGAATTAGAAAGTTTAGTTCTTGTTATTTGAAGCATGCAGTAGTAGTTTTAATTGTTTCCTTGCTATTAGATTATTCAGCATGTTTAGCTTTACATGTTTAGTAGTTTTACATGTTTAGTAGCTTTACATGTTTAGTAGCTTTACATGTTTAGTATGATTCCTTTATTGGATTTTGAGCATGAGTAGCTATACATGTTTAGTATTTCAGTTAGTATGATTCCTTCATTGGATTATGAGCATGATTAGCTATACATGTTTAGTATTTCGGTTAGTTTGATTCCTTCATTGGATTATGAGCATGATTAGCTATACATGTTTAGTATTTCAGTTAGTATGATTCCTTCATTGGATTATGAGCATGATTAGCTATACATGTTTAGTATTTCAGTTAGTATGATTCCTTTGCTATTTATGAGCATGAGTAACTTTACATGTTAGCATTCAGTTTTAGCATGTTTTTATTTATATACATGTATATCGAGTTTTTGTGAGTAGATAGCGCTCACTAAGCTTTATGCTTATAGACTGCACTTCCTCCTACTGCAGATAAAGGAAAGGAAAAGATTTAGCAAGGAAGGCGACAAGGTGGTGGTGATGAAGGTGTGTGATGGCTGGACTATGGAGAGATCATGAGTTTGCTAAGGAAACTGTCAAGACTCTTTCTTTGGAGTTTTCTTTCAGTTATTAAATTGATAGAGATTGTTTTAGTAGTTTCCCTTTGTCTATGTTAAGTTTATTCCGCATTGTAGTTGAGTTATTTCCTATTGTTGGAGTTCTTTTGTTTACTATTGCTAGGATAGTTTATTTTTAGTTATATATAAACTGCGTGATGATGTTATTGCTTTGTATATGTATGTACTTATGATTATTGTCACCGGTACAGGGGAGATTCTGCCGAAATTTTTCGGTAGGGATTCCTCGTAGTTAAGTAGCGTACCGGTTAAGTAGAGTTAGTAGTTAAGTAACGGTCACTCTTAGAGAGTAGTAGTAGTAGTAAGAAGGGTGGTCGTCACACCTCACTACTGGACTGTGAGGGCGGAGCGCTACTGGACTACTAACTTTACTTAATTAGAGTTGTTCACATGTAAAGATCAATACACAAACTCTAAAAAACTCAAAACATACAATTAACTAGCAGCGGAAGACTAAATGACTCATCTAATACATTCTACTCAACTCTTTGTTAATAAATTCTTATGCTAAATCCCAAGGCTTCTATAGTCCAGGCATCACACATCCATCCGCACCTCCTTGTCGCCTTCCTTTACTATAGCTTTTCCTTTCCTTTATCTGCAGTAAGAGGAAATGCATCTATAAGCAAAATTGCTTAGTAAGCTCTATCTAACTCACAAAACTCGAGTATGCATGTAAGCTGAAAGAAATCTAGAAACTGAATGCTCATCTAATAGCAAACGAAACATAGCATACTGAAATACTAAACATGTAAGCAAATCTAAACAACATGTCAGTATATAAGAAAGCTAAACTTGCTGAATTTTAAACTTATGTGAAGCTTATTTCTTTTGTTTGAAAACTTATACTTTAATACTTTTATACTTATGTGAAACTTATTTTACTTGTTCAAAAACTTATACTTATAATACTTCAAAATAATAATCAACTTTCTTCTTGGGCCCGGCAACTGTACTTGCTATGCGCGCATCCCTAACTAGACCCGAGATAGCTGGTCCCGAATCTAGTAGGGTTTACTAGGTTATCTAAACCTAGGGACGATTATGGGAGCCCAGCCCAAGGACAACTGAGAGTCCTGCATACTAGGTTATCTAAACCTAGGGACGACTATGGGAGCCCAACCCAAGGACAACTGAG
Source organism: Zingiber officinale (assembly GCF_018446385.1). NCBI lineage: Eukaryota > Viridiplantae > Streptophyta > Magnoliopsida > Zingiberales > Zingiberaceae > Zingiber > Zingiber officinale. Next base: position 66,222,323 of record NC_056004.1, read on the forward strand.
AGTCCAGTACAGTGCCACTGATAAAAGTAAAATACTTGTTATCTTTTAATACTTATATACTACAAGAAAACAGGGCTTCATAAACAGATTTTTAAAACAGAATTAAAATTTGTTTCAGATTTTGTTAAATTAGAGACAGATTTGCTACAGAAGTATTAATATGTTTCACTTTAATAAAATATCATATTTGCAAAAAAAAATTGAGACGGAATTTGAAACAAATTTGAGATGAAACTACAAATAAATTTTTATAAACAAAAATAAATACAGATTACAAACAAAATTTGAAACGCTGTTACAAAATTCGTTTAAAATTTAATGAAAAATTGAAACAGAAAATAATCCGTTTCAAATTTATATAAATATTGATAATTTTTTAATAAATGAAAATAAAATGTATTTCAGATTTAGATAAATTAGAGATGAAATTGCTATAAAATTACTAATTTGTTTCACTTTAATAAAATATAATATTTGGAAAAAAATTGAAACCGAATTTGAAACGAAATTATAACTAATTTGTTATATAAACAAAAATAAATACAGATTATAAAAAGAATTTGGAATTATATAATTTTTGACAAATTTATTTAAAAATTGAGACAAAAAATTAACCAGTTTCAAATTTATATAAATATTGATAAAAATTTTTAAACATAATTAAAATATGTTTCAGGTTTAGATAAATTAAAAACGATTTGAAATGAAGTTGTAACTAAATTTCTATAAACAAACATAAATACATATTACAAATAGAATTTGAAATCGTATAATTTTGGTCACAAAATTTGTTTAAAATTTAATAAAATTAAGAAAATAATTCTTTTCAAATTTATATAAATAATAATAAAAATTTTAAATAGAAAAGAAATCTATTTCATATTTATATAAATTAAGCAAACATTTGCTATGAAATTACTAATCCATTTAACTTTAATAAAATATAATATTAAAACCAATTGAGACTAAATTTAAAATAAATTAGAAACAAATTTACAAATAAAATTTTATAAAAAAAATACATATTAAAAATGAAATCTAAACAAATTATATTTGCCAAAAAAAAATCTATTTATAAAAATAAAAGGGAAAAATTCTATTTCAAATTTTTAAAATTTAAAAAATTCATTAATACAGTTATGAAGCAATTCGATCTATCCACTCAGATCCGGTCATCTAGATTTAGAGTGCTTGGATCTCTTCATCCAGATGGATCTTTGTGATTCAAATCCAAATGATCTGAGGGTTAAAAAATTAGCCCTAATTTTTTATCCCTTTCTTTTTCATCTCGACATTTCATTCTCTACCTCCCGATCGCACACCTCAAGCCCACATCCGAACCTCCCTTCTTCCTCCTCCAACCACAGTCCACCAAGGTCGGCGGTCGCCGCCCTCATCACAGCCGCCCTTCCCAACATCCCATCTCACCTTACCCTCTCTCGATCGGGAGAAGCTCCTACCGCCGACAGCCCTTCTTCATCTCCTCTACCTCTCCCAATTGAAAAAGGAGGAGCCCTCTCGTCCTCTCCAATACTCATCCCCGACGCCACCACCACATCCTTCCTCACCGGCGGCCACCATTCTATCTTCTTCCTCACCTAATCGGGAGAGGAGGCACCGACCATCTCCACCTTCTTCCTCTCCCGATTGGGAGCGGAAGCACCACCTTGGGAACTCTCGAATCCGAGGCTCTTCCATTCATCCATCCTCATCCACAGCTCTCTATTCAATTGGGAGACATTTTGACAGCCCACCTTCATCCGCCGACAAGTTTACATCAGTGAGCTTCAGGATTCCAAGCTCTTCTGCACTATACACCCTTCCGAATCCGTAGGTGGTAGCATGATTCATTTCCGCTGCTCGTCACACACCATCCATTCCGCTCGAGGTTGAAACTTCATCCACAACTGTCGTCTATCCGCAGCATTCTTTCGATGTGTTGGTTGATTTTTTTTTTGTGTGTGTTGGGTTGTCTAGTTTGATTGTTGAATGTAATGACATTAGCTTCCCATGTTAAGATTGCATGCACTTTGGTTTAACTTGATTAATGCTCACATGGTGTTTGATGAAATGTTTCTTCCATTAGTTGGACTCTAGTTGATGCATTTAAGTTGTTCAATTTCTTGCAATGGTTATTTCGTTTGAATATTTAAATTTGTGTTCTTTATTTGAATGCAATTATGTTAGATTAGATTAGGATTCGTTGTATGTTAGTTTCGTTAGACGCTTACTTTATGTTGTCTCTAATTCTCCGTAATTGTACTTAATTAGATTAGTTTTCATTACTTGTATTGTCTTTCATTTATAGTCTTAGCAACTCAACTAAAAACCCCATCACATTTCATTTCTTAGTCTCTGCAATTAGTAACAAATCTGTGATGTTGGCTAGGAATTCTAAATTCTACAATGTTAATATTGAATTTTGAGTTGTTATAGATCTATGATATATAGTTTTCTGAAATTACATGACTTTATAAGTTTAAGATGTTGTTTCAGTTTGTTTCAGATTCCAATATAGTGATTTTAGTTCCAGTTACTTCTGACAAATATATTTTATATTGTATGAGTATCAGCAATTTGAGTTTTTCCGGCTAAGAATTCTAAAGTCTTCAATGTTGATTCTGTAGATCTGTGTTATATAGTTTCAGTTTGCTGAAACTATATGAGTTTGTAAGTTTCTAATGTTGATCAGTCCTATTAGCTTCAGTATATTTCAGATTCCTATATAGTGATTTCAATTTCAATTACTTCTGACAAATACTTTTCAGATTGTATGAGTATCAATAATTTGAGTTCTGTTGGTTAGGAATTTTAAAGTCTTTGATGTTGATTATGAATTTTATGTTCTTATTGATCTGTGTTGTTAGTTTTAGTTTGCTAAAACTATATGAGTTCATAAGTTTCTAATGTTGAAGAGTCAAACATCATTTTTCCTTTAAACTCATCTCAATTCTCACCTCTGATTTAACTGTATCAGGAGTTATAGGTTTTACTGTGACTGAAGAAGAGACTACATCTTCAATGTTAATTTTGTTACTATGATCAAGTTGCAGGTAAGCAGAGGTATGCATTATACAGGGTGCATGATGAACATGCCATGCATATATATTTTTACCTTAAATAAAAAATTTTGCAACATGATGAACCTGCCATATAGGTCGCATTAAGTATGATAAGGGGTGAATGCATTATTGGTTATTAAAATTTCTGTAAGTTGCATTTATTTTTTGTATTTATGACAAGGGGTAAGCATTTTTTATTTATTTATGTGATGCAGGATATAAGTAGAGGGAAAGATATTGGTTTCAGCAAAATAAGATCAAGGGGGAGAGGAAACGGAGATGATACTCTTTTATAATACAAGATAAGTATATATATTAATGGTATACAAATTGAAGAAATCATTGAGTTACATAATATTTACTTTGATTATGCATGTATGCAACATGATACAATGCATGAATTTGACAACATACCAAATGAAATACAAGTGTGTGAATTTATCTCAATATTGTATTAATTAAATGACATCCATTATATGTATTTATTTGTTGTAGGATGAGGAGGGAAAATCAATTTCAGAAATTATTTAAAGCTAAAAGAAATGGAACTCATTATCACAGAAAATAGGCAAAGGGAAGAAAAGCTTATCGAGGAAGGTAGATAAAGAGAAGAAAATCTAAAGAAGATGGTTCCTAAGATGATTCAAAAGGTGGGATATACAAATCATTTGTATGAGGATTGGTCCCGGGGGCTCATGATAGACGAAATGAAGATTAAAGTATTTGTGGTAGAATTTAAAATTTTATCAATTACTTGCTAAATTTAGTTGAATGATGTGAATATTCATTTATCTTTAATTGTATGATACTTTTAAATTAGAAATTGTTGTTTAATATTTATAATTTATTTGAAATTTATAATTTTTCTTATATAGTAAATATAGAAATAAAATATAATAAAATTTTAGTGATAAATTTTAATACAAATTTACATATGGATTTATAAATAGAATTGTAAACAAATTTATAAATAAATTAAAATTATATTTGAGATTTAAAATAAAACTAGATACGGAATTTAAAAACAAAATTGTAAACGCATTTATAAATAGAATAACATTATATTTATTATGTAATTTGAAGCGGATTAACGACAGATTCAAAACAAAATTAAAAACGAAATTTGTATTTAAAATTAATTTCATTGATTAAATTAAAATCAGATGTAGAAACAGTTTTTCGATTCGTTTATGAAATTAGAGACGGAAAATTTTCGTCTCAAAATTAGCTACGGGGCTTTCACTAACGGAACTTTGAGACGGAATATTCCGTCTCAAATATTCTTTAGAGACAGAAAAATGACTTTCAGAGACAGATTTTTTCGTCTCTGAAGCCTTGTTTTCTTGTAGTAATTCTAATATATAATGCCTCGACATTTTCTTTAGCACCTTGTGTGCCAAAATCTCTAAAGTCTTGACTTTGGGATCTACTTAAGGCCTTGCCTTGGCCTTTTTCTTTCTTTTCTTTATCTTTCTTATACTTGTTAATACCTCTAATAAAAGAATGCTTCTTTAAAAACTGAAATGTTTAAACAAATTCGAACTTTGAAATGCATAAACAAAAATCTGCATACTATGCTAATTAAAATTCTGCATACTATACTAATCAAGATTCTGCATTCTATGCTACACTATTTTTGCATACTATGCAAACATAAATTTTGCACTATAATACTTAACCAAACTGCACTATAATCTTTTTTTTTTTAAAACTGCACTATAAGTTCCATAAAAAATTTGCACTACAAGTTCCACTAAAAATCTACGCTATAAATTCCACCAAAAATCTGCACTACAAGTTCCACCAAAAGTCTACACTATAAACTTAATTAAAAATCAGCACTATAAGCTTAATTAAAATCTGCACTATAAGCTTACATAAAAATCTGCACTATAAGCTTAATTAAAATCTGCATTATATGCTTAATTAAAATCTGCACTATAAGTTTAAATAAAAATCTACACTATAAGCTTAATTAAAATCTGCACTATAGGCTTAATTAAAATATGCACTATAAGCTTAATTAAAATCTGCTCTATAAGCTTAATTAAAATCTGCACTATAAGCTTATATAAAAATCTGCATATGAGCTTAATTAAAATCTGCACTATAAGCTTAATTAAAATCTTCACTATAAGCTTAAGTAAAAATTTGCACCTATAAACTTAATTAAAATCTGCACTATAGGCTTAATTAAAATCTGCACCTATAAACTTAATTAAAATCTGCACTATAAGCCTAATTAAAATCTGCACTATAGGCTTAATTAAAATCTGCACCTATAAGCTTAATTAAAATCTGCACTATAAGCTTAATTAAAATCTGCACTATAAGCTTACATAAAAATCTGCATATGAGCTTGATTAAAAATCTGCACTATAAGCGCTCCTCATCCTTCGAATTGAAGAAGAACAAAGGTCTGAAACTACTCCTATTGCAGGTGAGAAGCACTTACCTTGCTTCTTGGACTCACAACCGAACAAAAAGGGCTTCCAGGACCTTGGCCGGTCGGCCGCCGGAGATGATGCTCTAACTCCCTTTCATTTTCTGCCCGAGCTCCGCCATCGCACGCAGAAGAGAAGGAGAGAATGGTTTAAGTCACCGGAAAACAGAGCATCAACTTATCCCTTTTTATAACTTAATATTTCTGTTAACTCCTTAAATAAATTCGCTACCTTTTCTAAACAGACAAATCCAACATCATCTTATCCCTTTTATAATCCAATATTCTGCTAACTATCTTAAATAAATTCGCTACCTTTTCTAAACGGACAAATCCAACATCAACTTATCCCTTTTATAATATTCTGTTAACTATCTTAAATAAATTCGCTACCTTTTCTAAACAGACAAATCCAAGATCAACTTATCCATTTTATAATCCAATATTCTGTTAACTATCTTAAATAAATTCGCTACCTTTTCTAAACAGAAAAATCCGTTTGCCCACCTGGTCAGCTGGGTTTTGACCGAGTCAAAGGTCGTGGGTTCAATTCTCGGCTTGGATATTTTTTTGTCGAAACTTCCTTCGTTTAGTAAAAATACCAAATGACCTCCAAAAATTACATAAAAATACTCTAAAAATTTCTAAAAATCTCTAGAATATTTCTAAAATATTTCTAAATATTTTTAAGAACTTTTAGAACTCCTAATGAGGAAAATTGGGTCGTTACATGGTTAGGATTTTCTAAGTCTTCAAATCCTAGGGGTTGACTAACATACACTTCTTCTTTAATAAATCCGTTTAAAAAGGCAGATTTTACATCCATTTGATAGAGCTTGAATCCTTTATATGCTGCATAGGTCAGCAGCATCCTAATGGATTCAAGTCTAGCTATAGGGGCATAGGTTTCATCATAGTCTAATCCTTCTACTTGATTGAACCCTTTAGCTACTAACCTTGCTTTGTTTCTAATTATTTCACCTTGATCATTTAATTTGTTCCTAAATACCCATTTAGTATCAATTATAGTTTTATCAGTGGGTTTAGGTACTAATTCTCAGACCTGGTTTCTTTCAAATTGGGCTAATTCTTCTTGCATTGCTAAGGTCCAGTCTAGATCGGGTAGGGCTTCATCTATAATTTTGGGTTCAATTTTGGAGATTAGGGCTATTTGGCAAGGTTTTTGTAGGATGATCTAGTTCTAACTTCTAGAGTTGGATCGCCCAAAATTTGGTTAGATGGGTGATTTGTGTTTGTTCTAGTTGGTCTTACATTTGGGTTAGCAATTGGTTCTTCAGATTCATTGGGTTTAGGTTGAATTTCATCATCATCTTCTGTATTTGTTGAGTTAGCATGTTCTGGATTATTATTTTCATTTATTATTGGGTAGATTATTTTCTTCATCAAATATTACGTTTATTGTTTTTTCACTTTTAGGGTATTTTTGTTGTATACTCTATATCCACTATCCATCCATTGATCTAATTCCTACACATAAAGGATCTGAATTGGAATCATTTTGATGAAAAGATAGTTCGATTGACGTTAGCTCCCTAATGAGTGATTGTGAGATTTATTGATTTAATCTAATTGGATTTAAATAGGTTTTGGTTAAGTTAATTAAATTGGTTAAGGTAATTTGTGAACCCAATTTAAATATTTTTAAATAAGTTTTTAAAATAATTTTTAAGTAAGTTTTAAAAAGAATTTTTAAATAAGTTTTAAAGATGATTTTTAAATAAGTTTTAAAAATAGTTTTTTAAATAAGTTTTTTAAATAAGTTTTAAATTTAATTTTTAAATAAGTTTTTTAAAATAATTTTTAAATAAGTTTTTAAAATAATTTTTAACTAAGTTTTTAATTTAATTTTTAAATAAGTTTTTAAAAAAGTTTTTTAAATAAGTTTTCAAAATAATTTTTAAATAAGTTTTTAAAACAGTTTTTTAAATAAGTTTTTAATTTGATCTTAATTGTTAATTTTATTTAATTTTTAATTATTAATTTAAGTTGAATTTGGATTATTAATTATTAATTATTAATTTAAGTTGAATTTTAATTATTAATTTAATTTGAATTATGATTTAATTTAATTTGACTTATGTTTTAATTTAATTTGAATTGTTAATTATTAATTTAAGTTGAATTTGAATTATGATTTAATTTAATTTGAATGATTAATTTAATTTAATTTGAATTATTAATTATTAGTTTTTATTTAATCCTTAGTCATCTCACCCGATCTAAATTTTAAATCAGGGAATCCTATAATTTTGTGAGATGAATTAGGTTCAATTATAGGGTTTGATTTAACTTTGTGTTAGATTTAAGTTTAGTTTGGGCTCAGTAAATAGACATTCTTTGGATAAACTTCTGGGCTATGGTGAGTCACATGAACATCATTAAAGTAACCATGCCTTCGAGGTTTTCCAAATAGTCCTATCTACTAAACTTAGTACAAAACCTTGGTCTAACTAGTTAGGATCCGTAAGGGGTAGCTTCGATCAGTTCCACTTAGCCAAATGCACCAAGTCGAAGCCATATCTTCCTAGACATGCATAGACTAAGCTTTCCTAACGTACTATCATCCAAAACTTCACCAGTACCATAGGTCAAGTTAAACTTGTTCCCTTTCTAATTAGTTCTAATTACCCTGCTGGGTAGCTTGGTTTGGATTACCTTGCCGGGTAGGTTAGTTTTGGAGGTTCCAGCTATTCCGGAGCCTCCCCTACATTATTGATAGTTTTATATATTTTTATTTATACATTAGATTTATATTCCTTTAGTGGTTTAATTTATAACTTAGATTTAAGTTTTTAAATCAATTTAATTTAATTTTAATTATTTTCTTTTAATGATTTATCTTTTTATTGATACAAATTTTCTTTTGGCTCCCCCTGAATCATAGCCTCGATGTGGTCTATCAAGGTAGTGTACTTGATCCTTGGGGACCCAATATTGACCAGGTCCAACTTGATTAACCAGGTTGGACTTAGGTACCCATGCTTGGATTGCTTTACTATTTGGTCTATTTACTAAGGATAGATAGGATCGATATTTATTTTTGGTTTTAAAACCTAATCCAGATTTGTTGTAAACGACTCTTTGTGTCCCAAGAATTAGGTCAAGGTTCTTGGAGCCCAAAGAAAACCGTTCCAATGTCTTCTTCAAATCCTTGACTTGAGTTTTCAGACTAGAATTTTCTTCCTCAAGCTTTTTAACTTGAGTTGAATTTCCAGCCTGAACTGGGTCAGACAAGGGTTTGGAGTTAGTCACTTCTTTAAGGGCTGCTACCTCCTTTAGAAGTAACTTGACCCAAATGTTTGATTTTGCTAATTTTCGAATTAAATAATTTACTAAATTATGTAAACGTGGGATACTTACAGGGGAGTCAGGCCCTTTAGAAACGGATACGGATCCGTGGCTTCTCTCGGACTCGGCTTCCGATTTGTCCTCGCTTCCAGATTCGTTGGTGTGGTCCCGGGCCATCAACGCGAGAAAACTCATTTGCTCGAGTTCTTCGTCATCGTCTTCCTCGGAAGAGGACTTGTCCCATGTCGCCTTCAGGGCCTTCTTCCTCCTTTGTTTCTTTGGATCTTTCTGGTTTGGGCAGTTTGCCTTGATGTGCCCCTTCTGATTGCACCCGTAGCACGTTACCTCGAACTTCACCTTTGGTTGAACTTCCTTGGTTTGAATTGCCTTCTTTAGGTCTTTCTTGTTGAAATTTTTCTTTTTCTTGTACAGTTTCTTTACCAGGTTGACAAGTTCCGTTGTTATCTCATCATCTTCATCGTCTAAGTCAGGTTCTTCTTCTGACTCCGGTTCGATTCTTCGACGTGATCTTGGATCGCGTGTTTTACTTGTACTTGCAACCAAAACTATTCCTTTCTTGGGTGGCCGTGCATTAGTCTGCTCATGTAATTCAAATTCAGAAAGAAGCTCATCTAATTTAATTGAAGACAGGTCCTTAGAAACCATGTAGGCATCTACCATTGACGCCCACAATGTATTCCTCGAAAAAGCATTAAGTGCATACCTTATTACATCTCTATTTTCCACTTTCTGCCCGATCGCATGGAGGAAGTTAAGGATATCTTGTATACGTGCGTGAAGTTGACTAGCCGTCCTCACCTTCCTACATTTTTAGGTTATACAATTTATTGAACAACAAATCACGTTTACTTACTTTGGTTTTGGAGGTGCCCTCGTGTAATTCGATAAGCTTTTCCAATAGCTCCTTGGCACTCGAGAATGGGCCGACGCGGTTTAGCTCCTCCTTCGTCAATCCACACTGGAGAGTAAATGTTGCTCTGGAATTTGTTTCCACCTTCTTGATTGTTACTGGATCCCAATCTTCGCAGGATGTTGGTTTGCCATCTCCGTCAGTTGGTAGTTCGAGTCCAGTCTTGACGATCATCCACATCTCGAACTGGATCTTCAGGAAAATCTTCATTCTGCCCTTCCAGTAACCGAAGTCTTCTCTGGTGAAGAGCGGGGGGCGGACAGTGCTGTAGCTTTCTTGTTGGGCCATTTAGAGGAAATGCTCACACGAAAAAAATACAATATGTTACAAGACTAGGTCTTGGATTAGTAGTGTGGGAATAAGGTTAATAACGAACTCGAGTGGTGTTGCACCGACTTTGAGAAAAAATTGTTTCGAACGATAAAATCAATTGGAATTTACCAATACTACTAATTCCAAATGTCTCCGAAAAATTGAAAAATGCCACGAAAAATTTCTTGATTGATGGTTGCACCAAATCAAAGCTACCTCGCTCTGATACCAATTGTTGGATCTAGATGCACTAAAGGGGGGGGGGGGGGTGAATGGCGCTCCTGGCTTTCACGCGTGTCGTAATCAGAAAAATGTTCGAATAAATGCAGCGAAAATAGTAAAGAACACAACACACGAACACAAGTTGTTTACTTGGTTCGGAGCCTGTGACGACTCCTACTCCAAGGTCCACGCTCGTTGAGCGTTTACGTTGGGCAACAACTATAATCTCGAAAAGTATTATAAGCTAAATACAATTATGAACTGAAATAAACTTTATACCGATAACAACAAAATCGAAACTGAAGCTCCAGGTCGTCGGGATGTCGCTACAGTACTTTGGAAGCAATTCTTGAGCAGAACAAATGAGAAGGAAAGCTTTTTAATTTGTTATCTGATTGCTGCCTCGAGAGCTCCTTTTATGCACTGCTGGAGGCACCTCCAACACCATCCAAGGTGCCTCAAAGCAGCCGAGTCAGCCGCGTGGATCAGCGCTGAAATCTTCTCCTCTGATCCACATGAAGGCGCCTCCAAGCTAGTCCAAGGCGCCTCCAAGCTGCGGTCCAAGGCACCTCCAGCTTAGTCCAAGGCGCCTCTAGCTCTGCCGCGTACACTTCAGCTCCTTTGCACCTGAGGCACCTCCAAGCTCGATGGAGGCGCCTCGGACACTGTTCATCCAAGGCTGGCCTTGCTCATTTGTCCCTGCAAAGCATATTAGTTCACAAAACACATACATACCCTGCAAGACAAAATTAGCACACATAAAATATAGTAAAAGCAGTACTTGACAGTCGTCAGACTGTCCGAGTCTGACTTCGGATCTCCGACCGAAAACCCTAGGTCGACCCGACGCCTACTGTTCCCTCTACGGGGAACGCGTCCTCACCTACTCCCCTCAGGAGAGATTACATGATGCTAATCCAGTCCTCTAGACCGACCGGACTTTCTGCCTAGGGTTACCACCCCCTAGGACCTAGGGTTACCACCCCTAGGACCTAAAGTTACCCCCCCTTAGGATTTTCCTCCACCTAGGGTTACCACCCCTAGGACCTAAGGTTGCCACCCCTTAGGGTTTTCCTTTACCAAGGGTTACCGCCCCCTAGGACCTAAGGTTACCATCCCTTAGGATTTTCACCTGCCTAACTGCAGTTAGGACTTTCCTGAAACACTTATTCAGGTATGTTAGACAACAATTAATCTTAACTTTAAACCCTTTGTCATTATCAAAACTCAGGTTCGATGATCGGATGCTTCCTACACCAACAAAAAGGAATAAAAATGGAGCCAAAAGCCAACTTTTGAAGCCTTGTCACTCTGGCCATGGGTGCTCGTGCTAGCTGGCATGGCTCGTGTTGAATCCTAGGCCTTTTCCATATCCAACGACCACTGGTCGTGTTAGCTAGCATGGTCCATATAGGAAATGTAGATTTTTTACAGCGCCTACCACGGGCTCCCATGCCCGTTGGCATGGCCTGTGGCAACCTTGGGAGAAGTTTATAGAGCTTACCACAAGTGCCTGTGCCCACCAACATGACCCATGGTGGGCACCTAGAGAAAGGATATTTAAGTGGATCTGTTGTCTTTTGAAGGGAATCCCAATTTGGAGTTGCCCAAGAGCTCCAATGAGACCTTGGAGGATGATCTAGAGGAGATTCGATGCGACAACATTGGGAATTTAGGTCAAGATCATCTGGAGATGCATTCACCCAACAAGACTAAGATTTTTTTTTCTCCTTTTTTGAATTAGATCTTGATTGTAATTGTTTAAACTATGATTTTGGATTGTAACTCTATTTCTATGGAGTAGATTCTTAATTCTAGGATTAGGGAATAACCCTTTCATATATGAACACCTTTTGTTGAATCTATTGAGTTTGAATATTTCTTAATCAATGATATATGTGTTTGTGGTCCAGATCTACTATGTAAACATAATCTCAATGCTAAAAGCATGAGATTCATATCCCATAAAGATTCAAGGATGAACTGAGAGGAAAACCTAATCCTCTGACTTATAGAAATCCAAGACATGGAGTGTCAATTACAAAAGTTGTCGGCATACCACATGGAGAAATAGTTTGTCATAGATCTTATTGGATCTATTTTAATTCTTCGCAACACGATAGGAGAAGGCAACTTTGGGCTTGTGGGATCGTGTGACAGGGGTCTCCTTAGGAAAGTTGAAATCTATCACTCTGAAAGTAGACGAAGAATTGGAATTGATATGCAAGTGTAGTTCCAAAAGTTTATATCAAATATCATATGATAGTCTTCCTCCATGAACCACCATTAAGAATAGGAAACCAAACATAGATTAGCTATTTATAATTATTGTGATGAAACTAAAATCCTAGAATTACTTTCACTAATTGAATTCTCTTGGATCATTCTCTCTCCTTTTCTCTCTTCTTGATCAATTATCTTCTCTCACACTTCTTCACTCTGCTTTTCAGGATTTATAGTTCTCAGACATTCAAAACCTTGTAATTAATCTAGACAATTGTATTTGCTTAGTAAGCAAGTACTTGACCATAAGTTCATGTGGAATAGATATTTTTTTATTACTTAACAACATTCCTGTGCACTTGTAGATTTATCACATTAAGTTTTTTGTACCGCTGCCGAGGACTAATTTTGGTTGATATTAGTTGAATATAAAATTAATTGGATTAGACTATTTATTTTCATAGTTTTACTTTGCATTTGTTTATACTTGCCTTAATTTTATTTATTTTGTTTCTTTAGGAGATATTGAATTTAAATTAAGGTAGAAATAAAGTGGATGAAATGAGGATGGTCGATGATGCTAGATCTCTCAAAGATTTTATTGTGCCTCTCTCTCAGAGCTCGAGATCTTGCATTGTTAAGCCTTTAATTGAAGATAGGTATTCCAAACTAAACTCAGATAGCTGATTCTTATTATTCCACAATAGTGATTTGTAAGCACACTTTCAGAAAATTTGTACTGACATTTGAACCAATTTCTAATTTTTTGTGATATAGTAAAGCGGGATGGTGTTTCTGAAGATGTGATCAAATTAATGAGATTCAATTTTTCCATAACAAGCAAGGCTAGTTATTGGTTATACTCGCTTCCACCAGAAAGTATCACAACTTGGGGCTAGATAGAGAAGTGTTTTCTTAACAAATATTTTTTTGCCAACCAAGATGATTAAATTGAGAAGCCAAACCATAAGGTTCCAATAAACAGAAGGAGAATCATTGTTCATGGCTTGGGAATGACTCAAAGGATTGCAATTGTAGTGCACCCATCATGTCTTAAAGAGTAGTTCATAATTCATCTATTCTATATAGGTATCTCTAATGTAGAAGGGTATCACTAGATTTGGTGACAGGAGGTTCTTTGATGAAGAAGAATGTGGAAGAGGTATATTTGCTTATTTAAGAAGTGATATCAAATTTAAGCCTGGGGGGGGGGGGCGAGTGTTGGTTGCTACTCGAAATACCATTCTAGTTCCCCTGTACAAAAATTTGTACAAGCATAGAACTATCCTAGCTACCCATGTGCTCTACTGAAATTAAATTTGGATTGCAAACGATGCTTAACATTATTAATCCAAATTGTCCTTCAGAAGTTAAAGTTGGATTGGAAACGATACTTAACATTTTTACTCCAAGTTTAATAGATGTGTTCTTCATAAGTTAAACCATATTATAGAAGTTAATTAAATATCTATTTTAAGATCAGCTTCAAGGTTAAACATGGCAAGGCACTAGGCATTCTTGGATATGGGATCATCCACCACTTCCAAGATAAAGCCTTTCAAAGAAATCGGATATTTAGCTTCTTACAGTAAACTAGGTTTAACTACAGAGACCTTAATAGAAGCACAATATCGAAAACATGAAATTGAAAAATAAAATTGATAACAAAACGATAACCTAAAACCGATAACCTCTTGTGTTTGGTTTTTCAAGATCTATACAAAAGGATGAGCTAGTCATGATGCGGAAACAAATAACTAGTTATACCTTTTGTAGCTTATAGACCTCTTGATATTCTGTTGTATTCCTCTCCTTCTATTGGACGTTGTGAGGGTGACGATCTACCAAGACGAAATCCACCCAAGTTTCTTCCTTTGCTTCCAAGTTTCGGCCACCTTCCACCAAAGGATACTAGGATGCAATACCTCCTTCACTTCTTTCTTCTTCTCCTCCAAGTAACCGGCCACCAATGTCTCTCCAAGGCTTGATGCCGCCAGCTACAAAGAAGAGGAAAGGGAGAAGAGGGAGAGCCGACCACAAGGAATAGAGAAGAGGAATAAGAGATGTGTGTTAAACCATAAGGCACCACCTCTTCTTCTTTTATAATCCTTGGTGATTGTAAAAAAGGAAAGTTTTATAACAAAAAATAAAACTTCCTTTTCTATCATGGCATGGCCGGCCACAAGCTTGTGCTCCAAGCAAGGAAAGATTTTAAACAAAATTAAATTCTCTCTTCTAAAACCCTTTTTGTGGATAGTTATAAAAGGAATGTTTTATAAATTAAAATCTCTCTCTTTTAAATCCTTTTATGGATATCTATAAAAGAAAATATTTTAAAATAAAACTTCTCTTTTAAAACATGATTACAAAAAGGAATGTTTAAAATTAAAATCTTTCTTTTAAACATTATAGATAACTACAAATAAGGAAATATTTCAAATCTCTCTTTTAATCCTTTGTAGAAAGCTATAAAAGGAAAGATTTTGAAATTTAAAACTCTCTTTTAAAATCATGTGGAAAGCATCATAAAGGAAAGTTTTTAACAAAATAAAAACTCTCTTTTATTTCCTTTTGTGATCGATCTAAAAAAGGAAAGTTTTATAATTAAAATCATCCTTTTAATGGATCTCTATAAAAGGAAAGATTTTACAAAAAATAAAACTTCCTTTTCTATTCCTATGTGGCTGGCTATATCTTGGACACCAAGATATGCTTGGGTCAGCCACCTCTTGGCTCCAAATAATGCTTGGTCGGCCCCTTGCAAGCAAGGCTTGGCCGACCCTAGCTTTAGCTCCAAGCTTGGCTTGGCCGGCCCCTTGCTTGGGCTCCAAGCAAGGATGTTGCTGACCCTTAAGCTTGATTAAGAAGCTGGGATTTGGGTAGATATAAGGCTTTATAAATAAGAGGCTACAACAAGGACCGAGAGGAGGAATTGGTTTTGGTCTCCCGATGAGCTTCAGCTTCCCGTGTTCGCCCCGAATATCCAACTCAAGTTCATCAATAATAACTCATACCACTAAAGAGTTATTATTGCACTAGCGTACCAATCTCATATTACAATATGGGCTCTTTCTTATTATGAGTGCGTTAGTCTCCTTGTGTTTCAGATATCGAATGCCCACTAATTAAATGATTTACTGACAACTCACTTAATTAATATTTAGCTCCAAGAGTAGTACCTCTCAACCTTATTGTCATGTCGGACTAAGTCCACTTGCAGGGTTTACATGACAATCTAGTTTCATTCTAGAATCAACAACACACCATATAAATAATATCATTTCCCAACTTATCGGGCCTATTGATTTAATGAGCTAATCTCACCGTTTGATAAATTAAAGAAATAAATATTAAGTATACGTACTTGTTATTATATCATGATTAAGAGTACGCACTTCCATAATAACAGAGATCCTGTTCTTTTATGCAGTCAATATAAAAAGAAACAACCTCAAATGGTCCTGCTCAATACACACATAGTGTACTAGTGTAATATTATAGTTAAGATAAACTAATACCAAATTACACTACAACCACTCCAATGGTTTGTCCCATTCCATCTTGGTTGTGAGCAACTATTTATAATTTATAAGGAACTGATAACATGATCTTCTATGTCACACTAAACACCATGTTATCTACAATATAAATTAAATATACAACTGCATTTAACATAAATACAGACATTTGACAAATGTTATTCTTATTTTAAAATATAAATGTTCATACAAAAAGCTAGGCTTTTAGTATACATTCTAACAATCTTCCACTTATACTAAAAGACTATGCTGCCATACATCTGATTCTCATCTCCTCAACATGCCCATCAAAAGCTCTCGCTGGAAAGGCCTTAGTGAAAGGATCTGCCGGGTTATCAACTGATGCAATCTTTGCGACAACAACTTCTATTTGTTTTATGATGTCTCGTATCGGGTGGTACTTGCGCTCAATGTGTTTACTTGCCTTATGGGCTCGTGGTTCCTTCAAGTTTGCTACTGCACCATTATTATCACGATAAATTATGATAATTTTGGGCAAACCAGGAATCACATCTAAGTACATCAAGAAGTTTATGAACCATACAACTTCTATGGCTGCCTCAGAGGCTGCCACATACTTAGCTTCTATGGTGGAGTCTGAAACGCATTTCTGCTTAACACTCCTTCATGTTATGGCTTCACCTCCCAAAGTAAACACAAAGCCCCCAGGTTGACTTACTATTGTCCCTATTAGTCCGAATCCGTGTAACCCATAGGGAGCAAATCATCTGCCTTGTAAACTAGCATATAATCTCTAGTCCTTCTCAGGTACTTTAATATATGCTTTACGGCAATCCAGTGTCCTTGTCCTGAGTTACTTTGATATCTGCTAACCATGCACACGATAAAACAGATATCCAGTCTCATACATAGCATTGCATACATTAGGCTTCCTACAGTCGAAGCATAAGGAACCGCCTTCATTTCCTCTATCTCCTTTGATGTCTGAGGAGACATCTCTTTAGATAAGGGTACTCCATGCCAAAAAGGTAGAAAACCTTTCTTGGAGTATTGCATGCTAAAACGAGCTAGGATAGCATTGATGTATGAAGCTTGGGATAAGGACAATATCCTTTTCTTGTGATCCCTTATTACATTGATCCCAAGAATATGCCCATATTCTCCAAGTCCTTCATATCAAAACACTTGGACAATCATAACCTTACTTCTGACAACACTTTGACATTATTTCCAATTAACAAAATGTCATCTACGTATAGTATAAGAAATACCACCACGTTTCTGCCATGCTTCTTATATACACAAGACTCATCCGGACACTGAATAAATCCATAAGACTGGATTACTTTATTAAACCGGATGTTCCAAGACCTTGACGCTTGCTTCAGTCCATAAATAGACCGATTGAGCTTACATACAAGATGGTCTTTGCCCTTTACAATAAACCCCTCTGGTTGCTTCATATGGATGTTTCTTCAAAACTACCATTAAGGAAAGCTGTCTTGACATCCATTTGCCAAACTTCATAATCCATATGAGCAGCAATAGATAAAAGTATCCGGATAGACTTAAGCATAGCTACCGATAAAAAGGTTTCCTCATAATCGATTCCCTTTTTCTGAGTGATATGGGTTGGGTTTAGTAGGTCCCCGGTGAAAAGGGGAAAGGAGATAGCATAATTAAGCAAACATGATATCGGCCAATATCGACCGGGATAACATGCTTAAGAAAAATTGGTTAATATCGGCCGAGATAATATGCTTAAGGAAAATAGGTCAATATCGGTTGGGATAATATGCTTAAGGGAAATAAGTCAATATCGACCGGGGTAACATGCTTAAGAAAAATAGGTCAATATCGGCCAGTATAAGACCTTGAGAAAGATGGATCAAATATCGACCGACATAATACTGTAAGAAATAGGGGCCATATATCGGTCGGGATTATACGTTTAAGATAGATAAGCTAAGATTGTTTGAGTTAGCGCATCTGGATATAAACTAGTATCGGTCGGGTGTATATGATCGTCTGGGTATGTAAAGGTACAAGGTCTTACAGGGCATATAGTATAGCATCGGATGATTAAGACATATGTTGAATAATAGTAATAACTCGCCTGGATAAAACTTAGGTTCAAGTCTGTCCTGGACAAAGCATAGTATAATATCGGGTTGTCTATAATTTAGTAAAAACAGGGAAGGCAGGCATGGGCGATAAATATACCTCGATATAACATGTAAGACAGAGCGAGAATAGATATTTCAAGAATATTTATAAATAGCTTAATGAAGATATCTGTAGTATGTGATTGTATAACAGGTTTGCTAATTTGGCGGGAAGAATGTTTCTAGACTCTTCTGCAGGTACTAGGTGACAAAGAAGGTGCATCTGGGGTACAAAAAAGATTCCTTAAAAGCTATTTTCTGCAAGTACATGGCTTACGTCATCTCATAATAAACTCTAACAAACCGGGGTCCACTTCATGACTACGGAGGTGATTTGAAGTGGCATAAAAAGGAGAATCCTCTCCGTTGGCCAGGTATGCTTACGCTCACCACACTCACAACTATCCATTATAAACCCTAATTTCAATCACTATTCATCTTCTTTTTTCTTTCTTCCTTCCACACTAAGAGAGATCACTAACTTGAGCGTCGGAGGGCCTAGCCAGGGATTCCCACCCCGGTCTTAAGTCACTGACAATAGTGTTGCTTGGTCTCTTGTGCGTAGGAAGTCAAGAAAGCTCCAGATCTTGGTGTTTTTTAGTGAATCCCTCCTTTCGTCCTCGGGTCTTCGTATAAGGAGGGTGTTCGGTGACTTTATCCTTCCGGATCCGCTTTGGTTTTCTCGGATCGGAAGTTCTCAAGTGTTCTTCTTCATCAACAATAAGTTCCCTCCCCAGCTTTCCATTTTGTTAAGTTTCTCAGACAGGATCAAATTTGGCGCCGTCTATGGGAAGTTCACCTGAATATGAGATTGCAAGATGGAAGACACTCGAAAATCGAACCTACTCACTATTAATCATGAAGATTTGGATTTCCTTATTAGAACTCATGTGCAGAAGGCTCTACAACAACAACAAAACAACAACAATAGTAAGCTCATACTAGAGCTACTCTGCCAGTAGCTCATAATCTGGTGATCTCGACTACTGATCATCGGAAGGGAAAAGAGTTGGAGGAGGAAGATCGTATGTATATTACTCCGGCCATTGCTTCTCCGACTAGACGCCCTCGAGCTTTTCTTCGTACTCCTTTCGAACAGGGAGGACAAAGGCCTGTATTTCAAGAATCCTCTAGCGAGGCACCGGATAAAGAAAAACGTAAAGCTAAAATGATGGTGGCTAGTGATAGCTCGCCAGAGAGAATTATTTCTCCCTTTTCTCAAAGTGTCCTGGATGATCCACTTCCTAAGCGATTTCAAAATCTTCAAATCGGTGAGTATACTGGAACCACAGATCCAGAGGATCATCTATTAAAATTTGAGAATGTAGCATTATTACAATAATTTTCTGATGGAGTAAAGTGTCGGATATTCCTTACAACACTTGGAGGAGCTGCTCAACGCTGGTTCAAAAGATTGCCTGAAAATTCTATCCGAAGGTTTAAGGATTTCAAGAAGGTTTTCTTGCACCATTTTTCTAGCAACAAGAGGTATCATAAAACTCCCTGGAACTTATTCTAAATTAAACAAGGATCTAAAGAGGCCATCAGAGCCTACATCAAGAGATTCAATCAGGTAGCTATTGATGTACCCAATGCTACTACTGAGATATTGGTAAGTGCTTTCTCTCAGGGCTTGAATGATAATATTTCTTTAAAGATCTGGTGAGAAATCCTCCTGCCAATTTTGACTCATTAATTGAATGTGCTACTGAATCATTAATGTTGAAGAAGCTAAGGCTGCATGTAGAAAAGAAGATACTACTTCTTCTCCTGCTCCTATTAAGGAGAAGGCTCCCACTCCCGTTCCTCCACCGAGAGGGCCTCGAGTAATCCTTCCCCCCATCGTCAT
The DNA here is from genome assembly GCF_018446385.1 of Zingiber officinale. Taxonomy (NCBI): domain Eukaryota; kingdom Viridiplantae; phylum Streptophyta; class Magnoliopsida; order Zingiberales; family Zingiberaceae; genus Zingiber; species Zingiber officinale. The sequence continues at coordinate 66,242,339 of NC_056004.1, forward strand.
ACAGAGTATCGTCCACAAGCCGTACAACATGTGGAGATGCAACAAGAAGTACCAAGGAGATGGTGCACTTATCACAAGACTAGCAGTCATCATACAAAAGACTATTTTGTTTTAAATAATAAGAGAGCAAATAGGGATCATTATCAAAGACAAAACTACTATCAATAGCAATATGCCAGACAACAAAGTCCACTCAAAATAGAATACTGCCCAGTCGAACCTCAACAAGGAGTATTACCAACCCCGGTCGGTGTTGGGTTCTTCGAGCCGCGAAAACCGCTTTTTCGCGTCGCGGAAACCCCGAAGGACCCAAAGCCGTAGATCCGTGCAAAGATTCGTATACAAAATTCGGAAAAACTATTTCTTGTACGAGTTCAAAAACTGATCTACTACTTAGATCTACGAGAAAAATGTTTACCCTTGTAGCGATGCCCTTCGCGTTCCCGCTCGTCCAAATGATGCCGGATCTCAAGACCGTCAAGCGCCGGTCCTCTTGAAGTATCCACACGGACACACTAGATGGAGATGACCAAAAACCAAGGTGTGCTAGCACCTATGTGGTTCGGCCAAGGGAGGAGGAGAGGGAGAGCTTGAGAGGAAGGAGGAAGAAGATGCACCACTTGAATGAAAAATCAAATTCACCTTCACACCCAAAGTGGCCGGCCACTCTCCATGGTAAAACCACCAAATTAATTGCATTAATTGCAATTAATATGAAACCATTAAGAGTTGTAACCCCCATGAGGTGGCACTCTAGGATGATGTGGATCAACACCATTGGTCCACATATTGCCACCTCACTAAATGACATGGCAACATGTGTAACCTCCTCATTTAATGTGGGTCGGCCACATTAAATGCTATGGAGGCTTGTAACCTCCATGAGGTGGCACACATTGATGATGTGGAGCAATCCTATTGGTCCACATCTTGCCAACTCACTAGTGATGTGGCAAAAGTCAAGTCAAACATGACTTTTCTCTTCCTCTCAAATCAAGTCAAACTTGATCAAATCTCTCTCATGGTTGATCTAATCCAACCATATGATTCAAGCCAACTTAATATAATGAATCTAATTCATTAAATTAAGTTGATTTAAACATGAATCAACTTGAGTCCAACTCAATTAGCCCAATTTGGATTACTCTTAATCCAATATGATTCATCAAATGAATCTAATCCTCTTGGTTCATCATATGAACCAAATCTCCATCTAATTGTCCTAAGTGTGTGACCCTATAGGTTCTTGTAACGTTGTCAATGCCCTAAACCCATTTAGGAGCATAAGTAATGAGCAGTATCTAGCAACACATCATTACTACCCAAGTTACAAGAATGTTGAGATCCAACATCACCTTGTGACTACTAATTGTGACTCCTCACAATATGTGACAAATGTCCTTCTATCCTAGACATCTAGATTGATCAATGTGAGGCATAGACCGTGTCATCCTCTAATCAATCTAAATCTTGAACTCCAAGTAGACGCACTCGATCAAATGAGCTCAACATCTAATGTTGACTCATTTGGGCATGGCCATGAACTTAGTGGTCTCACTCTATCAAGAATAGCGATGTCGCTCCCGTCATATGGGAGGGATAGATCCCATCTACATCACTCACATCCCTCTGCATAATTCGTTACATACCCAGTAATCGCCTTTATAGTCCACCCAATTACGGGTGACGTTTGACGAAACTAAAGTACATAACTCCTTATGTAGGGATCCATGGTGACTTCAGGTCTAAGGACTAATAGTCATACTAATAGCCACATGAGAAAGTATATGACACTCATATAACGATCCATGATACTTTCTCATGGCGGGTCATTCAGTATACATTCTCCAATGCATACCCATGTGTCAACTTGATATCTCCATATCCATGACTTGTGAGATCAAGTCATCAAGCTGACCTACATGCTAGTCTTATTGCATTAACATTGTCCTTGAATGTTAATACTCGACTAGGAATGATTTAGAGTAGTGTTCCCTATATCATCTCACTATCGATTCAACTAATCGATTGATATAGGTATGAACCTTCTACTCAAGGACGCTATTATACTTAGTCTATTTGACACTAATACAATTAAGTATAATAACCAAACAAATGCCTTTATTAATATACAAGAATATGATATACATGAGTCCATACAATCATCAAATGATTGGCTCTAGGGCTCTAACTAACAGTCGGTACATCTCAGGTGCCTGAGAAAGCTCAGCCTGAGGCCATAATAGCTCGACAAGAAGAGAATAGGAGCAATGCCGCCGGAGGCAGCATCAATATGATCGCGGGTGGGCCCATTGATGGAGATTCCAATGGGGCCAGGAAGGCACACGCAAGAAGACTTGAGATCCATGCTGTGGGATGCAGCATGGAAAGAGCAGTAGGGCTGGAAATTAGTTTTGGGCCTAGAGATCTTGAAGGGGTAGAAATACCCCATGATGATGCGTTAATAATTAAGGCTGTGATAGCCAATTATACTATTTCTCATACCTTTATAGACACTGGTAGTTCCGTAAATATTATTTTCAAAAAAGCTTTTGATCAACTGCAGATTAACCCAAGTGAACTTCAACAGATGGTGACCCCTCTATATGGATTCACTCGTAATGAGGTACAATCGCTTGGCCAAATAAAGTTGGCCATATCCTTGGGGGAGGGGCCCCTAATGAGAACAAGGAGATCTCATTTCGTGATGGTGGATGCCCTGTCCACCTATAATGTGATACTGGGTTTACCGACCTTAAATGAATTTAGGGCGGTCGTTTCTACTTTTTGCCAAAAAATTAAATTTCCTATTGATGACTAGGTCGGGGAAGTACGTGGTGATAAGAAGACGACTCGTAAATGTTATGTGGAAATTGTCAGAACTAAAGCTAGTGGCACCTGAAAAATGCAAAGAATGGAGGTCAATGCCATTCAAGAGAAGTCACCTATTGTCACGCCCGGAGGAGTCCCTGTCCGAAGAAATTTCGGCAGCACCTCCCCTGTATGGCGGATGATCCTGTCTGAGAAGCTGACCGTGAAGGAGATCCGGAAGAAGGAAACCCACTGTAATGACGAAGACTAATGCCGGTGAAACCTCGACCCGAGAAACCCAAAGCGGATCGGAAGAAAACCAGAATCACCGAAGGAAATCTTCTAAGTAGGAAGAAATCCCCGTCCAAATAGGAGAAAACCGAACTTTCAAGCTCTCGAAGCTCCCTGCGCACAAGAGACCAACCAACGCTATCGTCAGTGACCTAAGACCGGGGTGGGAATCCCTTGCTAGGCCCTCCGACGCTCAAGTTAGTGATCTCGCTTGATGTCCAGGAAAGAAGAAGATGAACAGTAGCCAGAAAATTAGGGATGTGAACTTACCTAGCCAACGGTGAGAATTCCCCCTTTTATACCACTTCATATAACCTCCGTAGTCATGAAGTGGACCCCGGTTTGTTAGAGTTCGTTATGACATCAGCTGCGTACATGGGGAAGATGATTTTTAAGGAATCTTTTTTGTACCCCAGATGTACCTTCTTTGTCGTTTAGCGCCTGCAAGACAATCTAAAAGCATATTTCCCGCCAAAATATATATCTTCTATCATGAATTATTCTATTCGATATATTCACGTATGGTTCTTCTTCATACGCCTTCTGTTTGTATCTTTGTCGTATCAAAAAATAATATTTTATCCAGCATGTTTCTGAGGTATTCATTAACCCTTTTGGTCGATATTGGTCTATCTCTGCTCTGGAGTACGCATCGGTCATTATTAACTTCCCTTCATATGGCAAGCATGTATCGACCGATATTGCCCTACCTTTGTTCGGCAGGCATGTATCGACCGATATTGGCCTACCTTCGTTCGGCAGGCATGTATCGACCGATATTGGCCTACCTTCGTTAGGCAGGCATGTATCGATCGATATTGGCCTACCTTTGTTCTAGAGTATGCATCGGTCGTTATTAACTTACCTTCATACGGCAAGCATGTATCGACCGATATTGGCCTACCTTCGTTCGGCAGGCATGTATCGACCGATATTGACCTACCTTTGTTCTGGAGTTTGCATCGGTCGTTATTAACTTACCTTCATACGGCAAGCATGTATCGACCGATATTGGCCTACCTTCGTTCGGCAGGCATGCATCGACCGTTATTGGCCTACCTTCGTTCGGCAGGCATGTATCGACCGATATTGGCCTACCTTCGTTCGGCAGGCATGTATCGACCGTTATTGGCCTTCCTCCTTTGACTCTTTCTTCCTTTTCTTTCCTCATCTGAAGACCCACAAAACCTAACTCATATCACTAGCCTTCCCTTTAAGTCTAGTCGAAGGAGGTGTAGACGACTGACTAGACAAGAGTATGATCTTGTCTTTTCCCACCCGTGACTCTGCTCCAGATTTTGAAATAACCTCACAGATTTTGTGTACCACTATCTTAATAGATTAAGTGTGGCCATACTGTAAGCCTTTTTTCTCCTTTAAATAGGGCTACAACCTTCTCTTCACCCACAACCCCTCTCAGTTCTTTTTCTTCCTTGCCACTTTTTGTTGCTACGGCCATGGTCGTGGATCCTCCTTTTTGGAGGCAACTTTTGTTGGACCAGGTGAGATCTATATATGAGTTTATTGGGATTTTTGCTCCGGCTACTTCAGGGGTTCAAGGGATCGTCTTAAGAGAGGAAACTTCACAGTTCAAATCTTCTATCCAAAGATGCAGGTGCTCTGAAGGACCCAAGAAACTTCAGAGAAATTTTTCCTACTTATAGAGGGGCAGCCAAATGACCCAGGGGTGTTGTGTGAAGGGCACAGCACATGTCACCCTTGGGCTAAAATTGGTTGCTTCACTTGTTGAGCTCATACGGCTTGAGAGGGGAAGTGGTTTTCACATTTATTTTTCCATCATGGAATGAATCAATGTTTCCCTGTCTCGTTGCTCTTGAGCTTTTGTTTTTTGTTGTTTTCTTCGTCTCGGGCAAAATATTGCCTCTTATGAGCCTTGACAAGCTCGGACGAAGTGGGCTATTTCTATCTCTGCTCCATGGTAAGTTTGACTCCAGTGGGACTAAAATTTTCTGAGTGCCCTAAGAGTTTATGCTTGTAATATTTGTTATTTATTTGGGGTTTGCTGTTCCTGAGGAAATGTGACGCTATATATTTGATCAGATTCTAAGTGTAAAGACAAATTTTTGTATCTAATCAAAGGCCTTTATTGAATCCCTCTATCATTTACAATGTGGTGTTGTGTTCATCATTTCTTAATGCATCCTATATATCATTTATCATAGCTAAGGTTATCTTAACTATTATAACCACAATATTCATCTAACATAACCACAATTGCCCTTGTTAATAAAAATATTTTCAATAAATACTAAGTCATGTTCTGCACGGACAGATTAACATTTGTCACTCTTCTAAACTTTTTACTCTTAAAATATTCTTATCTTTAGCCTGGGTATGGTCAAAAAGTTCAGTCCTTTTTATTTTATTATGCCAAGTCAATCACGTTTTCTTTCGAGGTTTCTAAGCTGGTGATTGGCTCTCCTTCGGGTGAGAGAATGTTCGAGGCACTACCAACCCCATCGCGATCCGATTCGTCACGTCTGATATAAATGCCCCTCTTTTTTCTTTTTTTTATTTTATTATTTTTTTTATGATGACCTGACACATGCCTTTTCTGATCACCACGTCACATAGGCCTTTTGCCTTTCTATTGCGATCCTCAGCGTCTGCTGAGCTACCAACGTCCTAATCTGACGACCGTCTTGCGTTTTTCAAACCCTAAACCTTTCGTCTCCTCTTTAAACCTCGTCCTTCCTTTTTCCTTCTCTAGAGCTCTCTTCCTGTTGCTGTCTTCAACCAGTCCTCGTGCTCGCCATTCCACGACGATCCCCTTTCTTGTCTTCAGTAAGTAATCCATTATTGCCATAGCCCATACCTTTGTCCATGGCTGAAGAAGCAATTGCTCCTTGGTATGTCCATATGTCTTCTATCTTTGATAAGAATGCTAGAGTATCCATCCGTCGCCAATATGAAATTCCTAAGGAATATAAAATCATACTCCCAACATCGAATGATCGACCTCATCATCCCCCTGATAACTGCGTGACTTTTTTCAGGGACCAGTTGATAGGGGGCTTAAGGTTCCCCATTCCCCCTTTCTTAATTGAAATAAGTCGATATTTTGATATTCCTTTGCAACAATTTGCTCCTAATGCATTTCGTTATCTATGCGGTACTTATATGTTGTTTCGTCTATGAGATATTCCTCCCATTCCTCAAAATTTCTTCATGTTTTCCTACCCCAAGCTCTCGGAACCCGGTGTCTTCTTATTCCAGTCGAGAACTAAAATGGTCCTCTTTGAAGATATGTCATCGTCTCTTAAAGCCTGGAAATCTCGTTTTTTCTTTTTAAAGTTTCCGGGACCTATTCCTTGGTCTCATGCTTGGAAATCTTTCTTGCCTCCTTTACCCGATGTTAGAGAGTTTCATCTCCTTCCTACTTTTCCTATTTATTGTGAGAAGTTATTAGGTCACCGGCTCTCGATCCCGAGATGGTTGAAGGTCGAGCTTCTATACCTATTTGGTTTAAGCGCCGTCAAACCCGATACTCACATTTCCTTAGGTAACGTCTTGTTCCTTTCTTTTTGCTTATAACTGCCTAAATTATTTCTCTGTTCTATACAGTGGAGAGTTTTTATGATGCTTTGATTGATGAAGAAATACGCGTGGAAGAAGAATTGCTTCGAGCCAAGGAGGCCGAATTTCTGGCCGCTATCGCCCCTCCACCGTCAATTAAAGAGTCGGCTCCCTTAGTCGAAATACTTAGCTCTTCTGGGCTTCATGAGACTACAGGAGGTTCTTCTAGGGATCCTGCTGCGCAGATCCTCTCCGATCCTGCTCCCGCTATTACGTCTCCCGCAGCTGTCACTGTCTCCCCATCTGCCTCTATTCCTCTTATTGAGCTTATATCCTCTGGTAGCTCTGATAAACCCCTAACTGAGATTTCTGCGGGCAAGCGTCCGGGACGCAAGCTAACCAGGGCTCCTCCTCCAAAGAGGAGGCTCATTCTCTCTGCCGAGGAGCTAACTTCAGCAGATTTTGTGTCATCTGATCTTCTTTCCGATGAGCCCACATTAGCAGAACTTTATCCTTCCTTGAATTTTTCCACCTCTCTTTTTCCTAAAACTAGTACTTCTGATGACGTTTCTTTTACTTTTCCTTTGTCTATTCCGACTTCAGGATCTCTACCCTCTTCGCCTTCTTCTTACTTGGTTTTTGCTCCACCATCTATCCCTACTTCTTCCTTCTCAACTGGCTCTTCTACCATTCCTGTTCTCCCCATATTACTGGGGGGTTCTTTCGCCAGTTCCTGGGATGAGGTGCGTCCCCTCTTTGAGGGGCTTTCTATTCCTGAAGCGATTGACCGCTTTTCTAATAAAGAAAATAAGGTATGTTCACGTACTCCTGCTTTCTGTTTATGAAGTATCGTCTTACGGGTTTGAATATGCTCCCAACGGTGGCTAGAGAACATGGGTTTCTCCTGACTATTGCATAATCTGTACACTGAGAACGAGAAATTGAGATCGGAGAACAAGGGGTTGCGATAATAGATTATCGAATTGTCTTCTGCCGAGTTTTCTGCTGCCGCCAAGAAGCAATTTGAAACTAAAATTGAGAGCCTTGAAGCCCAATTCAAATTGTTTATGGACCTCAATCAAGAGCTGACCTCAAAACTTGGCGAACTAAAAGAGAATTATGAAGCAGAATTGAGCGAAAAGTTGAAGGCCTTGCAACTAAAAGAAAATGAGGTGGCATCTCTAACCAATTCACTTGATTTAACAAAAACCGAAGTCGCTGCTAGGGAGAATGAACTGAAAACCTCTCAGATGGCGTTAGTGGTTTATAAGGAGCACGAAGATGTTCGGTACAAAGAACGAGCCACTGCCATGATCGAGTCTACTGAGTTCAACCGGCCGATTGTGAGATCCATCTTGTCTGCTTTTACGGCAGGGGCCAAAGGAGCAATTCGACAATTGGAAGAGGAGGGCTACATAGCGCGCGTTCCTCTTCTCAATTTCCTAAATCGTCGCAGACTCATTGAAGAAAGACCTCCTGATTTGTACCCAAAACTAACTCTAGCTTAATTTTCGGTTATTGTAGAGAAGGGGGATCGAGACTTTGCCATGATCCTCCAGCAAACTTATGTGTTTCTGAATGGTATCTTTGGATTGCTAATCTTACTCTATCTTTAGATAATTTGTCGGTTTCATGTAAATGTACCAAATGTCACTTGGCTTCTTAATGCTCAATCTTTCCCTATGACTCACTCTTCAGTAACCCGGTCGATATATAAGTACCGTTCGATATTTCGATGGGACTTCCGATATCGATCAATTTATCTTAATCGACTGATTCTCCCCAATCTTCATTGACTCGGTCGATATATGTATAAGCATTGGTAGGTATCGTCCGATACTTCGAAGATACTTCCAATTATCCTCATTCTTTACTGACCCGGCCGATATAAGTATAAACATTGGTAAGTATCGTCCGATATTTCGAAGGTACTCCCAATTATCGGTCGATTTATTAGGATGGTTCGATTTAACCAGGTTGCTTCCATTAATCAATATTCAAGGCTTGACCCGTGCTTTGAATCTATATTTGTAGTACTAATTTTTGTTTTGTCTCATCAAGTTTCTTCAAAAATTATTTCTAAGGAAATTTTACGTCTTTTCCGAGGTAGCTTATTTGACTTCATCTCTTTCCCTTGATTTTATTCTATGATATTATTACTTTTTATGACGATTGACATTCTGAGCACCTTTTATTTCCTTTTCATCTCTTGTGTTTAGAGGTTTTAGCACAGGACTAGAAAAGGGACAAGGGTTTACGGAGTCTTATTCTGCTTCCCTCCGTCCATCTTTTCGCTTGTCAATTCATTTTCTTCTAACCTTCTCTCTTCATGGCAGTTTCTTCTCCGGCATGGTTCCTCTCGTGTTCTTCCGACCTCACAGATACAGAAGAAGTGGACTTACAGGCAACCTATGATTTTTCCTCTTACATTGTCCGTCCTGCTCCTCATGAGGGTCCTCACCTTCCTCCCTTAGGATGTATCTCCATCTTAAGGGACCAAGTCTTGCAAGGTTTCAGATTCCCCCTTCACCTTTTCTTTTGTGAGGTTAGCCGGTATTTTGCTATCCCGCTCAACCAGTTCGTCCCTCAATCCTTTTCTATTCTAATGGGTTTCATTGGGGTATCGAAACTGTTGGATTTCCCCTTGTCTCCCCGTCTTTTTCATCACTTCTTCATTCCTCTCCGAGTAGATGTGGGCGTTTTCAAATTTCAGTCTCGTCCTAAGGCCCTTCTATTTAACCGTATTCCTCCTCAAGGTGAATGGTATCATAAATTTTTCTATATGCGTCTACCTTCTCCACCTCCGTTTCCCATCCAATGGATACATGATATGCCCCCGCTTCCTGACACTCAAGGTCTCCTCAATGATCCCTCTGTTGCCTCTGCCTTACCTAAATTGCGGGGAGCGAAATTCATTTTGCCACACCTAATTGAAGAGGGCTTAATGTTTCCCTTCGGGATAGGCAACATTAACACTCCTTTGGATAGTTCCTTTGGTGAGTATAATTATTTTACTCCGCCTTTGCTGATTAGTATATTCCTTTGGATAGCTCAAGAGATTGAGTTGTCATCGCTTCAAAAGGAATTGGAGCAGCTTAGATCAGAGAAGAATGCTCTGACAACTCAGAACACCAAGCTACAAGCTGATTTTCAAAGTTATAAGGAGCAGGAAAAGAGTCGGTGGGAAGAATGGCGGCAAACTTACTTAAAGTCACGAGCATTTGCCCGGGAATTTGTTCGCAGGATAGTGGGTGCGCTAAATCATTCCGTATCGGGGGTTCTTCAACAACTAAAAGAGGGTGGATATCTACCCAGGGAACCTCCCTCCCCTCTCTTTCATAAATCGCCGCAGGCTTAATGAAGAACTACCCTCAGATTTGAAAGGCCCTTTCCCGAATGTTTAAAGAATGTATTAAAAAAAAAACTTGTAAAGCAAGAACTGACAATGAGAAAAAAGGTGCAATTGGTACTGAGTAACTAAGTATTTGCAAGGTATAAGGAAATTTCAACACTTACTTGCTTCTTCTTCATGCCAGTTTGAGAATACCCCTTTTGGAATGTAACGCCCGCCCTCCCTGCTAACTCTAAGGGACGGGGCTACGATACTCCATGTACAAACTTTTCTTTTTAAAACAGCGGAAGACTTAAAATAATTTTCTTAGTTTAATAAAAACTTTTCTTTAGTTTTTCTTTTCATCAAATCCGAACTACACTATCATGGCATCAATAACATGATATCAAAATTAGTAGAAACATAACATCAAGTCACACATACAGTACTACAATTCATGATACCAAAGCATAGTTCTTTAAAAGTTTTTAAAGCAGGTTCATATTTGGTTGCCTAGCCACTTCCACACACAACTCCTTGCCTCTCCTGCTGCTCCTTTAGCTCATCCAGCTTTTTCCTTTATCTGTGGTACAAGGAAAGTAAGCTATGAGCACTCATGGCTCAGTAAGTTCCTTTTCTACTCACTAAAACCAAAAATCATCACATGATCAAAGAATGTCTCAACATAACATGATCTCAACTAGTCATGGCATAACATATCATACTCTTTAAGCATATCATGCAACATAACAAAATCATAACTAGTCATGGCATATCATCTCTTAAAGCATAGCATGAAACATAACATAATCATATCTAATCATGGCATATCATAGTATCATCATAAGGTGGCATGGCATATCAAGCTCTTAAAGCATAGCATGAAACATAACATAATTGTATATAATCATGGCATATCATAGTATCATCATAAGGTGGCATGGCATATCAAGCTCTTAAAGCATAGAATGAAACATAACATAATCGTATCTAATCATGGCATATCATAAATCATAGCATCATCACAACATGATCATAAGGTATATGCAATATGATTTTGAAAACATGTATCCGAAAAACATGTGTATGTCTCATGATCTTTAAAACCATTTCTTCTTACATATATACTTGAACATAATATCAACATAATCAGGGCCCTGGCTTGTACCACACATAGATAAATCACGTAGATATGCGCGCTTCCTAAGTATATCCAAGGTAGCAAGTCTTGAATCATACTAGGAACTAGGTCTGGATCACACAGCCATAGACCTAGGGGCGTACTAAGGAGCCCGTCCCTTTGTTTTTACTAGCCTGGATCACACAGCTAAAGGCCTAGGGGCTGATTAGGAGCCCACCCTTGGTACAAGTCTTACAAAGTAAAGTAGCATGTATAAAAATGCATCATTTAGTCACATAGCATATCATAGAAGTATGCATCACTTAGGCATACGTTATGTCATAAAAGTATGCATCACTTAGGCATACATCATATCATAAATAGTATACATCACTTAGACATACGTCATGTCATTAAAAGTATGCATCACTTAGGCATACATCATGTCATAAAAAGTATGCATCACTTAGGCATACATCATGTCATAAAAGCATGCATATTTTCACCACATAGCATATTATGAGAGCATGCATATTTCAGGCACATAGCATATCATCAAAGCATGCATATTTCTATCCACATAGCATATCATGAAAGCATGCATATTTTAAGCACATAGCATATCATCAAAGCATGCATATTTCTATCCACATAGCATATCATGAAAGCATGCATATTTTAAGCACATAGCATATCATCAAAGCATGCATATTTCTATCCACATAGCATATCATGAAAGCATGCATAATTTAAGCACATAGCATATCATCAAAGCATGCATATTTCTATCCACATAGCATATCATGAAAGCATGCATAATTTAAGCACATAGCATATCATCCAAGCATGCATATTTCTATCCACCTAGCATATCATGAAAGCATGCATATTTTAAGCACATAGCATATCATCAAAGCATGCATATTTCTATCCACATAGCATATCATGAAAGCATGCATAATTTAAGCACATAGCATATCATCCAAGCATGCATATTTCTATCCACCTAGCATATCATGAAAGCATGCATATTTTAAGCACATAGCATATCATCAAAGCATGCATATTTCTATCTACATAGCATATCATGAAAGCATGCATATTTTAAGCACATAACATATCATCAAAGCACGCATATTTCTAAGCACATATCATATCATGGAAAGTATAAATCACAAGCATACATGTTTAAGCATAAGGGTGTATCATGTGATTATACTATCATAACAAACATGGTAACATAGTTAGCTTGGGTTCTAAGCTTCCTAATCCCTTGGGTTCTTATCATGGCCAAACCCCCCCTTAGATCTCAATTTAGGTAAAAACAACCTCCAAGCATGTGGAACCTAAATTATCATCACATCAATTTCATGGGAAGCATTATAAGCATGATTAACTTGGTTTCTAAGTTCTCCAAGTCCCTAAACTTCATGTGGCCGAACCCTATCAGGTGTGAAACAAGGTCCCAAATGTCATGAAAGCATGGAAACCTTAAACCATATTTATAGCATTTTTTTCAAGTAACATAGTAAGCATATTTGAGCTAGTTCCTAAGTTCTTCAAGCCCTTAACATATGTCATGGCCGAAATTTAACAAGTATTCATTAGGGCTAAAAGCAAGCATACAAGCATGTGAACTTGAACTAACATCATGTATGAATTCATAATAAGGCATCATACAATGGGTATGGCCGAAACTTACCCTAGCCTCATTTTAGGTCATTAAACAACATATAGCATGAGAATTTTGGCTTTCTACTTATCATATTTCATGTAGAGTGACATGAGCATATTTAATTTTTGTTCTAGGGTTTCTAGGGCATCTATCCCTTCATGGCCGAAACATACAATGGTCCATTTAGGTCATGGAAAAATTATAAAAGCATGTGACTCAATCAACATATTATCATATTTCCATAAGAAGCATTTTTAACACAATTGGTTTCAATTCTAAGGCCTCTAGGTCATTTAAACCCTACTTGGCCGAGACTCATCAGTGTTTAAATTTGCTTCAAATAGCCTAAAATCATAGGAAGTCATACAAGTTTCATAGCATGTACAAAGACAAGCATAATAAACATACATGTGAATTGTGTCTTAGGCTTCCTAGGTTTCTTTCCTTTTTCTTTTATTTTTCCTCATGGCCAAAACCTACCAATCTTTAAACTAGGTTTTAAGTGGCCTAAAGCATGGAAAACCTAAGTAAGTTTCATGGCAAAAATTACTAAGAACATCATATACAAATTTGGTTCATAAACAAGCTAGGACCCTTGTGATCTTACATGTCATATATCATGTAACTAAATTCTCTATACCCTAATTAAGCATGAGAGCATTAAACAACTTTCATATCTTAATATCACAGAGGTCTTGAGCATGTTAAAATTTTGTTTAAGCTTTTCTAAGCTATCCATCTTATCATGGCCGAAAATCTTAATGAAGAGTTCATGAATTTCTAGCAATATTCAACATGCAATTCTTTAAGAGAACTCTATATTCTATCATATAAACATGGTTACTTAAATTTAAAGGTCTTCCTAACCCTAAGTTCTTTTCTTGGCCGAAACATATGAGTGGATTTCTTTTGGTTCCAAGTAACTTTTAAGCAAGAAAAACCAACAAAAGACCCTTAGTAATTTATGGAGGGAATCTTGTACTAGTTTGGTTAAACAATGATTTCCCTAACCTCTTTAAAATATTTTTGGCCGAAATTATAGGGTTAGGTACTCCTCTGACCAAGCATCATATAGGTATAAAAACATGAAGGAAAACCTTCCTACATAGCATAGAAAAATATCATGAAATGAGGACTTGTTTAAACCTTCCTAGATTTGAAAACTCTTCTTTGGCCGAATTTTTTTCTTAAATTCTGTTCTAGGTTTTCTAATCCTCATAAAATCCGAAAAGCACATAAAATGCCTTGTACCACAGGTGAGGGGAAGCTTACTTCCTTTTCTCTTGTGGATCTAAGGTGCCCTTCCCTTGATTCCTTGCTAAGTCCTCCTTGTATCTTAGGCTTTCTTAGGAGAAAACCTTGGCTTGGGCCGAAGATGGAGGAGAGGGGGCTGAGGTTCTCGGTGAGGGAGAGGGGAGAATGAGAGAAATGAGAGAAAATAAAATCTTCTCTTTACATACTCTCTTTTATGTTAAGGGGGAAGAGGTAGCAAACTTGGTTTTTGCTTTCCTTCTCCCTTAGCCCTTTTTTTTCATTTTTTTCTTTTTATTTTATTTATTTATTTGTTCTCATCATTCATGATGAAACAAGGGGGAATGAATCCCCTTAATGTTCCTCTTTAAGTCACGGCAAAAAGAGAGAGGAAGAGGGAGAGAAAAGAAGGAAGGCAAGTTGCCTTTCTCTTGTTCTTTTCTTGTTTTCTTTTGGCTAGCTTTTACTCTCTTCCTTATCATGAGTTTCCCTCCTTTGCTATCAATATATTATTCCTATCCCAACTGGTTATTACCCTTTAATCTTATCATTTACATCATGAGAGGTTCAAGGTTCAATCCTTGACCATTCCCTATTTTTATTTCTTTTTATTTCTTTTTGGTTCAACATTCTACTAATATTTTTCTAAGGCAAATTCATCATTCTCATATTTATCTTAAAAGCCTAGTGAGTGTTACAGTATCCCGTACCTCATAAAAAGTTCGTCCTCGAACTTTAAAATAGCTACATCAGGTGGCATTGAACTTCCGGCTGAGTGCATCGGCCCCCTTGTTCGCCTTTCCTGGGTGATAAAGAATCTCACAGTCGTAATCTTTAACTAGCTCGAGCCATCGGCGTTGCCTCATATTCAGGTCTTTTTGTGTGAAGAAATATTTCAGACTCTGATGGTCGGTATAAATCTTACACTGAGCTCCATATAAATAATGTCTCCATATTTTGAGAGCGAAGACCACGGCTGCTAGTTCTAAGTCATGAATGGGATAATTCTTCTCATGCTCTTTAAGTTGTCTAAAAGCGTAGGCAATGACTTTGCCATCTTACATGAGTACAGCTCCAAGTCCTGTGATGGAAGCATCGCTGTACATATCGAAGCCTTTGTTGGTTTCCGGGAGAGTAAGAATCAGAGCACTGGTCAGTCTCCTTTTTAATTCCGCGAAACTCTTCTCGCAAGCTTCTGTCCATTCATACTTTGTATTTTTCTTGGTGAGGGCGGTCATAGGGGTTGCAATTTTGGAGAAATTCTCTACGAATTTCCTGTAATAGCCTGCTAGCCCGAGAAAACTCCTGACTTCGCTGGCATTCCTTGGTCTGTTCCAGTTATTTACAGCTTCGATTTTGCTTGGATCCACCATAACTCCATCTTTGGAGATGACATGACCTAGAAATATTACCCGGTCAAGCCAAAACTCGCATTTGGAGAATTTTGCATATAGTTGTTTCTCTTGCAGAATCTGTAGTACAGTATTCAGGTGTTCAGCATGTTCTTCTGGGTTTCTTGAGTAGATAAGTATATCGTCAATAAAGACGATTACAAATTTATCAAGATATGCCGTAAATACCCGATTCATCAGGTCCATAAATATTGCAGGAGCGTTGGTTACTCCGAAAGGCATAACTATGAACTCATAGTGTCCATATCGAGTTCGAAATGCTGTTTTTGGTATATCATCTGGTTTCACCTTCACTTGATGATATTCGGATCGTAGGTCTATCTTTGAGAAAACGGTCGCACCCTTTAGTTGGTCGAACAGGTCATCGATCCGTGGGAGTGGGTACCGGTTCTTGATTGTCACATTATTCAGCGCTCGGTAGTCTATACACATTCGCATAGACCCATCCTTCTTCTTTACGAACAGCACTGGAGCTCCCCATGGAGAGTGACTAGGATGAATAAGTCCCTTGTCGAGTAATTCGGATAACTGTTCCTGAAGCTCCTTTAATTCAGCCGGCGCCATACGATAAGGTGCCTTTGAGATCGACTGAGTACCAGGAATCAATTTGTTCACGAATTCTATCTCTCTGTCAGGGGCCAACCCTGGTAGTTCATCAGGAAATACTTTTGGATAGTTGCATACTACCCTGACATCCTCTAGCTTCGGGTCTTTGACTTGATTGGTATCAACCACGTGCGCTAGAAACCCCATACGTCCTTTATCTAACATCCTTCGTGCTTTAATAGATGACAATAACTTCTCCGTTCCTTTCGGTTCCCCGTAAAACTCAAACTCTGGTTCATTTTCGGGTCGGAAAATCACTTTCCTTTTGCGGCACTCGATTGAAGCGCCGTATTTGCTAAGGAAATCCATGCCCAATATTATGTCATAATCCTGCATATAGAGTACTATTAGGTTGCAGTAGAGTTCTCGGTTTGCGATCCGAATGAGTACTGCTTGCAGCATATGGTCCGATGGCATAATCTCCCCGGATGGTAAGGTTGTTAAGAATGTGTCCTCTAGAGTTCGGAGTGGTATATCTAGCTTCTTCATAAAAGGTGTTGAGACGAACGAGTGTGTTGCCCCCGGTATCAAATAATACTACAGCATACTGATTGTAAATAAGTAGCTGACCTGTGACAACAGTAGAGGCATTCGCTACGTCCTCCTTGGTAAGAGAGTAGACTCTGGCGTTCGTCATAGTGGGAGGAGGGGCTTCCAATCTTCCTTGGCTGATTGAAGTCCCTTCTATGGCAGCTTGCATCTGGTGAAGCTGTGTGGGGGCACTCCTGTTCTGAAAGTTCTGCGGAGGTGGTGCCTGAGGCTGAGTTGAGCAATTTCTCGCTAGATGACCTTCCTTTCCACAGCTATAGCACTTCCTGGTGCTTAGGAGGCATACTCCGGAATGCATTTTTCCACAAGTGGTACACTGAGGGTATTTAGTTTGCTTATTGGCCGGACCACCTTTTGTGTTGTTCCACTGTTTCCTCTTTCCACCTGAGTTTCCTTTCCAGTCGGTTCTGGTATTGTGCGATTTTTGTCCTCCGGTCAGTGCTTGGTTCTTGCCCTTGTTCATTGCTTTCTGGTAGTGCTCGGTAATCAGGGCACTGCTGACTAGCTCCTCTGCAGTCTGCGGTCTATTAACTCCGCCGGCTACGTTCAGAGCGATCTCGGGTCGGAGCATCTTTAACATTAACCGGACCCTTTCTTTTTCAGTACTGATCAGTTCTGGGCACAGACGTGCTAGGCGGTTGAACTTCTTGACGGCTTCGTTAACTGACAGATCACCTTGCCGGAACTCAGTGAACTCGTCATAGTGCTTGTTGGTCACTTGCATATGGAAGAATTCTTCTAAGAACTCTGTCTCAAAATCTGTTCACTACATCTGGTTTATTTGTCTTTTCACCTTTACTCGGTCCCACCACATCCGGGCATCTCCGGTAAGGCAGAACGACGCGCATTTGACCTTCTCGTGTTCAGGCCAGTCCAGTAGTTCCATTATGCTCTCCACGGTCTTAAGCCAGGCTTGTGCATCCCATGGTTCGCAGTTTCCCGAGAATGCTTCCGGCTTAAGCCTTTGCCACTGAATCAGATAGGCCTCTTGTCGGACCATCGGAATAGGGGCTGCCGGCTGTAGGTATAACCGGTAGTGTATTCTGATTTGCCGGTGGGGTAACCGGGTTGCCTTGCTGACCCATTAAGGTAGTGATCAGCTGCTGTTGTTCTGTGATCTGATGCTGGAGGTCTGCGACTACCTGTGTCAGGTCTGGTGGAGTCACTGTCCCCTCGGTTCGGGCATTGCGTGTCCTAACCATGTTGATCTAAATAATGACAAATAGACTAGTGTAAGTGGTTATCGTTTTTTTTAGCCAATCTAACGTACTGTTTTGTTTGTTTCTATCCATTTTTGAGATTGTTCTGGTATTATTCCTAACCTACCAAGATGCAATCCTAGTCTAAGACTATGACTAAAAATAAAGAATAAGGTAGCAACCATGCATCATAAATAAAGCATAAGCAATATAATAAAGCAAAGAAATAAATAGCAAGCAAATAATGTGACACAAGCAATAAAGCAAATGCATAAGTATATAACAAGAAATTTAAGCGTAAGCAATATATGAAATTCAAAGAATAAATCAAGCAAATAATATAACACAAGAAAATAAGCATGAGCATATAAAATTAAGCATAAACATTCTTACTTGGAGCCGCAGGTCGGAGGCATGATGTGTGTGTAGTGAGCTGGCAAAAACTTTGACTCTGATACCAACCTGTAACGCCCGCCCCCCCTGCTAATTCTAAGGGACGGGGCTAATACTCCATGTACAAATTTTTCTTTTTAAAACAGCGGAAGACTTAAAATAATTTTCTTAGTTTAATAAAAACTTTTCTTTAGTTTTTCTTTTCATCAAATCCGAACTACACTATCATGGCATCAATAACATGATATCAAAATTAGTAGAAACATAACATCAAGTCACACATACAGTACTACAATTCATGATACCAAAGCATAGTTCTTTAAAAGTTTTTAAAGCAGGTTCATATTTGGTTGCCTAGCCACTGCCACACACATCTCCTTGCCTCTCCTGCTGCTCCTTTAGCTCATCCAGCTTTTTCCTTTATCTGTGGTACAAGGAAAGTAAGCTATGAGCACTCATGGCTCAGTAAGTTCCATTCCTACTCACTAAAACCAAAAATCATCACATGATCAAAGAATGTCTCAACATAACATGATCTCAACTAGTCATGGCATAACATATCATACTCTTTAAGCATATCATGCAACATAACAAAATCATAACTAGTCATGGCATATCATCTCTTAAAGCATAGCATGAAACATAACATAATCATATCTAATCATGGCATATCATAGTATCATCATAAGGTGGCATGGCATATCAAGCTCTTAAAGCATAGCATGAAACATAACATAATCGTATCTAATCATGGCATATCATAGTATCATCATAAGGTGGCATGGCATATCAAGCTCTTAAAGCATAGCATGAAACATTAACATAATCGTATCTAATCATGGCATATCATAAATCATAGCATCATCACAACATGATCATAAGGTATATGCAATATGATTTTGAAAACATGTATCCGAAAAACAAGTGTATGTCTCATGATCTTTAAAACCATTTCTTCTTACATATATACTTGAACATAATATCAACATAATCAGGGCCCTGGCTTGTACCACACATAGATAAATCACGTAGATATGCGCGCTTCCTAAGTATATCCAAGGTAGCAAGTCTTGAATCATACTAGGAACTAGGTCCGGATCACACAGCCATAGACCTAGGGGCGTACTAAGGAGCCCGTCCCTTTGTTTTTACTAGCCTGGATCACACACCCAAAGGCCTAGGGGCTGATTAGGAGCCCACCCTTGGTACAAGCCTTACAAAGTAAAGTAGCATGTATAAAAATGTATCATTTAGTCACATAGCATATCATAGAAGTATGCATCACTTAGGCATACGTTATGTCATAAAAGTATGCATCACTTAGGCATACATCATATCATAAATAGTATGCATCACTTAGGCATACATCATGTCATAAAAAGTATGCATCACTTAGGCAATCACTTAGGCATACATCATGTCATAAAAAGTATGCATCACTTAGGCATACATCATGTCATAAAAGTATGCATATTTTCACCACATAGCATATCATGAGAGCATGCATATTTTAGGCACATAGCATATCATCAAAGCATGCATATTTCTATCCACATAGCATATCATGAAAGTATGCATATTTTAAGCACATAGCATATCATCAAAGCATGCATATTTCTATCCACATAGCATATCATGAAAGCATGCATATTTTAAGCACATAGCATATCATGAAAGCATGCATATTTTAAGCACATAGCATATCATCAAAGCATGCATATTTCTATCCACATAGCATATCATGAAAGTATGCATAATTTAAGCACATAGAATATCATCCAAGCATGCATATTTCTATCCACATAGCATATCATGAAAGCATGCATAATTTAAGCACATAGCATATCATCCAAGCATGCATATTTCTATCCACCTAGCATATCATGAAAGCATGCATATTTTAAGCACATAGCATATCATCAAAGCATGCATATTTCTATCCACATAGCATATCATGAAAGCATGCATAATTTAAGCACATAGCATATCATCCAAGCATGCATATTTCTATCCACCTAGCATATCATGAAAGCATGCATATTTTAAGCACATAGCATATCATCATAGCATGCATATTTCTATCTACATAGCATATCATGAAAGCATGCATATTTTAAGCACATAGCATATTATCAAAGCATGCATATTTCTAAGCACATATCATATCATGGAAAGTATAAATCACAAGCATACATGTTTAAGCATAAGGGTGTATCATGTGATTATACTATCATAAGAAACATGGTAACATAGTTAGCTTGGGTTCTAAGCTTCCTAATCCCTTGGGTTCTTATCATGGCCGAACCCCCCCTTAGATCTCAATTTAGGTAAAAACAACCTCCAAGCATGTGGAACCTAAATTATAATCACATCAATTTCATAGGAAGCATTATAAGCATGATTAACTTGGTTTCTAAGTTCTCCAAGTCCCTAAACTTCATGTGGCCGAACCCTATCAGGTGTGAAACAAGGTCCCAAATGTCATGAAAGCATGGAAACCTTAAACCATATTTATAGCATTTTTTTCAAGTAACATAGTAAGTATATTTGAGCTAGTTCCTAAGTTCTTCAAGCCCTTAACATATGTCATGGCCGAAATTTAACAAGTATTCATTAGGGCTAAAAGCAAGCATACAAGCATGTGAACTTGAACTAACATCATGTATAAATTCATAATAAGGCATCATACAATGGGTATGGCGGAAATTTACCCTAGCCTCATTTTATGTCATTAAACAACATATAGCATGAGAACTTTGGCTTTCTACTTATCATATTTCATGTAGAGTGACATGAGCATATTTAATTTTTGTTCTAGGGTTTCTAGGGCATCTATCCCTTCATGGACGAAACATACAATGGTCCATTTAGGTCATGGAAAAATTATACAAGCATGTGACTCAATCAACATATTATCATATTTCAATAAGAAGCATTTTTAACACAATTGGTTTCAATTCTAAGGCCTCTAGGTCATTTAAACCCTACTTGGCCGAGACTCATCAATGTTTAAATTTGCTTCAAATAGCCTAAAAGCATAGGAAGTCATACAAGTTTCATAGCATGTACAAAGACAAGCATAATAAACATACATGTGAATTGTGTCTTAGGCTTCCTAGGTTTCTTTCCTTTTTCTTTTATTTTTCCTCATGGCCGAAACCTACCAATCTCTAAACTAGGTTTTAAGTGGCCTAAAGCATGGAAAACCTAAGTAAGTTTCATGGAAAAAATTACTAAGAACATCATATACAAATTTGGTTCATAAACAAGCTAGGACCCATGTGATCTTACATGTCATATATCATGTAACTAAATTCTCTATACCCTAATTAAGCATGAGAGCATTAAACAACTTTCATATCTTAATATCACAGAGGTCTTGAGCATGTTAAAATTTTGTTTAAGCTTTTCTAAGCTATCCATCTTATCATGGCCGAAAATCTTAATGAAGAGTTCATGAATTTCTAGCAATATTCAACATGCAATTCTTTAAGAGAACTCTATATTCTATCATATAAACATGGTTACTTAAATTTAAAGGTCTTCCTAACCCTAAGCTCTTTTCTTGGCCGAAACATATGAGTGGATTTCTTTTGGTTCCAAGTAACTTTTAAGCAAGAAAAACCAACAAAAGACCCTTAGTAATTCATGGAGGGAATCTTGTACTAGTTTGGTTAAACAATGATTTCCCTAACCTCTTTAAAATATTTTTGGCCGAAATTCTAGGGTTAGGTACTCCTTTGACCAAGCATCATATAGGTATAAAAACATGAAGGAAAACCTTCCTAAATAGCATAGAAAAATATCATGAAATGAGGACTTGTTTAAACCTTCCTAGATTTGAAAACTCTTCTTTAGCCGATTTTTTTTCTTAAATTCTGTTCTAGGTTTTCTAATCCTCATAAAATCCAAAAAGCACATAAAACGCCTTGTACCACAGGTGAGGGGAAGCTTACTTCCTTTTCGCTTGTGGATCTAAGGTGTGGTGATGGAAGAAGTAGCCTCTTCTTCTAGTTCCCTTCTCTTGATTCCTTGCTAAGTCCTCCTTGTATCTTAGGCTTTCTTAGGAGAAAACCTTGGCTTGGGCCGAAGATGGAGGAGAGGGGGCTGAGGTTCTCGGTGAGGGAGAGGGGAGAATGAGAGAAATGAGAGAAAATAAAATCTTCTCTTTACATACTCTCTTTTATGTTAAGGGGGAAGAGGTAGCAAACTTGGTTTTTGCTTTCCTTCTCCCTTAGCCCTTTTTTTTCATTTTTTTCTTTTTATTTTATTTATTTATTTGTTCTCATCATTCATGATGAAACAAGGGGGAATGAATCCCCTTAATGTTCCTCTTTAAGTCACGGCAAAAAGAGAGAGGAAGAGGGAGAGAAAAGAAGGAAGGCAAGTTGCCTTTCTCTTGTTCTTTTCTTGTTTTCTTTTGGCTAGCTTTTACTCTCATCCTTATCATGAGTTTCCCTCCTTTGCTATCAATATATTATTCCTATCCCAACTGGTTATTACCCATTAATCTTATCATTTACATCATGAGAGGTTCAAGGTTCAATCCTTGACCATTCCCTATTTTTATTTCTTTTTGGTTCAACATTCTACTAATATTTTTCTAAGGCAAATTCATCATTCTCATATTTATCTTAAAAGCCTAGTGGGTGTTACATGGAATGCTATTGCTTGCTGAATATAAATTTTATTAAAAAATTCCTTGTTGATCCTTCAAAGCGGAGCCTTATCTTGATGGATTCTTTTTTAAGTAACCTCCCACGTGCTTTGTATCTCCCCGAGGATGAATAATCTCAGTTGAGACTGGATATGAAATTGTATAAACCTAATGGCTTCCGAGCTGAATATAATATCCCAGACGACTTTTGAGTAAAGATTTTCACTTTCACATATCTGGGCTCCTCTATGGAATCCCCTCTCGAAATTAGGCTTCGAAGCCGGGAGATTCTCTGATTATTTATATCTTGCACGGGTTCAGAATCTTTGATCTCTTTTGTGAAGACTCGTCTGATGTATTTCATATAATTTCCCGATGGTTCTGCTTCATATTGGTTTATAGTCTCCGATTTCTCCTATGAAGGCTCGTCCAGGTTGCTTCATAGGATTTTGCCGATCAACTTTGGTTTAAAGTCTCCGAGTCTTCCTATGAAGGCCCGATTGGGATACTTCATAGGATTTTCTCGATCGACTTTGGTTTATAGTCTCCAAGTCTTCCTATGAAGGCCCGACCGGGTTACTTCATAGGATTTTCTCGATCGACTTTGGTTTATAGTCTCCAAGTCTTCCTATGAAGGCCCGACCGGGTTACTTCATAGGATTTTCTCGATCGACTTTGGTTTATAGTCTCCGAGTCTTTCTATGAAGGCCCGATCAGGTTACTTCATAGGGTTTTCTCGATCGACTTTGGTTTATAGTCTCCGAGTCTTCCTATGAAGGCCCGATCGGGTTACTTCATAGTATTTTCTCGATCGACTTTGGTTTATAGTCTCCGAGTCTTCCTATGAAGGCCCGATCGGGTTACTCCATAGGGTTTTCTCGATCGACTTTGGTTTATAGTCTCCGAGTC
Source organism: Zingiber officinale (assembly GCF_018446385.1). Taxonomy (NCBI): domain Eukaryota; kingdom Viridiplantae; phylum Streptophyta; class Magnoliopsida; order Zingiberales; family Zingiberaceae; genus Zingiber; species Zingiber officinale. The sequence goes on from NC_056004.1 coordinate 66,266,080, forward strand.
TTCCTATGAAGGCCCGACCGGGTTACTTCATAGGATTTTCTCGATCGACTTTGATCTGTCTTGGTTTATAGTCTCCGATTTTTCCTATGAAGGCCCGCCGGGTTACTTCATAGAATCTTCCCGATCGACTTTGTTTTATACGAAAGTATAATACTTGGGCTAACCTCATGTTGGCTTGTAATTCCCTGAGGGGAGCTGAATAGGTCTTTAAGATTTCCCCTTATTTTACTGCTTGAAAAATAAAAAAGAGGCTTCTCCTGCTACTTATTCAATTTGTATGAACCATATTTATTTCCTGTGTCAGTATTTATCTTGCTTGACTTTCACCAAAGAAACAAAGTACATAAACTGCAAGTATCTCAATTTGCCTGGGAATTCCAATAACTGTGAACATATTTAAAGTAATATGATCAAATCAGGCTCGATAAGGTTGCAAATGATTAGCGCTCCAAGGGCGTTCCAACATTCTTCCTTCGGCATCTTGGAGATAGTATGAGCCTGACGCGAGCTTTTCTATCACTTTATAAGGCCCTCCCCATTGTGGTGCTAACTTGCTAACATCTCCCACAGGCTTAACTCGTTTCCATACCAAATCCCCTACTTGGAAGAATCTGGGGATGACCCTTTTGTTATAATTCTGTCTCATCCTTTGTCGATATGATATAAGACGAGTAGTAGCTTTTCCCCTTATTTCCTCAATCAAGTCCAGCTCCATAAGTCGTCGGTCTCTATTATCTTCATCATACAATTGTCTTCTATCAGACTCTACTCCTACCTCAATGAGGATTACTGCTTCTCCTCCATAGACTAACTGGAAAGGAGTGATTCCTGTAGCTTCACGAGGAGTGGTACGATATGCCTAGAGAACACTGGGTAACTCGTCTACCCAGCTACCTCCGACATGATCTAGCTTAGTTTTCAGTCCTCTAATAATCTCTCTATTAGTTACTTATGCTTGGCTATTGCTCTGCGGGTAAGCTACAGAGGTGAAAGCCTAGGTAATCCCATAACTTTGATACCAGTCTAGGATTCTATCGCCTTGAAACTGCCTTCCATTATCAGAGACTAATTTATGAGGAATGTCGAACCTGCAGATTATATTTTTCTATAAAAATTTAATAACTGCATCTTCTGTAATCCTAGCAAGTGGTTCTGCTTCCACCCATTTAGAAAAATAAACCACGGCCACCAACAGGAACCTCCTCTGTGCAGCAGCCATAGGAAATGGACCCACTATGTCCATACCCCATTGATCAAAGGGACACGAGACTATAGAGGTTCTTAACAACTGAGTAGGGTGATGTAATATATTCTGATGCTTTTGACAAGAAATACAAGTTCTTACCAGTTTAGCGACATCTTCATGTAGAGTGGGCCAGAAATATCCCGCTAAGAGGATTTTACGAGCCAAAGATCTTCCTCCTATATGACTACCACAAGAGCCTTGATGCACCTCTTGTAAAATAAATTGTGTGTCTTCTGTGCCTACACACTTGAGTAAAGGTCTGGAAAAAACCCTTTTATATAATTGCTCCCCCACCATAGTATATTGAGCAGCTCGTTTCTTAAATACCCTGGCTTGTTCTGTATCTCTCGGAAGAAGACCTTGCTGTAAATATAATATAATTTGAGCTCGCCAATCACCCTGAATTTCTATATCAGTTTGTCTTTCAATACAGGAAATTAACAGGGTCTGTTCCACTGGTCGATCAAGACTCCATGGCACTACAGCAGAGGCTAATTTAGCTAATTCATCTGCCACCTGATTCTCCGATCGAGGAATTTTTTGTATACTCACATCTTGAAATTGAGACTTCAACCTATCGAATGCCTCAGCATATAACTTGAGCCTGTCATTATTGATTTCAAAATTACCGGATAATTGTTGAGCTACTAGCTGAGAATCAGAATATATAAGGACTCGAGCTGCTCCTACATGCCGAGCAGCCTGTAAACCAGCTATTAGAGCTTCATATTCAGTCTCATTGTTGGTAGCTCTGTAATTTAATCTAATGGAGAGTTGAAGTCTATCTTCTCTTGGGGATATAAGAAGAATACCAATTCCACTGCCTTGTCTAGTTGCAGAGCCATCCACATAAACTTTCCAGGTATCTTCTTCTTCTAGGCCTTGAACCTCTATGATGAAATCTGCTAGAGCTTGTGCCTTGATGGCTGAGCGGGGTTGATATTGGATGTCATATTCCCCAAGCTCGGTTGTCCATTTGACTAACCGTCCTGATGCCTCTGGGTTGAGCAATACCCGTCCGAGAGTGTTATTGGTTAAGACAATAATTTCATGTGCTAAGAAATATGGGCGCAACCTCCGAGCAGTCAATATTAGAGCATAAGCCAATTTTTCTAGTGTAGTGTATCTACACTCAGCTCCTTTTAATAAATGACTAGAAAAATATACAGGTTGTTGCTCTTTTCCTTCCTGTCTGACTAATACCGAGCCTACGACTTTTTCATTAGCCGACAAATATACCCACAGAGTCTCTCCTGCTATAGGTTTAGCCAACACAGGGAGGGTAGCCAGATAATCTTTCAATTCTTGGAAAGCCTTATCACATTCCTCATTCCATTGAAACTTATTAGCTTTTCTGAGTATTTTAAAGAAATGGAAACTACGATCGGCTGATCTAGAAATAAATCTAGACAGGTCTGTGATTCGGCCTGTCAATCTTTGAGCTTCCCTCAGGTTGCGGGGTGGCTCCATGCTCTGCAATGCCTTGACCTTGCTCGGGTTGGCCTCTATCCCTCGTTCGGAGACCATATATCCAAGAAATTTTCCTCCCTTCGCGCCGAACAAGCATTTGCTTGGGTTCAACTTGAGCCCATACTGTCTTAATGTCTTGCAAGTCTCCTCTATATCCCTGCACAGATCAGCAGCTTGAAGAGACTTAATTAAGATGTCATCAACATATACTTCCATATTCCTACCGATCTGCTTCTGAAAGACTTTATTCATAAGCCTTTGATAGGTTGCTCCTGCATTCTTTAGTCCAAAGGGCATAACATTATAACAATAAGTGCCTTCAGATGTTATAAAACTAACCTTTTCTTGATCTTCTTTGGCCAAGGGGACTTGATGATAACCTTGATATGCATCCAGCATGGAAATATATTCGCATCTGGCAGTAGAATCAACCAGTTGATCAATCCTGGGTAAGGGATAGTAATCCTTCGGGCAAGCTTTGTTGAGATCTCGAAAGTCGATGCATACTCGCCATTTATTTCCAGGTTTAGAAACTAACACCACATTAGCCAACCAGCTTGGGAATTGTACTTCCCTAATGTATCCGGCCTCCATAAGCTTGGTTATTTCTTCCTTGATAATCTGATTTTGCTCCATGCTGAAACTCCTCTTTCTTTACATGACCGGGCAGGCATCCGGAAAGACATGCAAGGAATGTTCCATGACAGCAGGAGAAATGCCCGAAACTTCTTTGGGAATCCAGGCAAATACATCATTATTCTTCTTCAAACATTGCACCAGCTCAGCTTTAAGATCAGGATCAAGATCGGCTGCAACGTAGGTGGTAGCTTCTGGCCGCCCAATTTGGATTTGAACTTCTTCCTTCTCTTCATAAACCAGGACGGGCTGCTTTTCGCGAATGGCATTAACTTCCATTCTTTGAATCTTCCGAGCGGTGTTGGTCTCGGTTCGAATGATTTCTACGTAACATTTTCGGGCTGTCTTTTGATCGCCCCGTACTTCTCCAACCTGATCCTCTACGGGAAACTTAATCTTCTGACAGAAAGTAGAAACAACCGCCCTGAACTCATTCAGGGCGGGCCGACCCAATATCACATTATAAGAAGATGGAGCATCTACCACCGTAAAATAAGATCTCCTGGTTCTCATCAGGGGTTCCTCCCCCAGAGAAATGGCCAACTTTATTTGCCCCAGAGGTTGCACTTCATTGCCTGTGAATCCATACAGAAGAGTTGCAATCGGTTGAAGTTCCATTGGATCAATTTGCAGCTGATCAAAAGCCTTTTTGAATATAATGTTGACTGAGCTGCCAGTGTCTATGAAGGTACGAGCGATGGCATAGTTGGCTATCACAGCTTTGATGATCAATGCGTCGTCATGAGGTATTTCTACCCCCTCTAGATCTTTGGGCCCAAAACTTATTTAAGGATCGGCTGCTCGCTCCATGCTACATCCTACTGCATGAATCTCCAATCTTCGGGCATGTGCTTTTCTGGCTCTGTTAGAATCCCCATCAGTGGGTCCGCCCGTAATCATGTTAATATTACCCCGAGCAGCATTGTTTTTATTCTCTTCCTGACGAGTCATCGTGGTTTCGGAAGGTGCTTTATCTGATACTTGGCTGGTACCAGCTGGGACCGGTATTGCTTCTTGCCGGGTTCCATCCGGGTGATATTCCGGTTTGAGCGGACTTTGCTGCCTGGGTTACTGTTGCCTGTAATAGTTCTGCCTCTGATAGCGCTCTTTATTGACTCGTCTATTTCTCAAAACAAAACAGTCATCAGAGTGATGACTGCTAGTTTTATGATAAGTGCACCATCTCCTTGGTGCCTCCGGCTGCATCTCTGCATGTTGTACAGCTTGTGGACGATAATCTGGTTGCCGATGAGGTGGATGAGTGGTTCTAGGTCCTCTCGGTGGGGGTACCGGGGTCGAAGCCTTCTCCTTCTCATGAGTAAGAGAAGAGGGAACACCTTCTTTCCTACGAGCAGCTTGGGCTTCTTCTACGTTAATGAACTCAGTGGCACGTTCAATCAGGGAATCAAAATTAACAGGAGGATTTCTCACCAAATCTTTAAAGAAATCATTATCATTTAGACCTTGAGAGAAAGCACTTACTAATATTTCAGTAGTAGCATTAGGTACATATATAGCTACCTGATTGAACCTTTTAATATATGCCCGGATGGATTCTTTAGACGCCTGCTTAATTGAAAATAGGCTCCATGGGGTCTTATGATACCTTTTGTTGCTGGAGAAATGATGCAGAAAGACTTTCTTGAAATCTTTAAATTTTCGAATAGACTTTTCAGGTAATCTTTTGAACCAGCGCTGTGCTACTCCCCCAAGAGTAGTGAGAAACATCCGACATTTCACCCCATCGGAGAATTGTTGCAACAAAGCTACATTCTCAAATTTCAACAAGTGATCTTCCGGATCTGTAGTTCCGGTATATTCTCCAATTTGCAGATTCTGATATCGCTTAGGAAGTGGTTCATCTAATACACTTTGTGAGAATGGGGAGATGACCTTTTCTGGTGAACTATCACTTGTTATCATTTTAATCTTACGCTTCTCTCTGTCCGGCGCCTCACCAGAGGACTCTTGGAACACAGGCTTCTTACCCCCTGGATCCAAGGGAGTGCGAAGGAAGGCTCGTGGACGCCTGGTTGGAGAAATAGTAGCTGGAGGAAAATACAAAGGTTCTTCTTCTTCCATCTCCTTTCCTTTTCGATGCTCAGTAGTTGATATCGCCGGATGATGAGCCGTCGGTAGAGTGGCCCCAGTATGAGCTTGCAGTTGTTGTTGCTGTTGTTGTAGGGATTTCTGAACGTGGGAATTAATGAGGAGATCTAAATCTTCGCGGCTGATAGTAAGTAGGTTCGACTTCCCAGCCTCTTCCATCACGTAGTCTCAGATTCAGGCGAAAATTCCCACAGACGGCGCCAAATTTGATCCTGTCTGAGATGCTGACCGTGAAGGAGATCCGGAAGAAGGAAACCCACTGTAATGACGAAGACTAATGCCGGTGAAACCTCGACCCGAGAAACCCAAAGCGGATCGGAAGAAAACCAGAATCACCGAAGGAAATCTGCTAAGTAGGAAGAAATCCCCGTCCAAATAGGAGAAAACCGAACTTTCAAGCTCTCGAAGCTCCCTGCGCACAAGAGACCAACCAACGCTATCGTCAGTGACCTAAGACTGGGGTGGGAATCCCTGGCTAGGCCCTCCGACGCTCAAGTTAGTGATCTCGCTTGATGTCCAGGAAAGAAGAAGATGAACAGTGGCCAGAAAATTAGGGATGTGAACTTACCTAGCCAACGGTGAGAATTCCCCCTTTTATACCACTTCATATAACCTCCGTAGTCAAGAAGTGGACCCCGGTTTGTTAGAGTTCGTTATGACATCAGCTGCGTACTTGGGGAAGATGATTTTTAAGGAATCTTTTTTGTACCCCAGATGTACCTTCTTTGTCGTTTAGCGCCTGCAAGACAATCTAAAAGCATATTTCCCGCCAAAATATATATCTTCTATCATGAATTATTCTATTCGATATATTCACGTATGGTTCTTCTTCATACGCCTTCTGTTTGTATCTTTGTCGTATCAAAAAATAATATTTTATCCAGCATGTTTCTGAGGTATTCATTAACCCTTTTGGCCGATATTGGTCTATCTCTGCTCTAGAGTACGCATCGGTCATTATTAACTTTCCTTCATATGGCAAGCATGTATCGACCGATATTGGCCTACCTTTGTTCGGCAGGCATGTATCGACCGATATTGGCCTACCTTCGTTCGGCAGGCATGTATCGACTGATATTGGCCTACCTTCGTTCGGCAGGCATGTATCGACCGATATTGGCCTACCTTTGTTCTGGAGTATGCATCGGTCGTTATTAACTTACCTTCATACGGCAAGCATGTATCGACCGATATTGGCCTACCTTCGTTCGGCAATCATGTATCGATCGTTATTGGCCTACCTTCGTTTGCCAGGCATGTATCGACCGATATTGGCCTACCTTCGTTCGGCAGGCATGTATCAACCGATATTGGCCTACCTTTGTTCTGGAGTATGCATCGGTCGTTATTAACTTACCTTCATACGGCAAGCATGTATCGACCGATATTGGCCTACCTTCGTTCGGCAGGCATGTATCGACCGATATTGGCCTACCTTCGTTCGGCAGGCATGTATCGACCGTTATTGGCCTTCCTCCTTTGACTCTTTCTTCCTTTTCTTTCCTCATCTGAAGACCCACAAAACCTAACCCATATCAGCGGACAATCTGAAACTTCCTACATATCCACATACCTCAGCATGTGGAATAATAGCAGAAATAAAATACAATCACAGACATTCCACGCAGTTTATATAACAAGTAAACAGAACAATAATACTCTGACTCGAAATCAACCCTACTCAACTACACTCGTAAAGCTCAAATTCGATTTTTCCTACTCCACTACACTCATAAAACACAAATCCAACAAACTCACCTCTTCTGCCGTCCAGGCAGGCATGTAGTAAAACATATCGAATAAAAATCCATCAACAAGGACAATCCATACAATATCCAGGTATCAAATAAAACCAAGTGTAAACATGGTCAAATAAGAAGCAAAACAAAACCAAAAGATCCATAAGTCTTCGGGGTCTTCAGGGGACCAACAAGTAGAACTCTCTCCTAACAGCATCATCCTGAAATATAACAATAATGGAGGCGGGGTGAGTCCAACACTCAGCAGGTACAATTGATATGCAAAGTAAGGAAATAACACCTAGCACTAATTATGCGTACAGTCTCCTGATAAAATAAAGGTAAATGCAAACTGAAGTAAAACAAGAGAGAAACTGTACTAACCAGAACCTGGGTATCAGGACAAACAGTCCGAGTGGTATAGAAATCCTGTATGCATGTCAAACATAGGTATCCAAACAATATGCAACATATAAATGCAGCAAACACAAACACAAGCAATAATGCATCATGCATATGATGCCAATGTCATGGTCACCCCTGACGCCAATCAGCCAACTCACAACAAAAGTGGGATCGAGTGGGTAGGGCTGTGACGACCGTGCACTCTGCATCATTACCCCTGATGAGTGACCGAGTGAACGGGATGCTGTCGGAGTACACACATACTCCTACCCCAAATCATAAATGGGGGAGCGCAATGCTCTAATCTCCCGGTACACTATGACGGGGAGGGATCTCTAACGTGCTACACGCTGCGTCACACTACCCATGAGCGGACCAACGGAGCACCGGAAGAGCAAACTGACGTGCTACCACGCTGCGTCACGCTATCCATAAGCGTCACAACGGAGCACCAAACAGTGATGATACTGGCGATGTGCTCGACAATAATGGAGCAATCCTATCACACAGCATGCAATCATGCGAATGGGGCATGACACGAAGCATGGTAATATACTGAATCAATCTATATACATATATGATGTGCACATTAGCAAATGAATCATATCAAGAGTTCACAGATCAAATAGGGTATCACACCAAGGTCCTGAACATGGTAAAACATGGTTATATCACTACCCCTAAGCATGTGTAATCAGGTAAATAATAGCATGAGATGCAAAACAAACAAACAACCAAACATGTAACAGGTATCGGGTAGTGTCTAACCGAAACAATTAAGAAACATAATTGTTGCTATTTGTTAAATTCACTACTATGCATATCAAAGACATAAAGTCAAAAGTACCCGCCTCCGATAAAATGGTCCAAATCTGACTCCGAGATACTCGTCTCGCGTCAAAGTCTTGTATCCAACAGATATACGATTATTTAGCTAAATTCCTATAAATAGCTAAATAAATTCTTTAACCCTAAATTAGGGCAAAACCCTAATTTCATATTACCATCATCCTTCCCATAAGAATTAATCTACACATGGACAACTAATCAAGCAATCCATAACCTACCACAAAGATTCATTATCTAAATTCCACTAATTAGGAATCATTACAGTAATATACCAAAATCTACATCTTCATCACTATTGTAGTTAAAAGGATCCTTACCTGACCTTCTTCTCCGGCGATGACAGCAAACAACAAAGGTTGGAGCAAGCTGCTGTCCACCAAACCATATACGCTAAATTTGCAATCCACGGCCAACCAGGTACCCCAAATCAACCATTCCACCTCAACTTACCTAAATCAGTAGTCAGGACTGGTGATTACCTCAAACTTGACTGCAAAGAAGAAATTTTACAACCGAGGGCCTTCGGTGTCTCGGAAGAGTGAGGGTTCAGCACAGAGAAGGTCGGCGACGATGCTGCTCAACACTAGGGAGTGACTCAACTTCACAGAAAAGAGTAAGAAGAAGGAGATAGCGACTGGTGCTAAGGCAGAAGTAGGGCAGACGAAAAATGGTGTCGTGGCCGTCGGTGCTAGGGCTCAGGAATGCAACACAATGGCTGCCAGAGAGATCGAACCGTGGCCGTCAGCTTCAAGCTAGGGCACAGCGTCGGCAGGGCTCGGCTAGGGCACAACGTCGGCACTGGAAAGGCAGCCGGCTGTCGGCTGTCGGCTGGGGTGGCGGCGGCGCGTCGCTCAGCGAGGAGGAAGAGCACCCGGCGATGCTGTCGGGTGGAGAAGGCGCAGAGAGGAGAGGGGTTCGGCTCTTGATCAAGCGTCGGCGAGGAAGAAACCGGCGGGGCCGGCGGTTAGGGCAAACCGACGGGCTCGGGTGCGCGCAGAGGAGTAGTCGGCACACGGGTTTCGGCGAGGCAGAGAAGGGAAAAAATGAATAAAGAAAATAAAAGAAAAAGGAAATGTAAATATAAACATTTCCTCACTTAAATGGGATAACCTAAACAGGCTTTTCCGGGGCCCCGTTTTTATCCCCGTTAACTCGTCCGTACGAGCTCCGAAAAATTCCCGAAAAATTTCCAAAAATTCTGGGAAATTCCCTTATTATTATTCTCTATTTTCTGGTATTTTACATTCTCCACCACTTATAAAAATTTGATCCCCAAATTTTGTTATCTACCATCAGCACATACTAACAACAGGTAAAGAGTATAAATGTTGAACGGTAACTTAAATCACAAACCTCAAGTAAAAAAAATGGGGATATCGAGCTCGGATAGTATCCTCGAGCTCCCAGGTAGCCTCCTCATCCGAATCATGCTGCCATCCGACTTTAACCAGCCGGATAGTCTTGTTCCGCAACTGACGCTCTTTTCGGTCAAGAATCCGTACCGAAACCTACTCATAAGTGACGTCAGGCTGAACTGGAACTGAGACATCTGTCAGCACATGCGTCGGGTCAGGTACGTATCTCCTCAGCATAGACACGTGGAATACATCGTGTACTCCTGTCAGGGACGGTGGTAGTGCCAGTCGGTAAGCTACCGCTCCAATCCTCTCCAAAATCTTGAAAGGGTCAATGTACCGCGGAGCTAGCTTACCTCTGAGGCCAACCTCTTCACCCCTTTCATGGGTGAAACTCGCAGAAATACATGGTCGCAAATGGAGAACTCTAAGAGTCTCCGACTCCGGTCAGCATAACTCTTCTGGCAGTCCTGTGCCTCTGACACTCTCCGTCTAATAGTACGGACCAACTCTGCCTCATGCTAAGCTCTATGAGGTCCCAACATCTAGGTCTCTCCAACCTCATCCCAGAAGGTGGGTGTCCGACAAGGCCTATCATACAACGCTTCAACGGTGGCCTTTGGATAGCCGAATGCAAACCGTTGTTGTAGACGAACTCTCCAATGGCAAACGGTCCCCCCCCCCCAACTGCCACTAAAATCCAATACACAAGACTTCAACAAGTCCTCTAGAGTCTAAATGGTCCACTCTACTATCCATTTGTCTGTGGATGGAAAGTTGTACTGAATCAGATCTGCGTGCCCAAGGCCTGCTGCAAACTCTGCCAGAAACGAGACGTGAACCGGGGGTCTCTATCCGAAATGATAGTCAAGGGAACACCATGTAATCTGATGATCTCCTAGCAATATAGATCTGCCAATCGATCTAGGGAATCAGTCCTCCGGATCTCTAAGAAGTGTGCGGATTTGGTTAATCGATCAACGATTACCCAAATCGCGTCATGGCCTCGTCGTGTCCTCGACAATCCCACCACAAAGTCCATAGTAATATGTTCCCATTTCCACTCAGGAATAGGAATCCGCTGAAGTAATCCAGCAGGTCTCTGGTGCTCAGCCTTCACCCACTGACAGACAAGACATCTATCTACAAATTCCGCGATGTCTTTCTTCATACCGTTCCACCAGTAAGAACGCCCGCCTCAAATCTCGATACATGCGGGTCCCGCCTGGGTGGATCGAAAATCGAGAGCGATGAGCTTCCTGAAGTAGCTCCTATAAGACTGGATGAGACTGAGGTACGCATAATCTGTCTCAGAAGTATATAATACCCTCCTCGTCTCGTGTGAACTCGGCCTGCTGCCCGGAGGCTATCTGGCTGCAAATAAACTACAAATACTGATCAGCAGCCTAGGGCTCTCGTATCCTCGTCCTGATTAACGAGTGAGCAACCATGGTAACCAGAGTACCCTGCTCTGTCTGTCCTTACCCCTCAAGTCCCAAATCGGAGGAACCTTAAATCAAGTCTGTGACCACAACTCGGTGGCAAGCTAAACTCCCTCCGGACTTCCTGCTAAGCGCTTCGGCAACCACATTAGCTCTCCCCGGGTGATAGCTAATGGTACAATCATAATCCTTCAGGAACTCCATCCATCTCCTCTGTCGGAGATTAAGTTCCTTCCAAGTAAACAGATATTTGAGACTCTTATGGTCAGTGAGAATCTCAAATGTAACGCCATATAAATAATGTCGCCAAATCTTCATGGCAAAAATAATGGTGACCTGCCCAGATCATGTATAGGGTAGATCTTCTCATGCTCCTTCAACCGATGAGAAGCATAGGAGACTACCATATCGTGCTGCATCAGAACAGCGCTCAAACCCTGAATAGATGCGTCGGTGCAGAGGACATATCCGTCCTCTCCATAAGGTAAAAATTCAAAATCGGAGCCGACACTAGTCTCCGCTTCAGCTCCTAGAAACTGGTCTTGTCATCCTCAGTCCAAGTGAACTTCACGCCTTTCCAGGACAGGCGTGTCAGTGACATAGCTATCCGAGAGAAACCCTCAACGTATCTACGGAAATATCGAGCCAAACAAAGGAGTTGCGAGCCTCTTCTATAGACTCCGTCTACTCCCACCGGTAACAACCTCGATCTCTTGTGGAACCACGGTATACTCCTACTGGTGACCGTGTGTCTCAAACATCTCACAGAAGACAACCAAAATACGCACTACTGATCTTCACATCTAAACGTTTCCATCGAAACATCTCTAGAACTATGCAAAGATGATGTGCGTGACTCACCATGGATCCGAAATAGATCACAACATCGTCAACAAAGACAATGGAAACCAATCCAAACATCCTGGGAATACCAAAATCATCCAGTCTCTGAAAACATCTAAGGCTTCCCAAACCCTAATGGAAAAATCATGACCCATAATGTCCGTATCACAGACATTTCTAACCATAAGATCCCTGACAATAAGTCTGAAATATAATCACCAACAATCCAAATCACCAAAGAATATATCCACCAGTGTGAGAGCAACGCTCCATCACAAGAAATACCACATATGTGGGAGCAACGCTCTACCACAAACAATCCGTAATATGTGGGAGCAACGCTCCACCACAACAATCCAAAATATGTAAGAGCAATGCTCTATCACAAACCAACAATAATATGTGGGATCTCCGCTCCACCACAACCGATCCTTAAGTGTCCAAGGCACCTAACTATCCAACTAGAGGCTGCATGAGATCACTCAACCACATATCACTGTGGGCAGCCAAAGGTATAACAATCCAGCATTAGTGAGTCACCCACTGATAAGAATATGGGTTGACAGAGTAATCCAACAAATGACATAATGCAGACACTCTACATCCTGCATTCAACATAAGTAGAATCATGCTGCTACCAACAATACACCTGGCATATTTGCTCACACAACATATGTATGATCGACATAATCCTCCCATTTGTACACACCATATATACTCACAACACAGGTATAAATCAGTGTGATACCTCCAACAATACCTACCGAACCCGTGTGCATATATCAACATAGGTATAATCGACAATACACCTCAAACAACCTCACATGGCATATATACACCTATGCCAAGAGTATAATCAACGTAATACTTCCAACAAAGTCTAATATACACAAGTGCATCCACAAATCAAATATAATCAATAAAATACCTCGAATATTACACCGAACACATCTGCACATATCAGAACTCATATTAAATCGATAAGATACCTCCAAATAAATAATCAGACACGTATGCCTAACCACTAGGGTATAATCTACTAGACACCCACAATAATCATAACTGAACAAGTATACACCACATAGATATACCTAATCAGCATATTTAATTCAATCAACCGACATTCCCTATTTTACCTTCTATGTTATCTAAATCTGACACAATACTCAACCATTTTCATCCAGCCTTGACATTGATGAAAAATTAGTTACATTTAACACTTCAATCAAATTATATCCTCAATATCTAAAACCATTACTAATCATTCATATGGAGTTATATAATCAAAAATTTTGCTAGGATTCACAAACCAATCCAATCATAATCAACCGAATATTATGTTCCATACATGTATCCACTCAGCAGATCCAGTAAATTTTTTAACTATGACAACCAAAGGCAGCACAACAAAAATCCTATCAGTTCATTAATCCATAATCCATACAGAACTATCCAAAGGGATCCATCTTTATAGACACCAGAGCAAGTAACAACTTGACCCCCAAATAAATTATCAAATAACTAAATCAGTTCATGGGTCAATTCAACACTAATTACATCAACTCAAACTAGAAAATGCCAGCCCACATAATATCATATGTATAAATGTATACGACCCAAATGAAGAAGTCAGAATTCAAGATCATCTAGACACTCTCATTTTTTATCCTCAAAAATATCAGATGAATAAATCTCTACTCCCCATGAGAGCAAGTTAGCATTCAAAACATCAAATTATTATTTATCCACATAGTCCAATATCAGAGGAAGCAAATATCAATTTTATCATCCTGTTAACTAACCACAACTAACCAGATTTATTAAAATCTCATAGGCACACTCAACCGTAAACTCTCTCGCACCCGATTTATAATCTGATCACCAACTATAATCATCAAACCTGTGAATATCATACATGACACTCACTATGTCACCATCAACGACAACCCAAATAATAGATCATTTAAACAAATATCTAGTAATAGATCATCAGACAACCACATAACATTTACCCTCATAAATCATTAGAAATCAACATATCACAATATCTGATCTCATAATATCCCTCAACCTCAAACCATTCTCAACAATGATCAAACATGGTTACTCCCAAATGAATAATTTTCATCGTATCGGGTACCCAAATATCCAAAAGATACGAGTATAAAAACTCTACTGACTAAATCAACAGGAATTATGTAGGTATCATCCACTACCCAGCTAACAATAGTAGAGGCTGGTATGTGCCTCCATCTCCTACTAGTAGTAACAGAAGCTAAAACTACTGATGGTATGATAAGAAAAATCACCAGAGACTATAATCCTTGATCTCTATTAAGGTCAACCATGCTTAATGGCTAACCCATCACATGTAATATGTGCTACAACAACCAAACAGGTACTACATAAAGAATGCTAATACCTATCATAAACTATAAAATTAAACATCCTACCTATATGCCGTCTGGAGATGTTCCATCGCTGTCCAATCCCCAACTTCTGACCTCAAAATTTCGAACATGAAAATCACCGGAAATCCATATAAATCCGAACGGAAGTCCAAAATATATACATAATGGAAAATCCGTGCAATCCAAATAACTACCCAGTTTGCCTCGCAAACTTGGGCTAATCCAAAAATCCAGAATACCAAAAGCAGGTATCATAACCCACTCTGATACCAATAAATTGGTATCAGCCAAATCTCAAAAATTCATAACACGAAAATCAAACAAGTATCGCCAAACTTTGGCGCTCTGATACCAAATAAATTGGTATCAGGTTATCCCAAACATCCAAAATACAAAAACAAAGGATCGTAAAACCTAAGCTCTGATACCAAATAAATTGTCACGCCCGGAGGAGTCCCTGTCCGAAGAAATTTCGGCAGCACCTCCCCTGTACGGCGGACAATCTGAAACTTCCTACATATCCACATACCTCAGCCACATGCGGCTGGAATAATAGTAGAAATAAAATACAATCACAGACATTCCACGCAGTTTATATAACAAGTAAACAGAACAATAATACTCTGACTCGAAATCAACCCTACTCAACGACACTCGTAAAGCTCAAATCCGATTTTTCCTACTCCACTACACTCATAAAACACAAATCCAACAAACTCACCTCTTCTGTCGTCCAGGCAGGCATGTAGTAAAACATATTGAATAAAAATCGTAGTGAGTCACCCACTGTACGGTGTCTCGGAAGAGTGAGGGTTCAGCACAGAGAAGGTCGGCGACGATGCTGCTCAACACTAGGCAATGACTCAACTTCATAGAAAAGAGTAAGAAGAAGGAGATAGCGGCTGGTGCTAAGGCAAAAGTAGGGCAGAGGAAAAATGGTGTCGTGGCTGTCGGTGCTAGGGCTCAGGAATGCAACACAATGGCTGCCAGAGATTTCGAACCGTGGCCGTCAGCTTTAAGCTAGGGCACAGCGTCGGCAGGGCTCGGCTAGGGCACGGCGTCGGCGGCGGCGGCGCGTCGCTCAACGAGGAGGAAGAGCACCTGGCGGTGCTGTCGGGTGGAGAAGGTGCAGAGAGGAGAGGGGTTCGGCTCTTGATCAAGTGCCGGCGAGGAAGAAACCGCCGAGGCCGGCGGTTAGGGCAAACCGACGGGCTCGGGTGCGCGCAGAGGAGTAGTCGGCACACGGGTTTCGGCGAGGCAGAAAAGGGAAAAAATTAATAAAGAAAATAAAAGAAAAAGGAAATGTAAATATAAACATTTCTTCACTTAAATGGGATAACCTAAACAGGCTTTTCCGGGGCCCCGTTTTTATCCCCTTTAACTCGTCCGTACGAGCTCCGAAAAATTCCCGAAAAATTTTCAAAAATTCCGGAAAATTCCCTTATTATTATTCTCTATTTTCTGGTATTTTACACCTATCCTAGTTTATGAGGAGAAGGAAGAAGTCCAAATACAGACCGGTCGACCTGAAGCTGTCACTTATGTCGCAGCCGATCTTGATCCTACGTTTAAAATAGAGCTAGTTCAATGCTTAAAGAAAAACAATGATGTCTTTGCTTGGATGACCAAGGAAGTCACGGGCGTTTCTCCTTCAGTAATGGAACATTCTTTACATGTCTTCCCAGATGCTCGGCCTGTCATGCAAAGAAAGAGGAATTTCAGTACGGAGCAAAATCAAATCATTAAAGAAGAAGTGGCTAAACCGATGGAGGCCGGTTACATCAGGGAGGTGGAATTCCCTAGTTGGTAAGCTAATGTCGCCCTGGTCTCCAAACCAGGAAATAAATGGAGGGTATGTATTGATTTCTGCGATCTTAACAAGGCCTGCCCAAAAGATTATTATCCTCTGCCCTGGATCAATCAATTAGTAGATTCCACGGCCGGGTGTGAATATATTTGTATGTTGGACGCCTATCAAGGTTATCATCAGGTCCCTCTTGCTAAAGAGGATCAAGAGAAGGTCAGTTTTGTGACATCTGAAGGTACTTATTGTTATAATGTTATTCCTTTCGGACTAAAAAATGCAGGAGCAACTTATCAAAGTCTTATGAATAGGGTCTTCCATAAATAGATTGGAAGGAATATGGAAGTATATGTTGATGATATTTTAATTAAGTCTCTTCAAGCTACTGATCTCTACAGGGATATAGAAGAAACTTGTGGAACATTGAGGCAGTATGGTCTTAAGTTGAACCCGGACAAATGTTTGTTTGGAGCAAAAGAGGGAAAGTTCCTGGGCTATATGGTGTCCGAGCGGGGAATAGATGCCAACCCAGGCAAAGTCAAAGCACTCCAAAACATGGAGCCACCACGCAATATGAGGGAAGCTCAAAGACTCACCGGGCGGATCACAGCCTTGTCCAGATTCATTTCAAGATCGACCGATCGTAGCTTCCATTTCTTCAAAATACTACGGAAGGTTAACAGATTTCAATGGGATAAAGAATGTGACAAAGGCTTCCAGGAATTGAAAGATTACCTGTCCACCCTTCCCGTGTTGGCTAAGCCTGTAGTAGGAGAATCCCTATGGGTATATTTGTCAGCCAATGAAAACGTTGTAGGTTCTGTGTTAGTTAGATAGGAAGGGAAAGAGCAACAACCTATATATTTCTCTAGCCATTTATTAAAAGGAGCCGAGTGTAGATATACTACACTCGAAAAGTTGGCCTATACATTAGTATTAACTGCCCGAGGGTTGAGTCCATATTTTTTAGCACATGCAATTATTGTATTGACCAACAGTACTCTCGGGCGGGTGTTGCTTAACCCAGAGGTATCTGGTTGGTTGATCAAATGGATGACCGAACTTAATGAGTATGACATACAATACCAACCTCACTCGGCTATCAAAGCACAAGCTCTAGCAGATTTCATCATAGAGGTTCAAGGTCCTGAAGAAGAAAGTACTTGGAAAGTATATGTAGATGGATCTTCAACCAGACAAGGTAGTGGAATTGGTATTCTCCTTATATCTCACAGGGAAGATAAGCTTCAACTTTCTGTCAGGCAAAATTTTAGGGCCACTAATAATGAAGCAGAATATGAAGCATTGATAGCAGGGTTGCAAGCCGCTTGACATGTGGGAGCAGCCCGGGTTTATATCTATTTTGACTCTCAATTGGTAGCCCAGTAATTATCAGGTAACTTTGAAATTAATAAGGATAGACTCAGGTTATATGCTGAGGCATTTGATAAATTAAGAGCTCAGTTTCAAGAAGTAAATATACAAAAAATTCCTTGATCTGAGAATCAAGCAGTAGATGAATTAGCTAAATTAGCCTATGCTATAACACCATGGAGCTTGGATCGGCCAGTTGATCAGACATTGTTAGTATCTTGTATTGAAAGAAAAGTTGATATAGAGATACAAGGTGATTGGAGAGCACAAATCATATTATATTTGCAGATAGGTATTCTTCCAATTGAGGCAGAACAAGCAAGGATATATTTAAGAAGAGAGCTTCCCAATACACTATGATAGGGGAGTAGTTATATAGAAGGATTTTCTTTAGACCTTTACTTAAATGTATTGGAAAAGATGATATACAGTTTATCTTACAAGAGGTTCATCAGGGCTCATGTGGCAGTCATATAGGAGGAAGATCCTTGGCTCGTAGAATTTTACTAGCAGGATATTTTTAGCCTACTCTACATGAAGATGCTGCCAAATTTGTAAGAGCTTGCATTTCTTGTCAGAAACATCAGAATATTCCACATCATCCTACATAATTATTAAGAACCTCTATAGTTTCCTGCCCCTTTGATTAATAGGGCATGGATATATTTGGTCCATTTCCTATAGCAACTGCACAGAGAAGATTTTTATTAGTAGCAGTAGACTATTTCTCTAAATGGGTAGAAGCAGAACCACTTGCTCGGATTACTGAAGATGCGGTTATTAAATTCTTGTGGAAAAATATTGTTTGCAGATTCGGTATTCCCCATAAATTAGTCTCTGACAATGGAAGACAGTTTCAAGGAGACAGAATCTTAGATTGATGTAAAAGTTACGGTATTACTCAAGCATTCACCTCTGTGGCATATACACAGAGTAACGGTCAAGCAGAAGTAACCAACAGAGAGATTATAAGAGATCTAAAAACCAAACTGGATCATGTAGGAGGCAGCTGGGTAGATGAATTACCCAGTGTTCTTTGGGCATATCGTACTACACCCCGAGAAGATATAGGGATTACTCCCTTCCAACTGGTTTATGGAGGAGAAGTTGTAATTCCTATCGAGGCGGGAGTAGAATCCGACAGAAGTCAACTATATGATGATGACAATGCAGGTAGACGACTTATGGAGCTAGATCTGATAGAAGAAATTCGAGACAATGCTACAACTCGTCTTATATCATACAGACAACGAATGAGACAAAATTATAATAAAAGAGTCATCCCGAGATTCTTCCAAATGGGGGATCTAGTATGGAAGTGTGTTAAGCCGCTGGGGATGTTAACAAATTAGCACCATAATGGGAAGGAACCTACAAGGTGGTAGAGAAACTGGCATCAGGCTCATATTATCTCCAAGACACAGAAGGAAGAATTCTCGGGCGCCCATGTAGTGCAAATCATTTACAGCCCTACCGAACCTAACAAGCTTATATCGCTCGAGAAATATAGATATCCCTGAATGAGTGGACTAATGCCTCCTCAGTATATTCCAATCACCCAATCACGTGAAACTTATCACGTCCAAAAGAACAAATCAAGTTTACTTTATGCAATTTCCCTCCGTTCGGCCCTGCGAGCAGATAACAAGTATGCTCATAATTTATGTACTTCATTTAATTTGGTAAATCCAATGCAGGTCAAGTATCGCCCGAAAATAGACACGGTTTAAACAGAGTGGTGATTACCAGGAAAATATTTTTATTCTGCTCAAGCGGCCGTCAATTGGGAGCTTTAAGTAATGACCGATCAGGTTTCCTTAAGGAATCTTGAAGACGTTAAACCATCACAAGGTTAGTGAAAGTATTTTTAGTTTTAGTCAAATCATAGTCGATCAGGAAATCTCTTGAAGTAACTTGGACGGGTCTTCTTGAGAGAAATCGGAGACTTTAAACTAACATAAACATATCGATCGGGAAATCTCTTGAAGCAACTCGGACAGGTCTTCTTGAGAGGAACCAGAGACATTAAACTAACATAAACACAGTCGATCGAGAAATCTCTTAGAGTAACCCAGACGAGCCTTCTCGAGAGGAGTCGGAGAATTTAAACTAGCATAAACATAGTCGATCGAGAAATCTCTTGAAGTAACCCGGACGGGTCTTCTTTAGAGGAACCGGACACTTTAAACTAGCATAAAAATAGTCGATCGAGAAATCTCTTGGAGTAACCCAGACGAGCCTTCTCGAGAGGAACCGGAGACTTTAAACTAGCATAAACATAGTCGATCGGGAAATCTCTTGGAGTAACCCGGACGGGCCTTCTCGAGAGGAACCAGAGACTTTAAACTAGCATAAACACAGTCGATCAGGAAATCTCTTGGAGTAACCCGGCCGGGCCTTCTCGAGAGGAATCGGAGACTTTAAACTAGCATAAACATAGTTGATCGGAAAATCTCTTGAAGTAACCCGGACGGATCTTCTTGAGAGGAACCGAAGACTTTAAACTAGCATAAACATAGTCGATCGAGAAATCTCTTGAAGTAACCCGGACGGGTCTTCTTGAGAGGAACCAGAGACTTTAAACTAACATAAACACAGTCGATCGGGATATCTCTTGGAGTAACCCGGACGGGCCTTATCGAGAGGAACTGGAGACTTTAAACTAGCATAAACATAGTCGATCGGGAAATCTCTTTAAGTAACCCGGACGGGTCTTCTTGAGAGGAACCGGAGACTTTAAACTAGCATAAAAATAGTTGATCGGGAAATCTCTTGGAGTAACCCGGACGGGCCTTCTCGAGAGGAACCGGAGACTTTAAACTAGCATAAACATAGTCGATCGGGAAATCTCTTGGAGCAACCCGGACGGGCCATCTCGAGAGGAATCGGAGACTTTAAACTAGCATAAACATAGTCGATCGGGAAATCTCTTGGAGTAACCCGGACGGGCCTTCTCGAGAGGAACCGGAGACTTTAAACTAGCATAAAATAGTCGATCGGGAAATCTCTTGAATAAAATCAGACGGGCCTTCTTGAGAGGAACCAGAGACTTTAAACTATCATTAGCAAAGTCATGCAGGATGGAGTACCTGATCAAAATATGATAGAGCATAGGACTCTATTGATTCAAATTAATCGGTATTACACGCCCAACCGAAAATTCAAAGGTTGATGAATTTCTTCATATTAAATCGTTCGGGATTATATGCCTAGCCTAGATTCAAAGTCATCTGGATTTCTTTATAAAGATCACTCGGTATTACACTCCCGACCATGATTCAAAGTTCAGAGGGAATTCTTTATATATATAATCCTTCAAAATTACATTCCCCATCAGAAGTCACAGTCATATGAAGTTCTCTATTTAAAATAGCTCGGGATTGTGCGCTCAACCAAGAACACATAAATCCTAGGGAGTTTTTCATATAAAGTTGCTCGGGATAACACGTCCCTCGGAAGCACTAGGGTTTTTGGAATTCTTTATATATAGTCATGCCTGAATAAAGATCAAGGAGTTTATGGAAAGCCTTATTGTTCAAAGCCATATGATCAATTAATATGCCACAACAGGAAAAGCTTTCGAGCAAGATAGTACTTATTCTCAGGAAGCAGTAGCCAGATAATAAAGGTCGGAAAAATAGGTAAGTACAAATTTTTACAAAAATTGTAAGTGCTTGATTACAAGTCTTTTATAAATACATAATCATGTTCACTTAAAGTGGCTCGTCAAATTTTCAGGTAATTCTTGGTTATATCTGCGACGATTTATGAATTGAGAGGGGGGGGGTTCATGAGATAGATAACCACCTTCCCTTAGTTGTTGAATAGCCCCGGTCACGGAATGATTTAGAGTCCCTATGATTCAATGAACATATTCGCCAATAAACACCGGAGACCTCATATAAGTTAAGCGCCTCTCTTCCCATCGGTCTTCCTCATGCTCCTTATAACTTTGAAATTTAGTTTGTAGTTTAGCAGCTTGATCTTATCTTTCAAAGCAGTTTCCACCTGGAGGCGAGAGTTTAACTGATCCACTTGTAACTCCAAGGTTTTCCTTTCAAGCTCTTTATTTTCCAATAATTACAGCCTATGCTGCAGTTCCTTCTTTATATCCTCTAATTGTTGAGTCTATAAAGCTATCCTCTCTCATGATTGAGTAAGTTCAATATGGGAAGGAGGAGGAGTGGTTTTCAATGCCTCTACTTGAGCCCTTAATTTGCTATTATCCCTTTCTAAAGTAATAAGCAGCTGCTCTAGATGAAAACTTGAGGCAAAGAACTAAACAAACAATAATGTAGTTAGAGGGGATAATAAGAAGTTAATAACATATAGTTAAAAATGCTTACAGCAGCAACTTGACGGTTGTGACTGTCAACGTGACTTGAAATACTCGTGCCCTTTAACAGCTCTTGGCTATGTAGCTAAGATTCATCCAATGCGCCCTGAAGCTGTATAGAGCTAAAAATAGGAGGATCCGAGGTTTGTCCCAATTGAGAGGGCCGGCCAAAAGCTTGCCTAAAAAGAGGAGGAGGGTCAAAAGGTGAAGGGGGTCGGGTAGAAGTAGAAGGTAGGTAAAGGAGGGGAGTAGTAAAACTAGGGACAACAAAGGAAGAGCAGGATGGAATGGAAGATGGCAAAGCAGGGAAAGTTGAGTTAGTTGATGGGGCACGGATAGCTGATGGCCTTGGATTCAAAGAAGATCTCCTACAGGGTGTTCTTTTAGCTCGTGTTCTAGAAGCCACGGAAGAAAAGGCCAAAGGAAGAGGTTGAGAGGATGCAGAAGCAGTAGTAGCCACCTGGGAGGCAGAAGCAACTGAAACATAATAGAAGAGGAAGGAATAAGTAGACCTGGTCTCATCATATTAAGAGAAAAGTTGGAGATAATGTGGGTAGGTAGCATTGGTGCCTTACCTCTCTCATAAGAAATAGCTGAAGGAACAATGGGGGTCTGCATGAAAGTACCGAAGGTATCATGAAAGGGAACCTCTATAGTAAGCCTGGGTTTCTTGAGTATGGAAACAAAAGGTTGTTCCTCTTCGTCTTCCAGGGAAGCAATAACTTTCGCTGCTTGTTCTTCCTTAGATAACAAACCCAGAGTAGAGGTAGTAGGATTAGCTCGACAAGCTTGTAGTAATTTTTCTCCAAGTTTATTCAAAAAAGACTTGGTCATAGTTTTATTCTTGTACATGAAAGTAGGTAAAAGAGCATCAGCTGAAATATAAGAATTAGGCGTTATTATAGAAAATAATTAACAAATGACGAATAAACATAGTTGAGAATGTTTAAACATACCAAAAGAGACCTCCAAGGGGGTTTCGATGGAGCTTATTCCAAAGGAAAACATTAGACCCTCCACAATCAAGGTCGGTAAGCAAAATTTAGCCCCCTTTAGCTTGGATAAGGCGAAAGTGACAGTCGGATCAGTGAGGAGGTTGTCAGTGTTAGGAACTGGGGGGAGATCATATATCCAGGCAATAGGAAAAAGGGGGGGGGGGGCGGGAGAAGGAAGACGCATAAAGAAAATTTGTGATGCCATTCCTCTTGTGGAGGAATCCCACTAAACAAAATAACTTTAGGGCGAGACTGAAACTTAAAAATACCAATTTCTACTTGATGAGGAACGAAGGAGTAATGAAAATGAGAGGGGATAAAGGGAAATCTAGTAGTTTAGATACCCCAACAAAATCCACAAGGATAGAAAAAGATTGAGGAATAAGCTGATTAAGGGGAATATCGAAATAGATACTAACATCAGTGAAAAAGGGATGAAGAGGGAATCGGAAACCTTGTAAAGCTTGAGCCCAGAAGATTGATATGCTTCCTAAAGGAGGAAGATGCGGGCCATTTTGAGGAGTAGGGCAAACCATATAGGAAGGAAAACCATAGTTCGTTTGTAATTCCACTTCTTCTGAGTTGGAGTGGCTATGGCTGGGGAAGGAGTGGCCATGGCTGAATATCAAAAGGAATGTGAATAAAGGAAGAAGGAGTAATAGTCGGGGAGCAGAAGAGAGCGTCTTAAACCTTTGTCCTTCTTCTGTGCCCTATGCCAAAAACCCTTAAAAAGATAGGGGAAAACTGGAAAGAGAAGAAACCCGAAGATCAATAATAATTTGTGAAAAACTTAGGTATAAAAAAGAAGGGAATGCCATAATTGTCATAAACGCAAGAAAACTTGTAATCATAACTGTCATAGAAAGGGGATGTCCTCGAAGAAGGGGATCAAATTCAAAAAGAAAGCCGGATCTCAACGAAAGGAGGGTAAGCTTAGCAATCATCCTCGGAAAATGTGACAAGTTTTTCTCTCTCTCTGCACTTGATTCTTAAAAGAATCAAAAGGGTATGAGTAAAATCAGTCGGGTACAAGGATGATTGAGTGGCTCAAGGCTATGTGTTTGACTAAACAATAATCCTGTACGAGTATACTAGTTGAGATCGGACGAAATCTGGTTAAGTATAAAATACCGAACGATATTTGTAAACATAAGAGTAAATCGACCGGTTATAATAAACCAGCCGAGATTGATGGTATTATAAGGTACTATAGTAGATCGGACGACATCTGGTTAAGTATAAATTATTGAACGATATTTGTAAACATAAGGGTAAATCAACCGGTTATAATAAACCAATCGAGATTGATGGTATTATAAGGTACTATATTAGATCGGACGAAATTTGATTAAGTATAAAATACCGAACGATATTTGTAAACATTATGGTCAGTTGACCGGTTATAATATTCAAGTCAAGATGGATGGTACTATAATGTACTGTAATAGACCGGCAATATTTGATAGGATAAAGTGGGCAGGAAAAAGCTAGCCATAAGAAGGATATAAATTTAGAAAGGAGGTAGTAAATCATCGTAAATAAAAAATACAAGTTTGATAGCAGAGGAAGGATAATTTAAGATATAGAAATAAAAAATAATAATAATAATAATAATAAATAAATAAATAAAAAGCATGAAATAAACATACAAACCAATTGGTCAGATGAATTCATTAACACAAAAAGGTTAACATCTCACAAATAAACTAGTTTCTGATAAGAATTGTCATAGCAAGTCATAGTTAACTTTACAATAATCAGAATTAAAGTGAAAAGGTTACTCTACAGATAATTGAGGAAATATATCGTCAGGCCTATTTGCAATTTGTTGGGTTTTTCGGGCCGCGAAAACAGCGTTTTCACGTCGCGGAAACCCCGAATCACCCTAGCCATCGGATCTCGTACGAAGAAAAGATTTCAAAACAAAATTACAAGTACGAGTTTCTACTTAGATCTACTCCTAGATCTACATGAAAAGAGTTATACCTTCGGTGCATGCCCTTTGCGTATCCCGCTCGTTCAAAATGCCGGATCTCAAGAGTATCAAGATAGATACTCCTCTAGAAGTATCCACACGGACTCGTAGGTGGAGAAAAAACACACAAAGAGGTGTGCTAGCACCTATGTGTGGTTCGGCCAAGTTGAGGAGGAGAGGGAGAGGGAGAGAGCTCCAAGAGGAAGAAGAAGGAATAATGCACTTGAATGAGGAAAATCAATTCCATTCCCATTCAAAAGTGGCCGACCACTTTCAAAGTGTAACTCCCAAAAATTGCATTAAGTGCAATTAATGTGAAGCTATTAAAGAAAATGGCTTTGTAACTTCCATGAGGTAGCACCCATGATGATGTGGAGTAACATCATTGGTCCACATCAATGCAAACTCACCAATGAGGTGACATCAAGTCAAGTCAAACTTGACCTTTTATCTTCCTCTCAAATCAAGTCAAACTTGACCAAATCTCTTCCATGGTTGATCTAATCTAACCATTTGATTCAAGCCAACTTAATATAATGAATCTAATTCATTAAATTAAGTTGATTTAATGAGTCATAATCTAAATTAGACTCATTGAATACATGAATCCACTTGAGTCCAACTCAAGTTAGCCCAATTAGGATTACTCTTAATCCAATTTGATTCATCAAATGAATTTAATCCTCTTGGTTCATCATATGAACCTAATTTCCATCTAATTGTCCTTAGTGTGTGACCCTATAGGTTCTTGTAACGTTGACAATGCCCTAAACCCATTTAGGAGCATAAGTAATGAGCGGTATCTAGCAACACATCATTACTACCCAAGTTACAAGAATGTTGAGATCCAACATCACCTTGTGACTACTAATTGTGACTCCTCACAATATATGACAAGTGTCCTTCTATCCTAGACATCTAGATTGATCAATATGAGGCATAGACCGTGTCATCCTCTAATCAATCTGAATGTTGAACCCCAAGTAGACACACTAAATCAAATGAGCTCAATATCCTATATTGACTCATTTGGGCATGGCCATGCACTTCGTGGTCTCACTCTATCAAGAATACCGATGTCACTCCCGTCATATAGGAGGGATAGATCCCATCTACATCACTCACATCCCTCCGTATAATTTGTTACATACCCAGTAATCACTTTTATAGTCCACCCAGTTACGGGTGATGTTTGATGAAACTAAAGTACATAACTCCTTATGTAGAGATCTATGGTGACTTCAGGTCTACGGACTAGTAGTCATACTAATAGCCACATGAGAAAGTATATGACACTCATATAACGATCCATGACACATTCTCATGGCGGGTCATTCAGTATACATTCTCTAATGCATACCCATGTGTCAACTTGATATCTCTATATCCATGACTTGTGAGATCAAGTCATCGAGTTGACCTACATGCTAGTCTTATTACATTAACATTGTCCCTGAATGTTAATACTCGACTAGGAATGATTAAGAGTATTGTTCCCTATATCATCTCACTATCGATTCAACCAATCGATTGATATAGGTAAGAACCTTCTACTCAAGGACGTTATTACACTTAGTTTATTTGGCACCAATACAAGTAAGTATAATAACCAAAAACCAAATGTCTTTATTTATATAGAATATGATACAATAAGTCCAATAATACAATCATCAAATGATTGACTCTAGGGCTCTAGCTAACAATCTCCCACTAGCATTAGTGCCAATCAGTGTAGGCTCTAAGCCCCAATGACCTAGTGTGACCATCATGCTTCCTCTGTGCCAAAGCCTTGGTCAAGGGATCTGCGATGTTAGCCTCTGTAGGTACTCTGCAAATCTTCACATCTCCTCTCTCGATGATCTCTCGAATGAGATGGAAGCGCCGTAGTATGTGTTTGGTCCGCTGGTGTGAGCGAGGTTCCTTCACCTGTGCTATAGTCCATTGTTGTCACAATAGAGCTCAATGGGGTCAGCAATGCTAGGAACCACCCCAAGTTCAGTGATGAACTTGAGGATCCAAACTGCCTCCTTTGCTGCCTCTGATGCAGCAATGTACTCGGCTTCTGTTGTAGAATCAGCTACTGTATCCTGCTTCAAACTCTTCCACCTGACAGCACCACCATTAATGAAAAATATGAACCCCGACTGCGATCTATAGTCATCCTGGTCGGTCTGGAAGCTAGCATCACTGTAACCCTTTACAGCTAGCTCATCATCGCCTCCATATATCAAGAAATATTCTTTAGTTCTTTTTAAGTACTTAAGAATATTCTTGACCGCTATCCAGTGACTTTCACCTGGATCTGACTGGTATCTGCTCGTCATGCTCAAAGCATACGAGACATCAGGTCGAGTACATAGCATGGCGTACATGATCGATCCTATGGCTGAGGCATAAGGGATCTGATCCATGCGGTCTCTCTCCTCTCTAGAAGAGGGACCTTGAGTCTTCGAAAGACTCACGCCATGTGACATCGGTAGAAATCCCTTCTTGGAGTTCTACCTGGCAAACCGTAAGAGTACCTTGTCAATGTATGCACTCTGACTTAGGCCAAGCATTCTCTTAGATCTATCTCTATAGATCTGTATCCCTAGAATGCATGATGCCTCACCTAAGTCCTTCATTGAGAAGCAACTCCCTAGCCAGGTCTTGACAGACTGAAGCATAGGGATGTCCTTCCCAATGAGTAGTATGTCATCCACATACAATATGAGGAAGACAACTATATCCCCTACAACCTTCTTGTAGACACAAGGCTCATCTTCGTTCTTGATGAAACCAAACTGTTTGATTGCATCATCGAATCGAAGATTCCAGCTCCGAGAAGCTTGCTTTAGTCCATAAATGGACCTATGCAGCTTGCATACTCTGCTAGTATGCTGTGGATCTACAAAACCCTAAGGTTGTGTCATGTACACATCCTCGAGTAGGTTTCCATTCTGAAACGCGGTTTTGACATCCATCTGCCAGATTTCGTAATCGTGGTAAGCTGCAATAGCAAGCATGATCCGAATGGACTTAAACATCGCTACTGGAGAAAAGGTTTCATCATAGTCAATACCATGAATCTGCTTGAAACCTTTAGCTACCAAGCGACCCTTATAGATAAGTCCATCCATGTCAGTCTTTCTCTTAAAGACCCACTTACACCCAATGGGTTTTACCCCTTCAGGTGGATCAACCAAAGTCCATACTTGGTTGGTGTACATGGATTCCATCTCGGATCTCATGGCTTCTAGCCATTTCTCGGAATCTGGTCTCATCATAGCTTCTTGATAGGTGGTAGGCTCATCCTCTATGAGCATAATGTCATCATGGTCAGACAAGAGAAATGAGTATCTCTCAGGCTGACGACGTACCCTATCAGACCTGCGAAGAGGTATGTCTACTTGAACTGGTTGTTGTTGTCCTCAACTACTTGTGGAACAACATCATCCACAACACTTTGTGGTTCCAGTTAAATTTCCATCAAGGCATCAGTGCTATTGTTCGCATCTTGAACTTCTTCAAAATCGAACGCGCTCCCACTAGTCTTTCTAGAAACAAAGTCCCTTTCTTGAAAGACCCCAGTCTTTGCCACAACTACCTTGTGTTGACTGGGAATGTAGATGTAATATCCCTTAGTTTCCTTGGGATATCCAATAAAGTAGCACTTGTCGAATTTGGGTCCTAATTTGTCTGAGACTTGACGTCTAACGTAAGCCTCACAACCCCAAATCCTCATGAAAGACACCTGGGCATCTCTCCCAGTCCATATCCTATATGGTGTCTTTATCACGGCCTTGGATGGAACTCGGTTGAGTATAAAAGTTGCTGTGCCTAGAGCATAGCCCCAAAGGTATGTCGGAAGATATGTGTGACTCATTATAGATCGTACCATATCTAATAGGGTACGATTCCTCCTTTCGGACACACCATTCCACTGTGGTGTTCCAGGAGGAGTGAGTTGGGATAGAATCCCACACTCAGCTAGATAGTCACAGAACTCATGGCTAAGGTATTCTCCACCTCGATCGGATCGAAGTATCTTAATACTCTTGCCAAGCTGGTTCTGTACTTCATTCTTGAATTCTTTGAACTTTTCAAAGGATTCAGATTTATGTGTCATCAAGTACACATAACCATATCTACTGAAGTCATCAGTAAATGTGATGAAGTACCTATAACCACCTCTAGCAGTGACATTGAAAGGGCCACATACATCACTATGTATAAGTCCTAACAAATCAGTCGCTCTCTCGCTGTGCCCACTAAAGGGAGTCTTGGTCATCTTGCCTCGTAGGCATGACTCGCATATCTCATATGATTCAAAATCAAATGAGTCCAGCAAACCATCCTTATGTAGCTGGGATAAGCGCTTGTCATTTATATGACCTAAGCGACAGTGCCAGAGGTAGGTTTGGTTCATGTCGTTTGACTTGAACCTCTTGGTATTTATGTTATAGATAGGGCTCTCAAGGTCTAGAATATAGAGTCCGTTTATCAGAGGTGCACTACAATAGAACATATCGTTTAAATAGACGGAACAACATTTGTTCTTTATAGTAAACGAGAAACCTTTCTTGTCGAAACAAGAAACTGATATAATGTTCTTAGTTAATGGAGGCACATAACAACAATCGACTAACTCTAGTACAAGCCCAGAGGGCAGAGATAGAAAGTAAGTCCCTACAGCAACAGCAGCAACCCGTGCTCCATTGCCTACTCGTAGGTCCACCTCGCCCTTTGTCAATGCCCTGCTATTTCTCAACGCCTGCACATCAGTACAAATGTGAGAAGCACATCCAATATCTAATACCCATGATGTAGAAATAGATAGATTGACTTCTATAACATATATACCTGAAGTGGAAGTCTCACTTCGCTTCTTCTTAAGATCCTCCAAGTATACCTTGCAGTTCCTCTTCCAGTGCCCGGTCTGACCGCAGTGGAAGCAGGTAGCATCCTTGGCGACCCCTCCTTTAGGCTTCAGTGCCTTGCCTTTGCCCTTGGCTTGGGACTTTCCCTTGCCTTTGGGCTTGCCCTTGCCCTTATGTTTCTGAACCATCAGAACAGTGTTGGGCTTAGCCTTCTTAAGGTTTAGCTCAGCAGTTCTTAACATGCTAAGCAGCTCGGGCTTGTCAATCTCATTTATATTGTAGTTTAGAACAAATTAACTGTAGCTATCCGGCAAGGATTGCAAGATCAGGTCAGTAGCCAGCTCTTGGCCAAGAGGGAACCCCAACCTTTGTAGGTTCTCTATGTACCCAATCATTTTGAGTACATATGGGCCTACTGGAGCCCCGTCTGACATCTTGCACTGAAATAGTGCCCTTGAGATCTCAAATCTCTCATGCCTCGCTTGTCCTTGATATAGTTGACGAAGATGTTCAACCATATCGTAAGCGCCCATTAACTCGTGTTGCTTCTGAAGCTCAAAGTTCATGGTCGCGAGCATTAGACAGGACACATCTAATGCATCGTCTTGATGCTTCTTGTAAGCATCTTTGTCAGCTCGCGGGGAATTGGCAGGAGGAGCCTCCGGAATGGGCTGCTCTAGAACGTACAGTTTACGTTCTTGGGTGAGAACTATTCTCAGGTTCCTGTACCAGTCCAGGAAGTTTGCTCCGTTGAGCTTGTCCTTCTCGAGGACAGATCGCAGGGAGAAGGTGTTCATGTTCGACGTCATTGCAATTCTACAACAGAAATAAATGCAGAAATAAGTATCATATTCTTAATCATTTAATTAGGCCTTTAACTAAATGATGCTCCCACTGAATTCTATAATTCATGTGGGACAAGATCCACATCATACTAACCCTTGAGTTAGCTTTGGCTAAAACGCCCAAGATTTAGTATGATCGGTAGGTAACAATTACCAATTACATCTCTATGCAACTCTTGTTTATAGGATAAAATCCACATTTATATTAAAACTCGAGTTAGCTTTGGCTAATACGCCGAGAATTAATATAAACGTGATTTTATCCTACCTTTCCAACTATTGGAAGAATGCCTATAGTTGTACTCGATCCAACCGAGTAAACCAAGCACCCAAGAATCATTACATGAGGATGTACATTCATCAGAACAAGAGCTTGAGCCATATCTTGATGAAGAGGAGGTAACAATCACCACTCCAGGTACCTTTCAAAATGACAAGGTGAGTCTTTCTTGTGATTTTTCAAAAAAATTCAATAGAGGTACCATTTGTTGATTTTATTAGTTGTGATTCATTTCTTGACATATCTTCTATCAAAACTAATATTCTCTTATCTACTTTTTACCCCACATGTGTGTGGGAGGTGTTTTCCTTTATTGATTGTGTAGGAGAATACAAGCTTCCGGAGTGGATGCTTGAACTGAACCGCCTCTGTCCTCCAGAAAAGGTTTTCAAGGGAAAAATGAAGAATAAAAAGGAATTGAATGCAATCAAGGATACTCCACTTCCGGCGTGGATTCTACTTTTAAATCTTCTTCAACCACCGGGGAAAAGGGGAGATTGTTCCAACTTAATCTTCTTTTGTGTTTTAATTCATGCTTAATGTTTAGTCTTTTCTTTAATAAATTCTTTGAATACAAATGTTGATTTTCTTATGACATTTAGCTATGTTTACAATTAGTAGTTTTCTTTTTGTATTTGATTTTTAGTTTGAATAAGAAATGGCACCCCTAGCAATTTTTATATAACATGTTAGAAGTAGGGAATGTGAGCTAGATTTGAGAATCCATTTTGGAGCTTAATGTCAATAATGGATTTCTAATTTTCTTAAGGTTTCTATTTAATAATGGGCACTTGATTGGTAAATTGGATTGATACATTTTCATGCCTAGTGAGGATGAGCCTTAATTGAGTGATGCTCTTGTGTCATTGAACTCTAGAACTTGCTTTGATTCTTTCAAAACCACAATCCAATGGATTAAATCATGTTTATGAAGGTAAATCTATTTGTTTCTTTCCTTCACACAAATTCTTGCTATTCTTCTTGATAATCATCATATCAATGTATGTCTTCTCATTTGCAAATCTCGGATATGGATACATTAAGTGTTATATGATGGATTCTTTGGCTAAGAGGACAAGGATTCAAGTGTGGGGGAAATGTGAATTGATTTCGAATGTTGGAAGCATTTGGAACTTGGAAGATTCTGCTATGTGCTTCATGGATGCTCAGTATGGATTTAAGTTTGAAGGGAATTGCTTATTCGAATTCTTGGGTTCTGGAAGTTTTGTAATTTCTGCATCTTCAAAATAAATTTTATTGACTCCTATCAACAGCCTTCCAAACATTCAGTTTTCCAGATTTCATGGTATCAAGATTGTATCAAGCTACTGTGACATATTGTATCAAGATGTTCTGATAGTTATCCAATTGAAAAAGAGTTTGGTTTAATCTTTTGTTTACTCATTGATAAATGGTATTCAAGTATCAACAGTTGGAAATTTGGAAAATTTTTGAAGTTTAAAACAGTGAGGGAATGCAGAAATAATAAGCTGCTAAGATAATAATCAATAAGTAATAAATCTACAAGGTGAACTATTTTTAGAGATGCTTAATCAGAAATGCTCTATTCATGAAGTATGTAAGCAGATTTGAGTTTGGAATTAGGGAGCTGTAGAGATAGTTAAATAATCAGAATACTAAATTGAAATGCAGAATAGAACATAAATGAAATGGATGCTGAGTTGCCCTTTTGTTTTCAATTATGTTTGGTTTTAAAATTTGAGATGGAATCTAAGTGGTCAGAAAAGTGATTAACTCTATTTTATTTTTAATCTTTGAGCTTTAAAGTCCTTAATCTAAATCTGTTGCTGTTGAAAATTCAGAAACAGAAGGAAATCAGTGAAGTGTTTAATTAGTGATGGATCTGCTGGGGATCTGATCAAATGGAATCAAATTGCTGATCAAACAAGAGAGTATCATTTTACTCATGAATCACTTGAAGATAGTATCATAGATCCTGAAAAGTTGAAGAATGGGTAGTAAGCAGTGAAGAGATGAAGTTGGAAATAGATTGTTGCAAAATCTATTTGGAATCAATTTGTAGAAGCTAAATCACAACTAAATTGTCTTTCTGGTTTAACAAGTTATATGTTCCAAGTACAGGTGATGAAATGAATTTTGGGAAACATAATGTAATAGTGGTTTGGAGGCAGACAGTAATACAGAAATACAGTGGTTACAGAAATGAGAAGGAAGCCTGAAGTTGCTTTCTGTGCATTAATGGTATTGTTGTGACAAAGATGCTGTTTTTATTGGAGAACAATTATGTTGTTTCTTTAACTACATTGAACTGGGGAAAACAAATTTGAGCTGAAAGCATCTGCAGTTGCAAGAAATGAAGAGTGAATTGTTGAGATCTTGTTTGTGATTGTTTATGCTGTCAAAGATGTATCAACTTGGCATTGTTAGTTGTTAAATTCCGTGAGGAATTGTTGAAGACCTTTTATTGTAGATTAATGGCAGACAGGGATAATTCTTCAAGTTTTGAAATGCAAGAATTCCTTAAACTTCATTAAATCTGATTTCTGCAACTTTGAAACTTTAGGCAGCTATCTTCTATGTTCACTGATTTTTATTTCTGAATTGTTAAAGGCAGAATTCTATTGTGAAATACTTAATCTACTCTTTAAGGTTTCGTTGATACTGATTTTTGGAAATGTATAGCTAAATCAAATACTTTGAATCTGATACTTCATTGCAATAATAAGCTGAAACATGTGAATTTCATATATTCTGAAATCTTACCAAGCTACTGGGAGCTTCTGATATTAGTTTGAAATAATATTTTGCTGGTACAGATGTGGATTTGTGATGCAAGATTCAGATCTATAGAAAGTTTTAGCTTTCCATTTCGTCAATAAATGTTGTGAACAGAATTTTGGAAGCATCACAAGGCTTCATTTGAAGTTATGAACTGTTTGAGTAAGGTGAATGCATTTGCTAGTAATATGATCTAATGGATAAAATTTGAAATTTGATTGATAATTGCCATACCACTCATGAAGCACTTGATGATGAGATTATTGAATCTGAAAAGAAGAAAGGAAGGGTAAAACTTGATATTTAAAATAGTGAAGATTCAGAAATAATGAAAATGAAAGTTTATGTATCAAATGCGTATCAAGATTTGGAAGTAGCATCAAGCATCAGATAAAGTTCAAGGGAAATCTGTCAACATGAATAGACAAATGGTATTAAAAGATCAATGGCTGAAAAGAAAACAGAATACAAGAAATTCAGAATCTAGAAATTTCATAATATGGAAATGTACAGAATTTCAGAACCTGGAGTTGAGGTTTGCAGCTGAATCTATTTATGATCTGAACTGAATAGAATTTGATGTCATCTTAATTCAATCTGAGAAGGAATGAAGTTTAAGTGTGGGGGAGAGCTTGAGCTTTATTTGAAGTCGAGCAGTGGATTTGAATTATGGAATTGAGTGATGCTGGAAATGAAACAAGATGGAAATGGAAATGATCACTGCTCAGAATATACAGATAACAGTGAGCTTGCTGAATTTGATCAAAATGGATCAAAATTTAAGTTGATTAATTCAGGAAATCTGTGGAGAATGATTTGATAGGGATTTTAAGAGGCCAAATGATGTGTTGATATAAAATTTAGAAACTGTACAGAAATCAGAAAACTTGCAATTGCTGTCAGTGTTCAATCCAGTGTTAAAAAAAGAATTAATTTTCAGGAAACAAAATAGAATTTAGTGTCAAGGAATGTCAAAGTTTGTATCAACTTGATATCATTAGTCTTAAATTCAGTGAGCAGCTATTTGAAGGTCTTTTATTGCTTGAGACAAATGTGTAGCAATCTTCCTTACCTCTGGAAGTGTTGTCTGGTACAAGAAGTGGGCAGCTGACAGTGAGTTTACAGGCTCAGGAAGGCAGTGTGGTTTTTGAAATTGTGCAGTTTTTGTGCCTGAATTGTGAAAGAATAAGAACTGAAGATAAGTAAATGAATATTACTGGAATTGGGAAGGAATGAAATGTTTCTCAAGGGTTAGTTTTTAGGGATGTAATCTCAGCAAAATTCTGAATATGAAAAGAAGAATAACCTTGCTAAGCTGAATTGAATTCTTAGAGATGCATTCATTGAAACTAAAGAAATGAGAAACTGAATTGTTCATTGATGTTGATTTGATGCAGCTGGAATAAAGTTAAGGATGAAGAGAAGAATGGTCGGTATTCATTAGATAGCATTCTTTGTATCCATGTCTTCCACTAGAACTTAAATCCATATATTCTTTCTTATCTTTCCTTTGAATTAATTCTTCCTTTTCTAATCTTTTCTTGCAATTAATGCTTTGATGTGCACTTAATTCATACTCTTACATTTTCTTTTCCATGATTAACCTTTGTATCGTGATTTGTATCCATGATCATGGTAGAGAGTAGAAGATAAGCAAGCATATGGTAGTGCAAGAAGCACAAGTAGCATGAGTGTCCTCTATTTTTGTGATTACATGTGAAATAGGATGAGGGCCACAAAAACTCTATCTTGTGAGGATTTTAGTGTGAAATCAATTTCAATTTATTCATGATAGATGAAAATTAGATAACCGTAGCTATCAATTTCAATTTTTGTGATTATCCGTCTGATCAATTTCAATTAATTTTGAAAGTCATTGAAAATTAAATCAGTTAATTAATTCTGATAATTATAATGATTTGTAAGATATTTTAAAAGATTTTTAAAGTAATTTTTCAAATAATTTTTGAAAGAATTTTTAAAAGATTTTTAAAAGGTTTTTTAAAATGATTTTTAAAAGGATTTTTAAAATGATTTTTAAAATATTTTTAAAATGATTTTTAAAGTATTTTTAAAAGGATTTTTAAAAGATTTTTAAAACAACTTTAAATAAGTTTTTAAAACAATTTAAAATAAGTTTTTTAAATAAGTTTTTAAAATAATTTTTAAATAAGTTTTTAAAACAATTTTAAATAATAATTTAATTTAATTTTTAATTTAAGTTGAATTATATTCTTTTATTGGTTTATCTTTTTATTAATACAGTTTTTCTTCTGGCTCCCCATGGATCATAGCCTCGATATGATCTATCAAAATAATAGACTTGATCCTTGGGAACCCAATATTGAGCAAGTCCAACCTGATTGACCAAGTTGTACTTATGTATCCATGCTTGGACTACCTTTCTATTTGATCTATTAACGAGTGATAAATATGAGTGGTATTTCCTTTTAGTCTTGAATCCAAGTTCGGATCGGTTGTAAACGATTTTTTGTTTTCCGAGAATTAGATCAAGATTCTTGGAACCCAAAATAAATCATTCCAACATGTTCTTAAGTTCTTTAACTTGAGTTTTCAAATTGGAATTTTCTTCCTCAAGTTGTTGGACTTGGGTTGAATTTCCAATTTGAACTGGCTCAGTTAAAGGACTCGAGTTAGTCACTTCCTTAAGGGATGTTACCTCCTTTTGGAGTGACTTGACTCGGACGTTGGATTTAACCAACTTCTTTAGTAAGTAAGGAAATAAATTTTCTGAATCATCTAAGTTAATACTAGAATTAAAGAACTCACACTGGGTTTAGAACCTTCGGAAACGAATACGGATCCGTGGCTTTTCTCGGACTCGGTGTCTGATTCGCTCTCGGTTTCTAAATCAGACTCGAACTCGAACTCGATTTCAGCAACATGTGCTAGTACTGGTAGAGCGAGAAGGCTCGCTTGCTCTTCTTCGTCGGATTCGGATTCGTCTGATGACTTGGACCATGTTGCCTTCAGTGCTTTCTTCGTTTTGCTTGTTCCTACAAATAACGCAACACCTTCCTCGGCCGAAATAGTATTAGTCTGCTCAAATAATTTGTTTATTAAAACATGCTTACCTATTTTCGTATCAGGAATACCTTCGTGTAGCTCAATCAGATTCTCCCATAGCTCTTTTGTAGTTGAGAATGGGTCAACGCGGTTCATCTCCTCATTGGTTGGGCCGCACTGAAGTGTATACGTTGCTTTGGCATTTACCTCGACTTTCTTGATTATGTTCGCGTCCCAGTTCTCAAATGGTAGTGGTTTGCCGGTGCCGTCAGTTGGTAGTTCGTGCCCGGTCTTGGTGATCATCCAGACTTCGACCTCAATTTGCAGGTACGACTCCATTCGGCCTTTCCAGTAGTCGAAGTCTTCGCCGGAGAAGAGCGGTGGACGAGTGGTGCTATAGCCTTCTTGGAGAACCATTGAATCTTGCACGAAAAAGTGAAAAAAAAACTTGTTCCAGGACTTAATCCTGGATTAGTAGTGTGGTAGAAGGATAGAAATAGAAATTCATGAATTTCGAGAAAAAATAATAAAATAATAATAAAATATTATTTAAAAAATATTAAAAAATATTATTTCAAATTTTGCCAAATTCGATATTTTATCAATACTAATAAACCATGAAGAGATGAAAATGAATTTTTTGAAAATAATTTTGGAGGGAAAAAATGAAGGCGTAAGGTTTTATTTTTACCCTATACGAACGAGAAAACGATGAAAAAAAAAATACTCGAACGGTAGTTGTACCAATTCAGAGCACCCCCGCTCTGATACCAATTGTTGGATCGAGAAGCGCTAGAGGGGGGTGAATAGCGCTCGTGGCTATTTTGTTCGATTCGTAAAAATCGAGTGTTAAAGCAGCGGAGATAAAAAGAACAACATACAAAGACACAGATTATTTATTTGGTTCAGAGCCTGTGGTGACTCCTACTCCAAGGCCCGCGATCGTTGATCACTTTCGATGGGCAACAACTATAATATCGTAAATGAGAGTACAACTTTGAAGTACAATATTAAAATTGGAATACAAATTATACCGACGATGAAAATCACTATCTTGAAGCTTCGAGTCGTCGGGGTCTTGCCGTAGCTCAGCCGGATCGTCTTGTTAGCAACACACAGGGGAAAGATCTCTAGAGGATTGATTGTCTAAGTGCTACCTCGACAACCCCTTTTATACACACTGCTAAAGGCGCCTCCAAGCACGTCCGAGGCACCTCCAGGCTGCCCGAGTCGCACGCGTGGATCAACACAGAACTGGTCGCACTTATCTACTTTAAGGTGCCTTCATGGTCCAAGGCGCCTCCAGCTTCATCTGAGGCGCCTCCAGCACTGCTTCGCAGCCAGCTCCCACTTTACACCCAAGGTGCCCCCAAGCTCCATGGAGGTGCCTCGAACACTGTTCATTTGAGGCTTAGCTTGTTCCATTCATACCTGCAAGACACGTTAGTCCCAAAACAACAACATACCCTGCAAGACAAAGTTAGAACATATATAAATATGATAAATCAAGTAATTGACAGCCATCGGACTGTCCGGGTCTAACTTCAGATTTCCGACCAGAAACCCTAGGTCGACCCGACGCCAACTGTTCCCTCTACGGGGAACGCGCCCTCATCTACTCCACTCGGAAGAGTTACCTGATGCCAATCTGGTCTTCCAGACCAACTGGACTTTCTGCCTAGGGTTACCACCCCCTAGGACCTAGGGTTACCGCTCCCTTAGGGTTTTTCTCCACTTAGGGTTACCACCCCCTAAGACCTAAGGTTACCCCCCCCTTATGATTTTCCTCCACCTAGGGTTACCACCCTCTAGGACCTAAGGTTGCCGCCCCTTAGGGTTTTCCTCCACCTAGGGTTACCACCCCCTAGGACCTAAGGTTACCGCCCCTTAGGGTTTTCCTCCACCTAGGGTTACTGTAACACCCACAAAATTATAAGATAAGTATATGTGTGTTATTTTCTTTAGAACATAAAAGAAGAAGAATCAAAGAAAGAGAAATAAGAGAAATAAAAAGAAGAGGTGAAGGTTTGAACCTTGAACCTCCCACCAAGGATAGAAATAAAATTATGTAAGTTAACCACTAGGATAATGAATAATATGTGAAAGGGAAATGATAGAAATTGTAGTTAAAAGTAAAGATATAATTTAGTAAGGGAACAAGAGAAAAACCAATGAGCTTTCTTCCTCTTGTTTACCTCTTGGTTAAGAAAAAGAGTAGCAAAAGACAAGTTGTCTTTCTCCCTTTTTCTCTCTATTTTCGTGGAGTTAAAGAGGATAGTGAAGAGAAGAGTTAAGGGGAAGGAATGAGGACATCTTTTCATTAAAAAAAATACATGTATGCATTAAGGAGGAAGGGAAGCAAAGTTCATCTTTGTAACTTCCACTCACTTTGCATAAAAAGGAAAGGAACTAAAGGATTTCATTTTTTCCCTTCTCCCTCACCCTTGTTGAGACTAGTATCCTCCTCCCTCATCTCCACAAGCCACGTTTAGGTTTCTCCCTAAGAGAAAACTAAACTACAAGAAAGAGCCTTCAAG
The DNA here is from genome assembly GCF_018446385.1 of Zingiber officinale. Classification (NCBI taxonomy): domain Eukaryota; kingdom Viridiplantae; phylum Streptophyta; class Magnoliopsida; order Zingiberales; family Zingiberaceae; genus Zingiber; species Zingiber officinale. Next base: position 66,305,377 of record NC_056004.1, read on the forward strand.
GTGTACCTTTCCAAGCAAGAGAAATCGAAAGGAGTGCTAGAAGAAGAAGCTCCCTACTTCCTCTTCACCAAGGGTACCATTTCTTAAGGATTAACAAGTGAACATTAGGTAAGCTTCCCCTCACCTGTGGTACAATAGTTTGTATGGTTTTTCATGGAGTTAGATCGCTTAAAAACCTAGGACTTGCCTTAAGAAAATTCGGCCAAAAGAAGAAGAATAGTTTAAGAAAGTTGTAATTAGATACGCTTACTATCTTTCTTGTGATATGTATTTTATGTAAAAAGTTAATCTAACGTTTCCATGCTAGAATAATTAATGAAAAATTAGTTTCATGATTTACATGTTTCGGCCAAGCATGAACAAAAAGACTAGGTAAGTTCAAGACTCAAACTAAGCATGTTTTCTTATTCTTTTTGTTATGTACCCTATGATAATGAGGTTGTTAACTTTCCTCTTACTTGTATGTTGTTTGAAACTCCATTTACATGATCATGAATATTCGGCCAAGTAAGGAGTAAAGGCCTAGGAGAGTTTTAAACCTAAGACCAAGCATGCTAAGATTTTTCCTAAGACAAGACATGAAGCTAAAATGTTATGCCATGATTGTATGTTAGTTATGAATCTTATTTCATGCTTATGAGGGTTCGGTTATGATGAGAGTTGAAGTCTAGGAAAGTTGAAACCAAGGCTAAGAGGCTCATGACCTTCTTGATAATATAATATGAAACTAGTTGATGTTTTATGGTTGCTTGTAATATAGAATTTTGAATACATGTAACTTTCGTCCACATTAGGTTTTAAAGCTAGTATGTGTAGGTTTTTAACTAAGTTTACTCATGTTGTTCCATGTTATGAAGCCATGAAAATTGTGTAGGGTTTCCATGCTCTTGTGCCACTAGAAACTTAGTTTCATGCTTGTTAAGTTTCGGCCACTACAAGTTTAAAGGGTCTAGAGAAATTTGAATCCAACTTATACATGCTTATGATGTCCTTGAGATATATGCTATGAAATGTAGTTGTGGTTCCCATGCTCTCATGTCACTAAAAATATAGTTCCATGATTTACATGTTTCGGCCACTACAAGTTTAAAGGCTTAGAGAAATTAGAACCCAACTTATATATGCTTAGGATGTTCTTGTGATGTATGCTATGGAATGTAGTTGTGGTTTCATACTCTTATGCCACTAAAACCCTAATTCCATGATTGTTAGGTTCGGCCACCTTGAATTAAGGGGTCTAGGAAGTTTGAATTTTTAAACAAACATGCTTATGTTGTTCCTCATGAAAATGTATAACATGTTGGCTTAAGGTTCAACACCTCTATGCTACTTGTAACCTAGGATGAGATAAGCTAGGGTTCGGCCATGATATGATTAGGAGCTTAGGGAACTTAGAACCCAAACTAAATGTGCTTAAGTAGTTCCCTATGAAATATAATATGATATGAGTATAGGGTTTACATGTTGCTTAGAACTTGATTCCTCTTCATGAAAGGTTTCGGCCATGAAATAATTGGAAACCTAGGAGAGCTTAAAAATTTAGGTTAACATGCTTATGATCTTTCTTATGTTAGTATGTGAAGATATCATGAAAAATTTTATGTTTGTATGTTGTCTAGAGATCATGTGATCCTTTCATGACTTTCGGCCATATGGGGTTAGTGACTAGATATACCTCACATGCTATGAAGAGATGATATTTAATAATTCCATGAATGGTTATGTCTTTTTAGGATATGTGTTATGTTCTTTCATTTATGCTTATGACCCATGTAAGTACTATGTGATCAAACATGCTTACTTTATGACATGATAAAATGATACGTTCGTTATGCAAGGCTATGATTCATGCATGTGCTGTGTGCCCAAATATGCATGCTTTAAGATAAGTGATATGTTCATGATGTATGTTATGATTCATGCATGTGCTGTGTGCCCAAATATGCATGTTTTATGATATGTTAAGAAATATGATATGCATGAAATGATAAAAACTATGATATGTAAGTTAAGTCATGCTACTTTACTTTATGTATGGCTTGTACCAAGGGTGGGCTCCATAAGCGCCCCGGGGTCGATGGACTAAGAAACGGGCCTCGTTAGGGATGGGCTCCTAAGTGCCCCTAGGTCGATGGACTAAGAAACGGGCCTAGTATGTATGCCTTGTAGGGTTCAAGACTTGCTACCTTGGACCTACAAAGGACGCGCGCATTTATGTATGTGGTACAAGCCGGGGCCCCAATCATGTTGAGATTATGTTTAAGTATGTATTGTATAAGTTTTCAAAAGACATGTTGCATATGTTGCATGATATATGTTTAGGGATGTACCATGATTATACTTTATGATTACGCCATGCTAGTTATGATGATGTTATGCTATGACAGGATATGTTTATTGATCATGATATGTTATGCCATGATACTTTATGTTATGTTATGATATGCCATGATATGTTCTTAACATGATACACTTGTCTTTATGTCTTATGACTTGTGATTTTAATATGCTTGACGGTTTTTGTGAGTAGGAAAGGAACTTACAGAGCCATGAGTGCTCATAGCTTACTTTCTTGTACCACAGATAAAGGCAAGGAATGGATGTACTAGGGGAGCAGCAGGAGGGCTTGAAGGATGTGTGCGGTAGTGGACTGGCTAAAAGAAATGATCTGCTTTCATTTAATAAGAAATTTGCCATGTTGATGTTTTTACTTTATGACTCCATGACTTTAAGTATGTGTTTGGTATTAAGACCCAAAATTTATGATAAGTATGTTATGTGGACCTTTTATGTCTATTGTGATTTTTAAGTAAGAAAAAGGTTTTTAAATTCATTAAGTAAGACTTCTGCTGTGTTAAGTATGCAAGTGTCGTCAAGTAACCCCCGTCGCCTTAGCAGGAGGGGCGGGGTGTTACAATTTGGTATCAGAGCGAGGTTAGCCTGTAACGCCCAAAAATTCTCAAAACTATATTAGAATTATTCTACGATTTTTCTGGAATTTTTAGATATTTTTCCGGAATTTTCCGAGTAGCGGAAGTAGCAAAAATAATTGGAACCGTAAAATAGCTTAGGCGGGAATCGAACCCGAGACCTATGGTGTAAGGGATAATGCTAGTAACCGGTGAACCCAGCAGGGCCGTGCTGAAAGAGGAGGGAATCAATTATATTTATAATTGATTTTGGATGAATTAATTAGTAAATATAAATAAGGATTTAATTGAGAAGTTTAGATTATTTTCCACCGTAGCTTTTCCTCACCCGAAACCTAAAACCGCCGCACCTTTTCTTCTTCCCCTCTTCCTCACGCACGGCACACCAAGCTAAGGGTCAAGGGAACATCTTCCGGCGACGACTCCAACACGAAAAAGGTTCTTCTCCGCGAGAGGAACGCGAGGACGTAAGCGGTTCGTCGAACGGAGCAGTTTTACGGAAAACCTAGCGAATAGAATCGTAAGAAAACCTTGCGATTGAGGTAAGAAACCCCTCACCTGCAGTATAATTGCTCTCGCTTGTTAGTTTTGGCGTTAGTTCGGTAATTTTATAGTTTTCAATTTTAGGGTGTGCTTTTAGTGCACACCAAGCATTCGGTAGAATGCCCAGTTCAGAAGGATGCACCAATAGGCGTCCTAACAGCATGTAAAATATATTAGAAACATTTTTATTCAGTTATCTATCAGTTATCACAGCTATATGGATCAGATATCCATTGGGTAGGCTCCCACAGTAGCCTCTAGGTTCAGATAACCTAACTCTAGGTTCAGATAAGCTAGAACAGCAAAGTAAAATAAAAGCAGATTTGATTTTACTTTTATATTAACCTTGTACTTGGATCGAGATATCCATGGGTGGACTCCCATCGTCCCTAGGTTCGAGATAACCTAGTAACCCTGGATTGAACTTGCAATCCGGGTGTCGTGGGATCTTGCCTGATAAATCTGATTGCGAGGCCCAACATGTTTAGTATTTTCATCTATTATATATATAGTTTTCAAATTTGAAACCAATGATGAGAACACTAATTTAGCTTCCATTCGATTCAGTTCGATTTACATGATTTGAGTTCGTATACATTTTGATATATACTTGACTAGTTAACCTAGGATTTTCAGATAGGTTTAAACATGTTAAGTTTATATGTTAAGCCATGCTCTGTGTGATACCATGCCATGCCATGCTTGCATATTCAGTATATTTTTCAAACAGCATGATTTAAAATCATATTTGCATCGTATGCATGCTTTTGTGAGGTAGATGGTTTCTTACTAAGCTTATTGGCTTACAGATACTACTTTTCTTATACTGCAGATACCGGTAAAAGAAAAGTGGATTAGCGGAGGCTGGAGGGCGATGCTACGATGATGTGTGTGTGCAAGGGGTCTGGAATAAAGATCCTTGGGATCTATACGCTTTTATTTCAGTTTTAGCACTTAACATGTCTAGTTTCATACTTAGTCTTGTTACTAATTGTTCTAGCTTAGTAACTATGTCTTGTTTAGCTTATCACGTTTAGAACATTAGTACTTATATGCTAGAATGTATCTCCATTGTTTTAGAACTGTTGTGTGATGATTTGGCACGCCAAAGTGCTGAAATCAGAACTCTCGAGTGAAATCAGACACCGATCGGTCCCGCCGATCGTCTGGCTATTCATTGCGATCGGTCGGCCGACCGATCCGGTGAGATCTGATATCTCTTGTATCCTCTGGATCGGTCGACCGGCCGATCCGATCTGATAACCTCGAGGAGATTTCGGTGCAGATCGGTCGGTACCGATCCGGCATCGACGAAGGGCATCAGCGTCTCGGTGCACGGATCGGTCCCATGACCGATCCAGACACCTGAAGCTCTCCGGACCGCTACTGAATCTGCAGACCGATCCAGCAGGGCATAGAATCGTAGTAAGTTTGATCGATCCGTGGGTCGATCAGCAGCTAGCTGGGAAGTTAGTTTGAGTTCCTAGCTCAGATGGGAGGTCAAGAATCCTCCTTAGCACATGTACACCAACCGGAAAGGGTCTTGAATCCTTCCTTATAACAGCATGGGTGCATCAGTTGTCAGATTAACAGAGTCAGTTAGAGAAATTTTATTTTACCCAGTTTTCCGCACAGTACGACACAGTAGTTTCAGTAATTAATGTAGCGATCCGGCTCACTGCCTAGTACCCAGGAGTTGGGTCGTTACAGAGTGGTATCAGAGCAGTGTTCCTTACTTCCTACACACACATCAGCATTGTGCCTACAGCTTCCAAGTAAGAACATCTCTCACTCAGTTTTGTTTTCAGCTTTCATATCAGTTATATGTGTTTTCATGTTTGCTCTCATGTTGGTAGTTAATTAATTCATGTTTACAGTGATAGTCTTTAACATGTTACTAGTAGTTAACTACAACATGATAGTCTAGTTACAAATATGTGTTCTCTGCTATTTAGGAAAATGGTACGAGGACGTCCAGCTAAGAAAGCATCAGCGGCTGAGCCCCTGCATGAGGCAGGCAGTTCAGTGCCTCCCCCAGACCTTACAGCACTAGTTAGCTGAACAGTAGCAGTTAGCTGAACGGCAGCAGGAGATAGCCTCCTTAAAGGCTAACCAGCAGACTACTCCCCAAGTCACTCCAGTACCAAACCTCACGACTCCAGTAATCACAGAGGTAGTACCAGCTCAGCCTGCAGTACCAGTCCCAGTAGCCCCAGTAGCAGGGGCTAAGAGAGAAGCTTACCTTATCCAGTGGCAGAGAATTAAGCCCGAGAACTTCTCAGGCACCAGCGAACCATGGGATGCTCAGGCATGGTTTAAAACACTGGAAAGCACGATGGAGCTTCTAGACTGGCCAGAGCACGAAAAGGTGAAGTGTGCCTCCTTACATTTAACAGGAGGCGCGCATGTGGTGGGAGCGATTAAATCAAGTGGACGATAAACCCGGATGACATGGGCCAACCGAGAAAGAATTCTTGAGGAATTCTTTCACATGCAAATCACGAACCGACACTATGGCGAGTTCATGAATTTCGTTAGGGCAACCTATCGATTCGAGCCGTGAAGAAATTCAACAGTTGGCCGTCGTGTCCGGCACTAATCACCTGAGAAGGGAACGAGTACGGTTGATCTTGAAGATGCTCAAACCGAGATCGCGATGAATGTGGTGGTGGCGTTCATAGGCCACAAACCACGAGGAGCTAGTGAGTAGTGCTCGATCACCGAGCACTATCAGCATCACCCAGTGAAGCAGGTTTCCACAGAGCCCAAGGGACAAGCTAGCTCGGTACTCATGAAACAACAGGACATAGCTCCAAGCTGGAAGGAAGCAAAGGCAAGCGGTGACCCAAAGGAGGACCAGTGGAAAACACTCCAAACATCCCAAATGTGCTACTTGGGGAAACATCATCCGGAGTTTGCCGCAAGTATGCGAGTTGTTTTGAATGTGGACGGGAAGGCACATGGCTAGCGGTGCAGAACAAACGATCTTCCTCGGCCTCGGCCGATATGGAGCTCAGCCCGGCTACACGGATGTATCTTTGTCTTAGATGGTCCACAGATCGATCGAGGCGATTAAAGCCCCCACGGCTACCACAAATGCGGGATTTTCTCACGGGAGAGGACATAGCAAATGCCTCGACGGTTGTCACAGGATCAGTATTTTACAGCATAATGCAATTGTCTTATTCGATCTTGGGGCAACCCACTCTTATGTATCCGGGGCATTTGCCGAGAAATTGCAACACCTTGAGGTACTCAATAGTCGGTTTCCGACAACACTACCTCGGAGACATTATGACATCTACTGGCTCGAGGCGGTTCCGGTCATTATAGCGAGAGAAGCTGTTTGGTGATCGATCATGCTAGAAATGATGACTACGATGTCATCTTTGGAATGGATTTTACGATCAGATCGAGTGCTATAAACAGAAAGTCATATTCCAACCTGAAGCAGGAGTACAGTTTGAGTACATGGGAAAACCAAAGAGAAAAGCCAGGAAGTTTCTCTCAGCACTGAAAGCACAGCAGCTAATGGATTCAGGATGCATGGGATTTTTAGCAAATGTAGTCAACACCAGCAAGGACAAGAACCAACAGCTATCAGAGGTTCGAGTCATTTGTGACTACCCAGCAGTCTTCCCTGAAGAGTTACCAGGCTTAGCACCAGACAGGGAGATTGAATTTAAGATAGAGCTCATTCCCGGCACAAATCCAATTTCCAAGGCACCGTACCGCATGGCTCCAGCAGAACTGAAGGAACTTCAGGAGCTTCTTGACAAGGGTTTCATACGCCCTAGTCACTCACCATGTGGAGCACCTGTGTTGTTCGTGAAGAAGAAGGATGGAAGCATGCGCCTATGCATAGACTACCGTGCCCTGAACCAGGTCACAATTAAAAACAGGTACCCTCTCCCCAGGATAGATGACCTATTTGATCAGCTAAAGGGAGCCACAGTGTTCTCTAAAATTGACCTCAGATCAGGATACCACCAGGTTAGAGTCAAGAAAGGTGATATACCTAAAACAGCTTTCAGGACCAGATACGGACATTATGAGTTCGTAGTCATGCCTTTCGGCGTGACAAATGCTCCAGCTACTTTCATGGACCTCATGAACAGAGTATTCAGAGAATACTTAGACAAGTTTGTCATCGTGTTCATCGATGACATTCTTATCTATTCAGGCACTCAGGAGGACCATGCAAAGCATCTGAAGACAGTTTTGCAGATAATTCAGCAGAACCAGCTTTATGCCAAATTCACGAAATGTGAATTTTGGCTAGACCAAGTAGCCTTTCTCGGTCACATCATCTCCAAAGATGGTGTTATGGTAGATCCCAGCAAAATAGAAGCAGTAAGTAACTGGAAGATACCCAGGAACGCTAGTGAAATCAGAAGTTTTCTTGGATTAGCAGGCTACTACAGGAAATTCGTAGAGGACTTCTCCAGGATAGCCTCCCCACTGACAGCTCTCACCAGGAAGAACAAAAAATTTCAGTGGACAGAGGACTGCGAGAACAGCTTCAATGAACTAAAACGGAGATTGACCAGTGCTCCTATTTTAGCTATACCAGAAAACACAGACAGCTTCGACATCTACAGTGACGCCTCTAAATTGGGATTAGCAGCAGTACTGATGCAGCAGGGCAAGGTAATCACCTATGCCTCCAGACAACTCAAGGATTATGAGAGGAACTATCCTACTCACGACCTTGAGCTTGCAGCAGTGGTGTTCGCTCTCAAGATTTGGAGACATTATTTGTACGGAGCTCAGTGCAGAGTGTATACAGATCATCAAAGTCTGAAGTATTTCTTTACTCAGAAGGATCTGAATATGTGACAGCGCAGATGGTTAGAGCTAGTCAAGGATTATGATATAGATATCCTCTACCATCCAGGGAAAGCTAATAAGGTAGCAGACGCACTCAGCAGGAAGTCCAACGCTACCTTATTATCTTTAGCGGCTATGTCACCACCCCTAAGGAAGGAGATTATAGCCTTTAGTCTCGAGCTTATAGTCGGACAGCTTTCCACTATGTCCTTAGCATCTACCTTGCTTGATGATATCCAGACAGTTCAGGAGCAGGATCCTGAAATCCGGAAAATCAAGCAAGGTTAGCGAGAATCGAAAATGGAGAGTTGAGTGTCGCCGGTGGGGTAGTGTCTTGTGGTGAGACTTTGTGTTCGGATCGGGAGGAACTACAGCAGATTCTAGGCGAGGCTCACAGACTCCCTATCGATGCATCTGGTTCCACCAAAATATATCGGATCTAAAGAACGATTTTGGTGGCACAGGATGGCGAGATATCGCCAGAATCGTCGGCATCTGTCTTTGTCAAGGGTTAAGGCGAACATCGGCGACCGGAGGAGTTCTGCGGTAGATCAGTTCGAGAATGGAAGTGGGAGGATATCTCTATGGACTTCATAGTGGGATTACCCAGAACCACGAATGGTTTTGATGCCATTTGGGTAATAGTTGACAGGTTGACTAAATCAGCCCACTTCTTAGCTATCAGAATATCCTATTCCATGGAGCAGCTAGCTCAGTTGTATCTCAAGGAGATAGTCAGGCTGCATGGAGTCCCACGAACCATTATATCAAACAGAGATAGCAGATTTACATCACACTTCTGGAAGTGTGTACAGTCAGCTATGGGCACCCAGTTAAAATTCAGTACAGCCTTCCATCCTCAGACAGATGGTCAGACGGAGCGGGTAAATCAGGTACTCGAAGATATGCTCCGGGCTTGTGCCCTAGATTTCAAAGGAAGTTGGTGCAAATATCTGAGTCTAGCAGAATTTGCATACAATAACAGTTATCAGGCGACTATCGGCATGGCACCTTATGAGGCACTCTATGGGTGGAGGTGCAGATCACCAATCTGCTGGTATGAGAGTGGTGAACAGAAGGAACTAGAGCTTCAGACAGATCTAGTAGTAGATACCACAGCAGTCATACAGCAGATTCGCCAGAGGATAGAGACAGCACAGAGCCGTCAGAAGAGCTATGCTGATACACGACGCAGACCCCTAGAGTTTTCAGTTGGGGATACAGTTTTCCTTAGAGTAGCTCCCATGAAGGGAGTCATGCGTTTTGGGAAGAAGGGCAAGCTAGCTCCCAGATATGAGCTAGAGCTACCTCAGGAGATGTCAGCCGTCCACAACGTATTTCATGTCTCCATGCTGAAGAAGCATATTCCAGACGCCACCCAGGTGATTGAGCCCCAGTTGGTACAGGTCCGTGATGATCTCAGCTATGACAGTCGGCCTATTCAGATAATAGACCGAGCAGTAAAGAAATTACGGAACAAGGAAGTACCATTAGTCAAAGTCAGCTGGCAAAATCACACAGCAGCAGAGGCGACTTGGGAGACAGAGGCCACCATGAGACAGAAGTACCCAGAATTGTTTTAAGTTCGGGGACGAACTTTTTATAAGGTATGGGAATTGTAACGCCCGAAAATTCTCAAAACTATATTAGAATTATTCTACGATTTTTCTGGAATTTTTAGATATTTTTCCGGAATTTTCCGAGTAGCGGAAGTAGCAAAAATAATTGGAACCGTAAAATAGCTTAGGCGGGAATCGAACCCGAGACCTATGGTGTAAGGGATAATTCTAGTAACCGGTGAACCCAGCAGGGCCGTGCTAAAAGAGGAGGGAATCAATTATATTTATAATTGATTTTGGATGAATTAATTAGTAAATATAAATAAGGATTTAAGTGAGAAGTTTAGATTATTTTCCACCGTAGCTTTTCCTCACCCGAAACCTAAACCCGCCGCACCTTTTCTTCTTCCCCTCTTCCTCACGCACGGCACACCAAGCTAAGGGTCAAGGGAACATCTTCCGGCTACGACTCCAACACGAAAAAGGTTCTTCTCCGCGAGAGGAACGCGAGGACGTAAGCGGTTCGTCGAACGGAGCAGTTTTCCGGAAAACCTAGCGAATAGAATCGTAAGAAAACCTTGCGATTAAGGTAAGAAACCCCTCACCTGCAGTATAATTGCTCTCGCTTGTTAGTTTTGGCGTTAGTTCGGTAATTTTACAGTTTTCAGTTTTAGGGTGTGCTTTTAGTGCACACCAAGCATTCGGTAGAATGCCCAGTTCAGAAGGATGCACCAATAGGCGTCCTAACAGCATGTAAAATATATTAGAAACATTTTTATTCAGTTATTTATCAGTTATCACAGCTATATGGATCAGATATCCATTGGGTAGGCTCCCACAGTAGCCTCTAGGTTCAGATAACCTAGCTCTAGGTTCAGATAAGTTAGAACAGCAAAGTAAAATAAAACAGTATTCAGTATTTTACTTTTATTCAGTTGGCACTGTACTTGGATCAGATATCCATGGGCTGGACTCCCACAGTCGTCCCTAGGTTCAGATAACCTAGTAACCCTGCTGAATTCGGACCTTGCAATCTCGGGTCTCGTAGGGATGCGCGCACAGTAAGTACAGTTGCCAGGGCCCAACAGCATGTTTAGTATTTTCATCTATTATATGTATAGTTTTCAAATTTGAAACCAGTGATGAGAACACTAATTTAGCTTTCAGTTCAGTTCAGGTTCAGTTTACATGATTTGAGTTCGTGTACAGATTTAGATATATACTTGACTAGTTCAGTTTCATGCTCAGTTTATAGGTATGCCATGATCAGTTTAAAGCATGTTAAGTTTATATGTTATGCCATGCTCTGTGTGATACCATGCCATGCCATGCTTGCATATTCAGTATATTTTTCAAACAGCATGATTTAAAATCATATTTGCATCGTATGCATGCTTTTGTGAGGTAAATGGTTTCTTACTAAGCTTATTGGCTTACAGATACTACTTTTCTTATACTGCAGATACCGGTAAAAGAAAAGTGGATTAGCGGAGGCTGGAGGGCGATGCTACGATGATGTGTGTGTGCAAGGTGTCTGGAATAAAGATCCTTGGGATCTATACGCTTTTATTTCAGTTTTAGCACTTAACATGTCTAGTTTCATACTTAGTCTTGTTACTAATTGTTCTAGCTTAGTAACTATGTCTTGTTTAGCTTATCACGTTTAGAACATTAGTACTTATATGCAAGAATGTATCTCCATTGTTTTAGAACTGTTGTGTGATGTTTTGGCACGCCAAAGTGCTGAAATCGAACTCGAGTGAAATCGAGACGATCGGTCCCCGGACCGATCGAGTCTGTACTCCTGGATCGGTCGGTAGGCCGATCCAGCCGATCAGATACTGATGTATCCTCTGGATCGGTCGGCCGACCGATCCGGCTCGATCAGCCCTCGGAGGAGATTTCGTGCACGGATCGGTCGGTAGGCCGATCGACATCAACGAAGGGCATCCAGCGTCTCCAGTGCTGGATCGGTCCGAACCGATCGAGACACACTGATCGGTCTTCCGAGCGATCGACCTCTGCTGAATCGGTCCGCAGACCGATCCAGCAGGGCATAGAATCGTAGTAAGTTTGATCGATCCGTGGGTCGATCAGCAGCTAGCTGGGAAGTTAGTTTGAGTTCCTAGCTCAGATGGGAGGTCAAGAATCCTCCTTAGCACATGTACACCAACCGGAAAGGGTCTTGAATCCTTCCTTATAACAGCATGGGTGCATCAGTTGTCAGATTAACAGAGTCAGTTAGAGAAATTTTATTTTACCCAGTTTTCCGCACAGTACGACACAGTAGTTTCAGTAGTTAATGTAGCGATCCGGCTCACAGCCTAGTACCCAGGAGTTGGGTCGTTACATAGTCATTCCACTACACACATGTCAAGCTTCTATCCTGCTGCTCCAAGTAAGATTTTATATGCTTAATGTAAATTTATTTTGATGCTTTAATATTTTGCATGCTTACTTATTCTTGATTTAATTAATTTTAATTTTGATGCTTTAATATTATGCATGGTTACTTCCTCTTGATTTAGTTAATTTATTTTGATGTTTTAATATTTTGCATGCTTACTTATTCTTGATTTAATTAATTTTAATTTTGATGCTTTAATATTATGCATGGTTACTTCCTCTTGATTTAGTTAATTTATTTTGATGCTTTAATATTTTGCATGTTTACTTATTCTTGATTTAGTTAATTTTAATTTTGATGCTTTAATATTCTGCATGTTTAATTATACTTTGAAATTAGGATATGTATGCATGATGGTAGGATTGGGATAGTAACAACCTTATGACGGCAAATAGGGATAACGATAATTTATTGTTGTTTAATGAAGATAAGCATGGCTAGGAGACGTACTAACCGAGCAGAGGAGACGGTAACTCCACCAGATCTGACTCAGGTAGTCACCGACCTTCAACGCCAGATCACGGAACAACAACAGATGATCACGACTTTGATGGGTCAACAAGGAACCCCTACTACCCCACCAGTAGTTCAGAATGCTGTGCCCATTGTGCCCCTAGTTGCACCACTACCACCGGTAGCCCTGATTGTTCGACGGAGACCTGTTGATTCGATGGTTGAGACTTAAGCGGAGAACTTCTCGGGTACTTGCAGTGGGATGCCAGTGCAGTTCAAGGCGGTGAAAGCACGGTGGAACTTTTGGGTGGCTTGAATCGAAAAGATCAAATGTGTATCCTTCGCTTCCGGAGATGCAAGGATGTGGTGGGAAAGAGTTAAGCGAAGAGGAAAATTAATCGATGAATTGGACGGACTTCAAGACGAGTTCTTGAAGAATTCTTTCACATGCGGAGTTCCGGCAAGGTGACTTATCAGTGAACGAAGCAGTAAAGCCCTTCAACCGTCTAGCACGCCTTTGTCCTGAATTAGTGCGTACAGAGAGAGAAAGAGTCAGACTGATGCTGAAGATGCTTCGACCCGAGATAGCACTGAACGTGCCCGGCGGAGTTAATAGGCCGCAGACTACAGAGGAATTAGTCAGCAGTGCACTGATTACAGAGCATTATCAGAAAGCGATGAAGGAAAATAAAGGTCAGACACGTGCCGAGGGACAGAAATCTCAGAGTACCAAAACAGGCTGGAAAGGAACGTCCACCGGAAAAAGAAAGCAGTGGGACAATGCAAAAAGTGGGTCAATAAATAAGCAACCGAGATACCCCTAGTGTTCTATTTGTGGGAAGCTGCATTCCGGATTGTGTTACAAAGGTACACGAAAATGCTATAATTGTGGACAGGAGGGACATTTGGCCAGAGACTGTCCTACTCAAATGTAGGCACCATTCCAGCAGAACAACCAGAACAGGGGTGCCCCTTCACAACTACACCAGATGCAAACTGCTATAGAAGGGACTTCAATTGGCCAGGGGAGATTGGAAGCCCCGCCAGCAATGACGAATGCCAGGGTTTTTTGCGATCACTAGTGAAGATGCGGCAAACGCCTCTACTGTCGTTACAGGTCAGCTGCCTATTTTTAATCAGCATGCTTTAGTATTATTTGATACTGGGGCGACACACTCGTTCGTCTCAACCCCATTTACAAAGAAATTGGACATACCACCTCAAACCCTAAATGGTACATTCTTAACAACCCTACCATCCGGGGAAGTTATGCCGTCGAAGCAAATGCTGCGGGTCGTACCTATCCGAATCGCAGACAGAGAACTCTACTGCAATCTGATAGTACTTGATATGCGGGATTTTGACATTATACTGGGCATGGACTTCTTGAGCAAGTACGGCGCCTCAATCGAGTGCCGTAATAAGAAGGTAGTATTCCGACCCGAAGCTGAACCGATGTTTGAATATATTGGGGAATCTGGGAAAGAAACTGAAAGATTCTTATCAGCGGTAAAGGCACGAAGTATGGTAGACGAAGGTTGTAATGGATTTCTAGCGCCAGTGGTTGACACAAGACAAACTGGAAGTCAGAAACTAGAAGATGTCAGAGTGGTGTGCAACTATCCGGAAGTGTTTCCTGATGAACTACCGGGATTAGCACCCGACAGAGAAATAGAATTTACGATTGAGTTAGTCCCGGGTACTAAACCAATTTCCAAAGCACCTTACCGAATGGCACCGACGGAGTTGAAAGAACTTCAAGAACAACTACGAGAATTACTCAACAAAGGATATATTCGTCCTAGTCACTCTCCATGGGGAGCTCCGGTACTATTTGTGAAAAAGAAGGATGGGTCTATGCGAATGTGTATAGATTACCGAGCACTGAACAACGCGACAATCAAGAACAGATACCCCCTTCCATGGATCGACGATCTGTTTAACCAATTGAAGGGAGCAACTGTTTTCTCATAGATTGATTTAAGGTCCGGCTATCATCAAGTGAAAGTGAAATAAGAGGATATACCGAAGACAGCCTTTCGAACAAGATATGGGCATTATGAGTTTGTAGTTATGCCCTTTGGAGTGACAAATGCTCCGGTTGTTTTCATGGATTTGATGAATCGGGTCTTTTCAGTGTATCTCGATAAATTTGTGATTGTCTTCATTGACGATATTCTCATCTATTTGAGAACCCAAGAAGAGCATGCCGAACACCTGAATACGGTATTACAGATCCTTCGAGAAAAGCGACTATATGCAAAATTCTCTAAATGTGAGTTCTGGCTTGATCGAATATCATTCTTGGGTCACATTATCTCCAACGATGGAGTTATGGTGGATCCGAATAAGATTGAAGCAGTAAGCAACTGGAATAGGCCAAAGAACGCCAGTGAAGTCAGAAGTTTTCTTGGACTGGCAGCTACTACAGGAAGTTTGTAGAGGACTTCTCCAAGATAGCAACCCCGATGACCGTTCTCACCAGGAAGAATAAAAAGTATGAATGGACGGACGACTGCGAGGAAAGTTTTACGGAACTGAAACAGAGGCTGACCAGTGCTCCGATTCTTACTCTTCCGGAAAGCAACAAGGACTTTGATATGTATAGCGATGCTTCCTTCTTAGGACTCGGAGCTGTACTCATACAAGATAGCAAAGTCATTGCCTATGCCTCTAGACAACTCAAAGAACATGAAAGGAACTACCCCGTTCATGATTTTGAGCTAGCTAGCAGCGGAGGCATTACCTATATGGGGCTCAGTGCAGGATTTATACAGACCACCAGAGTCTGAAATATTTCTTCACGCAGAAAGACCTAAATATGAGACAACGCAGATGGCTCGAGCTAGTCAAGGACTATGATTGCGAAATATTTTACCACCCTGGTAAAGCAAACAAGGTAGTCGATGCACTCAGCAGGAAGTCCGGCACTACCTGACAAAGCTATTTTAAGTTCGAGGACGAACTTTCTATGAGGTATGGGGTACTGTAACACCCACAAAATTATAAGATAAGTATATGGGTGTTTTTTGCTTTAGAACATAAAAGAAGAAGAATCAAAGAAAGAGAAATAAAAAGAAGATGTGAAGGTTTGAACCTTGAACCTCCCACCAAGGATAGAAATAAAATTATGTAAGTTAACCATTAGGATAATGAATAATATGTGAAAGGGAAATGATAGAAATTGTAGTTAAAAGTAAAGATATAATTTAGTAAGGGAACAAGTAGACCCGACCCCGGGCCGGGTCTGGCCCGGACCCGGCCCGGGCCCGTAACCGGGTCAACGGGCCGGTTGCCCGTTGACCCGGTTCGCTGGGTCGAACCGGAACCGGCCCGGCAAGTTGCCGGGCCGGTTCCGGTTCATTGGGTGTAAAAACCGGCGAACCGCCGGTTAACCGGCGATTCAGTCGCAAAATTTTTTTTTTAAAACGGCTTGAACCGCCGGTTAACCGGCGGTTCATAGCCGTTGGAACCGCCGGTTAACCGGCGGTTCGTAGCCGTTGGGAGGGTTTTTTAGGTATTTTTTTTCAACGGTTAGGATCATTTGACCGTTTTTTGATCAATGGCTATGATTTAGTGTCCGTTACTATCAAAACTCTATAAATAGAGAGCTCATTTCATCATTTTTCACACACATCTTCTCTACTCTTAATCTCATTTTCGTATTCTCTAATCTCTACGCGCTTTCGTTTTCAATTACAATGGAAGGAGGCCGCGGAGGTGCATCATCTCGAGCTCGGAAGGGAAAGCAAATAATGAATCCGCGGGAGGAGGACCCCAACATTCAATCCACCGATGATGAGATCGAGCATCTTCCGAATCCGACACCCGACACACAAGGAAGTACCGATGCAATTACTTCTAAGGTTCGGGAACTTCCTCCTCTAAAATCTTCTATTTTTACTAAACATTTTGAGAAGGTCACTCTTCCGTCGGGAGAAATGCGTGCAAAATGTAAGCACTGCAATGCTTCCTACAAATTCCAAGGCGGCTATGGGTCGTTGAAACGACATGTAGAAATGAAGCACCCGGCGGAATATGGACTTGACCGTTCTCAAACACAATTATCAAGATTTTCTTCAACTAGCGGTAGTACCGATTCCGGTTTATTTTTATATTCGGATAATAAATTAAGAGAATCATTAGCTAAATTTGTTTCCATAGAACATCTTTCTTTTAGTTTTGGATCTAAATGCACATTTGAAGATTTTTGTAAAGAATCTCTTAATCCATGTGCTAAACGTGTTCCTAGGACTACACTTACTCGTACAATTAAAAAATTAGTAAAACAAGGAAAAAAGAATTTAATTGATGAATTTAGTAAATTAGATAATAAAGTTTCTTTATGTTCCGATATTTGGAGTGATCATTGGCAAACACATTCGTATATGGGTGTGACTTGCCATTGGATCGATAACTCTTGGAATCTCCAAAAAAGATTATTAGCTTATAGAGTTTTTGATGAATCACATAATGCTCATAATATCGCACAATTATTATGTTTAATTTTAGAAGAATATGGTTTAACTCATAAAATATTTTCAATATCATTAGATAATGCTAGTTCTAATACCGCTTGTATAGATGATCTAAAATTTGTTTGTCAACCTATTATTGGAGGTTTATTTTTCATATTCGTTGTGTATGCCATGTTTTAAATTTATGTGTTCAAGATGGTTTAAAATTTTAGAAAGTTATATTAAACCAATTAGAATTGCAATTTCTTATTTATGGTCTCATCCATCTATAATGAAACAATGGGGTAGGTTTTGTAAAATTAATGGAATGAGACCTAAAAATTTCCACGTGATGTACCAACACGTTGGAATTCAACATACCAATTATTACAAGATTCATTTCAATATAAAAATTATTATGTTCATTTTTGCACAAAACACTAATGCTAATATATATTTATTTTCACAACAATGGAATATTTGTAGTAGTATTTGTGAAATTTTAAAAGTATTTAATGATGCAACCGAACAACTTTCCGGTGTTTATTATCCCACTGCTCAATTAGTTTTAGAAAATTTTTCTAATATAGTATTAGTTTTAAATGAACATATTAATAATGAATCTTTATCTCCTTGCATCTTAGCTATGAAAATTAAATGGGAAAAATATTTTTATTTAATTCCTGAAATTTATTTAATTACATTTGCTTTAGATCCTAGATTTAAATTAGAAGTTTTACAAGAAATGTTAACTTTATATTATGATGCTTTAATTCCAATTAAAGATTCTTCTTCCCTTGATCCAGCTAATATTATATATAATGTTAGAATTTATTTATATGATATTTATAATCAATATTATGCAAAATATGGAACACAAATTAATATTTCTGAAATTCAACAAACTACTAGTAGTAATTTAAAACTTACAAAAGCACAACTCTTATTAAAAGAACGGACAAAACGTCTATGGGGATCCTCAAGTTCCACACAGGAACTTGAGAATTATTTTACGACTTCTTTTGATTTTAATAAAGCAGATAGCGAAAACTTCGATATCTTAAAGTGGTGGTCACAGAAGGCTCAAAGCTTTCCCATTCTCTCCGTGATCGCAAAAGAAATTTTAGCTTGTCCAGTGTCAACTGTTGCTGTGGAGCAGACGTTCAGTGCCGGCGACAACATATTAGATGAACGACGATCAACTTTGTCTCCTGACTCATTGGAAGCCCAAGCATTACTGGACGATTGGACCAGAGCGGAGAAAAGAATCCAAGGAATGCAACTTTCAGATGACGAAGTTGAAGATTTTGATACTGAAGGAACAAATACGACAGGAACAGGAAATGGAAGTGAATGAAAATGTAAAAGGATAAAAATGTAAAAGAACTACGTGGGCTTTGATTCCCCTAAAGGGATACGTAGGCAACTTAAATAAGTGCAAGCCCTTTTTTTAATAAATTTTAATTTCTAATTTTTAATGTTTAATGTTTAATTTTTAATTTTTAATTTTTATTAACATATTAATCTTGAACCGTGACGAACCGTGACGAACCGTGAACCGAACCGTGAACCGGCGGTTCTGAACCGTGAACCGTAACCGTCTTGGGCGGTTAAGGTTAAGGGTCGACCTGCCTGGAACCGTCGAACCGGCGGTTCCGAACCGTCGAACCGTCGGTTCCGAACCGTGGTCAGGTCTAGGAACAAGAGAAAAACCAATGAGCTTTCTTCCTCTTGTTTACCTCTTGGTTAAGAAAAAGAGTAGCAAAAGACAAGTTGTCTTTCTCCCTTTTTCTCTCTATTTTCGTGGAGTTAAAGAGGATAGTGAAGAGAAGAGTTAAGGGGAAGGAATGAGGACATCTTTTCATTAAAAAAAATTGTAAAATACCGAGAAAAAAAATGGCGAATATTGATAAGGGAATTTTACGGAATTTTTAGAAATTTTTCGGGAATTTTTCGGGACTCGTATGGACGAGTTTATGGGGATGAAAACTGAGCCTCGGGAAAGCCTATTTAGGCTACCCATTTAAGCGAGGAAATGTATATTTTCTTAATTTCCTTTTTCTTTTCCTATTTCTTTTTCTTTATCCCCGACGCCGATGCTCTTACCTGTGCCGACGGTTTCTTCCCGAGCCCTTGCGACGCCGATCCTTGCCCTACCGGCGCCTGTGCACCATTTCTTCTCTTCTCATTCTTCCTCCCAGAGCCGATCTCCTCTCCCCCTCATCCATGCCGAGCCGTGCGCGGATCACCGGCCACAGGAAGCCAGCACATCGCCTGTGCCCTAGCGCCTCATGACGCCCTCTTTCTCTCCTCTGGTCGATGCGACGCCGCGAGCTTACGCCGGCCGAACCCTTCTTCCCTTCTGATTTCTTCTTCCGTCCACCGAGCAGAACTGTCTTCTCTTTGCCCTAGCGTCGGCCTCTCCTTCTCCTTCCTGAGACACACCAGGCGCCGCTACCAATTGGGGCTGCACAGAGCAGCGTCGGCGCCCTACCACCGACGCTTCGCCGAAGCTTCCTTCCTCCTCGTGCCTCTGAATTGGAGCGATGGTGCTGTTCCTCTCTGCACTAGTGCCGGTCGTCGTTCTCTTCGCTTCTGCCAAGTGCCACCGACCCCTTTTGTGACCTAGGCTCCATCTCCTCTTCAGAGTAAGGGGTTTAAGTAAGGTAACGGCAAGGTGAGTTGGGTTGATGTTTGATCCGTAAACTCCATTGCTTGGTCTTGTTCTTGATTTGTTTAATTGCAACAGTAAGATTCTTTTCTGCAGGGTTGTGTGATGTGGATCAACTAGCAAGGTTGGGAAGAAGGAAGTTGGATGTTTGTTTGGGTAAGGAACTGAATCCGATTAGACATCTAGTTGATAATCTTTAATTGGTTTTGAATTTATTAATCTGTTGAGATTGGAGATTTGATTTCATTTCCAGTTGTGGATTTAACTAGAGTTTAGTTACAGACTTAGATTCATTGTAATCATTTATTTGAGGAATTGTTAAGG
This sequence comes from Zingiber officinale, assembly GCF_018446385.1. Taxonomy (NCBI): domain Eukaryota; kingdom Viridiplantae; phylum Streptophyta; class Magnoliopsida; order Zingiberales; family Zingiberaceae; genus Zingiber; species Zingiber officinale. The sequence continues at coordinate 66,325,551 of NC_056004.1, forward strand.
TGGATTGTGTTGACAGAAAATGGTTATCAGGTGTTGGATGAGTTTTCGAAGAAAAGAGTGAGGTCATAAGATTGGATTATTGAGGTTTCGGTTTGCATTATCCGATCTACGATAAACCTAAGTGTTGATTGTATATTTATTTCAGGGTTTTGATTTGAGACAAGAGCTCTGATTGAAGGACATACAACACGATCTACATTGGAGGCGGGTACCTCTTGACTTATCTTTTATGATATTGTCTATGGATATGCATAGTATTTTATAACTACAAGCAATGAACATGTTTGTCTTTGGTATGTCACTGTTTGATATCCATAGCATGTTAGGTTTATCGCCTGTGAAGTATCCGTACTTATACCTTGTGATTTGTTACCATGAGTATCTTGTTGCCATGAGTACTTAATTACCATGAGTATCTTAGTTTCTAGAATAAGTGACATACCATGTTTTACTGAGGTTAGGACTAGGTTCTGGACTTTTGGTTTCAGTCATGTGTATCGAGACTGTCTGATACTTAGGTTTTATGCCATGACTGGCTTGTGTACCTCTATTTGTATATCATATATGATTCGTGTACCTAGATTCTGATTCTTTGATCTATGTATATTGATGGTACATATGTTATGGAAGGAGGATATGTTTAGGATCTAGGTTGTTATACCATAGAGGATCTGTATACCCTAGATTCGTAGATTTGACTCACTGATACTGTGGTACCCATATTATACATTTATGGATATGGTTATGTTGATCAGTTTTTGCTATGCATAGTGACATGCATCATGATTGCATGCTGTGCGATTGTCGGCTCCACTATGGTTGAGCACATCGCTAGTTACATGTACTGCACACACCACCACTCATGGGTTAGTGGTATATCAGACAGGTGTGTGGCGGTTCTGCTGTTTGGCTCCGTTGGTCTGAGGACAGTGTGGTAGCCGGCAGACAGTTCCGCTCTGTTTGGCTCCGCTGGCTTTTAGTGTAGCAGCGTAGTAGCCGACAGACGGTGGACTCTGTTTGGCTCCGTTGGTCAGGAGACTCAGCGTGGTAGCCGGCAGAGATATCCTCGTGTACCGGGAGTTGAGAGCATTGAGCTCCCCCATTTATGATTTGGGGTCACAGGACAGGAGTACTCCGACAGCATCCCGTCCACTCGGTCACTCGTCAGGAGCAGTGACGACAGAGTGCACGGTTGTCATAGCCCTACCCACTCGGTCTCGCCATTTGTGTGTGAGAGGACTGACTGACGTCAGGGGAGATCAGGACGCATCATTAGCATCATATGCATTGATGTATTTATATTATTGTGATTGTGTTTGCTGCATTTTGGTTGGATGCATACCTTTGACCTGCATACAGGATTATTGACACTTTCGGTTTGACGACCCTTTTGTCTGGATAGGAGTTCCTGGTGAGTACAGCTTCCTCAGTTACCTTTTCAGTTTTGCTTATTCCCTATATATGATTAGGAAGCTGTATTCCATGTTTGTTGCTGTTAGATATATCTTACTACTCATGTCCATTGGTATTCGCTGAGTTGTTGAACTCACCCCCGTTGACACTATCTTTTTCAGGTACCAGGTTATTTATGGTGTCGCTTGGAGTATCCTGTCTGCTGGTCCCCACGTCACATCAAAAGACTTATCGGTTTCACGTATGTTTTGTTTGTTTTATGTATCAGTTTGTTAGCTCTGTACTCCGGTTTTATTTTTGGAGTGTTGATGTTGTTATGTGGTATTTTGTATTTGTTATTGGTTGTGTAAGCCTAGCCGGCTAGCAGTATTGTGTTTTTGGTTTTGGTACAGCCGAGTGGGCTGCTTTATTTTTAACTGCGTGGTTGTGTCAGCCAGAGGCTGAATTTGATATTAACTGCGTGGTGTTTGTTTTCTTTATTTGTTATTATTCCAGCCGCATGTGGCTGAGGTATATAGTGCTTGTAGAAAAGTTTCAGATTGTCCGCCGTACAGGGGAGATGCTGCCGAAATTTTCTTCGGACAGAGACTCCTCTGGGGCGTGACAATTTAGTGGTATCAGAGCAGGTTTACGATACTTGCTATGTGTTTTGGATTTTTGAGATTTATCTGATATCAATTTATTTGGTATCAGAGATCGGCTTACGAGTCTTATTTTCCCGGTGTTTCAGATTTTCTGTTTTGGTCTTCTCGATGTGACTTTTCGGGTTTTGGGACCTGGCAGCAGTAGGACATCTCCAAGCTATAGGAGGTATGTTGGTATATGTTATCCTACCTTTTTGATTAGTTTATGCCCTGTTCATTATTACAGTCTATAACATGTATTAACACTCTTTACTAGTACCTGTCTGGTTGTTGTAGCATATATTATATGTGATGGGTTAGCCACTGATCTTGATTGACCTTAATAGAGATTGAGGGATTACAGTTTCTGGCGATTTTTCATATCATACACCAGTAGTTTTAGTTTCTGTTATTACTAGTTGGTTAGCAGATTGAGGCACATACCAGCCTCTGCTATTATTAGCTAGGTAGTGACTAGTAATTATATATTCTAGATGACCCAGCCAGTAGAATACAGATATACTTTAATTAGTTTTCGTCGGTAGATGATTAATGTACTCTGGTTAGATCGGTCAATAGAAAACTGATTTACACATGTTGATTTAGTGGTCGTGAATGTATTTACCTTAAATGCTTATGGAGGATTAATGTAATCTTGATCAGTTGATAGGTGACCGATTTAGTTTTGTTGGACCGAGCAGTAAAGGACAATCATACCCTATTTTATGGAGATGCTGATCTTTGGGTTGTTTGTGCTTAGATTGGTATCTAGAGCACATTTGAGTACATGTTTTGTACTGACGTGGAAAAGACTGAGTTGATCGTATATCATTGTCGATTTTGGTCAGTCTTTAGAGGATTGATTTATCCTATTCCGTGGGTACCTTAAATTTAGACTGTATGTATCTTGTAGGATAATTTAGAAGGTGGCGTAGGGTTTGTGTGGTAGATTGGATTTAAAATATGTTGATTATGCATATTTATGTGGTGTGTAGATATGATTGTTATGAGTTGAAGGAGTTCTATGATGGATAGTTCATTTGCAGATAGTGTGAGTATTCCCATCTTGATGTGGTTATTGTAGGTTCCTTGTGGATTATAGCTATTTAGTTAGCTGTACGTGCCTGATTGACATGTGGGAGGTATTATACTGAATATACCTGAGTTGTGTATATGTTTGGTGTACAATAATTGGAGGATTATGTCGATTATACCTATGTTGTGTGTGCACGTGTGCCAAGTGTATTGTTGGTAGTATCATGAGGATTCTACTTATGTTGAATGCAGGCTGTGGAGTGTCTGCATTATGTCATTTGTTGGACTACCTTGTCAACCCATTTTCTTATCAGCGGGTGACCCACTACGATATTGATTGAGTTGACTATAGATTTGATTTGCTTACTGGGTTGTTATACCCTAGGCTACCCACAGTGATTTGTGGTAGAGAGATCTCGTGCAGTCTCTAGCTGGATAGTTAGGTGCCTTGGACACTTGTGTATTGTTTATGGTGGAGCGTTGCTCCCACATGTTATGGATCGTTTGTGGTAGAGTGTAGCTCCCACATATTATTGTTTGTTTGTGGTGGAGCGTTGCTCCCACATATTACGGATTGTTTGTGGTAGAGCGTTGCTCCCACATATGTGGTATTTCGTGTGATAGAGCATTGCTCTCACACTGGAGGATTTATTTTTGGATGATTTCTATACTGTTGGTGATTAGATCTCAGACTTATTATCAGGGATCTTATGGTTAGGAATATCTGTGATACAGACATTATGTGTCTTGGTTTTACCATTAGGGTTTGCGGTGCCCTAGATGTTATCATGATGATTCTGGTATTTTGAGGATGTTTGGATCGGTTTCCATTATTTTTGTTGACGATGTTGTGATCTATTTCGGATCCGCGGTGAGTCAGGTACACCACCTTTGCTTAGATCTAGAGTTGTTTCGACGAGAACATCTATATGTGATGATCAGTAGTGCTTATTTGGATTGTCTTATGTGATGATGATTGGGACACGCGGTCACCAGTAGGAGTATACCGTGGTTTCCATAGGAGATAGAGGTTGTTACTGTGGGGAGTAGACGGAGTCTATAGAAGAGGTTCGCAACTTCCTTTGTTTGGCTCTATATTTCCGGAGATACGTTGAGGGTTTCTCACGGATTGTTATGTTACATACACGCCTGACCAGGAAAGGCGTGAAGTTCACGTGGTTTGAGGATTACAAGACCAACTTTCAGGAGCTGAAGCGGAGTTTAGTGTCGGCTTCGATTTTTGGTTGTACCTTCTGGAGAGGACGAATTTGTGCTCTATACCGACGCATCTATTCAGGGTTTGAGCACTGTTCTGATGCAGCACGATAGAGTGGTCTCCTATGCTTCTCGACAGTTGTAGGAGCATGAGTAGAACTACCCAGTATATGACTTGTAGCTGGCCGTCATTATTTTGTGCCTTGAAGATTTGGCAGCCTTATCTATACGGTGTTACATTTGAGATTCTCACGGACCATAAGAGTCTCAAATATTTGTTCACTTAGAAAGGAATCTAATCTCCGACAGGGAAGATGGATGGAGTTCCTGAAGGATTTTGATTGTACCATTAGCTATCATTTGGGGAAAAGCTAATGTGGTTGTCGTTGTACTTAGACGGAAGTCTAAAGGGACTTTAGCTTGCCACCGAGTTGTGGTCACAGACTTGATTCAAGGTTTCTCCGATTTGGGCCTTGAGGGGTAAGGACAGACAGAGCAGGGTACTCTGGTTACCATGGTTGCTCAGTCGTTGATCAGGACGAGGATCCGAGAGCCCTAGGCTGCTGATCAGTATTTGCAGTTTATTTGCAGCCAGATAGCTTCCGGATAGCAGACCGAGTTCACACGAGACGAGGAGGGTATTATATACTTCCGAGGCAGATTATGCGTACTTCAGTCTCATCCGATCTTACAGGAGCTATTTCAGGAGGCTCATCGCTCTCGATTTGCTATCGACCCAGGCGATACCCGTATGTACCAAGATTGAGGCGTTCCTACTAATGGAACGGTATGAAGAAAGACATCACGGAATTTGTAGCTAGATGTCTAGTTTGTCAGCAAGTGAAGGCTGAGCACTCGGGACCTGCCAGATTATTTCTACAGAGGATTTCTGTTCCTGAGTGGAAATGAGAACATATTACCATGGACTGTGTGGTGAGTCTGCCTAGAACACGACGAGACCATGACGAGATTTGGGTAATCGTTGATCAATTAACCAAATCCGCGCACTTTTTAGCTAATCGGGGGACAGATTTCCTGGATCGATTGGTAGATCTGTTTTGCCGGGAGATCATTAGATCACGTGGTGTCCCGTTGATTATTATTTCGGATAGAGACCCCGGTTCACGTCTCGTTTTTGACAGAGTCTGCAGCAGGCCTTGGGCACGCAGCTCTGTTTCAGTACAGTTTTTCATCCGCGGACAGATGGACGGTTAGAGCGAACCATTCAGACTCTAGAGGACTTGCTGAGGTCTTGTGTATTGGACTTTGGAGGCAGTTGGGAGGACCAATTGCCATGGGTAGAGTTCGCCTACAACAACGGTTTGCATTCGGCTATCCGGATGCCACCGTTTGAAGCGTTGTATGGTAGGCCTTGTCGAATACCCACCCTCTGGGATGAGGTTGGGGAGGCCAATTATTTGGACCTCATAGAGCTCAGCTTGAGACAGAGTTGGTCCATACTATCAGACGGAGGATGGTAGAGGCATAAGACTGCCAGAAGAGTTATGCTGACCGGAGACGGAGACTTTTAGAGTTCTCCATTTGCGACCATGTATTTCTGTGAGTTTCACCCACGAAAGGGGTGAAAAGGTTGGCCTCAGAGGTAAGCCAGACTGCGATACATTGGACCTTTCCAGATCTTGGAAAGGGTGGGAGCGGTAGCTTATCGTTTAGCGCTACCACCAGCTTTGGCGGGCGTTCACGACGTATTCCATGTGTCTATACTGATGAGGTATATATCCGACTCGACACATGTACTGACGGATATCATAGTGTCCTTCAGCTTGACGTCGCCTTTGAGGAGGTTCCGGTACGGATTTTGGACCGAAAAGAGCGTCAGTTGCGGAACAAGACTATCCGACTGATTAAAGTCGGATGACAGCATCATTCAGACGAGTAGGCTATTTGGGAGCTCGAGGATACTATCCGAGCTCAATACCCCCATCTTTTCATTTGAGGTATGTGATTTATTTACTGTTCAGCATTTGTACTCTTTACCTGTTGTTAGTATTTGCTGATGGTAGATGATGAAATTTGGGGACCAAATTTCTATTAGTGGGGGAGAATGTAAAATACCGAGAAAAAAAATGGCGAATATTGATAAGGGAATTTTATGGAATTTTTAGAAATTTTTCGGGAATTTTTCGGAACTCGTATGGACGAGTTTATGGGGATGAAAACTGAGCGCCGGGAAAGCCTATTTAGGCTACCCATTTAAGCGAGGAAATGTATATTTTCTTAATTTCCTTTTTCTTTTCCTATTTCTTTTTCTTTATCCCCGACGCCGATGCTCTTACCTGTGCCGACGGTTTCTTCCCGAGCCCTTGCGACGCCGATCCTTGCCCTACCGGCGCCTGTGCACCATTTCTTCTCTTCTCATTCTTCCTCCCAGAGACGATCTCCTCTCCCCCTCATCCATGCCGAGCCATGCGCGGATCACCGGCCACAGGAAGCCAGCACATCGCCTGTGCCCTAGCGCCTCCTGACGCCCTCTTTCTCTCCTCTGGTCGATGCGACGCCGCGAGCTTACGCCGGTCGAACCCTTCTTCCTTTCTGATTTCTTCTTCCAGCCACCGAGCAGAACTGTCTTCTCTTTGCCCTAGCGTCGGCCTCTCCTTCTCCTTCCCGAGACACACCAGGCGCCGCTACCAATTGGGGCTGGACAGAGCAGCGTCGGCGCCCTACCACCGACGCTTCGCCGAAGCTTCCTTCCTCCTCGTGCCTCTGAATTGGAGCGATGGTGCTGTTCCTCTCTGCACTAGTGCCGGTCGTCGTTCTCTTCGCTTCTGCCAAGTGCCACCGACCCCTTTTGTGACCTAGGCTCCATCTCCTCTTCAGAGTAAGGGGTTTAAGTAAGGTAACGGCAAGGTGAGTTGGGTTGATGTTTGATCCGTAAACTCCATTGCTTGGTCTTGTTCTTGATTTGTTTAATTGCAACAGTAAGATTCTTTTCTGCAGGGTTGTGTGATGTGGATCAACTAGCAAGGTTGGGAAGAAGGAAGTTGGATGTTTGTTTGGGTAAGGAACTGAATCCGATTAGACATCTAGTTGATAATCTTTAATTGGTTTTGAATTTATTAATCTGTTGAGATTGGAGATTTGATTTCATTTCCAGTTGTGGATTTAACTAGAGTTTAGTTACAGACTTAGATTCATTGTAATCATTTATTTGAGGAATTGTTAAGGTGGATTGTGTTGACAGAAAATGGTTATCAGGTGTTGGATGAGTTTTCGAAGAAAAGAGTGAGGTCATAAGATTGGATTATTGAGGTTTCGGTTTGCATTATCCGATCTACGATAAACCTAAGTGTTGATTGTATATTTATTTCAGGGTTTTGATTTGAGACAAGAGCTCTGATTGAAGGACATACAACACGATCTACATTGGAGGCGGGTACCTCTTGACTTATCTTTTACGATATTGTCTATGGATATGCATAGTATTTTATAACTACAAGCAATGAACATGTTTGTCTTTGGTATGGCACTGTTTGATATCCATAGCATGTTAGGTTTATTGCCTGTGAAGTATCCGTACTTATATCTTGTGATTTGTTACCATGAGTATCTTGTTGCCATGAGTACTTAATTACCATGAGTATCTTAGTTTCTAGAATAAGTGACATACCATGTTTTACTGAGGTTAGGACTAGGTTCTGGACTTTTGGTTTCAGTCATGTGTATCGAGACTGTCTGATACTTAGGTTTTATGCCATGACTGGCTTGTGTACCTCTATTTGTATATCATATATGATTCGTGTACCTAGATTCTGATTCTTTGATCTATGTATATTGTTGGTACATATGTTATGGAAGGAGGATATGTTTAGGATCTAGGTTGTTATACCATAGAGGATCTGTATACCCTAGATTCGTGGATTTGATTCACTGATACTGTGGTACCCATATTATACATTTATGGATATGGTTATGTTGATCAGTTTTTGCTATGCATAGTGACATGCATCATGATTGCATGCTGTGCGATTGTCGGCTCCACTATGGTTGAGCACATCGCTAGTTACATGTACTGCACACACCACCACTCATGGGTTAGTGGTATATCAGACAGGTGTGTGGCGGTTCTGCTGTTTGGCTCCGTTGGTCTGAGGACTCAGCGTGGTAGCCGGCAGACAGTTCCGCTCTATTTGGCTCCGCTGGCATTTAGTGTAGCAGCGTAGTAGCCGACAGACGGTGGACTCTGTTTGGCTCCGTTGGTCAGGAGACTCAGCGTGGTAGCCGGCAGAGATATCCTCCCCGTCATCGTGTACCGGGAGTTGAGAGCATTGAGCTCCCCCATTTATGATTTGGGGTCACAGGACAGGAGTACTCCGACAGCATCCCGTCCACTCGGTCACTCGTCAGGAGCAGTGACGACAGAGTGCACGGTTGTCATAGCCCTACCCACTCGGTCTCGCCATTTGTGTGTGAGAGGACTGACTGACGTCAGGGGTGACCAGGACGCATCATTAGCATCATATGCATTGATGTATTTATATTATTGTGATTGTGTTTGCTGCATTTGGTTGCTGCATTTTGGTTGGATGCATACCTTTGACCTGCATACAGGATTATTGACACTTTCAGTTTGATGACCCTTTTGTCTGGATAGGAGTTCCTGGTGAGTACAGCTTCCTCACTTACCTTTTCAGTTTTGCATATTCCCTATATATGATTAGGAAGCTGTATTCTATGTTTGTTGCTGTTAGATATATCTTACTACTCATGTCCATTGGTATTCGCTGAGTTGTTGAACTCACCCCCGTTGACACCATCTTTTTCAGGTACCAAGTTATTTATGGTGTCGCTTGGAGCATCCTGTCTGCTGGTCCCCACGTCACATCAGAAGACTTATCGGTTTCACGTATATTTTATTTGTTTTATGTATCAGTTTGTTAGCTCTGTACTCCGGTTTTATTTTTGGAGTGTTGATGTTGTTATGTGGTATTTTGTATTTGTTATTGGTTGTGTAAGCCTAGCCGGCTAGCAGTATTGTGTTTTTGGTTTTGGTACAGCCGAGTGGGCTGCTTTATTTTTAACTGCGTGGTTGTGTCAGCCAGAGGCTGAATTTGATATTAACTGCGTGGTGTTTGTTTTCTTTATTTGTTATTATTCCAGCCGCATGTGGCTGAGGTATATAGTGCTTGTAGAAAAGTTTCAGATTGTCCGCCGTACAGGAGAGATGCTGCCGAAATTTTCTTCGGACAGAGACTCCTCTGGGGCGTGACAAAAATACATGTATGCATTAAGGAGGAAGGGAAGCAAAGTATCTTGATTTTGGAAAAAAAATACATGTATGCATTAAGGAGGAGGACATCTTTTCATTAAACATCTATTTAGTCTCCTCTTAATATCAATAAAAATAGTATCTTGATTTTGGAAAAAGAAAATTTTCATTAATATATGTATATATATTATTTAATCGGGTATTCGGATCGGGTATCGGGTATTGATAGTCCCTCCATACCCATCTCCATTCGAGTCGGATGTCAAATCCTCCATCTGGTTAGGATGAAATTGTCATCCCTAATTGTTGCCTGTAGAAGGTATAGTTTCTGTTATTCTAGCAATTGCAGGTTCAACATTCATAACATAGCATCCATCCTCCAGCATATAAAGGATCAATCTCTAAATCACTTCACCACATGGTACAATTAAGCAAGAGAGGAAGAAAAGACAGATCAGAGGCAAGGTTTGTTTCTACACGATGCACAGAAATACAACAAATAGATGGTATGTAGTTACACGATGCAGACAGATGAGAGATCATGTCCTGCACCAATTAAAGGTCTCCATTGCACCCCTAAAAAACCCCCATAAGTACAAGCGAATGACTAAATGCAGAGTGATGGAATTGGCAGAGACCTCTAATATCACATATGACATAGAATAGTACAAATATGAAATCTGACACCGATATGTTATTTTTAGTGACAAATACACGACATTCTTTAGAAAAAGGTGAAGAAGGATTTGCTTTGTGCCTATCACACAGCTGCATGTTTCTAATCCATAGCCTATGCCGCACCTGATATTTGGCGCTCGAAATTCTACTAAAATTACTTTTTCATAAGAGATGTTGAAGTGAACCATGTCCCTTTTCTCAAAGAGATGATGAAATGAATATCCTAAGTGAGAAGGAAATTACAAAGGACTTTTGTTGAAACCTTCATCTTCCCTTGGAAGCTTTGAGCACCAAATACTTATTCACATGAAAATTAAGAAAGATTTTATGCGAAGTTATGAGTATAAAGATGTTCAATGGATCAATTTTTTCTACCTCTCATCAATTGGAATGCTCCTCCAGATGGCTATGTCATGGAATTATTGACCTAGAGCCTCAGTCAACTACAAGTCATATCTAGTTTACTATTGCTCTAGAAAAATCATTTTGTTCACCGACTCTATGTTGTTTCTTCGAGAGCATGAAATAAAACGAAATCAAAGCAGTAACCACTCACAGTGATCTCCCGAAGAAATCGCTGAAGATATCGTCGAAGATGTCGCTACCGCTGTCACCGAGAAGATCACTACTCGGAACCTTCTCGAACTTTTTCACCAACCAAATCCCAGCCTCCGGACGTTCTCTAACGCTTGATGATCACATCACAACTTCGCTGCACTCTCTGATCACCTTCGCAAACCTTCTGCTGCGATGCTCTCTTGTTCTCAATGGCTTGGATGCACCTTTATAAGAAGACTGTCTCCTTGGCGTTTGCAGCAAAGAGAGAAACGAAGCTGAAACCATGCCCCTTCGTCTCCTGTAACGCCCAACATCTTCCACTTGTCCAAGTTAATCCATAAGGTTATATGGTCGCATAGACCATGCCAGTCACATAGACTACACGGTGATCATGTCATGAAGACCAGAGCAAAATTAGTCACCAAGGTCAAATAAGTCACGTAGACTTTATGAGGATCAAGTCACAAAGACCAGAGCATAAAATTAGTCACAAAGACCATATAAGAACATCCATTCCATACATTAGAGAAAATGGTTCGTGCGACAACAAGCACATTGAGCATTCAATTGCTAAGAAGATTGTCACACCTTACTTAGATACTCCATAGAGCGAATCAGAGACATAAATGACTTGCCTTTACCCCAGATTAAATTATTTACATCATTATGAACATCTCTAATCCCTCATATTGACTATATGTCAAGAGCATGTTCAACATCTCCAATCAAACAAAGTATTCATAATTACATTTTATGTACTGAACTAAAAATATAACTGATACCAGTGAATAAATGTCACAGATGTAAATCAATCTTAATCTTCCTTTTTAGATAGAATTTATTCATTCTCATCAGTCGCTTTCCTAGTTATGCTCCATAGACCGAATCATCCATAGCCAATAGGTAACTTGCTAAAGTAGCAGACACTGATCAAAACTTCAAGTAGACAGCTAAATAGTCACTTAGGGTAAAATTGAGATTAACTTATAATCTCAAGGATCTCACATAGTAGAGAAGCAGGGATCCATTCTCCTACTACCCTTCTTGTCGCCATAGCACATGTGGTATGAATCACATGCTACGATGTTATTCTCTTTACTAAAAAAGCGGATATTTTTCCCAAATTTAACATCGTACAGATTTCAATCTAAGCATACCTAATGTCTAATCCTGAATTCAACATATGAATTCTAATATGGCCTTTAAGCAGATTCAGTAAATGGTCGGTGCATTTACTTCAAATCATTATACAAATGATCTCATCTTGACACAATTATCAAGGCGACCTTAACTTATGGATATGTCTCAATTCACATCTACATAAGCTATCCCATAAGCAACGGTTTTATTTCTATTTGTACTTAACAAATAGAGATGATTGTCCATGTGAGTGGACCAATCCCAATCTGCCAACATGCTTATCGAGACTTTTATTCGAATGTAACAAAGACATATACACTGAATAGATCATGGTATTTTTTATTTATCAAAATGTCTTTACAATTAGTTACATTTTTCGAAGTCCCAAAGACTTCACATGTCCATGAAATGACTCTTTAGTCAATGACTTAGTAAAAGGATCAACAAGCATATTCTGTGTAGGAATGTACTCAAGAATAATCTTTTTCTTGTCAACAATATCCTTTACAAAATTATACTTAATTTCTATATGCTTGCCTTTGCTGTGATATTTGGGATCCTTGGAAAAAGCTATCGTAACTTGACTAATACAGTACATTGTAACAGGACTCCCACTGTCCTCAGCAATCTTTAGATGCTTCAAGAACCTTCTTAGCCAGACAACCTCTTTCACAGCCGCTGCACAAGCCACATACTCAGCTTCCATTGTCGACAAGGCTACACAAGCCTGCTTCTTGCTGTTCCATGAGATGGCGCCACCATTCAGCAAGAAGACATAGTCAGATGTGGATTTTCTGAAATCAAGGTCCCCTACCCAATCTGCATCTGAGTAGCCACTTAAGCTCATATTTGATCCTTGGAAACAGAGGCAATCAGCTGTTCCTTTGAGATATCTGAATATCCTCTTCACCGCTTTCCAGTGTCTCGATCCTAGGTTTGACTAGAAACGACTATCTAAGCCAACTTCATAGCTTATATCAGGATGAGTACACAACATAGTGTACATCAAACTACCAATAGCACTGCCATATGGTTTCTTCTTCATTTCGGCTATTTCCTCAAGAGTCTTGGGATATATACTTTTGCTCAAATAGTATCTTTCGCTATAGGTGTCTGTTCAATGTTGCAATCTGACATATTGAAATGTTGTAGCATCTTAGTGATATAAGCTTCTTGAGACAAACCCAAAAGTCTTTTTGATCAATCTCTAACGATCTTCACTCCTAAGATGTACTTTGCTTCTCCCATATCTATTATGTCAAATTGTGATGAAAGCCAACTTTTGACTTCTATCACATACTTTATGTCACTTCCAACTATTAGCATATCATCAACATATAATGATTAAATGACAAACTTTGCTTTCTCCTTTCTTTAGTAAACACAATGATCCTCATTGACTATTTCGAAACCATAAGACAATATTACTTCATTAAATCTTATGTTCCATTGTCTTGACGCTTGTTTTAGCCCATATATAGACTTCCGAAGTCTACATACTCTTTTCTCTTGGCTTTCAGCAACATAACCTTCTGGTTGTAAGATTTCTTCGTCAAGATTACCATTAAGGAAAGTCATTTTTACATCCATCTGATGTAATTCCATGTCATATTGTGCTACTATAGCTAGGATGACACGCATTAACACAAACTTCACAACTGGGGAGAATGTCTCTTCAAAGTCAATACTCTCCACTTGGGTATAGCCTTTTGCAACTAATCGACCTTTGTATCGATTAATCGATCCATCTGCTTTCCTCTTTACTTTGAGAATCCACTTATTCCCAATAGCCCTTTGGCCTGGAGGAAGATCGACTAAACCCAAACTTGTTTCTTTCTCATTGACTCCATTTCTTCATCCATTGCAATTTTCCATTCTTTTCTAACTGAGCATCTCAAAGCTTCCACAACTGTTCGAGGTTCCTCATCATCAACTGGGAGAACCATCAATGCCTCATTCTCTCCGAGGAATAATCTAACGACTTCTTCTTCGAAGGTTAGACTGTTGAGAAATTGACTCATTTAGTAGCAAATTAATCCCACTCGGTTGACTAGATTCAGACATCTCCTGATCTGTTGATAAAGGAACATTATCCTCCACCTCTGTCTCATATAAAGGAATTGTCTTATCAACTTCACCTCATGTTGGGAACTCAGTTTTAGGAAAAGTAGCATCTCTTGACTCTATTTCAGAGATGGTTCCATCTTGTCGCTCACCAATAAAAACATAACCCTTAGAAGTCTCAGAGTACCTTATAAAGATACACTTCTTACCTCTGGGTCATAATTTTCCATGTTTGTGAGTCTTATCATGAACATAGGTAGCTGACCCCCAAGGTATCAGATTACTTAAATTCGGCTTTCTGCCTGTCCAACGTTCATGTGGGGTAGATGGAACTGACTTTGAAGGCACTTTGTTAAGTATATAGGGCACAACTAATAATGTATCTCCCCAATAGGAGATTGACAAATTAGTCTCCGCCATCATAGACCTAACCATTTCAAGAATAGTCCTATTTATTCTTTCAACAACCCCATTTTGCTGTGGATTTTCAGGGATAGTTAGCTGTCTAATAATCTTTTTCTCATTACACATTGTCTTGAACTAATCAGACAAATATTCACCTCCACGGTCAGTGCGCAAGGTTTTAACATTATGCTCCAATTGATTCTCAACTTCGTTCAAGTAACGAATAAAGCAATCCAATGCTTCAGATTTGTGAGAAATCAAATACACATGACCAAAACGCGTGAAGTCATCAATAAATGTAATGAAATAAAAACTCTCATTTCTAGCCTTCATATTCATTGGACCACAAATATTCGAATGAATTAATTGCAATGGTGATTCAACCCTAATAGCCTTACCAAATGGTTTCCTTGTCGTCTTTCCAGAAAGACAATGCTCACATGTAGACAAGTTAATCTTAGCATGAGTGCCAAAAGACCCTCCTTAGCTAATCTATTCATTCGTTCTTGTCCTATATGTCCTAGCCTAGCATGCCAAATATAATCATTAACATCATCATTACTAGTAAGAGCAATGTTTGAAAAACAACCATTATTATTATTTGATTCTACATCAAGAACCATAAAACCATTTGTTACATAACCATACCCAATTAACACAGAGTTAATTCGAAGTTCCACACAACGACTATAAAAATTTACATTGTAACCTAAATCAAGAAGACAAATGACGGAAACCAGATTCCGTCGAATCTCAAGAGAATACAGGACATCATGCAGAAACAAGGTACGCCCACCACGTAGGTTGAGCTTGCAAGTGCCAATTCCTTTGACTTCAATTCTTCCATTGTTTCCTACATATATCCATTTGTTGCCAGTTGGTACCCGACGGTACTCCACATATGTAGCTTGATCACGTGCTACGTGGTTCGTTGCTCCTGAATCTACAATCCACAAAGGATACGAATCAGCTAACAACATTGTACTTTCAACATATTGCTCGTGGAAAGAAGACAAAGATGGATCTACCTTTTTAGGCTCAGCACACACCCGAGCAAAATGGCCCTTCTTGCCACAGTTGAAGCAAGTTAACTTGCTCATAGGTCTCTGTCCATATCTCTTTCCTTTCTTTTTGACTTAGTTTTTAACAGCAACAACACTAGCCTCCTTTCCTTTTCCCTTTCCTTTCTTAAACCATCTTTTCTTTTTCTTGGAACCAGAACCTTTAGCTACAAAAGCTTGACCAGAAATCCTTGCGGATTCAATCCTCTCCGCCTTAAGTTCAACATGTTGTGAGACATCGGTGAAAGTCTTGATACTCTCACTGTGGGTCAGATTCTATTTCATCATTTCCCAAGAATCAGGAAGGGAACGGGTAACTTCTTGAACCTGTTATTCATCGGTCAATGCATGACCAGCAGTCTTAAGCTGGTACTCGACGGTACTCCACATATGTAGCTCGATCACGTGCTACGTGGTTCGTTGCTCCTGAATCTACAATCCACAAAGGATACAAATCAGCTAACAACACTGTACTTGCAACATATTGCTCATGGAAAGAAGATAAAGATGGATCTACCTTTTTAGTCTCAGCACACTCCCGAGCAAAATGACCCTTCTTGCCACAGTTGAAGCAAGTTAAGTTGCTCATAGGTCTCTATCCATATCTCTTTCCTTTCTTTTTGAATTGGTTTTTAACAGCAACAACACTAGCCTCCTTTCGTTTTCCCTTTCCTTTCTTAAACCATCTTTTCTTATTCTTGGAACCAGAACCTTTAGCTACAAAAGCTTGACCAGAAATCCTTGCGGATTCAATCCTCTCCGCCTTAAGTTCAACATGGTGTGAAACATCGGTGAAAGTCTTGATACTCTAACTATGGGTCAGATTCTGGTTCATCATTTTCCAAGAATCAGGAAGGGAACGGATAACTTCTTGAACCTGTTGTTCATTGGTCAACGCATGACCAGCAGTCTTAAGCTCTCGAATCATGTTACCCATCTCCCTGAGATGTTGGGCCATGGTAACATTCGAGCATTTTTTATAGCTATCAAACTTGATGGTTAGCTGACGAAGCTTACTCAGACTGACTCCACTGTACTTCTCTCTAAGGGCTACCTAGACAACATAAGCAGATGGTAATGGCTCATACTCAAATACTAGGTCATCCACCATAGAACTAATCAATATACCATTTGCAATGGAGTCCTTCCTTTTCCATACCTTATAGGCATCAAGGTCACGTCTGTTCTGTGCTGTAGAACCATCAATCAGTTCCTCCATGATTTGATTTACAGCCTTTAGAACTTCTTGTTCCTCAAGAACGTATTGTATCTTGAGGTGCCAGATTTTGTAGTTATCCCCATATAATTTCTCACCCTTATTGAGTTCAGCTATGATGTTTTTAGTTGCCATGATCTACATAAATAAACATATTATTTATTATTTCAGTGTAATTCATATATGTGCAATTATTTATTGACTTAGTATAAATTACAGTTAGTTTACAAAATCAAGTGATAACATTATTTCCACTCATCATTTGTATGTTCTAATCTAATCAACATTGATCAATCATATTACACATATCCCATCTAATGAACGAATCATTATTAAAATAAACTAATCATTTTTCATATGAACTAATCATATCATGAAATGAACTAATCATTTCTAAGTTTGTTAACATATAACATAACTTTTCATTATATAATTCTGTTCATACATAACGATAGAAATTATTAGATGACTAAAACACTAAATGAGCTAACACTGTTCATCCATAACGATAGTAAATAGAACACTAGTAACATAGATAAGCTAGCACTACTCCCACTAGGATAAATACTAGAGTAACGACCAGCATTATCCCTATTAACCTGGACTCATTTGGGATAACTCAGATGAGGCAGCTTCAGGATTCTCCATCGGACCCATTTTTAGATCTTCCTTGAATATTTCCTGGTTCTCTTCAGACTCTTCAGGCTCTTCTTCACCCATATGGTGAAGCAATTCCTCACACAGTTCTGAATATGTGACGCGTCCTTCATGACGCCCCCATACATAGTCTGCTATTACCCTAGGATACTCTGGCAATGAATGCATCAATGCCCATATCCTATAACTGTCCAGGGTTGGAAACTCTTCTTGCTCAAGTTTCCAAAATAGTCTATCAAGTCGTCTTACATGTCCGTTGACTCCACAAGCAGACTTGGTAAATAGTCCGTACCATTTGAAAAATTAAATTTAAGTAAGTCAGTACAAAACTGACTAACCAGTACAAAACCTGTTAAATTCAATTCATACATGCATAATACCATCATTATAAATCAAGAAAAATAAATCTTCTTGTTTTTCAGGAGTTTAAGTCGACTGACTGATTGGACCGGTCAATCAGGAGTCCAGATCTTAAGCTTAGTCTATTTTCCTCATTAGAACTAATCTAATTGGACAGGGATTTTCGACCTATGTTATGTTATTGTTTAAGCCCATTTGAGTCAATATCAGACTTGGTGATCAAACTTAGGTCCGTTTGATTCGTCCAATTTCTCATTGGATTAAGTCTAACCTATTAGAACAAATCTAATCTTTTTGATCAAATCTGACACAATAGAACTAATCTGGTCATATTTGATCAGCCCAACTTCTGTAATCAAGATCACCTGATGTGAGCCTAGAAGAGGCACTGAAGGGAATTGGGGGACCCATGACGAGATCCAAGACTAAGAGAATGAAGCAAGCTTTGGAAGGCTTAATAATGAGGCTCCAGGAAAAGGAGGATCAATGCACAATGGAGGCAACAACTAAATGGACCACATTCCTTCAATTTGAAAGTGAAATTGGACCAACATGAGGACCATTTTCGTATGCATTTTTGGGGAGATTTTTCTAAAGTGACTTTTGATGTCCTTTGTGGGTTTTTAATGCATTTTTGAGAGTTCCTAAGCTAGTATAATAAATACCATGCATGCATGATTACATTAAGTTAGTATTAGGGATTAGTGGTTGCATTAGTGGATAATAAATACCATGCATGCAAGCATGATATTTATTGCATAATTAGTGCATAGTGGATCTTAAGGGATGTTAAATAGGAGAACTCTTGTATGGAAAATCAAGTTTGAATGAAAATTTTAGTTTCTCTTTTGTGAGAGCTTCCTTCTAGTTCTTAGGCAAAGAACTAATTCCGATCTTATCAAGGCAACTTGTGGCGATCAAACCCCATGACTTATCACTCACCTTCTCATCTTGCTTGAGTGTGGCGTCAATACCCTTCCCCAAGCTGAATTTCAAGGCGATCCATTTACAAGGTTCCTTATCATTTGGTATCAGAGCCTTGGCTTTTCAGGTTTGTGTCTTGTTTTCATCTTTGTTCTTGTCCATCTTTGTTGATCTCTCCGTCCCTATTTATCATAAATTTCTATTCGCTATTTGGGTCCTCAATTCAAAAAAAAAAAGAAAGGAAAATTCGAAAAAAAGAAGAGAAAGGAATCATTATAGTCATTGGTTTCTGATTGAAAAAAAAAAAGAAAAAAAAAGGAGGATTTGTGAATTGAAAGGACTCAATATTCTTTCTTTGTGAAATCTGAATTCAAAGATATATTCCTTTCATTGCTCTTGATCATTGCTAAAATTCTCATTTTATCCGTTTATTTCTCTTGTTCTACTCATATTTCTCTTGTTGGTTTCTTATTCACTTGGTTGTCTACTTGTTGTCTTGAGAAAGATATTGATAAGGTTCTTTCCTTAAGAGCTTATAAAGGAAGCTGAGTGGATAAATTTGAGTGCAACCACGTGAGTAGAGTGGTGAGGTCCGTCTAACATTTCTTTTGTAATTTTCCTTGTCATCTTATTTTTTTTTCTTTGCAAGCATGAGTGGGGAAAAATCACCTCATTCCCCTAGGCGAGATCTTAATAGGCTTCAAATGGAGGCACTTACTCAATAATTTGAAAGAATGCTTCAAAGACAACTTAAAGAAATACACGAAAGGATGGACCGACTTGAAGGAGAAAATGTTTCCAACCATGGGGACAATTCTAATCATGAAGAATCTCGTCAAATTGACCCATTCTATGATTCACCAAGAGAAAGAAGGAGGCATGAAGGGGGAAGAAGGCGTGAAAGAGGAGGTAGAGACCATAGACGAGAAGATGATTTTGGAGGTGTGAAAGTCCATATACCTTCCTTCCAAGGGAGGAATGACCCTGAAACATATCTTGAGTGGGAGATGAAAATAGAGAAAATCTTCTCATGCCACAATTACAATGATGCAAAGAAAGTAAAGGTTGCTGCCCTTGAGTTCACCGATTATGCCTTAATTTGATGGGATCAATTGCAAAAGGAGAGAAGAAGGTATGGAGAGCATCCTATCAACACTTGGGACGAAATGAAGACTTTGATGAGAAGGAGATTTGTGCCTTCCCACTACCATAGGGAATTGCACAACAAATTGCAAAGACTCACTAAGGGAGTAGGAGTGTGGATGATTACTACAAGGAGATGGAGGTGGCTTTGATTAGAGCCAATATTGTGGAGAATAGGAAAGCTACCATGACTCGGTTTCTCCATGGCCTAAACTGAGATATTGGAGACATTGTGGAGTTACAATATTATGTGGAGCTTGACGACTTAGTGCATCAAGCAATGAAAGTAGAGCAACAATTAAAGAGAAAGGGCGTTATGAAGAAATCATCTTCTCCAAACTACTCTTCAAGTTGGAAGGACAAGCTAAAGAAGGAGGGTTCTTCTTCAAATTCTAAGGAGGCAGCAAGCACTAAGAGTAGGGATATCAAGTGTTTTAGGTGTTTGGGAAAAGGTCATATTGCATCCGAATGCCCAAATAAGAAGACTATGGTGGTGAGAGATAATGGGAGTATCTCTAGTGAAGAAATTACTTTTCATTCCTCTTCCTCAAGCAATGAGGAAAATGATGGAGCAACCTATGCGCAAGATGGAGATCTCTTGGTTGTTAGGAGATTATTGGGAAGCCAAGCCAAGGAGCATGAGGAGGACCAAAGAGAAAATATTTTTCATACCCGCTGCCTTATTCAAGATAAGACATGCTCTATGATCATTGATGGTGGAAGTTGTACCAATGTGGCAAGCACTAGGTTGGTCACCAAACTCAACCTCAAGACCACACCACATGCAAGACCATATAAACTCCAATGGCTAAGTAATAGTGGTGAATTGGTAGTGAACCAACAAGTGGTGATTAATTTCTCCATTGGCAAATATGAAGATCAAGTTCTATGTGATATTTGCCTATGGAGGCAAGCCACATTCTTCTTGGAAGACCTTGGCAGTTTGATAGGCGAGCTCACCATGATGGATTCTCCAACAAGTTCTCTTTTGTCCACAATTCTCGCAAATTCACACTTGTACCATTATCACCTAGAGAGGTTTGTGAGGATCAAATAAAAATGAGAGAGAAAAGAGAAAAAGAGGAGCGAGAGCTTAAGAAAAAGAAAGAGTGTGTGAAAAAGAAAATACTTGATTTTGAGGACAAAATTCAAAAGAAAAGAAAAATGAGGAAAAGAAAGAGAGAAAAATAGAAAATTTGTTTACAAGAGGAAGTGTGGCAAAGAAAGCTTATTTGACAAGGCAGCCTATATTTCTTCTTTTGTGCAAGGAAACTTGCATGGAATCTAATACTAACTCCTTGCCTAGTGATGTTGTTGTTATTTTGCAGGATTTTGAGGATGTGTTTCCCAAGAAAGTACCTCAAGGTTAGCCTCCAATGAGGAAAATTGAACACCAAATAGACCTTATTCCTAGCACTTCTTTGCCCAATAGGCCAGCTTATAGGAGCAACCTTCAAGAAACAAAGGAGATACAAAATCAAGTGGAGGAGTTATTGTAAAAAGGATGTGTTAGAGAAAGTTTTAGTCCTTGTGTTGTACCCATAATTTTGGTGCCTAAAAAGGATGGATCATGGAGGATGTGCACTGACTGTAGAGTCATCAACAACATCACAATTCGGTACAGACATCCTATCCCTAGACTTGATGATTTGCTTGATGAATTGCATGGTGCTTGCTTCTTTTCTAAAATTGATTTGAAAAGTGGGTACCATCAAATTAGGATAAGGGAAGGGGATGAATGGAAAACAGTTTTCAAAACCAAATATGGATTGTATGAATGGTTGGTAATGCATTTTGGGTTAACTAATGCACCAAGTACTTTTATGAGGCTTATGAACCATGTCTTACGAGAATTTCTTGGAAAATTTGTGGTAGTATACTTTGATGATATTTTGGTATATTCCAAGAGTTTTGTTGAGCATATTGCACATCTCCAATCTGTCTTGCATGTCCTTAGAAAGGAAAAACTATATGCTAACTTGGAAAAGTGTTCTTTTTGCACTAATCATGTGGTTTTTCTTGGTTTTGTCATAAGTTCTAAAGGAGTGCAGGTTGATAAAGGGAAAGTTAAGGTCATTAGAGATTGGCCAACTCCTAAAACTGTGAGTGAGGTTAGGAGCTTCCATGGGTTGGCAAGTTTCTATAAGAGGTTTGTGAAGGATTTCAGCACAATGGCAGCACCCCTAAATGAAATTGTTAAGAAAAACATGGGTTTTAGATAGGGAGAGAATCAATAAAATGCATTTCAAATACTTAAGGATAAACTCACACATGCAGCCATTCTTGCTTTACCTGATTTTTCCAAATCATTTGAAATTGAATGTGATGCATCTCATGTGGGTATTGGGGCTGTTTTACTTCAAGATGGTCATCCCATTGCATATTTTAGTGAGAAACTAAGTGGTGCCACTCTCAACTATTTCACTTATGATATAGAGTTGTATGCACTTGTTAGAGCATTGCAAACATGACAGCATTATCTTTTGCCTAAAGAATTTGTCGTTCATAGTGATCATGAATCTTTGAAGTATTTGAAAGGGCAAGGGAAGCTCAACAAAAGGCATGCCAAATGGGTCGAATTTCTTGAACAATTTCCTTATGTGATTAAGCATAAGCAAGGAAAGGTAAATGTTGTAGCAGATGCACTTTCAAGAAGGTATAACTTGTTAGTTACACTTAAAACTAAATTGCTTGGCTTTGAACATATCAAGGAATTATATGTACATGATAATGAGTTTTCCCAATTATATGCTGCGTGTGAAACGAAATCACAAAATGGGTTTGTTAGGCATGACAACTACTTGTTTAAGAATAAAAGACTTTGTGTGCCTAAAGGATCCATGCGTAAATTGTGAGTTAGGGAAGCACATGAGGGGGGTTTAATAGGACACTTTGGGGTTCAAAAGACCTTAGAAATGCTGCTTGAACATTTTCATTGGCCACACATGAAACACGATGTGCAGAAATTTTGTGCACGGTGCATTGTGTGTAGAAAAGCAAAATCTAAGACATTACCTCATGGACTTTACACGCTTTTGTCTATTCCTAATTTTCCTTGGACTGACTTGTCTATGGATTTTGTTTTAGGGCTACCACGTACCCAAAAAGGTAAGGACTCCATTTTTGTGGTAGTTGATAGATTCTCTAAGATGGCACACTTCATACCTTGCCACAAAGTGGAAAATTTGTTTTTCAAAGAGGTGGTAAGACTTCATGGCATGCCTAGGAGCATTGTTTCAGATCGTGACAACAAATTTTTAAGCCATTTTTGGAGGACCTTATGGAACAAGCTGGGAACAAAGCTTCTTTTCTCTACCACATGCCACCCACAAACTGACGGCCAGACTGAGGTGGTAAATAGGACACTTTCTACTCTTCTTAGAGAAATTATTAAGAAGAACATTAAATCTTGGGAAGAATGTTTACCTCATGTTGAATTTGCTTATAATAGGGTGGTCCATTCTACTACTCAATTTTCTCCTTTTGAGATTGTTTATGGGTTCAATCCACTAACACCTCTTGATTTGCTTCCTTTACCTAACACTTCTTCTTTAGTTCACAAGGATGGCAAAACAAAGGCAGAATATGTGAAGAAGCTTCATGAGCAAGTTAAAGCTCAAATTGAGAAGAAAATGGAGCAATATGCAAATCGAGCCAACAAAGGGAGAAAAAGAGTTGTCCTTGAACCCGGTGATTGGGTGTGGGTTCATATGAGGAAGGAACGATTTCCTACCCAAAGGAAATCAAAGCTTCAACCAAGAGGAGATGGACCATTCCAAGTGTTGGAAAGAATTAATGACAATGCTTACAAAATTGATTTGCCTGGTGAGTATGGTGTTAGTGCAACATTTAATGTGACTGATTTGAGTCCTTTTGATGTAGGTGATGAATACCTAAATTCGAGGACGAATTCACCTAAAGAAGGAGGGAATGATGTGAGCCCAAAAGAGGCACTGAAGGGAATTGGAGGACCCATGACGAGATCGAAGACTAAGAGAATGAAGCAAGCTTTGGAAGGCTTAATAATGGGGCTCAAAGAAAAGGATGATCAATGCACAATGGAGGCAACAACTAAATGGATCACATTCCTTCAATTTGAAAATGAAATTGGACCAACATGAGGACCATTTTTGTATGTATTTTTAGGGGGATTTTTCTAAAGTGACTTTTGATGTTCTTTGTGAGTTTTAATGCATTTTTGAGAGTTCCTAAGCTAGTATAATAAATACCATGCATGCATAGTTGCATTAAGCTAGTATTAGGGATTAGTGGTTGCATTAGTGGATAATAAATACCATGCATGCAAGCATGATATTTATTGCATAATTAGTGCATAGTAGATCTTAAGGGATGTTAAATAGGGGAACTCTTGTATGGAAAATCAAGTAAGTTTGAATGAAAATTTTAGTTTCTCTTTGGTGAGAGCTACCTTCTAGTTCTTAGGCAAAGAACTAATTCCGATCTTATCAAGGTAACTTGTGGCGATCAAACCCCATGACTTATCACTCACCTTCTCATCTTGCTTGAGTGTGGCGTCAATACCCTTCCCCAAGCTGAATTTCAAGGCAATCCATTTACAAGGTTCCTTATCATCACCCCAATTAATTCAATAATAAACCGAACTGGTTAAACTAACAAATAATTTTAACCAGATCTAGGTATCATTGAATCAAACTGGTCTGCTTGAATCAATTAATAATTTAAACCAAACCTGGGTTTGATCGGACAAGTTTGTATGGTTCTATTTTCAGTAAATTGAACCATAAATTAATTAAAATTTATTAATAAATTAATAATACATTTTCTTATGTATTTAATTAATTAATAAATATATTTAATTAAAATTTAAACATCACTGTATATAATATACGTGAAGAGAGAAAAAAAATATGCATGCACTATGCTTCGTTTTAAAAAACTACTCTTCATGTCTTTTTTTCACTCTTGAATCGATTCATGAATCGATTCAGTGCACGCGTTTTTTGTTTATTTACTATGCTTCGTCAAAACGAAGCACTGCTCATCCTTTTTTCTCTTCAATCGATTCAAGAATTGATTAAACCACTGTGCGCGATTTTGAATCGATTGAAATGAAATTTCAATCGATTCAATTCAATTGAATCGATTGGTTAATCGAGTCAATTTATGAACAGTGCTCACTATTCATCTTCTTCGTGGCAGAAAGGAAAAAAAATGCGAAAATCCTGATTTTCATGCTTTCAAAACTATGCTCTGATACCATTGTTGTTTCTTTGAGAGCATGAAATAAAACGAAATCAAAGTGGTAACCAGTCACAGTGATCTCCCGAAGAAATCGTTGAAGATATCGCCAAAGACATCGCTGCTGCTGTCGCCGAGAAGATCACCACTCAGAACCTCCTCGAACTTTTTCACCAACCAAATCCCACCCGCTGGACATTCCCTAATGCTCACTGATCACCTCACAACTTCGCTGCACTCTCTGATCACCTTCACAAACCTTCTGCTGCGATGCTCTCTTCTTCTCAAAGGCTTGGACACACCTTTATAAGAAGACTAAGGAAGACGAAGGGGAATGGACGCCCCTTAATCTCCTTGGCATTTGCAGCAAAGAGAGAAACAAAGCTGAAACCATGCCGCTTCGTCTCCTGTAACTCCCAACACTCTCGCACTCAATTGACTTCCCAATCAACTAACTTTCTTATTATATTGAAAGTGATTCTCCTTTACTTGGCTTACACTCCTCATATGCCTATGCAAAGACCTAGTGCAAAGCGAAATCCATAAAATATTAGGGACTAGCAACCCTTGGTCAAAGTCTTCAAAATAAACAATTAGGTAGTCTGCCCTACCCAGCACATTGTTTTTGATGTTGCTACCCAAAGACACAAACCTCCCTCACTCTCATATTTCCATGTCTTAATCTCATCGATGTTCCTTGCTCTAAAGCCCACTTCATGCTACGCTTATAGTCAATCAAATACACCAAGCACCTCGAGCTTGCATCACGTTGTCTAATACTCCATTCGTATGAGTACATCACCACTCAACCCTCCACCCGCTCTAGAGTGTCTTCAATGGTCCACCAAAGTTTAGACACTCATTCCAAGTCTTTTAATTCTCTGAGCACAACCAACATACTATGTCAAGTCAACCAACTCTGTAAGTTTTATGTACAATATTTTATATATATATATATATCATTGGTACAAGTCAAACATAACTTAAACTCTTTACCAAAATCATCAAGACATCATATACAAATCTAACCACCTAGGAGCATTTGTCTCTCCAACACTAAGATGCCCCTAAGATATGACACTACTTGAGTGGGAACTAACACCCTAAGTTCCACACTTGGAACATGGCCATTATCTATCACCAGTATTCTTCATTCTACTTATGAAGTTGTTGTAACTTGAATTGCAATCAAGTTCATACTCATCTACTGAGCATATGTGTCAAAGCAATAAACACATGATAATGTGTCAAAAAGTTTGTCCCCAACTTGGAGTGTCCATCTTGGCATCCTCTAAGAGCTACAACTGATAGTGGTATTATTATTGGATCCTCATCTCAATGGTCCTCCTTATCCTTGTCCTCGTGGATCAATATATCCTAATGTATTTTTTAGGTTACTAGATATGAGAGGTCGATAGTCAAAATTCCCATGGTATAGGATACATCGATCCTTAATTGACTATGATAATATGAGTATAAGTACATGCTCCTTATCCATTACCCAAATGATAGTGGAAAAAATAGTATGGTTCTTGTTATTTCCTGAGACTATGCTCCTTGATCTCTAATAGGTTGTTGACAGATTCGACCCTTACTTTCTGACTCGGTGTTAGTCAGCACTACCAGAGACACAACATTTTCTTCATCAAGGTTGAGTCCTCAACGGGTCACTAGTCACATCCATGTTCGACCTTGACTACAATTGCGAATAGGGTTGATTGACTAAGTGTCATTATGATACACCAAGTCAAGGAATACCTACTAGATAGATATATATACAGATACACAATCTAACTAAATTAGAGAGTGTTTAACCATGCCTCCAGGGCGTAGCACAGACGGTGAGCACATGACATCTCCAGAGTAATAGTCAGGGGTCGATTCTCAGGAACTGACGAATTGGGGTTTACCCCACCATGTGCCTGACACCTATGTACCTGCATGTACCTCCCTCCATATATGTGGGACCGATATTAGGGAGACCATTAACATAACAGATCTACAATAGAGAGTGTTTAACCATAACCTAACAGGATATAGAAACATAAAAGATAAGATAATCATCAGTCGTATACCTTACTTCCTATAGCTCAGAGATGTCCTTCGGCTTGCCTTGTCCCAAACTCGAAAAATCATAAATCGAAATGAGATCAAAATCCTAAACAGAAAACTCAGCATTTGAACTCGAACCATGCTCTGATACCAATAAAATTGTCACGCCCTATAGGTATACTTGTGCACTAAATAGGACGGTACCCCTTAGTGACAATATAGGAAATACGATATCAACCCAATTTAAGCCCACATAAAACACTAATGAAATATAAACACACCAAGTCACAAATAGCAAAAATGATAATGTGTGTTTGTATGCATGCACATGTGAACATATTAAATTAACCAAAAACATAACCAACAATATAAACATTCGATACAAAGTCGAAACCCAAACTTTAAACAGCAAAAAGTAAAGTAACACTCATATACAAATCCAAACTCGAAAATCTGAACTCGAGTGGGACTCGCAGCCAGGACCTCTGAGAGACACACATCCTCTATCTGCTAACCTAGAGGATCAAAGAAGAATAACGAGTAGTGAGTATAAAAAAATATACTCAGTGGATAGAAGAAAAAATTGCATAATAATGTATTGACAAGAGATCAAAGGATGGAGTCTCAAGTAAAATACTTACTAATCAATGTAGGTATCCCAACATAATCACCAGCGAACTAAAAGTATAATCAACAAATCGGGAGTATATACAATACGTCTAAATTTGCACGAACAAATAGATGACTGGCATATAGTAAGTATATAACAAACACTGACGACAGGAGAACGCTCTACCACGGATGGATGATGTGTGTAGATTATATACACTTTTATGCATGTTTGGACGCACATCTACTTGTATTTCATTAGCATAATCTATGTTTATTACACCCTATTTCTTTATAATGTCCTACTCCCATTATATTTTGTTCAGAGATATGCTCTTTTTTTATTTTGATTGATAGGATGTGATTTGGAGCAAAAATAGAGCTTAAATGAAGTCTAGAGCTTCCAAAGTGTATGGGCCATGTAGAACTCACACGGGCATGTGAAAACTTAGTTTTTCCATGTTCTGATCGTGTGGAATCCACACGGCCGTGTGAAGGCCATGTGGGGGGGCGTGTGGAGGCCGTGTGAATGTCACATGGTCGTGTGAAGGCCGTGTGGAATTTTCAACATTGCAGATTAAAACTAAAATGACTATAACTTTATGTTCACTTAGAGTTACAAGCTGTTCTTTATATTAAAATGTAGATAACTTCAAGATCTACAACTTTCATGAACACTTCAACCAGAGAAATGTTAGATTGTATACTAAAAGGCTAGATTTTTGTAAACATTTATTTTGAAATAAAGAATCACATTGGTCAAATGTCTACATTTATATGCTAAGTGTAGTTATTCAATTAATTTATATTGTAGATAACATGGTGTGTGGTGTCACAAACAAAAGATCATGTTATCAGTTCCTTATAAATTATAAACAGTAGCTCATGACTAAGATGGATAGGAACAAATCATTGGAATAGTCGGTGTAATTTGGTATTAGTTTATCTTGATTATAAAATTACACTAGTACACTCTGAGTGTATTGAGCAGGACCATTTAAGGTAGTTTCTTTTTAGACTGACTATATAAAAGAACAAGACCTTTGTTGTTATGGAAGTGTGTGCTCTTAATCCTGATATAATAACAAACACATATATTTAGTATTTATTTCTTTAATTTATCAAAGGGTGTGATTTAGTTCGATAAATCATTAGGCCCGATAAGTTGGGAAATAATATTATTTATAGTGTGTGTTGTTGATTATAGAAGGAAACTGTGTCCCAGGATTCTAGGTTGATGATGTCCCTAAGAGGAGCTCATAAGAATTATCATATAAACCCTACAGGTGGACTTAGTCCGACATGATGATAAAGTTGAGTGGTACTACTTTTGGAGCTAGATACTAATTAAAGTGAGTTGTCAGTAACTCATTTAATTAGTGGACATTCAATATCTTAAACATAGGGAGATAAACACACTCATGATAAGAAGGAGCCCATATAGTAATATGGGATTGATGTGGTAGTGCAATAATAACTCTTTAGTGGAATAAGATATTATTGATAAACTTGAGTTGAGTGTTTAGGGCAAACACGGGAAGCTCAAGTTCATCCGGAGACCAAAACCAATTCATCCTCTCGGTCCCTGTCGTAGCTTCTTATTTATAAAGTCTTATACCCACCTATACCCACCTTCTTTCCCATCCTTAGGTGGTCGGTCAAGCCTAGCTTGGAGCCCAAGCAAGGGCCGACCAAATCAAGTCTTGGATGGATCAAGTTGTGGCCGGCCCTAGCTTGGAGTCCAAGCAAGGGTGGTCGGCCACAATAAAATTAAAAGGATTTTATTTTTTAAAAAATCTTTCCTTATGTAGAAGCCATGATTTAAAAGAGAGTTTTAAAATTAAATATTTCATTTTATAGTTTCTACAAAAGATTAAGAGAAAAGGTTTGATATCTTTCCTTATTTGTAGATTGAAAGGAAGATTTAAATTTTGGAGAAAACTTTCCTTATTGTAATCATCCACATGTTTTAATAGAGAGATTTTAATTTATAAAAATTTCCTTTTATTACCAACCATGAAGGGAATTTTTAAAGAGAAATTTTATTTTAAAAATTTTCGAAAACAAATTAGGAAGTTTTAATTTTGTGTTTAAAACTTTCCTTGTTTGGAGGAGTTGTATGGGTCGGCCACATTAATAGAATAAAAGGAATTTTAATTAAATTTTCCTTTCATTGGCAAGGAAATTAAGGAAGTTTTAATTAAAACTTTCCTTATTTGCCAAGACCAAGGAATATAGAAGAGAGGGTAGAGGTGCCTCACCATACAATAATACACATCTATTATTCCTCTCCGCAATTCCTTGGTGGTGGCCGGTCCTCATCTTCTTCCTCTCCTCCTTTTCTTCTTCTTTGGTGGCCGGCGGCATCAACTCTCAAGGAGCTTGTTGGTGGCCAGATTTTTCTTGGAGAAGAAGTAGAGAAAGGAGGCTTTGTTTCTTAGCATCCCTTGGAGCTTAGTTGGTGGCCGAAGTTCTTCATCTCTAGGAGATTGTTGGTGGCCGAAACTTGCAAGGAGAAAAAGGAGGCTTGGGTGGATTCTCGTCTCGGTAGATCGTCGCCCACACGACATCCGAGATAAGAAGAGGAATACGATAGAAGATCGTGAGGTTTATTAGCTACAAAGAAAGGTATAACTAGTTGTCTTGTTCCGCATCATACTTGTTTTCTTTGTACGGATTTTGAAATACCAAACACAAGAGGCTAACATTTCTAGGTTTCAAATTTATGATTCGAGTTTGTGTTTCTTTTGTTTTTTTGATCTTGTGATTCGATTGTTCTTAATGGTTAAACCTAGGGTTACTATAATGAGATTAAATATTGAATTTTGTTGAAAGGCATTATCTAGGAAGTGGTGGATGCTCTCATAACCAAGAAGGCCTAGTGCCTCGCCATGTTTAACCTGGAAGCCAATCTCTAAAATAAATATTTAATTGAATTTGTAGCATAGGTGGATTTGGATTAATAATGTTAAGCATCGTTTGCAATCAATGTCTAAACCTCTAAGAACAGATAAATTAAATTTGGAATCAATAATGTTATGTTCTGTTTGTAATTCCAAATTTAATTTCTAAAGAACACAATAGGTTGTTAGGAATGGTTCAGGACTTGTACAAAATTTTTGTACAAGGGAACCAGTACGATATTCCGAGTAGCAACCAACAATTGGTATCAGAGCTAGGGGTTGCCTCTGTGTTTGGTTTCAATTTAATTATGCACATGTCATACATATTTTAGGCAGGATAATAGTAGGATGTGAAAATAGATTTAACTCTGTGGTTGCAGACATCCTAGAACCAACTATTATGGCCCTAATGTGATTGTGTGTGATTGGACCCTCTGGCACGTCAAGGACATTTTATGTGTGTGCATGATTATATGTATTAAATACAACAGGAGCTGTATTAGTTTTAGTATTTTACATTTTTGTTTCGATCTACATTACATGTACATTCCTTTGTGGAATATAGGATCGATATATGTAAAATTCTATTTTTGTCACGAATCGTATCCTTACGAGGCGTGGTACTATTTGTGGACCAGAGGCGCAGCGGAAAAAGAAGCAAGATAGATGCGGCGACTAGACCCGATTGCGGTGGCTAAAGATGGCAATAGCTAGGGTTGGCTGCACACGGAGGACAATGATGGAAAAGGCCATAATAGTTGGAAAATTATTTTTCCATATTTATTGCTTTATTTGTTGTGATGTGTGTGTGCATGGTTAAAATTCCTCACCTTAAATAACTAAGTGGGAGAGGGATTAGTAAATAAATTCCACGGTCTCCATTACTGGTTTGTAAGTGATGCAACAAACTTGCGTGTTGGCTCTGAGTGCCTCCCTCCACAACGGATGAGTTTGTTTGCGGATCATTAGGTCAAACTTCCTTTATGGATGGTTATAGGAAATTATTTAGGAGCATGTGATCTTCTCCAACTGAAGAGACACAATCCTATTTAATGGACTAAGTATCAAGTAATGGTATACACTTAGGCACATTTAATAGTATCCTCCCCAACGGAGTCACTGCTATTATTTGTGTGACCAAAGGAATACCAACTATTAATTTTATTTGTCATAAAGTTAGGATGATAAGATAGTAAAATTAATGGGTAAGACCCTCCTCTTACAAATATTTGATTTTGTATACGTCCACAATAACGTGGCATGCAAAATTAACGGTGTTTTGAGGTGTTAGTAAATTTAAATCATACTATTTGAGGAATTAATATTATTATAAATTTAGAGTCTTGACCAAAAGTTTTTTTGTGATTCTTAGGATAACTTTCAACTCACTGGCTATTATATTGAAAGAGAACAAACTTACTGGTCCTAATTACATAGATTGGAAAAGAAACCTGGACATTGTCCTAACTACTGAAGGCTATAAGTTTGTACTGTTAGAGGTCTGCCCTAATATGCCTAACAGTGATTCTAGTGAAGAGGAGATTGAGCATCATAAGAAATGGGTCAAGGCAGATGAGATGACACGGTGTTACATTTTGGCTTCAATGTCAAATGTACTGCAACATCGGCATCAGGACTTACCAACTGCCTATGACATGATGAACAATCTCAAGGAACTCTTCGGATACCAGAATCAGGCTGCTAGGAAAGAGGCAATGAGAAAATTAATGACAACCACCATGTCAGAGGGGACACCCGTAAGGGATCATATCCTAAAGATGATGGCTTATTTGAACAAAATATAAATCCTTGGAGCTGAAATCGATGGGGAAACCTAGATCGATATTATTCTCCAAACGCTACCTAAAAGTTTTGAGCAGTTCCGACTGAACTATAACATGAACAAAAGGTCTTATACGTTGGCGGAACTTCTGATAGAACTTTAGGCAGCAGAAGGTATATATTTCGTCATAGTTCTCAGATTCACTTAGCTGAAAATATTTCTACTTCTAAGTCGAAAGGCAAGAAGAAGAAGAAACAGGCTGACTCAGTAAAGAAGGTGAATAGATCTCTAAGTACTAGACCAAAAGCTAGAGTGAAGAAGCCAAAGGGCAAGTGCTTCATCTGCAAACAGTCGGGACATTGGAAGGCAGACTGTCCTCGTAGGAGAGAGAACAATAAAGGTATATCTTATTCTCTAGTATTTGAAACATATTTAGCGATGTTATCTACCAGCACCTGGTGTGTAGATACAGGAGCGACTGATCATGTCTGCAATACATTGCAGGGGTTCCAGGAAACTTGACGACTATATGAGGGAGAGATAACCGTCAACATGGGCAATGCTACGAAAGTGGCGATTGTTGCAGTGGGAGACCTCTACTTATCATTCGATAGGAATAGAACTTTGGTTTTGAGAAATTGTCTTTATGTACCAACTTTTAGAAAGAATTTAATTTCAGTTTGTAAACTGTTTGTGGATGGATATACTATTTCTTTCGATGACAAAGTAAGTGGTTGTCAAGAAAAATAGGATAATTATCTGTTCTGGTACATTAGTTGGCAATTTGTATACTCTAAATCCAAAAACTCTCATAAAGTAACAAATGAAAATTAATAACACATCTTCTAATTCTAATAATAGAAAGAAACCTTCGGACACATATCTTTGGCATCTAAGGCTTGATCATATTAACTTGAGTAGGATTCTATTAGAGTGTATACTAAAAGCCTAGCTTTTTGTAAACATTTATTTTGAAATAAAGAATCACATTGGTCAAATGTCTATATTTGTATGCTAAGTGTAGTGGTTCAATTAATTTATATTATAGATAACATGGTGTGTGGTATCACACACAGAATATCATGTTATCAATTCCTTATAAATTATAAATAGTAACCCACGATTAAGATGGAAAGGAACAAACCATTGGAATAGTCGTAGTGTAATTTGATATTAGTTTATCTTAACTATAAAATTACAAAAGTACACTCTGAGTGTATTGAGCAGGACCATTTAAAGTAAGTTCTTTTTTATACTGACTGAATAAAAGAACAAGACCTTTGTTATTATGGAAGTATGTGCTTTTAATCCTGATATAATAACGAGCACATATATCTAGTATTTATTTCTTTGACTTATCAATGGGTGAGATTTAGCTCGATAAATCAAGAGGCCCGATAAGTTGGAAAATGATATTATTTATAGTGTGTGTTGTTGATTATAGAAGGAAACTATGTCCTAGTAATCTAGGTTGATAATGTCCCCAAGAGGAGATCATAAGGATTGTCATGTAAACCCTGCAGGTGGACTTAGTCCGACATGACGATAAGGTTGAGTAGTACTACTCTTGGAGCTAGATATTAATTAAGTGAGTTGTCAGTAACTCATTTAATTAGTGGACATTCGATATCTTAAACACAGGGAGATTAACACACTCATAATAAGAAGGAGCCCAAAATATAATTTGGGATTAGTGCGGTAGTTCAATAATAGCTCTTTAGTGGTATGAGTTATTATTGATGAACTTGAGTTGGGTGTTCGGGGCGAACACGGGAAGTTCAAGTTCATCAGGAGAGCATAACCAATTCCTCCTCTCGGTCCCTATTGTGGATTATTATATATAGTCTTATATCCATCCAAAGCCTAGCCTCTTAGCCCATGTTAGGGGCCGGCCCCTATCCTTGCTTAGAGCCCAAGCAAGGGGTCGGCCAAGCCAAGCTTGGTGCTTGAGCTAGGGCCGGCCAAGCCTTGCTTGGTGCCCAAGCAAGTGGCCGGCCAAGTGTGAAAAGGGAAGAGGGATTTTATTAAAAATAAAATTTTGATAAAATCTTTCCTTTTATGTTTTCATCCACATGGTTTTAAAAGAGAGTTTTAAATTTTAAAATATTTTCTTTTATAGATTTTCTACAAAGGATTAAAAGAGAGATTAGATATCTTTCCTTATTTGTAGTTATCTATAATGTGAAAGAAAGATATTGATTTTTTGACAAAACTTTCCTTTTTGTTACCATGATATAAAAGGAGTTTTATTTTTATCTCTTATCTTTTATAGATATCCATAAAAGGATTTAAAAGAGAGAGATTTTAATTTATAAAATATTCCTTTTATAGCCAACCACAAAAGGGATTTATAAAAGAGAGATTTTAATTTTTGTTTAAAATCTTTCCTTGTTTGGTTTGACATGAGGTGGCTGACCAATATAAAGAATAAAAGAAAGTTTTATTTTTGTAAAACTTTCCTTTTTTGGATTCACCAAGAAATATAAAAGAGGGGGAGAAGGTGCCTTCATGAGACACACAACCTATTCTATTATTCCTCTCCTCTATCCTTGGTGGCCGGCCCTACCTCTTCTCCTTCTCTTCTTCATTGTGGCCAGCGACATCTTCCTTGGTGGAGCACTTGGTGGCCGGTAGCTTGGAGGTGAAGAAGTAGAGGAAGGAGGCATTGTTTTCTAGCATCCCTTGGAGCATTGTGGTGGTGGCCAAAACTTGGATGCAAGGAGGGATTTGGTAGTTTTCTTCTTGGTAGATCGTCGCCCACACGACGTCCAAGAAAAGAAGAGGAATATAATAGAAGATCAAGAGGTTGTTGCTTACAAAGAAAGGTATAACTAGTAGTTTTATTCCGCATCATACTAGTTTTCTTTGTATGATTTTTGAAATACCAAACACAAGAGGCTTATGATTCTAGGTTATCGAATTTATGCTTTCGATTTTGTGTTTCTTTCATTTTTCGAAATTGTGATTCGATTATTCTTTTTGGTTAAACCTAGGATTACTATAAGGAAATTAAATATTAAATTTCGTTGAAAGGCTTTGTCTATGAAGTGGTGGATGCTCCCATACCCAAGAAGGCCTAGTGCCTTGCCATGTTTAACCTGGAAGCAAATCTTTGAAATTAATATTTAATTGAATTTGTGACATGGGTGCATTTTGATCAATAATGTTAAGCATTGTTTGCGATCCAAGTCCAAACCACTAAGAACAGATAAGTTAAATTTGGAATCAATAATGTTATGTTCTGTTTGCGATTCCAAATTTAATTTCTAAAGAACACAAATAGGTTGTTAGAAATGGTTCAGGACTTGTACAAAATTTTTGTACAGGGGAACCAGTACGATATTCCCAGTAGCAACTAACAGATTCAAAGGCTAATAGCCGATGGACTCTTGGGTTCATTAGTGTTGAAAAACTTTCCAACTTGTAAATCTTGCTTGGAAGGTAAAATGACCAAGAGACATTTTAAGGCCAAGGGGTATAGAGCCAAAAATGTGTTGGAACTAGTTCATTCTGATTTGTGTGGTCCTATGTCTATCCATACGAGAGGTGGTTTTGAATACTTTGTCTCTTTTATAGATGACGATTCGAGATATGGTACATTTACTTGATGCGCCGCAAGTCTGAATGCATTGATAAGTTCAAAGAGTAGAAGGCTGATGTGGAGAAACGTCATGGTAAAAGTATCAAGACACTACGGTTTGATCGTGGTGGCGAATACCTCTTTGGAGAGTTTAGGACTTACTTATCAGAGGCCGGGATTCAATTCCAATTGTCTGCACCTAGTACACCCCAATAGAATGGTGTGGTAGAAAGAAGGAATAAAACTCTTATGTAAATGGTTAGATCGATGATAAGTTATTCAGAATTACTAGATTCATTTTGGGGATATGCTCTGGAAACAGTAGTGTACATTCTGAATATGGTACCTTCTAAATCAGTACCCTCTACTCCCATGGAATTGTGGAACGGACGTCAGCCTAGTCTGAGTCATATTCGGATATGAGGCAATCCAGCACATGTGCCAAAGGGAGATACTGACAAGTTGGAATCACGTACAGAAGTTTGTCTCTTTGTAGGATATCCTAAGGGAATGAAAGGTCGTTTGTTTTATAATCCTAAAAATCAGAAGATCATCGTTAGTACCAATACTCGATTTTTAGATGAAGATTATGTAATGAACCATAAGCCCATGAGTAAAATTATTCTAGAAGAAATGTGAGAGGACACGCCTACTTTAGTACCAACAGTGCAAGATGAAATATCACAAGAAACTGCAATATGTATCACAAATGATAGACAACAATAGACAGTGCCTCATCGTAGTGGGAGGGTTGTTAGGCAACTTGAAAGATTCATGTTTTTGGGAGAGTTGTCTGACTTGATCCCAAGTAAACTTGAACCAGATCCCCGAACATATGACGAAGCACTCCAAGATAAAGATGTAGCATCTTGGCAAAGAGCAATGAATTCAGAAATATAATCTATGTATTCTAACAAAGTTTGGTAGATAGTAGAACCATCAAATAGTGTAAAACCTATTGGATGTAAATGGATCTACAAAAGGAAAAGAGGGATAGATGGGAAGGTGAAAACCTTCAAAGCAAAGCTTGTTGCGAAGGGGTATACTCAGAAAGAGAGAATCGATTATGAGAAACTTTTTGACTAGTAGTCATGCTTAAGTCTATCTAGATACTCTTATTTATTGCCGCTCATATTGATTATGAGGTTTGGAAAATGGATGTAACGACAACTTTCCTTAATGGAAGTCTAGAAGAAAACATCCATATGAAGCAACCAGAAGAGTTTATTGCAAAGGGCAAAGAGCATCTAGTATGTAAGCTCAATCGATCTATTTATGGACTAAAGCAAGCTTCAAGGTCTTGGAACATCCGGTTTAATAAAGTAATTCAGTTGTATGGATTTATTCAGTGTCCGGATGAGTCTTGTGTATACAAGAAGTGTGATGGTATTTCTTGTACTATACGTAGATGACATTTTGTTAGTTGGAAACAATATCAAAGTGTTGTCGGAAGTAAGGGGGTGGTTGTCCAAGCAATTCGATATGAAGGACTTGGGAGAATGCACACATATTTTCGGGATCTAAGAAAAAAGGGATCGCAAGAAAAGGATGCTGTGCTTGTCCCAAGCTTCATATATCGATACAATCCTAGCTCGTTTTAGCATGCAAGACTCCAAGAAAGGTTTTCTACCCTTTAGGTATGGAGTATCTTTATCTAAGGAGATGTCTCCGAAGACATCAAAAGAGATAGAAGAGATGAAGGCAGTTCCTTATGCTTCAGCTGTAGAAAGCCTAATGTATGATATGTTGTGCACGAGACCGGATATCTGGTTTGCCGTGGGCATGGTTAGCAGATATCAAAGTAACCCTGGACAAGGACATTGGACTGCAGTAAAACATATATTGAAGACCAATTTGAAGTACCTGAGAAGGCCTAGAGATTATATGCTGGTTTACCAAGCAGATGATTTGCTTCCTGTGGGTTACACGGATTCCGTCTTCCAATCAGATAGGGACAATAGTAAGTCTACATCAGGCTATGTGTTTACTTTAGGAGGTGGAGCCATTTTATGGAGGAGCGTTAAGCATAAATGCGTTTCAGACTCAACCATGGAAGCAGAGTATGTGGCAGCCTCTGAGGCAGCCAAAGAAGTTGTATGGCTTAGGAACTTCCTAATGGAGTTAGATGTGATTTCTATTTTACCCAAAATCATCACAATTTATTGTGATAATAGTGGTGCAGTAGAAAACTCGAAGGAACCATGAGTCCATAAGGCGAGTAAACACATAGAGCGCAAGTACCACCTGATATGAGAAATCGTAAAGCGAGAAGAAGTTGTTGTCACCAAGATTGCATCAGCAGATAACCTGGCAGATCCTTTCACTAAGGACCTTCTGGCGAAAGCTTTCGATCAACATGCTGATGGAATGGGAATTAGATGTATGACATCATTTATGATAACATAGTCTTTTAGTATAAGTGGGAGATTGTTAGAGTGTATACTAAAAGCCTAGCTTTTTGTAAACATTTATTTTGAAATAAAGAATCACATTGGTCAAATGTCTACATTTATATGCTAAGTGTAGTTGTTCAATTAATTTATATTATAGATAACATGGTGAGTGGTGTCACACATAAAAGATTATGTTAACAGTTCCTTATAAATTATAAACAGTAACTCACGACTAAGATGGTTAAGAAAAACCATTGGAATAGTTGTAGTGTAATTTGGTATTAGTTTATCTTGACTATAAAATTACACTAATACACTCTGAGTGTATTGAGCAGGACTATTTAAGGTAGTTTCTTTTTATACTGACTACATAAAAGAACAAAATCTTTGTTGTTCTTGAAGTGTGTGCTCTTAATCCTGATATAATAACAAGCGCATATATTTAGTATTTATTCTTTAATTTATCAAAGGGTGTGATTTAGTTTAATAAATCAATAGATTCGATAAGTTGGGAAATAATATTATTTATAGTGCGTGTTGTTGATTATAGAAGGAAACTGTGTCCTAGGATTCTAGGTTGATGATTCCCCCAAGAGGAGCTCAGAAGGATTATCATGTAAATCCTGCAGGTGGACTTAGTCCGACATGACAATAAAGTTGAGTGGTACTACTCTTAGAGCTAGATATTAATTAAAGTGAGTTGTCAGTAACTCATTTAATTAATGGACATTCAATATCTTAAACACAGGGAGATAAACACACTCATGATAAGAAGGAAGTCATATAGTAATATGGGATTGGTGTGGTAGTGCAATAAGAACTCTTTAGTGAAATGAGATATTATTGATCAACTTGAGTTGGGTGTTCAGGGCGAACACGGGAAGCTCAAGTTCATCGGGAGACCACCATGACTGAGGGGACACCCGTAAGAGATCATATCCTCAAGATGATGGCTCATTTGATGAGCTGTCCTTGCAGAAACGAGAATAATAAAGGTATATATTATTCATTAGTTGTCGAAACATGTTTAACGCTGTTATCTACCGGTACCTGGTGTGTAGATATGAGAGCCACTGATTATGTCTGTAATTCATTACAGGGGTTCCAGGTATATCTTGACTCTCCCAGAGAATAACGAAATATTCGATATTTACAGTGATGCTTCTAAATTGGGACTCGGGGCTTTACTGATGTAGAATGGCAAGGTCATCGCTTATACCTCGAGAGAACTCAAGGATTATAAGAAGAACTATCCTACTCATGACCTTGAGTTAGCAACGGTAGTCTTCGCTCTCAAGATTTGGAGGCATTACTTATATGGAGCTCAGTGCAAGATTTACACAGATCACCAGAGTTTGATGTATTTCTTCACTCAAAAAGACCAGAACATGAGACAACGGAGATGGTTGGAACTGGTCAAAGACTATGACTGTGAAATCCTCTATCATTCGGGGAAGGCGAACAAAGTGGCAGATGCACTAAGTAGGAAAGCTTGTGCCGCTCTATTGTCCTTATCTGCCATGGCCGCTCCCCTCCAGAAAGAAATAGAAAATTTTGGGCTTGAAATTGCTACTGGGCAACTCTCCACTTTGACATTAGTGTCAACCCTGCTTGACGAGATACAGAAAGGGTAAGATGAAGATACTAATATTCAGAAGATGAAGCAGGGAATACATGATGGAGAAAATGGGGAGTTTCGAGTATCAGACGGTGGGATACTATATTATGGTGATCGCCTTTGTGCCCCTAATCAAGAAGAACTACAAAAGAAAATTCTAGATGAAGCCCATGGAGCACCCTATGCAATGCATCCTGGTTCCACCAAGATGTATCAAGATTTAAAGGAACGCTTCTAGTGGTCTGGAATGAAAAGAGATATTGCAAGATATATCAGTACCTGCCTGATATGATAACGGGTTAAAGCAGAACATCAGAGACCGGGCAGAGTTCTGCAACCTATCCAGATTCCAGAATGGAAGTGGGAGGATATATCTATGGACTTCATAGTAGGACTACCCAAGACTATGAATGGATTCGATGCTATCTGGGTAATAGTGGATAGATTGACCAAGTCTGCTCATTTTCTAGCTATCAAAACATCCTACTCCATAGAACAATTAGCGTAACTGTATGTTAAAGAGGTTATCAGATTGCATGGTGTCCCCAAAACCATAATTTCTAATAGAGATGGTCACTTCACTTCACACTTTTGGGAGTGTGTTCAGAGAGCTCTTGGCAATAAGCTGCTGTTTAGCACAGCATTTCATCCTCAAATAGATGGGCAAACAGAACGAGTAAATCAAGTCTTAGAGGATATGCTACGGTCTTGTGCCTTAGATTTCAAAGGGAGTTGGTGCCGATACCTATGCTTAGCAGAATTTGCATATAATAACAGCTATCATGCTACTATCGGAAAGACACCCTATGAGACCCTATATGGGAGGAGATGTAGATCTCCTATATGCTAGTACGAAGGCGGTGGAAAGAGAGAAATGGGACTCTAAACGGATCTTATCGAGGACACCACCAAAGCTATTCAGAACATTCGCCAGAAGATAGAAACTGCTCAGAGTCGGTAGAAGAGCTATGCGGATGTGCGCCGTAGACCACGAGAATTTGATGTGGGGGAATTAGTGTTCCTCAAAGTAGCTCCTATAAAAGGAGTAATGAGGTTTGGAAAGAAGGAAAAGTTGAGTCCACGTTATGTGGGGTCGTACTAGATCACCAAAAGGGTTGGCAAGGTAGCGTATGAGCTGGAACTACCTCAAGAAATGTCAGCCATTCATAATATATTTCATGTCTCAATGCTGAAGAACCATGTTCCCGAGCATGCTTAGATCATCTTGGTTTGCTTCCCATTAAGTTTTGGG
The DNA here is from genome assembly GCF_018446385.1 of Zingiber officinale. Lineage (NCBI taxonomy): Eukaryota > Viridiplantae > Streptophyta > Magnoliopsida > Zingiberales > Zingiberaceae > Zingiber > Zingiber officinale. The sequence goes on from NC_056004.1 coordinate 66,366,680, forward strand.
ACTAAGAAGTATAATCAAGTGCCTAAAGTGCTTCCCTATAAGTACGGGGCAATTAAGCGCACATAAGGTGTTTGGTTAAATAGCAAGCAAGTGCAAGTACAAGAAATTAATAGTTAAAAGGAAGTATTTTTCTTTAAAAAGGCATGTACTTGACACAAGGTCCTTGGGTGGGCTCCTAGATCGCCTCTAGGCTCCTAGACCACCTAGTAGTACCTTAATGGGTTCGGGATTAGCTACCTCGGATCTTATTAAGGATGCGCGCAAAATGGTACAATGTCGGGCCCAAGCAAGTGATTATTATTTTCATTATTACGTAATATAAAGTTTTTAAACTTCATGGTTTGTCTTAGTGGAAGTTTCCTAAGTTTAGAATTGAGTTATGTAGTGTAGTAGTGGCAAACTCAATAATATGCCAAGATGACTATTTTATTTTGTTACTAGCATGGTTTTGTGTTGATGGTCTGCATGATAAACTAGTTTGAAAATACATATCATGTGCATATTCCGAGGTACAATTTTGGGTAAAAACTACTGGCAAAAGCATGGTTACAATGTTGCATTTTTCTTCAAGCAGTTTAAAAAGCATGTGTTCTTTTAATGTCTCATTTTGTGAGTAGATTGTACTTACTAAGCATCCACTTATTGATTTGCATTTCCTTGTACTGCAGATAAAGGTAAGGGAAAGCTCGAGTAGGAGGAGGCAGCAGGAGCAGTGCTTGGGGGTGTATGTGTGTGTGGCGGAACAATAGAAAGAGATCAAAGAGTTTGTTACTATAGGGAACGTGTAGAACTTTAGTTTGTTTTCTTCTCTTTGTTTTATATAAGATACTGGCACTAATCGGTTTAGAATGAAATTGACGGCTTGGCAGAATTTGAATGGCAAGTGAAAGTGAAAAAGAGGAGAACAAGCTTTTCTGGTAGCGAAGGGGGATCCTCCGTACGGCTCGTGGCACGGCCGTGCAAGTTCGCACAACCTTGCCCTTCCCCCTCTCGGCCAAGGTGACAAGGTCGTGTGATTCCACACGGCCGTGCCCTTCCTCCTCTCGGCCAAGGTGACACGGCCGTGTGATTCCACACGGTCGTGCCCTTCTTCCTCTCGGCCAAGGTGACACGGCCGTGTGGAATCACACAGTCGTGTACCTCCTCCCTTCGGCCAATGCTACACGACCGTGTGATTCCACACGGTCGTGTCTCTCCTTCTCTCGGTCAAAGTGACACAGCTGTGTGGGTTCACACGGTCGTGCCCCTTTCATCCTCTACCAAGGGTCACGGTCGTGTGACCCTCACACGACCGTGACCTGTTTCATTTGGGAGTGCAATAAATATCAGGGCCACACGACCTAGACTCACCAGAAGCTTCAGACTCCCTTTAGTCCTACGTAGCTGCAAGTCATGTCCTACCATTCATACAGGTTAGAATAGATTTAAGAACTAAGCAACATGTAATAGGTAAGAATGTCGAAAAAATTAGATGTACGAGGAAAGAGTAACATTTGTCCTATAGCTTAAGGGTATGAGTAAGGGCGGGAGTTACAGTTTAGTATCAGAGCAAGTTCCTGTAACGCCCGCCCTCCCTGCTAACTCTAAGGGACGGGGCTACGATACTCCATGTACAAATTTTTCTTTTTAAAACAGCGGAAGACTTAAAATAATTTTCTTAGTTTAATAAAAACTTTTCTTTTGTTTTTCTTTTCATCAAATCTGAACTACACTATCATGGCATCAATAACATGATATCAAAATTAGTAGAAACATAACATCAAGTCACACATACGGTACTACAATTAATGATACCAAAGCATAGTTCTTTAAAAGTTTTTAAAGCGGGTTCTTATTTGGTTGCCTAGCCACTGCCACACACATCTCCTTGCCTCTCCTGCTGCTCCTTTAGCTCATCCAGCTTTTTCCTTTATCTGTGGTACAAGGAAAGTAAGCTATGAGCACTGATGGCTCAGTAAGTTCCTTTCCTACTCACTAAAACCAAAAATCATCACATGATCAAAGAATGTCTCAACATAACATGATCTCAACTAGTCATGGCATAACATATCATACTCTTTAAGCATATCATGCAACATAACAAAATCATAACTAGTCATGGCATATCATCTCTTAAAGCATAGCATGAAACATAACATAATCATATCTAATCATGGCATATCATAGTATCATCATAAGGTGGCATGGCATATCAAGCTCTTAAAGCATAGCATGAAACATAACATAATCGTATCTAATCATGGCATATCATAAATCATAGCATCATCACAACATGATCATAAGGTATATGCAATATGATTTTGAAAACATGTATCCGAAAAACATGTGTATGTCTCATGATCTTTAAAACCATTTCTTCTTACATATATACTTGAACATAATATCAACATAATCAGGGCCCCGGCTTGTACCACACATAGATAAATCACGTAGATATGCGCGCTTCCTAAGTATATCCAAGGTAGCAAGTCTTGAATCATACTAGGAACTAGGTCCGGATCACACAGCCATAGACCTAGGGGCGTACTAAGGAGCCCATCCCTTTGTTTTTACTAGCCTGGATCACACAGCCAAAGGCCTAGGGGCTGATTAGGAGCCCACCCTTGGTACAAGCCTTACAAAGTAAAGTAGCATGTATAAAAATGCATCATTTAGTCACATAGCATATCATAGAAGTATGCATCACTTAGGCATACGTTATGTCATAAAAGTATGCATCACTTAGGCATACATCATATCATAAATAGTATGCATCACTTAGGCATACATCATGTCATAAAAAGTATGCATCACTTAGGCATACATCATGTCATAAAAGCATGCATATTTTCACCACATAGCATATCATGAGAGCATGCATATTTTAGGCACATAGCATATCATCAAAGCATACATATTTCTATCCACATAGCATATCATGAAAGCATGCATATTTTAAGCACATAGCATATCATCAAAGCATGAATATTTCTATCCACATAGCATATCATGAAAGCATGCATATTTTAAGCACATAGCATATCATCAAAGCATGCATATTTTAAGCACATAGCATATCATCAAAGCATGCATATTTCTATCCACATAGCATATCATGAAAGCATGCATAATTTAAGCACATAGCATATCATCCAAGCATGCATATTTCTATCCACATAGCATATCATGAAAGCATGCATAATTTAAGCACATAGCATATCATCCAAGCATGCATATTTCTATCCACCTAGCATATCATGAAAGCATGCATATTTTAAGCACATAGCATATCATCAAAGCATGCATATTTCTATCCACATAGCATATCATGAAAGCATGCATAATTTAAGCACATAGCATATCATCCAAGCATGCATATTTCTATCCACCTAGCATATCATGAAAGCATGCATATTTTAAGCACATAGCATATCATCAAAGCATGCATATTTCTATCTACATAGCATATCATGAAAGCATGCATATTTTAAGCACATAGCATATCATCAAAGCATGCATATTTCTAAGCACATATCATATCATGGAAAGTATAAATCACAAGCATACATGTTTAAGCATAAGGGTGTATCATGTGATTATACTATCATAAGAAACATGGTAACATAGTTAGCTTGGGTTCTAAGCTTCCCAATCCCTTGGGTTCTTATCATGGCCGAACCCCCCCCCTTAGATCTCAATTTAGGTAAAACCAACCTCCAAGCATGTGGAACCTAAATTATCATCACATCAATTTCATAGGAAGCATTATAAGCATGATTAACTTGGTTTCTAAGTTCTCCAAGTCCCTAAACTTCATGTGGCCGAACCCTATCAGGTGTGAAAAAGGTCCCAAATGTTATGAAAGCATGGAAACCTTAAACCATATTTATAGCATTTTTTTCCAAGTAACATAGTAAGCATATTTGAGCTAGTTCCTAAGTTCTTCAAGCCCTTAACATATGTCATGGCCGAAATTTAACAAGTATTCATTAGGGCTAAAAGCAAGCATACAAGCATGTGAAATTTAACTAACATCATGTATAAATTCATAATAAGGCATCATACAATGGGTATGGCCGAAACTTACCCTAGCCTCATTTTAGGTCATTAAACAACATATAGCATGAGAACTTTGGCTTTCTACTTATCATATTTCATGTAGAGTGACATGAGCATATTTAATTTTTGTTCTAGGGTTTCTAGGGCATCTATCCCTTCTTGGCCGAAGCATACAATGGTCCATTTAGGTCATGGAAAAATTATACAAGCATGTGACTCAATCAACATATTATCATATTTCCATAAGAAGCATTTTTAACACAATTGGTTTCAATTCTAAGGCCTCTAGGTCATTTAAACCCTACTTGGCCGAGACTCATCAGTGTTTAAATTTGCTTCAAATAGCCTAAAAGCATAGGAAGTCATACAAGTTTCATAGCATGTACAAAGACAAGCATAATAAACATACATGTGAATTGTGTCTTAGGCTTCCTAGGTTTCTTTCCTTTTTCTTTTATTTTTCCTCATGGCCGAAACCTACCAATCTCTAAACTAGGTTTTAAGTGGCCTAAAGCATGGAAAACCTAAGTAAGTTTCATGGCAAAAATTACTAAGAACATCATATACAAATTTGGTTCATAAACAAGCTAGGACCCTTGTGATCTTACATGTCATATATCATGTAACTAAATTCTCTATACCCTAATTAAGCATGAGAGCATTAAACAACTTTCATATCTTAATATCACAGAGGTCTCGAGCATGTTAAAATTTTGTTTAAGCTTTTCTAAGCTATCCATCTTATCATGGCCGAAAATCTTAATGAAGAGTTCATGAATTTCTAGCAATATTTAACATGCAATTCTTTAAGAGAACTCTATATTCTATCATATAAACATGGTTACTTAAATTTAAAGGTCTTCCTAACCCTAAGCTCTTTTCTTGGCCGAAACATATGAGTGGATTTCTTTTGGTTCCAAGTAACTTTTAAGCAAGAAAAACCAACAAAAGACCCTTAGTAATTCATGGAGGGAATCTTGTACTAGTTTGGTTAAACAATGATTTCCCTAACCTCTTTAAAATATTTTTGGCCGAAATTCTAGAGTTAGGTACTCCTCTGACCAAGCATCATATAGGTATAAAAACATGAAGGAAAACCTTCCTACATAGCATAGAAAAATATCATGAAATGAGGACTTGTTTAAACCTTCCTAGATTTGAAAACTCTTCTTTGGCCGAATTTTTTTTTTAAATTCTGTTATAGGTTTTCTAATCCTCATAAAATCCGAAAAGCACATAAAACACCTTGTACCACAGGTGAGGGGAAGCTTACTTCCTTTTCGCTTGTGGATCTAAGGTGTGGTGATGGAAGAAGTAGCCTCTTCTTCTAGTTCCCTTCCCTTGATTCCTTGCTAAGTCCTCCTTGTATCTTAGGCTTTCTTAGGAGAAAACCTTGGCTTGGGCCGAAGATGGAGGAGAGGGGAGAATGAGAGAAATGAGATAAAATAAAATCTTCTCTTTACATACTCTCTTTTATGTTAAGGGGGAAGAGGTAGCAAACTTGGTTTTTGCTTTCCTTCTCCCTTAGCCCTTTTTTTTTATTTTTTTATTTTTATTTTATTTATTTATTTGTTCTCATCATTCATGATGAAACAAGGGAGAATGAATCCCCTTAATGTTCCTCTTTAAGTCACGGCAAAAAGAGAGAGGAAGAGGGAGAGAAAAGAAGGAAGGCAAGTTGCCTTTCTCTTGTTCTTTTCTTGTTTTCTTTTGGCTAGCTTTTACTCTCATCCTTATCATGAGTTTCCCTCCTTTGCTATCAATATATTATTCCTATCCCAACTGGTTATTACCCATTAATTTTATCATTTACATCATGAGAGGTTCAAGGTTCAATCCTTGACCATTCCCTATTTTTATTTCTTTTTATTTATTTTTATTTCTTTTTGGTTCAACATTCTACTAATATTTTTCTAAGGCAAATTCATCATTCTCATATTTATCTTAAAAGCCTAGTGGGTGTTACAGTACCCCGTACCTCATAAAAAGTTCATCCTCGAACTTTAAAATAGCTACATCAGGTGACACTGAACTTCCGGCTGAGTGCATCGGCCACCTTGTTCGCCTTTCCTGGGTGAAAAAGAATCTCACAGTCGTAATCTTTAACTAGCTCGAGCCATCGGCGTTGCCTCATATTCAGGTCTTTTTGTGTGAAGAAATATTTCAGACTCTGATGGTCGGTATAAATCTTACACTGAGCTCCATATAAATAATGTCTCCATATTTTGAGAGCGAAGACCACGGCTGCTAGTTCTAAGTCATGAATGGGATAATTCTTCTCATGCTCTTTAAGTTGTCTAGAAGCGTAGGCAATGACTTTGCCATCTTGCATGAGTACAGCTCCAAGTCCTGTGATGGAAGCATCGCTGTACATATCGAAGCCTCTGTTGGTTTCCGGGAGAGTAAGAATCAGAGCACTGGTCAGTCTCCTTTTTAATTCCGCGAAACTCTTCTCGCAAGCTTCTGTCCATTCAGACTTTGTATTTTTCTTGGTGAGGGCGGTCATAGGGGTTGCAATTTTGGAGAAATTCTCTACGAATTTCCTGTAATGGCCTGCTAGCCCGAGAAAACTCCTGACTTCGCTGGCATTCCTTGGTCTGTTCCAGTTATTTACAGCTTCGATTTTGCTTGGATCCACCATAACTCCATCTTTGGAGATGACATGACCTAGAAATATTACCCGGTCAAGCCAAAACTCGCATTTGGAGAATTTTGCATATAGTTGTTTCTCTTGCAGAATCTGTAGTACAGTATTCAGGTGTTCAGCATGTTCTTCTGGGGTTCTTGAGTAGATAAGTATATCGTCAATAAAGACGATTACAAATTTATCGACATATGCCGTAAATACCCGATTCATCAGGTCCATAAATACTGCAGGAGCGTTGGTTACTCCGAAAGGCATAACTATGAACTCATAGTGTCCATATCGGGTTCGAAATGTTGTTTTTGGTATATCATCTGGTTTCACCTTCACTTGATGATAACCGGATCGTAGGTCTATCTTTGAGAAAACGGTCGCACCCTTTAGTTGGTCGAACAGGTCATCGATCCGTGGGAGTGGGTACCGGTTCTTGATTGTCACATTATTCAACGCTCGGTAGTCTATACACATTCTCATAGACCCATCCTTCTTCTTTACGAACAGCACTGGAGCTCCCCATGGAGAGTGACTAGGACGAATAAGTCCCTTGTCGAGTAATTCGGATAACTGTTCCTGAAGCTCCTTTAATTCAGCCGGAGCCATACGATAAGGTGCTTTTGAGATCGGCTGAGTACCAGGAATCAATTCAATCCCGAATTCTATCTCTCTGTCAGGGGCCAATCCTGGTAGTTCATCAGGAAATACTTTTGGATAGTTGCATACTACCCTGACATCTTCCAGCTTTGGGTCTTTGACTTGATTGGTATTAACCACGTGCGCTAGAAACCCCATACATCCTTTATCTAACATCCTTTGTGCTCTAATAGATGACAATAACTTCTCCGTTCCTTTCGGTTCCCCGTAAAACTCAAACTCTGGTTCATTTTCGGGTCGAAAAATCACTTTCCTTTTGCGGCACTCGATTGAAGCGCCGTATTTGCTGAGGAAATCCATGCCCAATATTATGTCATAATCCTGCATATCAAGTACTATTAGGTTGCAGTTGAGTTCTCGGTTTACGATCCGAATGAGTACTGCTTGCAGCATATGGTCCGATGGCATAATCTCCCCGGATGGTAAGGTTGTTAAGAATGTGTCCTCTAGAGTTCGGAGTGGTATATCTAGCTTCTTCATAAAAGGTGTTGAGACGAACGAGTGTGTTGCCCCGGTATCAAATAATACTACAGCATACTGATTGTAAATAAGTAGCTGACCTGTGACAACAGTAGAGGCATTCGCCACGTCCTCCTTGGCAAGAGAGTAGACTCTGGCGTTCGTCATAGTGGGAGGGGCTTCCAATCTTCCTTGGCTGATTGAAGTCCCTTCTATGGCAGTTTGCATCTGGTGAAGCTGTGCGGGGGCACTCCTGTTCTGAAAGTTCTGCGGAGGTGGTGCCTGAGGCTGAGTTGGGCAATTTCTCGCTAGATGACCTTCCTTTCCACAGCTATAGCACTTCCTGGTGCTTAGGAGGCATACTCCGGAATGCATTTTTCCACAAGTGGTACACAGAGGGTATTTAGTTTGCTTATTGGCCGGACCACCTTTTGTGTTGTTCCACTGTTTCCTCTTTCCACCTGAGTTTCCTTTCCAGTCGGTTCTGGTATTGTGCGATTTTTGTCCTCCAGTCAGTGCTTGGTTCTTGCCCTTGTTCATTGCTTTCTGGTAGTGCTCGGTAATCAGGGCACTGCTAACTAGCTCCTCTGCAGTCTGCGGTCTATTAACTCCGCTGGCTACGTTCAGAGCGATCTCGGGTCGGAGCATCTTTAACATTAACCGGACCCTTTCTTTTTCAGTACTGATCAGTTCTGGGCACAGACGTGCTAGGCGGTTGAACTTCTTGACGGCTTCGTTAACTGACAGATCACCTTGCCGGAACTCAGTGAACTCGTCATAGTGCTTGTTGGTCACTTGCATATGGAAGAATTCTTCTAAGAACTCTGTCTCAAAATCCGTCCACTGCATCTGGTTTATTTGTCTTTTCGCTTTTACTCGGTCCCACCACATCCGGGCATCTCCGGTAAGGCAGAACGACGCGCATTTGACCTTCTCGTGTTCAGGCCAGTCCAGTAGTTCCATTATGCTCTCCACGGTCTTAAGCCAGGCTTGTGCATCTCATGGTTCGCTGTTTCCCGAGAATGCTTCCGGCTTAAGCCTTTGCCACTGAATCAGATAGGCCTCTTGTCGGACCATCGGAATAGGGGCTGCCGGGGGTACTGGCGCGGCTGTAGGTATAACCGGTAGTGTATTCTGATTTGCCGGTGGGGTAACCGGGTTGCCTTGATGACCCATTAAAGTAGTGATCAACTGCTGTTGTTCTGTGATCTGATGCTGGAGGTCTGCGACTACCTGTGTTAGGTCTGGTGGAGTCACTATCCCCTCAGTTCGGACATTGCGTGTCCTAACCATGTTGATCTAAATAATGACAAATAGACTAGTGTAAGTGGTTATCGTTTTTTAGCCAATCTAACGTACTGTTTTGTTTGTTTCTATCCATTTGTGAGATTGTTCTGGTATTATTCCTAACCTACAGATGCAATCCTAGTCTAAAACTATGACTAAAAATAAAGAATAAGGTAGCAACCATGCATCATAAATAAAGCATAAGCAATATAATAAAGCAAAGAAATAAATAGCAAGCAAATAATATAACACAAGAAATAAAGCAAATAAAGCATAAGTATATTACAAGGAATTTAAGCGTAAGCAATATAAGAAATTCAAAGAATAAATCAAGCAAATAATATAACACAAGAAAATAAGCATGAGCATATAAAATTAAGCATAAACATTCTTACTTGGAGCCGCAGGTCGGAGGCTTGATGTGTGTGTAGTGAGCTGGCAAAAACTTTGGCTCTGATACCAACCTGTAACGCCCGCCCTCCCTGCTAACTCTAAGGGACGGGGCTACGATACTCCATGTACAAATTTTTCTTTTTAAAACAGCGGAAGACTTAAAATAATTTTCTTAATTTAATAAAAACTTTTCTTTTGTTTTTCTTTTCATCAAATCTGAACTACACTATCATGGCATCAATAACATGATATCAAAATTAGTAGAAACATAACATCAAGTCACACATTCGGTACTACAATTCATGATACCAAAGCATAGTTCTTTAAAAGTTTTTAAAGAAGGTTCTTATTTGGTGGCCTAGCCACTGCCACACACATCTCCTTGCCTCTCCTGCTGCTCCTTTAGCTCATCCAGCTTTTTCCTTTATCTGTGGTACAAGGAAAGTAAGCTATGAGCACTGATGGCTCAGTAAGTTCCTTTCCTACTCACTAAAACCAAAAATCATCACATGATCAAAGAATGTCTCAACATAACATGATCTCAACTAGTCATGGCATAACATATCATACTCTTTAAGCATATCATGCAACATAACAAAATCATAACTAGTCATGGCATATCATCTCTTAAAGTATAGCATGAAACATAACATAATCATATCTAATCATGGCATATCATAGTATCATCATAAGGTGGCATGGCATATCAAGCTCTTAAAGCATAGCATGAAACATAACATAATCGTATCTAATCATGGCATATCATAAATCATAGCATCATCACAACATGATCATAAGGTATATGCAATATGATTTTGAAAACATGTATCCGAAAAACATGTGTATGTCTCATGATCTTTAAAACCATTTCTTCTTACATATATACTTGAACATAATATCAACATAATCAGGGCCCCGGCTTGTACCACACATAGATAAATCACGTAGATATGCGCGCTTCCTAAGTATATCCAAGGTAGCAAGTCATGAATCATACTAGGAACTAGGTCCGGATCACACAGCCATAGACCTAAGGGCGTACTAAGGAGCCCATCCCTTTGTTTTTACTAGCCTGGATCACACAGCCAAAGGCCTAGGGGCTTATTAGGAGCCCACCCTTGGTACAAGCCTTACAAAGTAAAGTAGCATGTATAAAAATGCATTATTTAGTCACATAGCATATCATAGAAGTATGCATCACTTAGGCATACGTTATGTCATAAAAGTATGCATCACTTAAGCATACATCATATCATAAATAATATGCATCACTTAGGCATACATCATGTCATAAAAAGTATGCATCACTTAGGCATACATCATGTCATAAAAAAGTATGCATCACTTAGGCATACATCATGTCATAAAAAGTATGCATCACTTAGGCATACATCATGTCATAAAAGCATGCATATTTTCACCACATAACATATCATGAGAGCATGCATATTTTAGGCACATAGCATATCATCAAAGCATGCATATTTCTATCCACATAGCATCTCATGAAAACATGCATATTTTAAGCACATAGCATATCATCAAAGCATGCATATTTATATCCACATAGCATATCATGAAAGCATGCATATTTTAAGCACATAGCATATCATCAAAGCATGCATATTTCTATCCACATAGCATATCATGAAAGCATGCATATTTTAAGCACATAGTATATCATCAAAGCATGCATATTTCTATCCACATAGAATATCATGAAAGCATGCATATTTTAAGCACATAGCATATCATCAAAGCATGCATATTTCTTTCCACATAGCATATCATGAAAGCATGCATATTTTAAGCACATAGCATATCATCAAAGCATGCATATTTCTAAGCACATATCATATAATGGAAAGTATAAATCATAAGCATACATGTTTAAGCATAAGGGTGTATCATGTGATTATACTATTATAAGAAACATGGTAACATAGTTAGCTTGGGTTCTAAGCTTCCTAATCCCTTGGGTTCTTATCATGGCCGAACCCCCCCCCCCCCCCCCTAGATCTCAATTTAGGTAAAAACAACCTCCAAGCATGTGGAACCTAAATTATCATCACATCAATTTCATAGGAAGCATTATAAGCATGATTAACTTGGTTTCTAAGTTCTCCAAGTCCCTAAACTTCATGTGGCCGAACCCTATCAGGTGTGAAACAAGGTCCCAAATGTCAAGAAAGCATGGAAACCTTAAACATATTTATAGCATTTTTTTCCAAGTAACATAGTAAGCATATTTGAGCTAGTTCCTAAGTTCTTCAAGCCCTTAACATATGTCATGGCCAAAATTTAACAAGTATTCATTAGGGCTAAAAGCAAGCATACAAGCATGTGAACTTGAAGTAACATCATGTATAAATTCATAATAAGGCATCATACAATAGGTATGACCGAAACTTACCCTAGCCTCATTTTAGGTCATTAAACAACATATAGCATGAGAACTTTGGCTTTCTACTTATCATATTTCATGTAGAGTGACATGAGCATATTTAATTTTTGTTCTAGGGTTTCTAGGGCATCTATCCCTTCATGGCCGAAACATACAATGGTCCATTTAGGTCATGGAAAAATTATACAAGCATGTGACTCAATCAACATATTATCATATTTCCATAAGAAGCATTTTTAACACAATTGGTTTCAATTCTAAGGCCTCTAGGTCATTTAAACCCTACTTGGCTGAGACTCATCAGTGTTTAAATTTACTTCAAATAGCCTAAAAGCATAGGAAGTCATACAAGTTTCATAGCATGTACAAAGACAAGCATAATAAACATACATGTGAATTGTGTCTTAGGCTTCCTAGGTTTCTTTCCTTTTTCTTTTATTTTTCCTCATGGCCGAAACCTACCAATCTCTAAACTAGGTTTTAAGTGGCCTAAAGCATGGAAAACCTAAGTAAATTTCCTAGCAAAAATTACTAAGAACATCATATACAAGTTTGGTTCATAAACAAGTTAGGACCCTTGTGATCTTACATGTCATATATCATGTAACTAAATTCTCTATACCCTAATTAAGCATGAGAGCATTAAACAACTTTCATATCTTAATATCACAGAGGTCTTGAGCATGTTAAAATTTTGTTTAAGCTTTTCTAAGCTATCCATCTTATCATGGCCGAAAATCTTAATGAAGAGTTCATGAATTTCTAGCAATATTCAACATACAATTCTTTAAGAGAACTCTATATTCTATCATATAAACATGGTTACTTAAATTTAATGGTCTTCCTAACCCTAAGCTCTTTTCTTGGCCGAAACATATGAGTGGATTTCTTTTGGTTCCAAATAACTTTTAAGCAAGAAAAACCAACAAAAGACCCTTAGTAATTCATGGATGGAATCTTGTACTAGTTTGGTTAAACAATAATTTCCCTAACCTCTTTAAAATATTTTTGGCCGAAATTCTAGTGTTAGGTACTCCTCTGACCAAGCATCATATAGGTATAAAAACATGAAGGAAAACCTTCCTACATAGCATAGAAAAATATCATGAAATGAGGACTTGTTTAAACCTTCCTAGATTTGAAAACTCTTCTTTGGCCGAATTTCTTCTTAAATTCTATTCTAGGTTTTCTAATCCTCATAAAATCTGAAAAGCACATAAAATGCCTTGTACCACAGGTGAGGGGAAGCTTACTTCCTTTTCGCTTGTGGATCTAAGGTGTGGTGATGGAAGAAGTAGCCTCTTCTTCTAGTTCCCTTCCCTTGATTCCTTGCTAAGTCCTCCTTGTATCTTAGGCTTTCTTAGGAGAAAACCTTGGCTTGGGCCGAAGATGGAGGAGAGAGGGCTGAGGTTCTCGGTGAGGGAGAGGGGAGAATGAGAGAAATGAGAGAAAATAAAATCTTCTCTTTACATACTCTCTTTTATGTTAAGGGGGAAGAGGTAGCAAACTTGGTTTTTGCTTTCCTTCTCCCTTAGCCCTTTTTTTCATTTTTTTTTTCTTTTTATTTTATTTATTTATTTGTTCTCATCATTCATGATGAAACAAGGGGGAATGAATCCCCTTAATGTTCCTCTTTAAGTCACGGCAAAAAGAGAGAGGAAGAGGGAGAGAAAAGAAGGAAGGCAAGTTGCCTTTCTCTTGTTCTTTTCTTGTTTTCTTTTGGCTAGCTTTTACTCTCATCCTTATCATGAGTTTCCCTCCTTTGCTATCAATATATTATTCCTATCCCAACTGGTTATTACCCATTAATCTTATCATTTACATCATGAGAGGTTTAAGGTTCAATCCTTGACCATTCCCTATTTTTATTTCTTTTTATTTCTTTTTGGTTCAACATTCTACTAATATTTTTCTAAGGCAAATTCATCATTCTCATATTTATCTTAAAAGCTTAGTGGGTGTTACAGTTCCATCCTTCCATCACACACCTCAAGCATTGATCCTACAGCTTCTAAGTAAGAAATTACCATTTTCATAACTTTATGCATTTAGTTTTGTTATGATTATTAAGAATGCTTGTTAGGATTTAGCATGCTTATACACGGAAGTACTAATAATAGTAGATAAGAATAACGATAGGCTGACGAAATATCTCACTGGTTGGTATATGGATATGTAGAATGGCTAGAGGACGACCGGCTAGACAGCTGAGAGTTAATGAACCTCAACCAGTGGAGAATGAGTCTGCACCCCAGCCCAACCTTCTAGAAGTAGTAGCTCAACTGCAGAGAAAATTGGTGGAGTAGCAGCAGGTTATTGCCACCTTGACTGCTAATCAGCAACCTCCTCCTGTTGTCCCACCGGAAGCCAGTATAGTGACGCCTACTACAGTCGAAGTTCCTTCAGTTACACCGGTAGCACTAGAAAAAGTAGTGAGGCAAGAAGCGTACCTCATCCAGTGGTAGAAACTGAAACTAGAGAATTTCTCTGGCGCCAATGAGCCATGGGATGCCCAAGCATGGTTCAAAATCCTGGAGAGCATAATGGAGCTACTGGAGTGGCCGGAGATAGAAAAGATTAAGTGATCTTCCTTCTGCTTTACTGGTGACGCAAGAATGTGGTGGGAAAGGGTTAAGGAAAACGAAAAGTGGATCAGATGACCTGGTCCGACTTCGAGACGGAGTTCTTCGAAGAGTTCTTCCATAAGCGCGTCATGAATAAACATTATGACGAGTTCACGAAATTTTGACAAGGAAATTTATCAGTGGACGAAGTCTTGAAGAAATTTAATAGACTAGCTCGCTTATGCCCCGAGCTGGTCAGCACGGAACGAGAAAGGGTGAGACTAATGCTAAAGATGTTAAGGCCAGAGATAGTGTAACGACCCTAACTTCTACTTAGCCTTTAAATTATGCTGGAATTATATATACACCCTTTTTTTTTCTTTTGTTTTCCACCTCCTGGCCCGTACACATGTCCCCATAAGAATAATTGCAGCCATGCACTTTATTAATCGTTAAACCACATGAGTACACATGTACCACCAACATTCAAAACCCAGTAAAGTTCTTCCCAAAGCAAACAACGTACTAACCCAAACATCTCAAAGAAAAATATAACTAATCATTCAAACAATGTTTTTTTTCTCAAAACTCTCAAAGCATGGATCACATAACACTTATGATTGTCATTATTTTTATTAACGATTGACTTATTCGCAGAAGCTGCAAGGTCTTCGGGTGTGTACTGCCAACCTGGTCCGATCAAGTACCAATGCCTCCAGCCTCCTCATTTTCCTCACCTGCATCCATTCAAACCTAGTGAGTCTAACGACTCAACACGTCCCAACCATGATATCACATATTATATAAATAGGCACATGCATCCGGGATAAAAAGAAAATCATGAACATATTCATTTCCACAAACCATTTAAATTCTTGAGCATCGTATATCATTTCTATGTAACATTAAAACCACCATATCATTTAGATATGCCTACAGTATTTACCATAAATTTTTTTTTTTTGTTCGATCATTAGAAGTGACTAGTCTTCATCATTTATCCTTTATCCTTTGTTAGATTGATCAATCTCTAAACCATGGTACATGACGGCGGGGCGTCAGCAACTCCTGTCATTGGGCCGTGGCCGAATATGGGAATCTAATATTGGGGTCCCTCTGGGATCTTGTCCCGTAAACAGGGTCCTTCTGGGACCTTGGCCCTCACAGTATTCCTATCAATCATTATTTGGTCACAGTCACTCGTTTAATTTATTTTTATATTTGACTAAAATTTTCATCGTTTTCCCTAAATCCAGCATGCATTTTAACATCAACATTAATTTAAGTTCATGCAAGCTTTTATAAATCTCACAAAAAGACATTTTTATCGTATGCTATGACTATCCAAGACACCGCCTAGACTTCTAAAACCTTCCCAAGTATGAGCTCGAGATGCCCCCAAAACTAACCGATGTCCAACACCTTTTTCCCTTCCTTTCCAGAACCCATCTGTTGGTGCAACCTTAGGTCAAGGTTGACCTGGTTGACCAAACTCGAGTTGACCTGACTCGAGTTGTATTTTGATGTTTGACTTAGGAAGATTGTCGGTGCAACCTTAGGTCAAGGTTGACCTAGTTGAGTTGCATGTTGATGTTTGACACTCGTGGAAGAGTTGTATTCTTGATATGGGACAAGAATAGATGTTTGGGAGATTATTGGGGCAACCGTAGGTCAAGGTTGACCTGGTTGACCTGATTCGGGAAAAAGTCCAAGTATGGAGACTTGGCAACGGAGAAGTCCAAGCAGGGAGCTTGGCACTAGAAAAGTCCAAGTATGGAGACTTGGCACTGGAAAAGTCCAAGCAGGGAGCTTGGCACGCGAAAAGTCCAAGTATGGAGACTTGGCACGGGAAAAGTCCAAGTATGGAGACTTGGCACTGGAAAAGTCCAAGTATGGAGACTTGGCACGGAAAAGTCCTAACTGGGATGTTAGGCAGTGTGGAAAGTCCTGGTGAGTGAAGCCAGGCAGTGGGAAAGTCCTAACTGGGATGTTAGGGAGTTGGAAAGTCCTGGTGAGTAAAGCCAGGCAGTGAGAAAGTCCTAACTGGGATGTTAGGCAGTGTGAAAACCCTAGTAAGTGAAGCTAGGTGAAAGTCCTGGTGAGTGAAGCCGGGCAAGGGAAAATCCAGATGGATCAAGGGTGATCGGACATCTGGTGATGGGAAGTCCAAGTAAGTCATAGGAGTGACCGGATACTTGGCACGAAGAGAAAAGTCCAAGTGGGTCAAAGGGATTGACCGGACACTTGGTGGGGAGTCTTAGCAGGTCAAGGGAGTGACCGGATGCTAAGCATGATGTACCAATAGGTCAAGGTTGACCGGATATTGGTTTGAAGGTTTGAGACTTGGTTTGGGCAAAAACCAAGCTCTGGATCGGTCTGCAGACCGATACGTTTGTGTATCTGATCGATTTGGTGACCGATCAGATAACAAACAGAATGCAAAGCGCAGTTCTGTGAGCTTACTGATCGGTCTGGGGACCGATCAGCATGAAGCCTGATCGGTCTCCACGACCGATCAGAGACGCAGCCAAGAGAGGTGGGATCGGTCTGTGGACCGATCCAGCTGTGGCCTGATCGGTCCACAGACCGATCAGGAAACGAACAGAAAGTTGGGCACTTTCTGTGGAGCAATCTGATCGGTCTAGGGACCGATCAGCCCAGGGCCTGATCGGTCCCCAGACCGATCAGAAGGGTTCTGGACCGATCAGGGTGGAGCCTGATCGGTCCACGATTCGACCGTTGAGTCACAACGGGTCGCTCCGTCTTCTCCGCTGGCTTCTATCTTCGCTGTGCAGGTTCGCAGGTTATAAAAGGAGATCAAGGCTTTGGTGCATCTACTTCTTCCTCCTTTCTACTCTTCTGCTGAAGATTTGTGGGCTGCGATCTGAGCTTTGTTGAGCTCTCCCCAGTAAGCTTCGTGTGAGCTTCCAGTCGACGGTCAGCTGCTGCTGTTGTCCTAGAAGTTGTTGCTTCACAGGCAGTCGACGAGAAGGCGAGTTAGTGTTTGTACATTGTTCTTGTCTTTCTACTTGTATTTCTTGTACTCCTTCTTGTTGTTGCAAGTTTTGTGGCGAGGTTTCTCCACCCAGAAGGAGTATATTGTATTAGCCGGTTCTCCGGGGACTCATCCACCGACGGATTGACTGGACTCGTCCACCTTACGGACACGCCGAGGAGTAGGAGCCCTAATCTCCGAACCTCGTTACATCCTTGTGTTAAGGTTTGGTTTTCTTCTCTTTCGTTTCTTTGTATTTTCCGCTGCGCTAACACGTTTTGTAGAAAGAAACGACGATTTGGGGTCGGCTATTCACACCCCCCCTCTCTAGCCGAGTACGAACGATCCTAACAAGTGGTATCAGAGCGAGGCCGCTCTTCGACGGATCAACACCCGGGGGAGCACGGGCTAGAGATGGATCAACTCGGAGAAGACATCACCATTCCACCCTTCTACGATCGCGACGACTTTGCGTATTGGAAGGTAAGGATGAAGTATTTCCTTATGACTAACATTGAAAATTGGACTTGTGTACAATTAGGTTTCACTCTTCCGATGGATAAAGAAGGAAAACCTCTTGAGAAGAAGAAGTGGACGAAGGAGCAAATCCATCAATCCACAATCAACGACGAGGTAATGAAAATATTTGAATTCTCATTACCTAACGATATATTGTGTAGGATAGATGGATACAACAATGCCAAGGAGTTGTGGAACAACTTGGCTAAGTTCCATGAGGGGAACTCCACTTCAAGCCATGAAGAGGAGTCAAGTGAGCCAAGTAGCTCACATCATGGAGAAGAGGAATTAGAAGTTGAGGGCTACTCAACATCTAAGGAAGAAGAGGAGGAGAGTTCTTCTTCAAGAATGGAGCAAGAGGAAGAAGCTTCTATCTCCGGAAGGGATGAAGAAGAAAGCATACATCCCACCTCAACCCTAGGTAACTCAAGCATTTCAATCTCAAATAAATTACACACAATGTGCTTTGAGTGTAGGGAGTATGGACATTACAAGAGTAAATGTCCAAAGAGGGTAAGAAAGACTCCACCGGCGCCAAAGGTCAAGGAAGCCGGAGTCCCGAAACGCAAGGGCAAGGAGCACATCGTGTGTTTCCAATGCAAGCAAAAGGGACACTATAGGAGTCATTGTCCGAGGGGGAGGCAACCTCACAAGGGCAAGAGACCGGGCACATCGATAGAGGGAGCTAAGGCAAACCCTAAGGTAACCTCTAAGGTTCATTTTTGCAATTCTAATAAAATGCATGCTAGGAATTTTATTGCACTTGTCGATAATAACAAGCATGATAACCTTAGGAATCAATACATGTGCTTAGGAGCTAAACATGTGAGTCTAGATAAGGATAATTCTAGAAATACCAACCCTAGGATTAACGCTTCTAAAGTTAAGGAAAACCTAGGTAGAAATCCCAAAAAGACTAGACACATGTCTAGGAATATCTCAAGAGAAAATGACAAATTAACACTTGAGGTATTAGAGAGGGAAAATCAAGTCTTGAGGTCAAGACTTGATAATTTAGAAAAGGCTCTTAAAAACATAGAGAAGTCATCTCTAGGGTTTAAGAGTCAAAAACCCAAGTCCAAGGACAAGAAAGGTTTGGGTCACAAACCTAAGTCCCAAGTGGTCAAGCCCACTAATCATAGTGTTCCATTCGATTATGGAACAAAACCTAGGGCTAAGAAGACCACCACCAAGGTCACAAGGGGAGTCACCCCTAGAGTTGATCTTGATGAGTCCCAAATGACCAAGGCTTCAAAGCCTAAGAGGGTCATTAGGAGGGTTGCTAGGGAAGTCATCCCTAGTGAATATTTAGTGAACCCAATGAGCTCTAATAGGTATTGGGTTCCTAGGAGCATCTTCTCTATCCCATAGATGGGTTAGAGAGTGTCAACTCCAATTAGAAGGGTAGTTAACCCAACTTTGAGGAAATTGACACTCAAGGAGCATTTTCAAGGTTTTGATAACCTTTGAAAATGAAAAAGAATTATTATTTACTCCTTGAAGAGTAAATTGTGCCATATTTTAAAAATATCGATTTTAATCTTATTTGGCACAATTCAAGAAAACCTAGAGAAATACCATAATTGGGATTTTGGTTTTCTCTTAGGGATATATGGGCAATCTAGGGTTAGATTTTAAGTTAGCTAAGGCTAAGGATACTTAGATAAGGAATTTAGGTATTTTATTTGTGCTAACTTGCCATGATTGGTTGCCATATGCCATGCCATGACATCATATTTAGTTTATTATCATTTGAAATGTCATGATAATGCTTAGGCTAGTTTATATGTCATGCTTTATTTAAGTTTTCAAACTTTATGCCATGACATCATGACATTGGCACATATTTTTACTTATGATATCATTATATGCCATGTCATCATCTCTTGCATTATAATCAATGAAATTGATTTAAGGACAAACATATAATTTGATATTGAGATCAAATTAGTGTTTAGAAAATGCATGAGAACTTAGCCTAAGTTGACCTTAACCCATATCTCACATCGAATTGACTTGAATGTGGTTTGATACACCTTAGATGTGTGTGAGATATTAGGATCATGAGTTAGGATCAAGGTGCATTGTCCTTGTACCTAGATGACCCTAATTCAAGAAACTAAGGATCATAGGGAAAGCTTGTGTACAAGTCATGTACATCTAGCCCTAAAATTATGGTCCTAAATTCAAATGGTTTTAAAAGCATTTTAAAATTGATTTGAAAAACCTTGATGAAGCTTTCCTAGTGATAGCATTCATCATTGAACATTGTGATACAAAGTTGAGTTAAACTTGAACTATTTTAAAGTTTTTGAACTTTGATCAAGATTGAAAAATGGAAGTTATTTTCATAGAAAACTATTTTTCCTTGATAGTGTATGTTATGAGGAATGTATCCTCAAAATTTTATAATTTTTGAAATTTTCTGTGATTTTCTAGAGGTTTCTGAATTTCGGGAGAAGAAATCAGAAATCTGATATCAGATTTGTGGACCGATCAGGAGGTAGTCTGATCGGTCCAGGTGGTGCTGGATCGGTCACTGTGACCAATCCAGGGAATCCTTGATCGGTCTGGTGACCGATCAGGGCGTGCCAAATGCTGATTTTCAATTGTTGTCTGAAATTTCAGCCGGAGTTGGTGTTTTGGATTTCTAAAGGTTTGAAACTCACCAAGACATTGTTGGTGCAATGGTCAAGGGGGAGTTAACCTTTAGGGGGAGTTTTACCTATTAGTCGAGGGGGAGTTGACTTTTAGGGGGAGTTTTTACTCCTAAAAGACTTGAGTGATATGGGATTATCACTAAGTTAATTATTAACTCTAGTGTCAAGGGGGAAATTAAGAGTTTCAATGAAAGGTATGGGACTTTCATTAGGAAGAAACTTTTGACCTTGATACCCTCCTTTTTCTTTTTGATGTGTGTCAAAAAGGGGAGAGTGTCCATTGGAGAATTATTGGAGAACCCAAGTTAGGTTATCGGGTTAACCTAAGCTAGGGGAAGAATGTCAAGGAATGTTCGAGGAAGAACTTTGGCATTCTTTTTGATGTGTGTCAAAAAGGGGGAGAATTATTGGAGAACCCAAGTTAGGTTATCGGGTTAACCTAAGGGGAGAATGTTCAGAGAATGTTCAAAGAAAGAACATTGGAACATTGGAACATTGGACATTAGAAGATGGTTGGAAAACCTAAGTTAGGTTATCGGGTTAACCTAACTTGATTATGGGTTTTGTCAAACATCAAAAAGGGGGAGATTGTTGGTGCAACCTTAGGTCAAGGTTGACCTGGTTGACCTGACTCGAGTTGTATTTTGATGTTTGACTTAGGAAGATTGTCGGTGCAACCTTAGGTCAAGGTTGACCTAGTTGAGTTGCATGTTGATGTTTGACACTCGTGGAAGAGTTGTATTCTTGATATGGGACAAGAATAGATGTTTGGGAGATTATTGGGGCAACCGTAGGTCAAGGTTGACCTGGTTGACCTGATTCGGAAAAAAGTCCAAGTATGGAGACTTGGCAACGGAGAAGTCCAAGCAGGGAGCTTGGCACTAGAAAAGTCCAAGTATGGAGACTTGGCACTGGAAAAGTCCAAGCAGGGAGCTTGGCACGCGAAAAGTCCAAGTATGGAGACTTGGCAGGAAAAGTCCAAGTATGGAGACTTGCACCGGAAAAGTCCAAGTATGGAGACTTGGCACGAAAAAGTCCTAACTGGATGTTAGGCGTGTGGAAAGTCCTGAGTGAAGTCTTGGGAAAGTCCTAACTGGGATGTTAGGGAGTTGGAAAGTCCTGGTGAGTAAAGCCAGGAGAAAGTCCTAAGGGATGTTAGGCAGTGTGAAAACCCTAGTGAGTGAAGCTAGGTGAAAGTCCGGTGAGTGAAGCGCAAGGGAAAATCCGGATGGATCAAGGGTGATCGGACATCGGTGATGGGAAGTCCAAGTAGGTCATAGGAGTGACCGGATACTCGACGAAGAGAAAGTCCAAGTGGGTCAAAGGATTGACCGGACACTTGGTGGGAGTCTTAGCAGGTCAAGGGTGGCCGGATGCTAAGCATGATGTACCAATAGGTCAAGGTTGACCGGATATTGGTTTGAAGGTTTGAGACTTGGTTTGGGCAAAACCAAGCTCGGATCGGTCCGACCAATCCAGCCGATACGTTTGTGTATCCGATCGATTTGGTGACCGATCGGATAACAAATGTAATGCAAAGCGCAGCTCAGGAGCTTATCGATCGGTCCGGGGACCGATCGATAGCTGATCGGTCTCACGACCGATCGAGACGCAACCGAGAGGTGGGATCGTGTGGACCGATCTATGGCCGATCGGTCCACGCCGATCAGAAACCAACAAAGTTGGGCACTGGAGCAATCTGATCGGTCTAGGGACCGATCAGCCAGGCTTGATCGGTCCCGACCGATCGGAAGGTTCTGGACCGATCAGGGTGGAGCCTGATCGGTCCAGGATTCGACCGTTGAGTCACAACGGGTCGCTCCGTCTTCTCCGCTGGCTTCTATCTTCGCTGTGCAGGTTCGCAGGTTATAAAAGGAGATCAAGGCTTTGGTGCATCTTCTTCTTCCTCCTTTCTACTCTTCTGCTGAAGATTTGTGGGCTGCGATCTGAGCTTTGTTGAGCTCTCCCCAGTAAGCTTCGTGTGAGCTTCCAGTCGACGGTCAGCTGCTGCTGTTGTCCTAGAAGTTGTTGCTTCACAGGCAGTCGACGAGAAGGCGAGTTAGTGTTTTGTACATTGTTCTTGTCTTTCTACTTGTATTTCTTGTACTCCTTCTTGTTGTTGCAAGTTTTGTGGCGAGGTTTCTCCACCCAGAAGGAGTATATTGTATTAGCCGGTTCTCCGGGGACTCATCCACCGACGGATTGACTGGACTCGTCCACCTTACGGACACGCCGAGGAGTAGGAGCCCTAATCTCCGAACCTCGTTACATCCTTGTGTTAAGGTTTGGTTTTCTTCTCTTTCGTTTCTTTGTATTTTCCGCTGCGCTAACACGTTTTGTAGAAAGAAACGACGATTTGGGGTCGGCTATTCACACCCCTCCTCTCTAGCCGAGTACGAACGATCCTAACACCATCCTCATGCCTAATCCTCTTAGAACCACTAGACATCCTCCTAGCACCATCCTTATGGCAGCCCCTGCCCCTTGCATTCACCAGGCATCATGATTCATCTAGCAAATCCAGGAAATATCAAGAGCCTACTAGTCCCCTTTTGGTAAAAGTAATCCAATAATTGAAAATATGATCCTCTCTATTTATTCAAACACACCTGCAGTAGCTTACTAGTAAATCCAAGAAAATCCTCAAGAAAAACCTGCAAGTTTCCTTCTAATAACAAAATAAAATAATCCAACAATTGGAAACGTAATCCTCAATATTTACCAAGCATACCTACAGTAGCATCCATATCATGATTTGAATGTCGCAAAGAAAGGTTTAAGGACGTGCCTTTCGCGTTTAAGATGTTCAAAAATCTATCCTTGGCGTGAGGAGATGAGTAGCATGGGCAAGGAGCCTTTAGCCGAACCTCCTCCCTCACGTTTTCCTTTGTACTGTGCTTCGGCAAGGGAGACCACGACGGCGCTATTTTCTCTCCTCCCAGGTTAGGGTTTTTGCTTTAACCTTATCTAGACTCAGTAATCCCCTGTATTTTATTTTATTTTTTTTTCTATTTATTGTGATTACCTTTTTCTTTATATCCGTAACCCCCTTTTTTTTCTTTGTATTTGTCTATTTCTAAATTATGAAATCTTTTAATATTTATTTAGCCATCATTTATTCAAATTAAAATGAATAACCCATTTAATTAAATAAATCTAGCGATTTACGTTAGGAGACCTTGGATGTTATAATTCCTCCCTCCCTAAAAGAAAATTTCGTCCTCGAAATCAGAACTTACCGAATAACTCTGGGTAGCGACTCCTCATGTCGGTCTCAGTCTCCCAGGTAGCTTCTTCCTCTGAGTGATTTAGCCATCTAACCTTGACCATCTTTATGACTTTATTTCGCAGTCTCCTCTCCTGCCTGCTCAAAATTTGAGTAGGTCTCTCTTCATAAGACAGATTTGGTGCAAGCTGTAGTGGTTCAAAATTTAGTACATGTGAAGGATTCGACATGTACTTGCGGAGCATCGAAATATTGAAAACATTATGCACTCCTGCTAGATTGGGTGGCAAAGCCACCCGATAGGCCAATGCTCCCACTCTTTCTAGGATCTCGAATGGCCCTATGAATCTTGGACTGAGTTTACCTTTCCGACCAAATCTCATTACACCTTTCATCGGTGCTATTTTCACAAAAACATGATCGTCGACTGCAAACTCTAGATCCCTTCTTCTTTTGTCAGCGTAACTCTTCTGTCGACTTTGAGCAGCCTTCATCCTATCCCGGATCCTGACCACTAGATCTGCTGTATGTTGAACAATTTCCGGTCCCATTTCTGCCCTTTCTCCGACCTCGTCCCAATGAATAGGTGATCTGCATTTCCTCCCATAGAGTGCTTCATAAGGGGCCATTCCTATAGATGACTGATAACTGTTGTTATAAGTGAACTCCACTAGAGGTAGCTTCGGTTCCCAACTCCCCTGAAAATCAATCACACATGCTCGGAGTAAATCTTCCAAAATCTGTATCACTCTTTCTGACTGACCATCGGTCTGAGGATGAAATGCTGTATTGAACAGTAGTCTAGTTCCCATAGCGGAATGCAAACTCTTCCAGAATGACGATGTAAACCTCGGATCTCTATCTGATACTATAGATGCTGGAATTCCATGCAATCTGACTATTTCTCGGATGTACAGTTCTGCATATTGGGTCATGGAGAAGGTCGTCTTCACTGGTAAAAAATGTGATGACTTAGTGAGGCGATCTACTATAACCCAAATGGCATTATGACCTTTCACCGTTCTAGGTAAGCCTACTATGAAATCCATAGTGATATTTTCCCATTTCCACTCTGGAATAGGAAGTGGCTTAAGCATCCCTACTGGCCTCTGGTGTTCTGCTTTCACCTGCTGACAAGTTAAACATTCAGATACAAAACGTATGATGTCTCGTTTCATTCCTGGCCACCAATAAAGTAGCTATAAGTCCTTATACATCTTTGTACTCCCTGGGTGAATTGAATAAGGAGTATTATGGGCCTCGGCCAAAATCTCAGCCCTAAGTGAGTCACCACTAGGAACCCAAAGTCGACCCCGATATTTGACAATGTCATCCTCAACTGAGTATAATGGCAGGCCCTTAGACTCATCCTTCTGCCTCCATTTCTGTAGTTGCTCATCTGTAGTTTGTCCTGTCCGAATTCTGTCCCTTAAGGTAGACTGCACTGTCAGAGTAGATAGGTTAGGAGCCTCACCCCTAGCATATATCTCAAGATTGAACCTCTGAACCTCTGCCTGAAGGGGTCCTTGCACTGACAGTTGGGCTATGACTGATGTTTTCCTACTCAAGGCATCAGCAACCACATTAGCTTTTCTGGAATAGTAGCTAATATCGCAGTCATAGTCCTTTACAAGCTCTAGCCATCTCCTCTGTCTCATATTCAGCTCTTTCTGGGTAAAGAGGTACTTAAGACTCTTATGATCAGTAAAAACTTTACACTTCTCACCATACAGATAATGTCTCCATATCTTTAATGCAAATACAACTGCTGCTAGCTCCAGATCATGAGTTGGATAATTCTTCTCATACACTTTCAGCTGTCTAGATGCATATGCAATAACTCGATCATGTTGCATAAGCACTGCACCCAAACCTAGCTTCGAAGCGTCTGTATACAATACATACTCTCCTTGCCCTGCTGGCATAGCTAAAACTGGTGCAGTAGTAAGAGCTTGCTTCAACTTCTTGAAACTTTCCTGACAATCTGATCCCCATACAAATTTTGCATTCTTCTTCGTTAGAGCTGTTAAGGGTGTCGCAATAGTGGAAAACCCCGTGATAAATTTCCGATAGTAGCCAGCTAAGCCTAAGAAACTGCGCATCTCAGTTGCAGTCCTAGGCACTGGCCATTCTCTGACTGCCGTAACTTTATGTGGCCTAAGAATGCCACCCTCTCTATCCAAAACTCGCACTTGCTGAAATTTGCAAACAGCTTTTGATCTTGCAGTATTTGTAATGTTGTCCTTAAGTGCTGACTATGCTCCTCTCTGCTCTTCGAATAGACTAAGATATCGTCTATGAATATGATAATGAACCGATCAAGATATGACTGGAACACACGATTCATGAGATCCATGAAGATCGCCGGGGCATTTGTCACCCCGAACGGCATCACTAAAAACTCATAATGTCCGTATCGGGTTCTGAAAGCTGTCTTATGCACATCTGCTTCTTTTACCCTCAACTGATGGTATCCTGATCGAAGGTCTATCTTCGAGAATATTGAAGCTCCTTGCAACTGATCAAATAAATCCTCAATTCTTGGTAGGGGATACTTATTTTTCACTATGACTCTATTCAACTCTCGGTAGTCGATACATAGCCTCATGCTCCCATCCTTTTTCTTTACAGGAAAAACTCGGGCGAATGAATCCTTTATCTAGCAACTCCTGAATCTGATATTTCAACTCTTTCATTTCTATGGGTGCCAGACGATACGGTGCCTTAGAGATGGACATCGTATCCGGCATTAGCTCAATAGAAAATTCCACCTCTCTCTCTGGAGGAATGCCACACACATCCTCAGGAAATACACTAGGAAAATCTTTGACAACTTCTACATTTTCAATCCTTTGACTGACAGCATCCGACACTGAAACAAGACTAGCTAGAAACCCTTGGCAGCCTCTTCTCATAAGCTTCCTCGCACGGATACAAGAAATGATGTGTGGCATCGGTCTATTCCCGGCTGCCTCGAATACAAACGACTTCCCACTGGGTGGTTTGATAGACACTGATCTCTGTCGAAAATCAATCGAAGCTCCGTTCTGTGATAACCAGTCCATTCCCAAAATAATGTCGAATTCAGGCATCCACAACACAATGAGATTTGCCCGAACGACATTCTCTTGCATCCTAAGCTCCATGTCCTTCACCATCCTGGTAGACAACATCTG
Organism: Zingiber officinale; assembly: GCF_018446385.1. Taxonomy (NCBI): domain Eukaryota; kingdom Viridiplantae; phylum Streptophyta; class Magnoliopsida; order Zingiberales; family Zingiberaceae; genus Zingiber; species Zingiber officinale. The sequence continues at coordinate 66,393,696 of NC_056004.1, forward strand.
CTCACCAGAAGGCACTGTGACTCTGAATCCCTGTTCTATGTCTTCTGGTAAGATTCCTAGTCGCTTCACAAAGGCTTCAGATATAAATAAGTGTGTAGCTCCAGAATCTAGCAAGGCATAGGTGGCTACACCTGCTATAAATATTCTACCTGCGGCCATAATACCAACATATCTAGTCAAGCCTAACATTTTCAAAAATTACAATCTAGTCCCTTAAAAATGTAAACAGTACATAAACTCTCCAAAATTTACAAACCAGTCCCTAAGTTTTTTTATTTTTTTTGTTTAACAGTCCTAAAGTTTCCAAAGTCTACTAAACAAATCTCAGGTTTAGTGCATCATAGTCCCCTTGTTCTTGTTTTCCTACTCTTGTCCGTAAGTTTTTGTTCAAAAACTTATCCTAGGTCATACAAAATTTGAGACATACAAAATTCTAAATCATCAAGTTCAGATCACCCCAATTAATCCTAGCATTCCATACTTAACATTTCATGCAATTAGGATACCTGTGATAAGTGTAGCGTCTGGCTTTGCCTCCTCGGCATGCATCACAAATGCTCGACCAGTCACGGGTTCTCGCAGCTTTGGGCACTCCTTAGCTTTGTGCCCATCGTCTCCGCATTTGAAGCACTTGTAGGTTCCCCACAGGCACTTGCCATAGTGCTGGCGGTTGCATTCCTTGCACACTGGTTTCTCATCCGTCTTTGGGGTAGCTACTTTCTGTGATTGAGGTTTCGACTGCCCTTCCGACTTCTGCTGTCCATGTCCTTTTTGTGGTCCTGTATGTGCCTTCATATTCAGATGTTGTTGTTGTTGTGTAGGGAGTCTTTTCCTCTGTATCTCCCATTCAATATCTTTCAAGGACTGCTCGGCTCTGTAGGCTCTAGTGACCGCATCATTATATTCAGTCGGGTCTGCCAGTAGAACGTCCCGGCGGATGGTAGGCCTGAGACCATCCAGAAAATGTCTCAATTTTTCGGTAGCATCATTTGCAATCAAGGGCACAAAATGGCATCCCCTATCGAACTTCTTGACGAACTCAGCGACGGACAGGTCTCCCTGTCGGAGACTCATGAATTCCCTCTTCAGCCTCGATCTCACATCCACAGTGAAGTACTTCTCATAGAAGATCCTCTTGAACTCCTCCCAGGTCAAGGTATTTAGATTAACCCCTCTTTCAGCTCCCTCCCACCATAGGGAAGCATCATCCTTCAGGAAATAGATGGCACATCGAACCCTGTCAGTGTCAGCCATGTTCATGTATCAGAAGATTACTTCTAAAGATCGAATCCATCCTTCAGCAACAAATGGGTCAGTAGTCCCAACAAAGTCTTTAGGATTCATCCTCCTGAATTGCACATATACGTCATCCTGTCGTCCCCTATTAACGCTGCCCGCATGCTGCTCTAGGAGTAAAGCCATTCCTTCTAGTATACGAGTAGCAGCATCTGGGAGTGGAGGTGGGGATTGGGGAGCAAGACGTCTCGGTGGCATATCTGTAGATATCAACCCACATGCAATTATATTTTAAAGCATAACCTCCTAATTATTGGTATCATAAAAGCATTTAAGTTTAACATATAAAGTTTAAAACAGTAAACTCACAGACTTAAGGCTTGGCATCCTGAGCTTTCTAGAACTGGCAGTAGACACATCCCTTACAAGATCCTTGCTCTGATACCAACTGTAACGACCCTAACTTCTACTTAGCCTTTAAATAATGCTGGAATTATATATACACCCTTTTTTTTTCTTTTGTTTTCCACCTCCTGGCCCGTACACATGTCCCCATAAGAATAATTGCAGCCATGCACTTTATTAATCGTTAAACCACGTGAGTACACATGTACCACCAACATTCAAAACCCAGTAAAGTTCTTGCCAAAGCAAACAACGTACTAACCCAAACATCTCAAAGAAAAATATAACTAATCATTCAAACAATGTTTTTTTTCTCAAAACTCTCAAAGCATGGATCACATAACACTTATGATTGTCATTATTTTTATTAACGATTGACTTATTCGCAGAAGCTGCAAGGTCTTCGGGTGTGTACTGCCAACCTGGTCCGATCAAGTACCAATGCCTCCAGCCTCCTCATTTTCCTCACCTGCATCCATTCAAACCTAGTGAGTCTAACGACTCAACACGTCCCAACCATGATATCACATATTATATAAATAGGCACATGCATCCGGGATAAAAAGAAAATCATGAACATATTCATTTCCACAAACCATTTAAATTCTTGAGCATCGTATATCATTTCTATGTAACATTAAAACCACCATATCATTTAGATATGCCTACAGCATTTACCATAAATCTTTTTTTTTTGTTCGATCATTAGAAGTGACTAGTCTTCATCATTTATCCTTTATCCTTTGTTAGATTGATCAATCTCTAAACCATGGTACATGACGGCGGGGCGTCAGCAACTCCTGTCACTGGGCCGTGGCCGAATATGGAAATCTGATATTGGGATCCCTCTGGTGCCTTGGCCCTCACAATATTCCTATCAATCATTATTTGGTCACAGTCACTCATTTAATTTATTTTTATATTTGACTAAAATTTTCATCGTTTTCCCTAAATCCAGCATGCATTTTAACATCAACATTAATTTAAGTTCATGCAAGCTTTTATAAATCTCACAAAAAGACATTTTTATCGTATGCTATGACTATCCAAGACACCGCCTAGACTTCTAAAACCTTCCTAAGTATGAGCTCGAGATGCCCCCAAAACTAACCGAATTCCAACACCTTTTTCCCTTCCTTTCCAGAACCCATCCTCATGCCTAATCCTCTTAGAACCACTAGACATCCTCCTAGCACCATCCTTATGGCAGCCCCTGCCCCTTGCATTCACCAGGCATCATGATTCATCTAGCAAATCCAGGAAACATCAAGAGCCTACTAGTCCCCTTTTGGTAAAAGTAATCCAATAATTGAAAATGTGATCCTCTCTATTTATTCAAACACACCTGCAGTAGTTTACTAGTAAATCCAAGAAAATCCTCAAGAAAAAGCTGCAAGTTTCCTTCTAATAACAAAATAAAATAATCCAACAATTGGAAACGTAATCCTCAATATTTACCAAGCATACCTACAGTAGCATCCATATCATGATTTGAATGTCGCAAAGAAAGGTTTAAGGACGTGCCTTTCGCGTTTAAGATGTTCAAAAATCTATCCTTGGCGTGAGGAGATGAGCAGCATGGGCAAGGAGCCTTTAGCCAAACCTCCTCCCTCACGTTTTCCTTTGTACTGTGCTTCGGCAAGGGAGACCACGACGGCGCTATTTTCTCTCCTCCCAGGTTAGGGTTTTTGCTTTAACCTTATCTAGACTCAGTAATCCCCTGTATTTTATTTTATTTTTTTTCCTATTTATTGTGATTACCTTTTTCTTTATATCCGTAACCCCCTTTTTTTTTTTTCTTTGTATTTGTCTATTTCTAAATTATGAAATCTTTTAATATTTATTTAGCCATCATTTATTCAAATTAAAATGAATAACCCATTTAATTAAATAAATCTAGCGATTTACGTTAGGAGACCTTGGATGTTATAGATAGCTCTGAATGTAGCTGGAGGAATAAATAGACCGCAGACTGCAGAAGATCTGATTAGTAGTTCCCTGATCACGGAACATTACCTGAACAACATCAAGCAGCAGAAGCCAGTACAGATTGAAAACAAAGGTCAAAGGAGTTCTGGCACTCAGAAAACTCAAGGCCTGTAACGCCCGCCCCCTCGTCTTGCTAGTGGGGGGCGGGGTTACTCACTTTGACTTAGCATACATATACATACATACAGCGGAAGCATATTTTTTTTTTTTCTAAAATCATACTAAGCATATGAGTATGAAATAGCATGGTTCAACTTAAAAAGTCATATTATTCATTTCTAACACATGCATAGGGAATCATGCAAGACATCAACATAAAATATCATATTATTCATAAGTTCACTTAAGAAGGTCATTTTATTTCTTTAGCCAAGTCACCATCACACATCTCTTGCCCCTTCCTACTGCTCCTCTAGTTTATCCATCCTTTACCTTTATCTGTGGTACAAGGAAAAGTATCTGTAAGCACTCAAGGCTTAGTGAGATCCTTTCCTACTCACAAAAGCCAACATATCATGTAAAATCATCATATCATACATCATAGAATAAATGACACTCATATCATCATATAATTAAAAACACATCATATCATGGCATAATTTTCAATAATATCGTAACATAAAGTAAACAACATATCATGGCATAAATCTTATCATAGTATAAGTAACATCATATCATGGCATAAGTAATCATCATATCATGGCATGAATCATATCATAGCATAAGTGAACATCATAGCATGGCATAGATCATATCATAGCATAAGTGAACATCATAGCATGGCATAGATCATATCATAGCATAAGTAAACATCATAGCATGGCATAGATCATATCATAGCATAAGTGAACATCATAGCATGGCATAGATCATATCATAGCATAAGTAAACATCATATCATGGCGAGAATAATATCATAGCATAAGTGAAAGTATCATGACATTTCTTTTCATAACATCAAGGCATCATATCATAGCATAACTGTAAGCATTATTTCATATCATATCGTAAGCATGGATGCAAGATGTCCTTTAAAACATAAGTAATGTCATGTGCTATATGCCTTTCAAAACATGATTTATGTCATGTGTGAAATGTCTTAAAACAATATCATATAGTACTTAAAAATAATCTCAACATGAGAGGGGCCCGGCTTAGTACCACATACATACATAAATGCGCGCATCCTAAGTAGACCCAAGGTAGCTAGTCTTGAACCTACTAGGAAACTAGGCCCGTATCTCGACCTAGGGGCACGTAAGGAGCCCACCCTTTACTAGGCCCATAATTCGACCTAGGGGCGCATAAGGAGCCCACCCTTTTGGTACAAGCCATTCAAAGTAAAATACATGTCATGTCATATCTTTATCATTGCATAACATATTCATGTCATTCATAGCATATCATGTCCATGTCATTCATAGCATATCATGTTCATGTCATTCATAGCATATCACGTTCATGTCATTCATAGCATATCATGTTCATGTCATTCATGTCATTCATAAGGTATGCATAAATGGGCACATAGCCATCATACTCGTCTTGGGCACATCGCCATCATATTTGGGCACATAGCCATCACATTTGGGCACATAGCCAACATAGGTATCATTCTCATGCATGGTTCATAAGCATACTTAAATGAGCATATATAATATATCATGGAGGAAAAAGAAAACATAATCATGCATGGATCACGAGTTAACTTCTCCTAATTCATATCATGGCAAAGTGAAGCACATAATGAGTCATAATTTGGTCTCAATCCTCAACCAACTAAGGGTGTCCGAAACATGCATAGTCTCACTTAGGTTGCATAAAATCATACAAGCATATGAACCCTAATTCATTTCCATAACATTTATCATATAGAACATCATAAGGATGTTTGATTTAGGTTCTATGCTTCCTAGGTTTAGAAATCCACATTGGCCGAAACATACAAGGTCCAAAATTTGATTACAAATAGCATGTAAACATGTGAACCCTAAACAATTTCCATGCATTTATCATAAGCAACCACATGAGCATATTGAGTTTAAGTTTCAAGCTTCCTAAGTCCACAAATCATAGGTGGCCGAATGCCATCAATGTGACTCTAAGTTTTTTTTTTCAACCAAATACAAGCATGTGAATACCCTATAAATTTCATAGCATATCATGGAGAAGAACATAAACATGTTAGAGTTGAATTTAGGCTTGCCTAAGCCCTACTTTTCATTTTGGCCGAAAGTTCACCATGTGAAAACCTAACCCTAAGCAACATGAAATCACAAGTGCATCAAGTTATCTCCATATCCTATCATAAGGTAAATCATAAGCAAGCTAGATTTGAGGTTGAGCCTCCCTAAGGTATTTAATCCCTTCATGGCTGAAACCCTAAGGTAAGGCTCTACTAGTTCCAAGCAACATACAAGTATAAAACATCAAGGGAACATTCATAACATATTATGGAGAAGTTCATAAGCATGTTTTTTTTTTTTCGAGTTGAGCTTCTTCTAGAGTTTTTATTCCTTTCATGGCCGAAACCCTAAGCAACATACAAGCATGAAACGACAAGAAAATATTCATATCATGTCATAGAAGAGATCATAAGCATGTTAGTCTTTAAGTTGAGCTTCTCTAGAGTTTTAAGTCTCTTCATGACTGAACCCTAAGGTGGGGTATTACCTAACTCCAAGTCACATACAAGCATGAAATATCAAGGTCATATTCATAGCATATCATAAGAAAAACCTTAAGCATGTTGGTTTTGGTTTTGAGCTTCCATAGGCCTTACAAAGTGTCATGGCCGAAAGTTTCCAAAAGAAACCCTAGGTTGTTAATCCATCTAAACTCGAACAAAATCATATAACAACTTGTACCACAGGTGAGGGGATACTCACATCCTCTTGCTTGGTCTTTTCCCTAAAAGAAGATACCCTTTGTGAAGAGGAAGAAGAGAGCTTCTCCTTCTAGTGCTCCCTTTTGCTTCTCTTGCTTGTGTGAGATAGATCTTGAGGACCCCTTCTTGTGGTTTGGTTTTCTTAGGGAGAAAACCTTAGTTGGATTTTCGGAAAGGGGAGAGGGGGCTCTAGGTCACGGCAATGGTGAGGAAAGGGAAAAAATGAAATCCCTTCTTTGTTTTTCCTCTTATGCTAGGTGGGAGTAAGAAGCAAAAAGAAACTTTGCCTTCCTTCTTCTTAACTCATCCTTTATTCTCTTAATGATGAAGAAAATGTCTTCATTCATCCCCCTTTGCTCTCCAAATCCCTCATCTCATCAACCCACGAAAATTAAAGGAGAAGGAAGGAGAAGAAGACAATTTGTCTTTTTCTTGTTTTCTTCTTAATCAAGAGAAGGAGAAAGAAAGCTAATTGAATTTTTTCTTGCTTCCTTCATTTAATCAAGCTCTTAACTTTATCTAGAATTTCCATTCCTCCTTTAACAATAAATTATGATGGTCTAGTGGTAATTCCATAATCCTTAGCTTAAAAAGATTCAAGGTTCAATCCTTGACCAATTCCTTTTCTTTTATATATTTTTGGTTCTATCTTATCTTTTTATTCTAAGAGAAAATCTTCACATACTTAGCTTAAGAAATTCGTGGGTGTTACAGTACCCCATACCTCATAGAAAGTTCGTCCTCGAACTTTAGAATAGCTCCGGGTACTTTTGTTTCATATCGTCCTCACGTTCCCAGGTTGCCTCTTCGAACCGTTGATTTTGCCATAGGACTTTTACTAAAGGTACTTCTTTGTTCCTTAACCTTTTGACTCCTCTATCCAGTATTTGGATGGGTTTACTTTCATAACTTAGGTCCTCTTGAACTTGTACTGTCTGTGGCTCAATCACTTGATCTGTACTGGAAATACACTTCTTGAGTATTGAGACGTGAAATACATTGTGAATAGATGTCATCTCCTGGGGCATCTCTAGCTCGTACGCCACTTAACCCACTCTTTTCAGTATCCGATATGGTCCCACATATCGTGGACTTAGCTTTCCCTTCTTCCCAAATCTCATTATTCCTTTCATCGGAGCTACCTTGAGAAATAACGAGTCTCCGATACTGAATTCTAAGGGCCTACGCCGTTTGTCGACATAGCTCTTTTGTCGGCTCTGAGCAGTTTCTATTCTTTGAAGAATATTCTGTATAGCTCGGGTGGTGTTATCGATGAAATCCGTTCGGAGCCCCATTTCTTTCTTTTCTCCACCTTCGTACTAGCATATAGGTGACCTATATTTCCTTCCATACAGAGCTTCGTAAGGCGCCATTCCAATGGTAGTTTGGTAGCTATTATTATAAGCAAATTCCGCCAAACATAAATATCGGCACCAACTTCCTTTGAAGTCTAAAGCGTAAGCTCGTAACATGTCCTCTAGCACTTGGTTCACCCTTTCTGTTTGTCCGTCAGTCTGAGGGTGGAAGGCAGTACTGAACAATAGCCTTGTGCCAAGAGCCTTCTGAACACATTCCCAAAAATGTGAGATAAAGCGACCATCTCTGTCAGAAATAATGGTCTTAGGAATCCCATGTAATCTGATAACTTCCTTAACATATAATTGGGCTAATTGCTCTGTTGAATATGTCATCTTGATTGCTAAAAAGTGTGTGGACTTCGTCAGTCTGTCCACAATTACCCATATAGCATCATACCCATTTGTTGTCTTGGGTAGTCCCGAGATGAAATCCATAGAAATGTCTTCCCATTTCCATTCGGGAATCTGAATTGGCTGCAGTAACCCTCCAGGTCTCTGATGTTCTGCAAGTCAGGCAAGAACTGACATACTGAGCCACATCTCGTTTCATGCCGAACCACCAGAATTTCTTCTTCAAATCTTGGTACATTTTAGTGGATCCTGGATGCATCGCATAAGGTGTTGCGTGAGATTCCGCAAATATACTTTTTCGCAACTCTGGGTCATCGGGTATACATAACCGATCTCGGAGATAGAGTAGTCCATTATCAGCGATACGAAATCCGTTATCCTTTCCTTCTAGAACCTCTTGCTTTGGGTGCTCGGGTCACGACCTTGCTTCTCTAATATGTCGTCAAACAGCGTTGGTGCTATCATCAGAGTAGAGAGCCTTTCTGAAATGATTCCGATCCCGTAACACATCTTTTCCCGTTGCTCCCCAATAAACTCGAACTTCAATTCGGCTTCTGGTTGGAAGACTACTTTTCTTTTACGACACTCGATTGAAGAGCCGTACTTGCTCAGGAAATTCATGCCTAGTATAATATCGAAATCCTGCATGTCGAATATTATTAGATCGCAGTAGAGTTCTCTGTCTGTGATTTGGATAGGCACGGCTCGCAGCATCTGATCAGAAGGCATCACTTCTCCCGAAGGTAAGGTTGTTAAGAATTTGCCATTTATGACTTGTGGTGGCACTTCTAACTTTTTCGTGAAGGGTGTGGAGACAAACGAGTGGGCTGCTCCAGTATCAAATAATACAGTAGCATACTGACTGAAAATAGATAGCTGACCTGTGACCACTGTAGAAGCACTCGCCACGTCCTCCTTGGTGAGAGAGAAAACCTTGGCATTCATCGTCACTGGTGGGACTTCTAATCTCCCTTGGCTAATCAGAGTCCCTTCCAGAGCTGCTTGCATCTGATGTAGTTGTGCGGGGGTACTTCTATTCTGGTCATTCTGCTGAGATGGTACCTGGAACCGGGTAGGGCAGTCTCTGACCATATGTCCTTCCTGTCCACAATTGTAGCACTTTCTCGTACCCTGGTGGCATACTCCGAAATGCTGCTTTCCACAAGTGATACATGTAGGGTACTTAGGTTGCTTCACTGGACCACTTTTAGTATTGTTCCATTGCTTCCTTTTTCCAGTGGAGTTTCCTTTCCAGCCTGTTCTTGTACCTTGAGACTTTTGTCCTTCTGTCTGTACTTGGTTCTTACCTTCGGTCATCGCCTTCGGATAATGCTCGGTGATCAGGGCACTGCTGACTAGCTCTTCGGTAGTCTGGGGCCTATTAATTCCACCGGCCAAGTTCAAGGCTATTTCTGGCCGGAGCATTTTCAACATTAATCTGACCCGTTCTCTTTCTGTGCTGACCAACTCTGGATATAGGCCTGCGAGGCGATTGAAGCGCTTCACGGCATCACTAACTGATAAATCGCCTTGTCGGAACTTGGTGAACTCGTCATAATGCCGATTTGTCACTCGCATATGAAAATATTCCACCAGAAACTCTGCTTTGAAATCTGCCCAATTCATCAGATTGACTTGTCTCTTGGCCTTAACTCTTTCCCACCACATCCTTGCATCTCCGGAAAAATAGAGAGACACACACTTGATCTTTTCCGGTATGGGCCAATCCAGCAGTTCTACGATATTTTCCACCGTCTTGAACCAGGCCTGGGCGTCCCATGGCTCACATGTACCCGTAAAATTCTCCGGCTTGAGTCTCAGCCACTATATCAAATAAGTCTCCTGTCGGATTACTGGAACAGGGGCTACTGGTGGCACCGGGGCAGCTGTAGGTATGACGGGCATAGTGTTTTGATTTGCTGGCGGGGTGACCGGATTTCCTTGCTGACCCATCAGAGTAGTGATCAATTGTTGTTGTTCGGTGATCTGACGCTGAAGGTCTGTGACTACCTGGGTCAGGTCTAGTGGAGTCACTGTCTCATCGGGTCTGCTACCGCGTCTTCTAGTAGCCATGATTATCTTCATAAATAACAACAATGCTAGCATAAGTCATTATCGTTCCTAACTAGACTAACATAAGGTGGTTATCATTCTTAACACGACCTAGCATATGTTATAGTCAATCCTATCCTACCATCATATATCCCTAGACTAAAATTATAAATATAACAACAAGATAGGCATGTATACTTAAATAAACATATCAAGCATAAAATAAAGTAAGCATAGAAAATTCTTACTTGGAGTGGCAGGATGGAGGCTTGATGTGTGTAGTGATATGGCTAACCTGGCTCTGATACCAACCTGTAATGCCCGCCCCCTCCTCCTGCTAGTGGGGGGCGGGGTTACTCACTTTGACTTAGCATACATATACATACATACAGCAGAAGCATATTCTTTTTTTTCTAAAATCATACAAAGCATATGAGTATGAAATAGCATGGTTCAACTTAAAAAGTCATATTATTCATTTCTAACACATGCATAGGGAATCGTGTAAGACATCAACATAAAATAACATATTATTCATAAGTTCACTTAAGCAGGTCATTTTATTTCTTTAGCCAAGTCACCATCACACATCTCTTGCCCCTTCCTGCTGCTCCTCTAGTTTATCCATCCTTTACCTTTATCTGTGGTACAAGGAAAAGTATCTGTAAGCACTCAAGGCTTAGTGAGATCCTTTCCTACTCACAAAAGCCAACATATCATGTAAAATCATCATATCATACATCATAGAATAAATGACGCTCATATCATCATATAATTAAAAACACATCATATGATGGCATAATTTTCAATAATATCGTAACATAAAGTAAACAACATATCATGGAATAAATCTTATCATAGTATAAGTAACATCATATCATGGCATAAATCATATCATGGCATAAGTAATCATCATATCATGGCATGAATCATATCATGGCATAAGTGAACATCATAGCATGACATAGATCATATCATAGCATAAGTGAACATCATAGCATGGCATAGATCATATCATAACATAAGTAAACATCATAGCATGGCATAGATCATATCATAGCATAAGTGAACATCATAGCATGGCATAGATCATATCATAGCATAAGTAAACATCATATCATGGCGTGCATCATATCATAGCATAAGTGAAAGTATCATGACATTTCTTTTCATAACATCAAGGCATCATATCGTAGCATAACTGTAAGCATTATTTCATATCATATCGTAAGCATGGATGCAAGATGTCCTTTAAAACATGGGTAATGTCATGTGCTACATGCCTTTCAAAACATGATTTATGTCATGTGTGAAATGTCTTAAAACAATATCATATAGTACTTAAAAATAATCTCAACATGAGAGGGGCCCGGCTTAGTACCACATACATACATAAATGCGCGCATCCTAAGTAGACCCAAGGTAGCTAGTCTTGAACCTACTAGGAAACTAGGCCCGTAGCTCGACCTAGGGGCACGTAAGGAGCCCACCCTTTACTAGGCCCATAATTCGACCTAGGGGCGCATAAGGAGCCCACCCTTTTGGTACAAGCCATTAAAAGTAAAATACATGTCATGTCATATCTTTATCATTGCATAACATATTCATGTCATTCATAGCATATCATGTCCATGTCATTCATAGCATATCATGTTCATGTCATTCATAGCATATCATGTTCATGTCATTCATAGCATATCATGTTCATGTCATTCATGTCATTCATAAGGTATGCATAAATGGGCACATAGCCATGCATACTTGGGCACATAGCCATCATACTCGTCTTGGGCACATAGCCATCATATTTGGGCACGTAGCCATCACATTTGGGCACATAGCCAACATAGGTATCATTCTCATGCATGGTTTATAAGCATACTTAAATGAGCATATATAAAATTTCATGGAAGAAAAAGAAAACATAATCACGCATGGATCACGAGTTAACTTCTCCTAATTCATATCATGGCAAAGTGAAGCACATAATGAGTCATAATTTGGTCTCAATCCTCAACCAACTAAGGGTGGCCGAAACATGCATAGGCTCACTTAGGTTGCCTGAAATCATACAAGCATATGAACCCTAATTCATTTCCATAACATTTATCATATAGAACATCATAAGGATGTTTGATTTAGGTTCTATGCTTCCTAGGTTTAGAAATCCACATTGGCCGAAACATACAAGGTCCAAAATTTGATTACAAATAGCATGTAAACATGTGAACCCTAAACAATTTCCATGCATTTATCATAGGCAACCACATGAGCATATTGAGTTTAAGTTTCAAGCTTCCTAAGTCCACAAATCATAGGTGGCCGAATGCCATCAATGTGACTCTAAGTTTTTTTTTTCAACCAAATACAAGCATGTGAATACCCTATAAATTTCATAGCATATCATGGAGAAGAACATAAACATGTTAGGGTTGAATTTAGGCTTTCCTAAGCCCTACTTTTCATTTTGGCCGAAAGTTCACCATGTGAAAACCTAACCCTAAGCAACATGAAATCACAAGTGCATCAAGTTATCTCCATATCCTATCATAAGGTAAATCATAAGCAAGCTAGATTTGAGGTTGAGCCTCCCTAAGGTATTTAATCCCTTCATGGCCAAAACCCTAAGGTAAGGTTCTACTAGTTCCAAGCAACATACAAGTATAAAACATCAAGGGAACATTCATAACATATTATGGAGAAGTTCATAAGCATGTTGGTTTTTTTTTTTTTCGAGTTGAGCTTCTTCTAGGGTTTTTATTCCTTTCATGGCCAAAACCCTAAGGTGAGGTTCTACAAATTCCAAGCAACATACAAGCATGAAACGACAAGAAAATATTCATATCATGTCATAGAAGAGATCATAAGCATGTTAGTCTTTAAGTTGAGCTTCTCTAGAGTTTTAAGTCTCTTCATGACTGAACCCTAAGGTGGGGTATTACCTAACTCCAAGCCACATACAAGCATGAAATATCAAGGTCATATTCATAGCATATCATGAGAAAAACCTTAAGCATGTTGGTTTGGTTTTGAGCTTCCATAGGCCTTACAAAGTGTCATGGCCGAAAGTTTCCAAAAGAAACCCTAGGTTGTTAATCCATCTAAACTCGAACAAAATCATATAACAACTTGTACCACAGGTGAGGGGATACTCACATCCTCTTGCTTGGTCTTTTCCCTAAAAGAAGATACCCTTTGTGAAGAGGAAGAAGAGAGCTTCTCCTTCTAGTGCTCCCTTTTGCTTCTCTTGCTTGTGAGAGATAGATCTTGAGGACCCCTTCTTGTGGTTTGGTTTTCTTAGGGAGAAAACCTTAGTTGGATTTTTGGAAAGGGGAGAGGGGGCTCTAGGTCACGACAATGGTGAGGAAAGGGAAAAAAATGAAATCCCTTCTTTGTTTTTCCTCTTATGCTAGGTGGGAGTAAGAAGCAAAAAGAAACTTTGCCTTCCCTTCTTCTTAACTCATCCTTTATTCTCTTAATGATGAAGAAAATGTCTTCATTCATCCCCCTTTGCTCTCCAAATCCCTCATCTCATCAACCCATGAAAATTAAAGGAGAAGGAAGGAGAAGAAGACAATTTGTGTTTTTCTTGTTTTCTTCTTAATCAAGAGAAGGAGAAAGAAAGCTAATTGAATTTTTTCTTGCTTCCTTCTTTTTATCATGCTCTTAACTTTATCTAGAATTTCCATTCCTCCTTTAACAATAAATTATGATGGTCTAGTGGTAATTCCATAATCCTTAGCTTAAAAAGGTTCAAGGTTCAATCCTTGACCAATTCCTTTTCTTTTATATATTTTTGGTTCTATCTTATCTTTTTATTCTAAGAGAAAATCTTCACATACTTAGCTTAAGAAATTCGTGAGTGTTACAGGGCCAAGGTTCAACTTGGAAGGGGAGCTCCAAGAGAAAGCAGTGGAGTAATAAGAAGGGAGGATCCATAGCAAGCAGCCTATGTATGCCACGTGTTCCACGTGTGGAAAGATGCATCCTGGAATCTGTCGCAAGTGCACTAGTGGTTGTTATATATGTGGTCAAGAGGGGCATATAGCCAAGTATTGTCTGACCAAGAGCAACTTACCTCCAATATAATCTGTTCAATATGGAGGCAACCAGGCGCAATTACACCAAGTGCAGGCCACGTTGGAGGGTCATCGAATTAGCCAGGGCAGATTGGAGGCTCCACCAAGTGCTACTAATGCTCGAGTCTTCTCCCTTACCGGAGAGGAGGTAGCAAACACCTCCACGGTTGTCACATGTCAGATAAACATTTTTAATCTATATGTAACTGTGCTATTTGATACTGGAGTAACCCATTCGTTTGTTTCCATAATATTTGCTGAAAGTATAGGTATACCCCCGGATGTCCTAAGCAGACAGTTCTTAATGACACTACCCTCGGGAAAGATAATGACATCTATGCACTGGCTACGTGTGTTGTGCCAGTCAAAATTTCAGACATAGAATTGTACAGTGATCTGATAATGCTGAATATGTCTGACTACGATGTTATTTTTGGGATGTACTTTCTGAGCAAGTATGGTGCTTCCATCGAGTGCCGTAGGCGAAGAGTCCTATTCCAACCTGAGGCAGAGCCTAAGTTTGAGTTCATCGGAGAATCCAAGAAGAGGACCCAGAAATTCTTATCGGCCATAAAAGCTCAGAAAATGTTAGCCGATAGATGTGTCGGGTTTCTAGCTCACGTGGTTAATGCCCAGCAAGAAAGAGACTAAAAGCTAGAGGAAGTTAGAGTTATATGTGACTACCCAGAAGTGTTTCCAAATAAGTTGCCAGGCTTGGCTCCGGATAAGGAAATCGAATTTGAGATTGAACTTATTGTTGGTGCGGAAGCATCCGACGATTGAACCCAAGTTTTGATAATGGAAAAGGAATCAAAGTTAAGCTTATTTGTGATCTAACATGTCTGATGGATATTGCAGGAAAGTCCTAAGTATTCTTAGGCAAATGTCCTAGTTGCGGTTAGGCAAGGTGAAAATCCTAAGGGGTGGTAACCTTAGGTCCTAGGGGGTGGTAACACTAGGTGGAGGAAAACCCTAAGGGGCGACAACCTTAGGTCCTAGGGGGTGGTAACCCTAGATGGTGAAAATCCTAAGGGGGGGGGGGGGGGGAACTTTGGGTCCTAGGGGGAGGTAACCCTAGGTGGAGAAAAACCTAGGGGGCGGTAACCCTAGGTCCTAGAGGGTGGTAACCCTAGGCAGAAAGTCCAGTCGGTTTGGAGGACCGGACTGACTTCAGGTAATCTCTCCTGAGGGAAGTAGGTGAGGACGCGTTCCCCGTAGAGGGAATAGTAGGCGTGCCTTCCACCGATCCTAGGTTCTGTTGGGATTTTCGGGCTGCAAAAACCGCTTTTTCGCGTTGCAGAAACCCCGATTCCCATGCCACCAGATCCTTGCGAAGTAAAATAAAACAAAAATTTATGTGTACGAGTTTCTTACATCTAGATCTACACTAGAACTACATGGTTGAGAGATTTTACCCTTGATGCGATGCCCTTCGCAATCCCGCTCGTCCAAAGGTTCGCCGGATCTCGAGATCGTCAAGTGTACAATCCTCTATGCGTATCCACACGAACAAACTAGGTGGAGAAGACCAAACAAAGGTGTGCTAGCACCTTAGGTGGTTCAGCCAAGGAGGAGGAGAGGGAGGAGAGAATAAGAGGAGGAAGAGGATGGAATGAATTGGCTTGAAATTGAAAAACAACTCATTCACTCCACAATAAGTGGCCGGCCATATTAAGGAGTGTAACCTCCTTTCTCATTTAATGTGACCATTAAAGAGGAGATTTGTAACCTCCATGAGGTGGCACACACATGTGCTAAACTTAATGATGTGTAACACCATTATTGGCCACTTAATGCCAACTCACAAATGAGGTGGCATATAGTCAAGTCAAACTTGACTTTTCATCTTCCTCTCAAGTCAAGTCAAACTTGACATTATAACTCCCATGGTTGATCAAATCCAACCATTTGATTCAAGCCAATTTAATATAATGGATCTAATTCATTTAATTAAATTGATTCAATGAGTCATAATCTAAATTAGACTCATTGAACACATGAATCAAATTGAGTCCAACTCAATTAGTTCAATTAGGATTACTCTTAATCTAATTTGATTCATCACATAAATCTAATCCTCTTGGTTCATCATATGAACCTAATCTCCATCTAATTGTCCTTTGTATGTGACCCTATAGGTTCTTTTAACGTTGGCAATGCTTCTAAACCCATTTAGAAGCATAAGTAATGAGCGGTATCTAGCAACACATCATTACTACCCAAGTTACAAGAATGTTGAGATCCAACATCACCTTGTGACTACTAATTGTAACTCCTCACAAAATATGACAAGTGTCTTCTATCCTTGACATCTAGATTGTTCAATGTGAGGCATAGACCGTGTCATCCTCTAATCAATCTAAATCTTGAACTCCAAGTAGACTCACTCAATCAAATGAGCTCAACATATCATATTGAATCATTTGGGCATGACCATGCACTTAGTGATCTCACTCTATCAAGAATATCAATGTCACTCCTGTCATATAAGAGGGATAGATGCCATCTACATCACTCACATCCCTCCGCATAATTTGTTACATACCCAGTAATCGCCTTTATAGTCCATCCAGTTACGGCTGACGTTTGACGAAGCCAAAATACGTAACTCCTTATGTAGGGAACCATGGTGACTTCAGGTCCAAGGACTAGTAGTCATACTAACAGCCACATGAGAAAGTATATGACACTCATATAACGATCCATGATACTTTCTCATGGCGGGTCATTCAATATACATTCTCTGATGCATACCCATGTGTCAACTTGATATCTCCAAATCCATGACTTGTGAGATCAAGTCATCGAGTTGACCTACATGCTAATCTCGTCACATTAACATTGTCCCTGAATGTTAATACTCGACTAGGAATGATTAAGAGTAGTGTTCCCTATATCATCTCACTAACGATTCAACCAATCGATTGATATAGGTAAGAACCTTCTACTCAAGGACGCTATTATACTTAGTTATTTGGCTTAGTTGGATATCTTGAGCACATAGAATACATGTTTTGTACTGACGTGGAAAAAACTGAATTGACCGTATACCATTGTCGATTTGGGTCAGTCTATAGAGGATCGATGTATCCTATTCCATGGGTACGTTAATTTTTGACTGTATGTACCTAGTTGGATAACTTAGAAGGTAGTATAGGGAATATCAGGTTGATTGGATTAAATATGTTGATTCTGCATATCTATGTGGTGGGTACATATGATTGTTATGTGTTGTAGGAGTGTTATGATGGACGGTCTAATTGCATGTAGTCAGTGTATACTTTTCAAGTTATGATTGTTGTGGGTTTCTAGTAGACTATACCCGAGTGGTTTGAGTATTTTATTGGAGGTATCTTATCTATTTAATCTGAGTTGTGATATGTATAGATGTGTTCGGTGTAATATTTGAGGTATCTTGTTCATTATATTTGTTCTGTGTGTACACTCGTGTCGATTATGATTTGTTGGAAGTATTACGCTGATTATACTCTTGACATAGGTGTATATATGTCATGTGAGTGTTGTTTGAGGTGTATTGTCGATTATACTTATATTGATATGTGCACACGGGTTCGGTATGCATTTTTGGAGGTATCACGATGGTTTATACCTTTGTTGTAGTATGTTTGATGTGCACTAATTGGAGGATTATGTAGATCATACATATGTTGGTGTGCACATGTGCCAGGTGTATGGCTGGTAGCATCATGATGATTCTACCTATGTTGAATGTAGAATGTTGAATGTCTACATTATGATATTTGTGGTATTACCCTGTCAACTAATTCTCCTATTAGTGGGTGACTGACCCACTAGGATGATGATAGAGTTGACTATGGATTTGATTTGCTTACTGGGTTGTTATACCCTAGGCTACACATAGTGATTTGTGGTAGAGAGATCTCGTGCAGTCTCTAGCTGGATAGTTAGGTGCCTTGGGCACTTATGTATTGTTGTGGTGGAGCGTTGCTCCCACATGTTATGGATCGTTTGTGGTGGAGCGTTGCTCCCACATATTGCGGATTGTTTGTAGCGGAGTATTGCTCCCATATTGATTGCAGATACATATTTCGGATTATTTGTGGTGGAGCGTTGCTCCCACATATGGAAGATTTCTTGTGGTAGAGCGTTGCTCCCATATATGTGGTATTTCGTGTGATGGAGAGTTGCTCTCACACTGGAGGATCTATTCTTTGGTGAATTACATCGTTGGTGATCAGATTCCTGACTTGTTGTCGGGGATCTTATGGTTGGAAATGTTTGTGATACGGACATTATAAGTTCTTGATTTTACCATTTAGGTTTACAATACCTTAGATGTTTTCAGGCACTCGATGAATTTGGTATTCCTAGGATGTTTGGATCAGTTTCCATTGTCTTTATTGACGATGTTGTGATCTATTACGGCTTCGAGGTGAGTCTCGTACACCATCTTCGCATAGTTCTAGAGATGTTTTGACGAAAACGTCTATATGTGAAGATCAGTAGTGCGTATTTTGGTTATATTCTGTGAGATGTTTGAGACATACGGTCATCAGTAGGAGTATACCGTGGTTCCATAGGAGATAGATGTAACGACCCAATTTTCCCTATTTCGAGTTCTAAAAGACCTTATTAAAATCTAGAAATGTTATATAAAAATTCTAGAGATTTTTAGAAATTTTTAGAGTATTTTTATGGAATTTTTGGAGTTCGTTTGATATTTTTACCAAGAGGAAGAAGTTTAAAAAAATAATAAAAAAATATATATGTTGAAGCCGGGTTTTGAACCCAAGACCTCAGACCCGAACCAGGTTTTAACCGGATGCAGCCGACCAGCTTAGCTACGCTCGTTTTGTTAATCATATATGGAGCGATATATATTTAAGTAATAGTTAGGAACAGTAAAATAATAGGAAATAAAATGGTTGCAGCTGGGATTCGAACCCACGAGTTGGGCTTTAAGTAGAACGCAGCCCACCAACAGACCAGCCGAACTTTTCTTAACTAAATCTATATCGAAATATATTTAAGTAGTATTAGTTAACAGAAACCTTAGAGTATTAAAAGGAAGAACTTAGGGATTAATTACAAAACCTAAATTCTTTCCTCACCCTTCCTCTCCCGACGCGAGCGGCGACTCTTCTCCTCTCTCGCGGTGAAAACGAAGAAGAAACCAGGTTTGGTCTCCGGCGTCGGCGAGCTCTCTCCTCCACGGATCCTTCACCAAGCCGAACTTCTCTCGGCAAGGTCAGCGCGGGCACAAGAAGAAGCCGCAAGTGTTCAAGCTTTGAAACCCTAGACCTTCCTCTCCTTCGGTTGTAAGTCCAAGAATCGCCGGTGAGTTGCTTCTCACCTGCAGTAGGAGTTGTTCCGAGATTTCGTTTTTCTTCCTTGCTTCCTCGCCGAGCAGGAATAGCCCTAGATTCGTTAGTTGTTATTTTAGTATTTCGGATCTTGGGTTAGTTTTTCAGATTTGGACGGGTTTGAGATGGTGTTTAACATGGCTTTTCATTGTGATGTTTCTTCGGGCACTGGATGAGGAATCTTGGATAGTTAGGTTGCACTAAAGTCTTGTTCATGATCCTTCCTTTTAGTGTCGACCATGGCAGTGTATGAAATGTGGGTAGAGTTTTGGTTTCGTTAATTGGTTTTGCTTCACTAAACAGGCTAAGGTAACAGGAGGTGACCAATTACTTTGTTACTGCTACTCATGCTTTGCTATAGAAGTTAGTTGTTGCTGCTTATGTCTTCCGAATTGCTGAGGAAGCTTTTAGAAACTTAGTTTTGTATGCAGATTTTCTGTTAAGCTTCGATCTATTTTTCTTTGCTTTCAGATTATACAGTACAGCATTGAGATAGTTGGAGATTTGAGAATAGCATGTGTTTAAGTATATCATTCTATGTTAGCTTTGCAGAATAGGTTTGTATGCCATTAACTGGACATGAACAACATATGCTTTAGTATATCATGTGGTAACTTTTGATTGTAGCAGAAATCATCCTTTCCTTATGTTCCACTTTGTTGGAATTAATTAGAATGAGCAGATTTCTTTTCCATTGCTAATAGAAGTGCAGTTTTCCTTTTCTAGCTTTACCTTAGTACGAATTCTCAGTATTTCCTGATGAAGCATGATATTCTGTTAATTCCATGCAGCAATGATTCCTTTATTTTCTAGATTCTATTGCATGTCTAGTAGTTGAATTTGTTTTACTATCACAGCATGCTTAAGTTGTTCTAGTTTCCTATTTGCTATTGGAATAACATGAGCAGTCCTATTTTTATAGCATGCAGATTTTAGATAAGCTTAGTATTTAGATTTTGATAGGCTTAATATGCAGATTTTTGTTAAGCTTTGTATACAGATTTTCAGTACGTAGGGTGTGTTCAAGTGCACATCAAGTGCTTGATAAAATGCTTAGCTCAATATAATGCTACAGTAGGCATTTTAATAGCTCAGTTAATGCAGTAGAAGCATTTAAAATAACTTATTTAGTCTTGCTTCAGCTTATATGGGACTACGGTCCAATGGGTGGGCTCCCACAGTCGCCTCTAGGTTCAGATAATCTAGTTCTAGGTTCAGATAACCTAGTTAAAGCAAGGTAAGAAAATTAGCTATGAAATCAGTATTTTATTTTCAGCAATGGCACTGTACTGGATTAGATATCCATTGGGTTGGGCTCCCACAGTCGTCCCTAGGTTTAGATAACCTAGTAAACCCTACTAGACTCGGAACTTGCAATCCCGGGTTTAGTTAGGGATGCGCGCACAGCAAGTACAGTTGCCGGGCCCATCAGCAGCATGATTATTATTTTGATCTATTATGTAAATAGTTTTCAAAACTTCACAAATTAGTTATGTGAATACAAGTTAGACTCAGTTTAGCATTAATTAGTTCAGCTAATGTATCAGTTCAGTTTCCTATTGGTACACATGATAGTTCTATGATTAGCTGTACATGTTTAGTACTTCAGTTAGTTGATTTCTTTGCTATTTATGAGCATGATTAGCTATACATGTTTAGTTTTTCAGTTAGTTGATTTCTTTGCTATTTATGAGCATGAGTAGCTATACATGTTAGTTTTTCAGTTAGTTGATTTCTTTGCTATTTATGAGCATGAGTAGCTTTACATGTTAGCATTCAGTTTTAGCATGTTTTTATTTATATACATGCATATCGAGTTTTTGTGAGTAGGATAGCGCTCACTAAGCTTTTAGCTTATAGATACTATTTTCCTCCTACTGCAGATAAAGGAAAAGCTAAAGTATAAGGAAGAAGGCGACAAGGAGGTGTTGTGACGGTGTGTGATGTGTGGACTATGGAGATCCTTTGGACTTAGCTAAAGAACTCACTTAGTTTAAGAATTTGTTTAGTTTAATTTCTTATTAAGTTGATAAGAAAATTTTGTAGTAAGAAGTTATGTTTCCGCTTTTCATTACCTGCATGTTTTGATTTATTAAACTGCGTGGTTGTGAAAATATATGTTCCAGCCGCCTGTGGCTGAGTATACTCTGTATGTATTTACGGATATGGTCACCGGTACAGGGGAGACTCTGCCGAAATTTTTTGGTAGGGTTTCCATGTGATTTTTTTATCATACCGGTTAAGTAGAGTTAGCAGTTAAGTAGCGTCCACCTCTAGAGAGTAGTAGTAGTAAGGAAGGTGGGTCACTATAATAGAGGTTGTTACCGTTGGGAGTAGACGGAGTCTATAGAGGAAGCTCGCAACTTCCTTGGTTTGGCTCGATATTTCCGGAGATACGTTGAGGGTTTCTCTCAGATTGCTATGCCACTTACACGCCTAGCCAGGAAAGGCGTGAAGTTCACTTGGACTGAGGATTATGAGATCAGCTTCCAGGAGCTGAAGCGGAGACTAGTGTCGGCTTCGATTTTGGGTTTTACCTTCTGGAGAGGACGGATTCGTGCTCTATACTGACGCATCTCTACAGGGTTAGAGCGTTGTTTTGAAGCAGCACGGCAGGGTAGTCTCTTATGCTTCTCATCAGTTGAAGTAGCATGAGAAGAACTACCCAGTACATGATTTGTAGTCGTCCGCCATTATTTTTGCCTTAAAGATTTGGCGACATCACCTTTATGGTATTACAGTTGAGATTCTCACTGATCATAAGAGTCGCAAATAACTTTTTACTCAGAAGGAACTTAATCTCCGACAGAGGAGATGGATGGAGTTCCTGAATGATTATGATTGTATCATTAGCTATCACCCGGGGAAAGCTAATGTGGTTGTTGATGCACTTAGCCGGAAGTCCAGAGGGACTTTAGCTTGCCACCGAGTTGTGGTTACAGATTTGGTTTAGGGCTTCTCTGAGTTAGGCCTTGAGGAGCAGGGACGAACAGAGCAGGGTATTCTGGTTACCATGGTTGCTCAATCCTCGATCAGGATGAGGATTTAGGAGGCCAAGGTTGGAGATCAGTATTTACGGTCCATTAGCAGCTAGATAGCTTCCGGGCAGCAGACCGAGTTCACACGAGACGAGGAGGGTATTATATACTTTTGAGATAGATTATGCGTATCTTAGTCTCACCCGATTTTGTCGGAGCTACTTCAGGAGGCTCATCGCTCTCGATTTGTGATCCACCCAAGCGGAACCCGCATGTGTCGAGATTTGAGGCGTTCCTACTGGTGGAACGGTATGAAGAAAGACATCGCGGAATTTATAGCAAGATGTCTTGTCTGTCAGCAAGTGAAGTCCGAGCATCAGAGACCTGCCGGTTTACTTCAGCGGATTCCTATTTTTGAGTGGAAATGGGAACACATTACCATGGACTTTGTGGTAGGTTTGCCGAGGACATGACGAGGCTATGACGCGATTTGAATAATCGTTGATCGATTAACCAAATCCGCGCACTCGTTAGCGATCCGGAAGACTGATTTCCTGGATTGATTGCTAGATTTGTTTTTCCGGGAGATCATCAGATCACGTGGTGTCCCGTTGACTATTATTTCGGATAGTGACCCCCGGTTCACGTCTCGTTTTTGACAGAGTTTGCAGCAGGCCTTGGGCACGCAGCTCTGTTTCAGTACAGCTTTCCATCCTCAGACAAATGGATAGTCAAAGCGGACCATTCAGACTCTAGATTACTTGCTGAGGTCATGTGTATTGGATTTTGGAAGCAGTTGGGAGGACCACTTGCTATTGGTAGGGTTCACCTACAACAACGTCTTGCATTCAGTCATCCAGATGACACCATTTTTAAGCGTTGTATAGTAGGCCTTGTCGGACACCCACCCTCTATGATGAGGTTGGGGGAGGCCCAGTGATTGGGACCCCATAGTGCTCAGCATGAGGCAGAGTTGGTTCGTAATATTTGACGGAGGATGTCAAAGGCGCAGGACCGCCAGAAGAGTTATGCTGATTGGAGACGCAGACCCTTGGAGTTCTCTATTGGCAAACATGTATTGCTAGCTCCGCGGTGCGTTGGCCCTTTCCAGATCTTGGAGAGGATTGGAGCAGTAGCTTATTGGCTGGCACTACCACCGTCCTTGGTAGGCGTGCACGATGTATTCCACGTATCTATGCTGAGGAGATATGTACCCGATCCGACACATGTGATGACAAATATCTCAGTTCCCGTTCAGCCTTACGTCACTTATGAGGAGATTCCGGTACGAATTCTGGACCGGAAAGAGCGTCAGTTGCGGAACAAGACTATCCGACTGGTTAAAGTCGGATGGTAGCATCATACGGACGAGGAGGCTACTTAGGAGTTCGAGGATACGATCCGAGCTCGAAACCCCATCTTTTCACTTGAGGTATGTGATTTAATTTACCATTCAGCATTTTATACTCTTTACTTGTTGTTAGTATTTGCTGATGGTAGATAACGAAATTTGGAGACCAAATTTTTATTAGTGAGGGAGAATGTAAAATACCGAAAAATCGCGAATAATGAAAAGGGAATTTTCTGGAATTTCTTGGAATTTTTACGGAATTTTTCGGAGACCGTATGGACGAGTTTACGGGGATAAAAATGGGGCCCAGGAAAGCCTGTTTAGACTACCCCTTTTATCGAGGAAATGTTTATTTTCCTAATTTCCTTTTTCCTTTTCTATTCTTTTTCTTTTTCTTTATTTTTCTCTTCTCACGCAGTTTCTTTCTTCTTCCCCTTGCGTGCCTTTCCTCCCGATTCCCCCCTGCGACGCCGAATCCCTAACCGTCGTCCCCTCTCCTTTGCGCGGCGCTGATCCGATCGTCTTCCCCACTGACGGCGCAACCTCGAGCCGTTTCTCCTCTCCTCTCTGCACCTCCTCCACCGAATGGCGCCGCTCGCGACACCTCCCCTTCAAACGTACTCTAGTGCCCACGCCGTGCCCTAGCTTGAAGCCGACTGCCACAATCCGATCTCTCATCATCGGCCGAACCCTTCTTCCTCCTTCCTCGCGCAACTCGATTCGGCCGATTTCTGTGCCATAGTTTGGGTTCACAGTAGACGACGCCGATAACAGCCAACGCCGGCTGCCGTCGCTATATCCTGCCGGTGCGCTGCCTTGTTGATCGCCGCCGACCCCTGATGCTACCGTGCCCTAGATTTCCTCTTGCTGACAGGATTCGAACAAAACATCAATGAGGTGAGCAAGCATCAATGATTTCATTAGGAAGGTGCCACAGTCTTGATCGGTTGGTGCCACTATCGTTTTTGTGAGGCCAGCATCGTTCACAGGCGAGCCACGACTCTGATCACCCTGTTCCGGCAGAGAGGAGGTTGTGGTCACAAGCTTAAGGTAAGTGATTTAAATATGGTATTAGAGTTGGGCAGTTGATTCATTTATAGTGTTGATTCTGGATTGTTGTTTGGAAGGCAGCGACATAGTGTTGCTCCAGTCGATGTTGCCACCTCAATCAACTTGCTACGGTTTTGGACTAGGGTAAGGTTTGTATAAAAGTAAATTTATGCCAAATTATATCCATTGTTATGTTAGCTATATGAGATAGATTCCAGTGTTTAAGTTTGAAGTGTTAATTGTGAGCAAAGGATTGGTTCATTTCTGGATATTGAGGTTGCTAATCTGTATAGCATGCTTAATGGGTGATTAGTTGTTTATGTGTTAATAAGGGTTAATGAAGCTAACCCTGGATGGTCGGTGGATTAGGAATTTGTTTAGCTATTTGTTTATAATTAACTTAGCTAAACTGTATGATTTACTACAGGACTTTAACGCGAGACGAGTATCTCGACATCGGATTGGTTCGATTCGATCTAAATCGGAGGCGGGTACCTCTTGACTTATCTTTTATGATATTGTCAATTGGATATGTATAGTATTTTATAACTACAAGCAATGATCATGTTTGTCTTTGGTATGTCACGGTTTGATACCCATAGCATGTTCTGTTTTGTTGCTTGTTATGTATCCATGTTTATGCCTCGTGATTATTGCCATGAGTAACTTAGTTCCTAGAGTAAGTGACAAACCATGCTTTACTGAGTTTAGGACTAGATTATGGATTTTTATTATCTGGCATGTGTACCCATATTTTTATATCATATCTGATCTGTGTACCTAGACCCTTTTGTTTTGATCCATGTATATTGTTGGTATATATTTCATGGAGGTGGATATGTTCAGGACCTAGGTTGTTATGCCAAAGAGGACATGTATACCTAGATCTGTGGATTTGACTTACTGGTACTAGGGTACACATTTATATATATATATATGGATTTGGTTCAGGATATTGTCATGCTTAGTGTCATGCACCATTCGCAAGATTGCATGTTGTGCGATTGTCAGCTCCATTATTGTTGAGCACATCGCCAGTTACATGTATCTGCACACATGATCACTCATGGGTTAGTGGTATATTCAGACAGGGTGTGCTGCAACAGGTGCTCTGTCAAGGGCTCCGTTGGTCCACTCATGGGTTATTGTGACGCAGCGTTGTAGCAGGACAGGGATCCCTCCCCGCCATCATGTACTAGGAGATGAGAGCATTGAGCTCCCCCATTTATGATTTGGGGTAGGAGGATAGGTGTACTCCGACAGCATCCCGTCCACTCGGTCACTCATCAGGAGCAGTGACGGCAGAGTGCACGGTTGTCACAGCCCTACCCACTCGATCTCACCAACGTGTATGAGACGGCTGACTGGAGAGTAGGGGTGACCAGGACATGTCATTGGCATCATACGCATTTATGCATTTATTTCTTGTGCTTGCTGCATTTATTTGCTGCATTTGGTTGGATGCATATGTTTGACATGCATACAGGATTTATGACACTCGGTTTGACGACCCTTTTGTTTTGAATAAGAGTTCTTGGTGAGTACAGCTTCCTCAGTTACCTTTCAGTTTTGCATTTTTCCTATATATGATTAGGAAGCTGTATTCCATGTTTATTGCTGTTAGATATATCTTACTAGACATGTCTATTGGTATTCGCTGAGTTGTTGAACTCACCCCCGTGGACACTATCTTTTCCTGGTACCAGGTTGTTTATGGAGTCTCTTGGAGTATCCTGTCTGCTGGTCCCCACGTCACATCAGAAGACCTGTCTCCGCTTGTGATTATTTTGTTTTTCTATACAAAATTTGTGTATTTGTCTTTGTGTTCCGGTTTTGTTTCCGGAGTGTTATGTTGTTGTGTGGTGTAAGCCTAGCCGGCTAGCAGTGTTTTGTTTTGTTTTGTTTTGTATGGGCTTGTATTTATGTTTTTCCGCTGTGTTGGTTTTGATTTCAGCCGAGTGGGCTGATAAAAATATATATAACTGTGTGGTTATTGTTATATTTGTCCAGCCGTGTAGGCTGAGATTATTAACTACGTGGTTGTGTATATATTCAAGCCGCATGTGGCTGATGTATATTGTGTCTGTAGAAATACTTCAGATTGTCACCCGTACAGGGGAGGTTTTGTCGAAATTTCTTCGGACAGGAACTTTCCCGGGGCGTGACAGCCGAGGATATTCATGGACAGCCCTCCACTTCGGCAGGGCCCCGACCTCGACACGGCCATCCACCTCCTTATCAGTCGAGGACTGACTTATACGTCTCGAGATTCACTCCGCACAGACACGATGACTTATCCTGGATGAATTTCGCATGCTTCGCACAGAGATAGCCTCCGGCTTTTCCTCTCTTCGTCAGGGACAGCCTGCACCAGAGCAGCCTCTTGCAGCACCTCCAACTGACAACCCTCCAGCTGATGATCCTACTCATTGATGCTATCTTTTCATGCATTGTACTTTGGACTTTGGTCACAGACACTTTCATCTGCTATTCTATCATTGCCTAGTTAAACTTTTGTCTATCAGAATTTAGTTACTCAACCTAGTTTTCTGCTTACTAGTTTTTGTTATATTTAAGTTGCTTAGTTCTGCACAAATTAGACTTTTGCTTAGTTTCTTTTAAAAAAATTCTAGGAAAAATATCTTCAAAATCCCAATTATTGTTACATTTTTAAAATTTGGACTTAGCCTAGGGTTTTACCTTTAGATATCATGTTCCCGTAGTTTCAGCTAGAGCATCTCATAAGCACACTAGGCATACTTGTTTGTGTTTGAAAAACTCAGAAACGGCGTGAGATGCATAGGGTACAACCTAGACTTCAGAATTCTTATTTCTGTGCATCGCAGTAAGTTTAGGCGTTAAAAACCAACATTACATTAATCAAGTTAAGTCATCCAGACCTAGTCAAATCTAACTGGATCAATTGATTTAGCTTGACTAACCAAGTGAAAGTTATCGCCCTCTAGATAATCAGCTAGTAGCTAAATGGTTAGACATACGGTCAAGAGGATTAAGTGGTTAATTTCAATATTTTTAAGTTACTCATGCTTAAACTTTAGGACTTCTTGAACTTATGTGAAAATGGCCTTAGTTGCAACTTTACAAGCTTATTTTTTTTCTCAAAAGCTTTTTAAAACTTAGTCTTTTTCGAAGTCTTTTCAAAATCCAAAATTTCAAATTAGTTTACCAAATATTTTTTCAAATTAACCAAAATCATAGCTAGATATCTCTCAAAAGACTTGTTAAATTTAGCTAAATGTTTTTTTACCTTTTTCAAAAACTGATAAATATTATTTACAAGATTTCCAAATTTAACTAAGTGTTTTAAAGTTTTTTGCTAAGTATTTTCAAAATTCAATTCTTTTTGCAAAAAGCTTTCTAAACTAAGTAATCTTTTAACTTCTTTTTTAGCTAAATATTTTTTAGATTCTTTTAAAATTAAGCTATGTATTTTTCAAAAAAAAGGGCTCTTTCAATTTTAAATTAATATTGTTCAAAAGCTTTTCGAAATAAAGAAAATGTCTTTTAAAAAGGCTTTAAGAATTTAACGAAATATTTTTCAACAAAGTCGTTCAATATTTTTTCAAATTTAGCCGAATTACTTTTCAAAGTCAAAATAATTTTCCTTGGCTAAAGTCATTTTTCAAATTTAATCAAGAATATTAATTTCGAAAAATTAAAAGTTTCACTTAGCTAAAATTTTTAAAATATTATTAACTCCTAAAAGCTAAGTATTAAACGCCTTTATCTTTCCTAAACATTTTTGAAAAGTTAAAAACAAGCCAAGGCCATTAATCACTGTTTCTTTTTACTCCCTTATTTATTTTGATATATGGCAAAGGGGGAGAGTAGGAAAATTTAAAGTAAAATTTAAATTAAAAAGAGATCTTATTAAGGGGGAGCCTTACATCGTTAAAAGTTTAAGTATGTTTTAGCTTAAGTTATGCTTGCATTTAAATTTATTTACTTAAGCCTGCTTATGTTTCTTTCTTAAACTTTGAAGATCATTTATGCATCTATTTTAATTAACTTTGAATTTCAATTGCCATAATAAAAAAGGGGGAGATTGTTGGTGCAGGAAGCATCCGACGATCGAACCCAATTTTTGATAATGGCAAAGGAATCAAAGTTAACTTATTTGTGATCTAACATGATGGAGATTGTAGGAAAGTCCTAAGTCTTAGGTAAAAGTCCTAACCGCGGCTAGGCAAGGTGAAAATCTTAAGGGGTGGTAACCTTAGGTCCTAGGGGGTGGTAACCCTAGGTGGAGGAAAACCCTAAGGGGCGGCAACCTTAGGTCCTAGGGGGTGGTAACCCTAGGTGGTGAAAATCCTAAGGGGGTAACATTAGGTCCTAGGGGGAGGTAACCCTAGGTGGAGAAAAACCCTAGGGGCAGTAATCCTAGGTCTTAGGGGGTGGTAACTCTTGGCAAAATGTCCAGCCGATCTGGAGGACCGGACTGACATCAGGTAATCTCTCTTGTGGGGAGTAGGTGAGGACGCGTTCCCAGCAGAGGGAACAGTAGGCGTCGGGTCGACCTAAGGTTTCCGATTGAAAATTCGAAGTCAGACCCGGACAGTCCGATGACTGTCGATCACTTGATTTATCATGTTTATATCTGTTCTAACTTTGTCTTGCAGAGTATGTTGTTGTTTTGGAACTAACGTGTCTTGTAGATACAAAAGGAACAAGCTAAGCCTCGGATGAACAGTGTCCGTGTAACACCCACGAATTCTTAAGCTAAGTAGGTGAAGTTTTCTTTTAGAATAAAAGAAGATAAGATTGAAAAAATATATATATATATATATATATTTAGAATTGGTCAAGGATTGAACCTTGAACCTTCTTAAGCTAAGAATTATAGAATTACCACTAGACCATCATGAGTTATTGTTAAATAGAGAATGAATATTGTAGATAAAGATAAAACCATGATTAAGAGAAGAAAGCAAGAAAACATCAAGTAGCTTTCTTCCTCCTTCTCTTGATTAAGAAAGCAAGACAAGTTGTTTTTTTTTCTCTCTTCCTCACTCTTTTCATTTTTGTGGATGACAAGAGAGAAGGAGAGGAGAGGAAGCAAGGGGATGAATAGAGACATTTCTTCATCATTAAGAGAGTAAAAGATAAGTTAAGAGGAGGGGAAAGCAAAACCTCTTTTTGTTTCTTACTTCCATCTAGCATAAGAGGGAAAATCAAGAAGGGACTTCATTTTTCTCCCCTTCCCTCATCTTGCCATGACCTAGAGCCTCCTCTCTTCTTTCCCAAAAATCCAACTAAGGTTTTCTCCCTAAGAAAACCAAACCCCAAGAAGGAACCCTCAAGATCTACCTCTCACAAGCAAGAAAAACACAAAGGAGCACTAGGAGGAGGAGCTCTCTTCTTCTTCTCACAAAAGGGTACCTTCTCTTAAGAAAAGACCAAGCAAGAGGATGTGAGTATCCCCTCACCTATGGTACAAGTGGTTATATGGTTTTTGTTGAGTTTATATGAATTTTATAACCTAGAGTTTTCCCTTAGAAATTTCGGTTATGATACTTGTAAAGTTTATGGAAGCTTAAAAACCAAACCAATATGTTTAAGTTTTCCTCATGATATGTTATGAATATGAATTTGATATTTCATGCTTGTATAAGGTTTGGAGTTAGGTAATACTCTACCTTAGGGTTCGGCCATGAAGAGGCTTAAAACCTAGAGAAGCTCAATTTAAAAACTAACATGCCTATGATCTCTTCTATGATGTTATATGAATATTTTCCTTGATGTTTATACTTGTATGTTGCTTAGAACTAGTAGGAACCTATCACAAGGTTTCGGCCATGAAGGGATTTAGTACCTTAAGGAGGTTAAACCTCAAACCTAACTTGCTTATGTATTACCTTATGAAAAGATATGAAAAATAATATTATGCACTTGAGATTTCATGTTTCTTAGGGTTATGTTTTCCACAT
Organism: Zingiber officinale; assembly: GCF_018446385.1. Taxonomy (NCBI): domain Eukaryota; kingdom Viridiplantae; phylum Streptophyta; class Magnoliopsida; order Zingiberales; family Zingiberaceae; genus Zingiber; species Zingiber officinale. Next base: position 66,424,725 of record NC_056004.1, read on the forward strand.
GTTGAACATTCGGCCACCATGAAATGTAGGGCTTAGGCAAGCCTAAATTCAACCCTAACATGTTATGTCCCTCCCCATGATATACTATGAAATTCATAAGGTACTCACATGCTTGTAAATTCTAGAAGAGGTATCAAGTATAAAGTTTCCACTAGATGTTGTGAATGTTCTCTTGATGTTTCATACTTGTAGGTTGCTTAGAACTAGTAGGACCCAATCACAAGGTTTCGGCCATTAAGGGATTTAATACCTTGATGAGGCTCAACCTCAAATCTAGCTTGCTTATGTTTTACCTTATGAGAAGATATGAAGATAATATTATGCACTTGAGATTTCATGTTTCTTAGGGTTATGTTTTTCACATGTTGAACATTCGGCCACCATGAAATGTAGGGCTTAGGCAAGCCTAAATTCAACCCTAACATGTTATGTCCCTCTCCATGATATGCTATGAAATTTATAGGGTACTCATATGTTTAGAATCCATGCTTTGTGGCATTAGGCCACTTACACTTGGTGAACTTAGGAAGCTTGAACTTTAACCTAATATGCTCATGTAAATGCCTAGGATAAATGCATGGAAGAAAATTTATTTAGATTCACATGTTTGCATGCTATTTGTAACCAAGGTTGGACCTTATAGGCTTCGGCCAAGGTAGGTTTAAAACCCTAGGAAGCATAGAACCTAAATCACATATGCTTATGATGTTCCTTATGTTAAATGTATGGAAATAAATGTGAGTTTATATGCTTGTATGATTTTATGAAATCTAAATGAGCCTATGCATGTTTCGGCCACCCTTAGTGGGTTGAAAATTTAGACCAAGTTATGACTCAATATGTACTTCCCTTGCCATGACTTGAATTGGAAGAAGTTAACTTGTGATCCATGCATGATTATGTTTTTTTTTTGTGTTAGTTTGCTCATTTGAATATGTTTATGAACTATGCATGAGAATGATATCTAAATGGCTATGTGCCCAAATATGATGGCTATGTGCCCAAGACAAGTATGATGGCTATGTGCCCAAGTATGATGGCTATGTGCCCATTTATGCATACCTTATGAATGATAGGAACATGATATGCCATGATTGCCATGAATGAAATATGCTACGAATGACATGAATATGATATGCTATGAATGACATAAATATGAAATTTCACGAATGACATGAATATGATATGCTATGAATGACATGAACATGATATGCTATGATTGACATGAATAAGATATGCTATGAATGACATGAATATGTTATGAAATGATAGAGATATGATATAACATGTATTTTACTTTGAATGGCTTGTACTAAAAGGGTGGGCTCCTCATGCACCCCTAGGTCGAATTACGGGCCTAGTAAAGGGTGGGCTCCTTATGTGCCCCTAGGTCGAGCTACGGGCCTAGTTTCCTAGTAGGTTCAAGACTAGCTACCTTGGGTCTACTTAGGATACGCGCATTATGTATATATGTGGTACTAAGCCGGGCCCCTTTCATGTTGAGATTATTTTCATGTACTATATGATATTGTTTTAAGACATCTCACACACGACATGAATCATGTTTTGAAAAGCATATTGCACATGACATTTACATTTCCCATGTTTTAAAGGACATCTTGCATCCATGCTCATGATATGATGAAAAGTAATGCCTACAAGATATGCTATGATATGATGCCTTGATGTCATGAAAATAAATGTCATGATGTTTGTTTATGTCATTATGCTATGATGTACACTTATGTTATGACATGATCTATACCATGATATGATGATTTCCTTATGTTATGATAGTACCTCCATGTTATGATATAATTTATACCATGATATAATGATTCTTATATTATGATGTGATTTATGCTATGATAGGATGTTACTTGTAACATGATAAGGTTTAGGCCATAATATGTTGTTTACTTTATCTTATGTCATTACTGAGATTCATGCCATGATTTGATATGTTTTAATTACATGATGATATGAGCATCAATTACTCTATAATGTATGATATGATGATGTTGCATGATACGTTGGTTTTTGTGAGTAGGAAAGGATCTCACTAAGCCTTGAGTGCTTACAGATACTTTTCCTTGTACCGCAGATAAAGGTAAAGAATGGAGAAACTAGAGGCGCAGCAGGAAGGGGCAAGAGATGTGTGATGGTGACTTGGCTAAAGAAACAAAATAACCTGCTTAAGTGTACTTAGAATAATATGTTATGTGATGTGATGTCTTTTATGATTCTCTATGCATGAGTTAGAAATGAATACTATGACTATTTAAGTTGAACCATGTTATTTCTTATACATATGCTTACCATGTTACCCTATGCTTACAAACATAGATATGCTTCCGCTGTATGTATGTATGAATGTTTAAGTTACTAAGTCTAAGAGTAAGGAAAATAACCCCGCCCTCACTAGGCAGGAGTGGTAGTAAAAGGGGCGGGCGTTACTGGTTGGTATCAGAGCCAAGTTAGCCATCTCACTACACACATCAAGCCTCCATCCTGCCGCTCCAAATAAGAATTTTCTATGTTTACTTTATTTTATGTCTGATATGTTTATTTAAATATGCATGCCTGTTTTATTGTGATGATTTTTAGTCTAGAGAATATATGATGGTAGGATAGGATTAACGATAACATATGCTAGGTCGTGTTAAGAATGATAACTACCTTATGTTATTCTAGTTGGGAACTATAACAACTTATGCTAGCATTGTTGTTATTTATGAAGATAATCATGGCTACTAGAAGACGCGGTGGTAGACCTGAGGAGACAGTAACTCCACTAGACCTGACTCAGGTAGTTAGAGACCTCCAGCGTCAGATCACTGAACAACAACAATTAATTACTACTCTGATGGGTCAGCAAGGGAATCCGGTCACCCCGCCAGCAAATCAAAACACTATGCCAGTTATACCTGCAGCTGGCCCGGTGCCACCGGTAGCCCCTGTCCCTGTAGTCCGACAGGAAAATTTTCTGATACAGTGGCTGAGATTAAAGCCGGAAAATTTTACGGGCACATGTGAGCCATGGGATGCCCAGGCCTGGTTCAAGACGGTGGAAAATATCGTAGACCTGCTAGATTGGCCCGTACCGGAAAAGATCAAGTGCGTGTCTTTCTGTTTTTCTGGAGACGCAAGGATGTGGTGGAAAAGAGTTAAGGCCAAGAGACAAGTCAATCTGATGAACTGGGCAGATTTCGAAGCAGAATTTTTGGTGGAATATTTTCATATGCGAGTGACAAATCGGCATTATGACGAGTTCACCGAATTTCGGCAAGGCGATTTATCAGTTAGTGATGCTGTGAAGCGTTTCAACCGCCTCGCACTCCTATGTCCAGAATTGGTCAGCACGGAAAGAGAACGGGTCAGGTTAATGTTGAAAATGCTCCGACCTGAAATAGCTTTGAATGTGGCCGGCGGAGTTAATAGACCGCAAACCACTGAAGAGCTAGTCAGCAGTGCTTTGATCACCGAACATTATCAAAAGGCGATGAACGAAGGAAAGAATCCGGCACAGACGGAAGGACAGAAATCGCAGAGTACCAAGACAAACTGGAAAGGGAATTCCGCTGGAAAAAGAAAACAATGGAGCAACAGTAAGAGTGGTCCAGCAAATAAGCAGCCGAGGTATCCTCTGTGTGCCACTTGTGGAAAGCAGCATTCCGGAGTATGCCATCAGGGTACGAGGAAGTGCTACAATTGTGGATAGGAAGGACATATGCTCAGAGATTGCCCTACTCGGTTTCAGGTACCATCTCAGCAGTATGACCAGAATAGGAGTACCCCTGCACAGCTACATCAGATGCAAGCAGCTTTATAAGGGACTCTGATTAGCCAAGGGAGATTAGAAGCCCCACTAGTGATGACAAATGCCAGGGTTTTCTCTCTCACCAAAGAAGACGTGGCAAGTGCTTCTACTGTGGTCACAGGTCAGCTATCTATTTTTAGTCAGTATGCTACTGTATTATTTGATACCGGAGCAACCCACTCGTTTGTCTCCATACCCTTCATGAAAAAGTTAGAAGTACCACCACAAATCATAACGGGCAAATTCTTAACAACCTTACCTTCGGGAGAAGTGATGCCTTCCGATCAGATGCTGCGAGCCGTGCCTATCCGAATTGCAGACAGAGAACTCTACTGCGATCTGATAATACTCGACATGCAGGATTTTGATATTATACTAGGCATGGATTTCCTGAGCAAGTACGGCGCTTCAATCGAGTGCCGTAAAAGAAAAGTAGTCTTCCAACCGGAAGTCGAATTGAAGTTCGAGTTTATTGGGGAGCCACGGGGAAAGACGTGTTACGGGATCGGAATCATTGCAGAAAGGCTCTCTACTCTGATGATAGCTCCAACGCTGTTTGACGACATATTAGAGAAGCAAGGTCGCGACCCGAGCATCCAAAGGATCAAGCAAGAGGTGCTAGAAGGGAAGGATAACGGTTTCCGTGTCGCTGATAATGGAGTACTCTATCTCCGAGATCGGTTATGCATACCCGATGACCCAGAGTTGCGGAAAAATATATTTGCGGAATCTCATGCAACCCCTTATGCGATGCATCCAGGCTCCACCAAAATGTACCAAGATTTGAAGAAAAAATTCTGGTGGTTCGGCATAAAAAGAGATGTGGCCCATTATGTCAATTCTTGCCTGACGTGCCAAAAGGTCAAAGCAGAACATCAGAGACCCGGAGGGTTACTGCAGCCAATTCAGATTTCTGAATGGAAATAGGAAGACATTTCTATGGACTTTATCTCAGGACTACCCAATACAACCAATGGGTATGATGATATATGGGTGATCGTGGACAGATTGATGAAGTCCGCACACTTTTTAGCAATCAAGATGACATATTCAACAGAGCAATTAGCCCAATTATATGTTAAGGAAATTATCATACTACATGGGATTCCTAAGACCATTATTTCTGACAGAGATGGTCGCTTTATCTCACATTTTTGGGAATGTGTTCAGAAGGCTCTTGGCACAAGGCTGTTGTTCAGTACTGCCTTCCACCCTCAGACTGACGGATAAACAGAAAGGGTGAACCAAGTACTAGAGGACATGTTACGAGCTTGCGCCTTAGACTTCAAGGGAAGTTGGTGCCGATATTTATGTTTGGCGGAATTCGCTTATAATAATAGCTACCAAACTACCATTGGAATGGCGCCTTACGAAGCTCTGTATGGAAGGAAATGTAGGTCACCTATATGCTGGTACGAAGGTGGGGAAAAAAAAGAACTGGGGCTCCGAACGGATTTGATCGATGACACCACCCGAGCTATACAGAATATCCGTCAGAGAATAGAAACTGCTCAGAGCCGACAAAAGAGCTATGCCGACAAACGGCGTAGGCCGTTAGAGTTTAGTATCGGAGACTCGGTATTTCTCAAGGTAGCTCCGATGAAAGGAATAATGAGATTTGGGTAGAAGGGCAAGCTAAGCCCACGATATGTGGGACCATATCGGATACTGAAAAGAGTGGGTCAAGTGGCGTACGAACTAGATCTGCCCCAAGAGATGGCAGCTATTCACAACGTATTTCACGTCTCAATGCTCAAGAAGTGTATTTCCAGTACAGATCAAGTGATTGAGCCTCAGACAGTACAAGTTCAAGAGGACCTAAGTTATGAAAATAAACCCATCCAAATACTGGATAGAGGAGTCAAAAGGTTAAGAAACAAAGAAGTACCTTTAGTAAAAGTCCTATGTCAAAACCAACGGTTCGAAGAGGCAACATGGGAACGTGAGGACGATATGAAACAAAAGTACCCGGAACTATTCTAAAGTTCGAGAATGAACTTTTTATGAGGTATGGGGTACTGTAACACCCACAAATTCTTAAGCTAAGTAGGTGAAGTTTTCTTTTAGAATAAAAGAAGATAAGATAGAATATATATATATATATATATATATATATATATATATATATATATATATATATATATATATATATATATATATATATATATTTAGAATTGGTCAAGGATTGAACCTTGAACCTTCTTAAGCTAAGAATTATAGAATTACCACTAGACCATCATGAGTTATTGTTAAATAGAGAATGAATATTGTAGATAAAGATAAACCCATGATTAAGAGAAGAAAGCAAGAAAACATCAAGTAGCTTTCTTCCTCCTTCTCTTGATTAAGAAAGCAAGACAAGTTGTTTTTTTTTCTCTCTTCCTCACTCTTTTCATTTTCGTGGATGACAAGAGAGAAGGAGAGGAGAGGAAGTAGGGGGATGAATAGAGACATTTCTTCATCATTAAGAGAATAAAAGATGAGTTAAGAGGAGGGGAAAGCAAAACCTCTTTTTGCTTCTTACTTCCACCTAGCATAAGAGGGAAAATCAAGAAGGGACTTCATTTTTCTCCCCTTCCCTCATCTTGCCATGACCTAGAGCCTCCTCTCTTCTTTCCCAAAAATCCAACTAAGGTTTTCTCCCTAAGAAAACCAAACCCCAAGAAGGAACCCTCAAGATCTACCTCTCACAAGCAAGAAAAACACAAAGGAGCACTAGGAGGAGGAGCTCTCTTCTTCTTCTCACAAAAGGGTACCTTCTCTTAAGAAAAGACCAAGAAAGAGGATGTGAGTATCCCCTCACCTGTGGTACAAGTGGTTATATGGTTTTTGTTGAGTTTATATGAATTTTATAACCTAGAGTTTTCCCTTAGAAATTTCGGTTATGATACTTGTAAAGTTTATGGAAGCTTAAAAACCAAACCAATATGTTTAAGTTTTCCTCATGATATGTTATGAATATGAATTTGATATTTCATGCTTGTATAAGGTTTGGAGTTAGGTAATACTCTACCTTAGGGTTCGGCCATGAAGAGGCTTAAAACCTAGAGAAGCTCAATTTAAAAACTAACATGCCTATGATCTCTTCTATGATGTTATATGAATATTTTCCTTCATGTTTATACTTGTATGTTGCTTAGAACTAGTAGGAACCTATCACAAGGTTTCGGCCATGAAGGGATTTAGTACCTTAAGGAGGTTAAACCTCAAACCTAACTTGCTTATGTATTACCTTATGAAAAGATATGGAAAATAATATTATGCACTTGAGATTTCATGTTTCTTAGGGTTATGTTTTCCACATGTTGAACATTCGGCCACCATGAAATGTAGGGCTTAGGCAAGCCTAAATTCAACCCTAACATGTTATGTCCCTCCCCATGATATACTATGAAATTCATAAGGTACTCACATGCTTGTAAATTCTAGAAGAGGTATCAAGTATAAAGTTTCCACTAGATGTTGTGAATGTTCTCTTGATGTTTCATACTTGTAGGTTGCTTAGAACTAGTAGGACCCTATCACAAGGTTTCGGCTATTAAGGGATTTAATACCTTGATGAGGCTCAACCTCAAATCTAGCTTGCTTATGTTTTACCTTATGAGAAGATATGAAGATAATATTATGCACTTGAGATTTCATGTTTCTTAGGGTTATGTTTTTCACATGTTGAACATTCGGCCACCATGAAATGTAGGGCTTAGGCAAGCCTAAATTCAACCCTAACATGTTATGTCCCTCTCCATGATATGCTATGAAATTTATAGGATACTCATATGTTTAGAATCCATGCTTTGTGGCATTAGGCCACTTACACTTGGTGAACTTAGGAAGCTTGAACTTTAACCTAATATGCTCATGTAAATGCCTAGGATAAATGCATGGAAGAAAATTTATTTAGATTCACATGTTTGCATGCTATTTGTAACCAAGGTTGGACCTTATAGGCTTCGGCCAAGGTAGGTTTAAAACCCTAGGAAGCATAGAACCTAAATCACATATGCTTATGATGTTCCTTATGTTAAATGTATGGAAATAAATGTGAGTTTATATGCTTGTATGATTTTATGAAATCTAAATGAGCCTATGCATGTTTCGGCCACCCTTAGTGGGTTGAAAATTTAGACCAAGTTATGACTCAATATGTACTTCCCTTGCCATGACTTGAATTGGAAGAAGTTAACTTGTGATCCATGCATGATTATGTTTTTTTTTTGTGTTAGTTTGCTCATTTGAATATGTTTATGAACTATGCATGAGAATGATATCTAAATGGCTATGTGCCCAAATATGATGGCTATGTGCCCAAGACAAGTATGATGGCTATGTGCCCATTTATGCATACCTTATGAATGATAGGAACATGATATGCCATGATTGCCATGAATGAAATATGCTACGAATGACATGAATATGATATGCTATGAATGACATAAATATGAAATTTCACGAATGACATGAATATGATATGCTATGAATGACATGAACATGATATGCTATGATTGACATGAATAAGATATGCTATGAATGACATGAATATGTTATGAAATGATAGAGATATGATATGACATGTATTTTACTTTGAATGGCTTGTACTAAAAGGGTGGGCTCCTCATGTGCCCCTAGGTCGAATTACGGGCCTAGTAAAGGGTGGGCTCCTTATGTGCCCCTAGGTCGAGCTACGGGCCTAGTTTCCTAGTAGGTTCAAGACTAGCTACCTTGGGTCTACTTAGGATACGCGCATTATGTATATATGTGGTACTAAGCCGGGCCCCTTTCATGTTGAGATTATTTTCATGTACTATATGATATTGTTTTAAGACATCTCACACACGACATGAATCATGTTTTGAAAAGCATATTGCACATGACATTTACATTTCCCATGTTTTAAAGGACATCTTGCATCCATGCTCATGATATGATGAAAAGTAATGCCTACAAGATATGCTATGATATGATGCCTTGATGTCATGAAAATAAATGTCATGATGTTTGTTTATGTCATTATGCTATGATGTACACTTATGTTATGACATGATCTATACCATGATATGATGATTTCCTTATGTTATGATAGTACCTCCATGTTATGATATAATTTATACCATGATATAATGATTCTTATATTATGATGTGATTTATGCTATGATAGGATGTTACTTGTAACATGATAAGGTTTAGGCCATAATATGTTGTTTACTTTATCTTATGTCATTACTGAGATTCATGCCATGATTTGATATGTTTTAATTACATGATGATATGAGCATCAATTACTCTATAATGTATGATATGATGATGTTGCATGATACGTTGGTTTTTGTGAGTAGGAAAGGATCTCACTAAGCCTTGAGTACTTACAGATACTTTTCCTTGTACCGCAGATAAAGGTAAAGAATGGAGAAACTAGAGGCGCAGCAGGAAGGGGCAAGAGATGTGTGATGGTGACTTGGCTAAAGAAACAAAATAACCTGCTTAAATGTACTTAGAATAATATGTTATGTGATGTGATGTCTTTTATGATTCTCTATGCATGAGTTAGAAATGAATACTATGACTATTTAAGTTGAACCATGTTATTTCTTATACATATGCTTACCATGTTACCCTATGCTTACAAACATAGATATGCTTCCGCTGTATGTATGTATGTATGTATGTATGAATGTTTAAGTTACTAAGTCTAAGAGTAAGGAAAGTAACCCCGCCCTCACTAGGCAGGAGTGGTAGTAAAAGGGGCGGGTGTTACAGTCCGAGGCACCTCCATGGAACTTAGAGGCGCCTCGGGTGCAAAATAGAAGTTGGATATGAAGAGGAGCTGGAGGCACGTCGGATGGAGCTGGAGGCACCTTAGAGCAAGGCTTGGAGGCATCTTGTACTGGCCATGGAGGTGCCTCAAGTAGGATAAGCGACAAAGGTTTCTGCGCTGATCCACACGGCTGACTCGGGAGGCTTGGAGGTGCCTTGGATGAGGTTTGAGGCGCTTCCTGCAGTGTATTAAAAGGGTGTTCGAGCAGCAGCTTAAGATAATCAATTATAAAGTGACCTTCTCTCGTGTGCTGCTAACAAGATGACCCAGAAGTGCTGTTGCAAGTACACGACAACCTGAAGCTGCGTTTTCTTCATCTCTAGTTATCGGTATAAGTTTTCATTTCAGTACATTTAATTGTAAACACTTATTGTACTCTTATCGACTTTATAGTTGTTGCCCACCAAAAAGTGATCAATGATCGCAGGCCTTGGAGTAAGAGTCGCTCTAGGCTCCGAACCAAGTAAACCCTTGGTGTCTTTGTGTGTGTTTGTTATTTCTTTCATTCCGCTGTTTACTCGTGGAGTTTTTCGAATCCGAAATGCGTGAAAGCCACGAGCGCTATTCACCCCCCCCTCTAGCGTGATCTCGATCCAACACTTATCCTAGGTACCCATCCAATCTCAAAGGCACTCTACCGCATGGCTCCGGCAGAATTGAAAGTACTTTAGGGGCAACTATAGGAGCGGCTTGACAAGGTGTTGTTTGTAAAGAAGAAGGACGGGTCCATGCGAATGTGTGTGGACTATCGAGCGTTGAACAAAGTAACCATTAAGAATAGATATCCCCTGCCTAGAATTGATGATCTGTTTGATCAGTTAAAGGGCGCCACAGTCTTTTCCAAGATAGATTTAAGGTTAGGATATCATCAAGTGAAAGTGAAAGCGGATTATGTGCCGAAGACGGCATTCCGAAAGAGGTATGGGCACTACGAGTTTGTGGTTATGCCTTTCGGAGTAACAAACGCTCCTGCCACTTTTATGGATCTGATGAACAGGGTATTCAAGGCGTATCTGGATAAGTTTGTAATTGTCTTCATAGACGATATCCTTATATACTCCAGAATATAGGAAGAACATGCTGAACATCTAAAGATAGTATTACAGATTCTTCAGCAGAGCTAGTTGTACGCAAAGTTCTCCATGTGCGAGTTCTGGATAGACCCGACAAAATAGAAGCTGTGAGTAACTAGAATAGACCTAAGAATGCAGTGAAATAAGGAGTTTCCTTGGGTTTGCAGGCTACTACAAGAAATTTGTAGAGAACTTCTCCAAGATCGCCTCACCACTGACAACACTTACCAGAAAGAACCGAAAGTTTGAATGGGTAGAGGATTGTGAGAAGAGTTTCACTGAACTGAAAGGGAGACTAACCAGTGCCCCAATCCTGACTCTCCCAAAGAATAACGAAAGCTTCGATATTTACAGTGATGCTTCTAAATTGGGACTCGGGGATGTACTGATGTAGAATGGCAAGGTCATCGCTTATGCCTCAAAGACAACTCAAGGATTATGAGAAGAACTATCCTACTCATGACCTTGAGTTAGCAACAGTTGTCTTCGCTCTCAAGATTTGGAGGCATTACTTATATGGAGCTCAGTGTAAGACTTTCATAGATCACCAGAGTCTGAAGTATTTCTTCACTCAAAAAGATCTAAACATGAGACAGCGGGGATCGCTGGAACTTGTCAAAGACTATGACTGTGAAATCCTCTATCATTCAGAGAAGGCGAACAAAGTGGTAGATGCACTAAGTAGGAAAGCTTGTGTCACTCTATTGTCATTATCTGCCATGGCCACTCCCCACCAAAAAGAAATAGAAAGTTTTGGGCTTGAAATCATTACTGGGCAACTCTCCACTTTGACATTAGTGTCAACCCTACTTGATGAGATACAGAAAGGGCAAGATGAAGATACTAATATTCAAAAGATTAAGAAGGGAATACAGGACGTAGAAAATGGGGAGTTCCGAGTATCAGACGGTGGGATACTATATTATGGTGATCACCTTTGTGTCCCTAATCAAGAAGAACTACGAAAGAAAATTCTAGACGAAGCCCATGGAGCACCCTATGCAATGCATCCTGTTTCCACCAACATGTATCAAGATTCAAAGGAACGCTTCTCGTGGTCTACAATGAAAAGAGATATTGCAAGATATATCAGTACCTGCCTGACATGCCAACGGGTTAAAGCAGAACATCAGAGATTGGACGGAGTTCTGCAGCCTATCCAGATTCCAAAATGGAAGTGGGAGGATATATCTATGGACTTCATAGTAGGACTATCCAAGAATACGAATGGATTCGTTACTATCTGGGTAATAGTGGATAGATTGACCAAGTCTGCTCATTTTCTAGCTATCAGAACATCCTACTCCATAGAAAATTAATGCAACTGTATGTTAAAGAGGTTATCAGATTGCATGGCGTCCCCAAAACCATAATTTCTGATAGAAATGGTCGCTTCACTTCACACTTCTGGGAGTGTGTTTAGAGAGCTCTTGGCACTAAGCTGTGGTTTACCACAGCATTTCATCCGCAAACAGATGGGCAAAAAGAATGAGTAAATCAAGTCCTGGAGGATATGCTACGGGTTTGTACCTTAGATTTCAAAGGGAGCTGATGTCGATACCTATGCTTAGCAGAATTTGCATATAATAACAGCTATCAAGCTACTATCAGAATGGCAACCTATGAGGCCCTATATGGGAGTAGGTGTAGATCTCCTATATGCTGGTACGAAGGCGATGGAAAGAGAGAAATGAGACTCCAGATGGATCTTATCGAGGACACCACCAAAGATATTCAGAATAATCGCCAGAAGATAGAACTACTCAGAGCCGGCAGAAAAGCTATGCGGAAGTGCGCCGTAGACCACTAGAATTTGATGTGGGGGAATTAGTGTTCCTCAAAGTAACTCCTATAAAAGGAGTAATGAGGTTTGGAAAGAAGGGAAAGTTGAGTCCATGTTATGTGGGGCCGTATCGGATTACTAAAAGGGTTGGGAAGGTAGCGTATGAACTGGAACTACCTCAAGAAATGTCAGTCATTCATAATGTATTTCATGTCTCAATGCTGAAGATGCATGTTCCCGATGTGAATCAAATGATTGAGCCACAGACGGTACAAGTTCGAGGGAACCTCAGTTATGAATGTCAACCTATTCAAATAATAGATCGAGGAGTTAAGAAGCTGAGGAACAAAGAGATACTGTTAGTGAAAGTGCTGTGGCAAGGACAACAGTATGAAGAGGCAACTTGGGAACGCGAGAATGATATGAAACGGAAGTATCCACACTTGTTCTAAGTTCCAGGATGAACTTTTTATAAAGTATGGGGAATTGTAACACCCGTAAAATTCCTTTATTTTTACAAAGCGCAAAAAGAAATAGAAGAAGAGAAAAGAAATAAAAATAGATGCATAAATGGCTAGGGCTAGGATTTGAACCCGAGACCTCTTGCTTGAAATTTGTTTAAGTAACCATTAGGTGGTGGTAAAGCATCACATGAGTAATATGAAACAATTCTTTATATGTGGATTATGTGCGAAGAGACGCTCCAATTTCCATTTAGTATAAAAGGATTTGGATCATATCAAAAACCTAATCTTCCGACTACTTTTTCCTCTCTAGCCGAATCCTCTTCTCCCTCCCTTTAAGTTTCGGCCAAGGAAACCTAGGGCTCCAAGTCTTAAAGCTTTCAAAGGAGGGAATCTAAGGGAGAGTTTCTCCCAAGGAGACAGGATGCAAAAGGAGGGCGACTCGGAGATTAAGGCACACGAGAGAGGATTTTGGGGTCTTCCTTGCACCTTATAATTGTAAGATCTAGCGAAAGGAAGTAAGTACCTCTCACATGTAGTATGAGTAGCTTCGTTAATACATGTTATGATATGTTTTAAACGTGTTCCATGTTAAAGCAGATAGATGCTATGAGATGTAAGATACCCTGTAAAGTTTTAGGATTAAGAGCATGCTTAGATCATCTTGGTTTGCTTCCCATTAAGTTTTGGGACTAAAAAGTATAATCAAGTGCCTAAAGTACTTCCCTATAAGTACGGGGCAATTAAGCGCACATAAGGTGTTTGGTTAAATGCCAAGCAAGTGCAAGTACAAGAAATTAATAGTTAAAAGTAAGTATTTTACTTTAGAAAGGCATGTACTGGACACAAGGTCCTTGGGTGGGCTCCTAGATCGCCCCTACGCTCCTAGACCGCCTAGTAGTACCTTAATGGGTTCGGGATTAGCTACCTTGGATCTTATTAAGGATGCACGCAAAATGGTACAATGCCGGGCCCAAGCAAGTAATTATTATTTTCACTATTACGTAATATAAAGTTTGTAAACTTCATGGTTTGTCTTAGTGGAAGTTTCCGAAGTTTAGAATTGAGTTATGTAGAGCAGTAGTGGCAAACTCAATAATATGCCAAGATGACTGTTTTATTTCGTTACTAGCATGGTTTTATGTTGATGGTCTGCATGATAAACTAGTTTGAAAATAGATGTCATGTGCATATTTCTGAGGTACGGTTTTGGGTATGAACTACTGGCAAAAGCATGGTTACAATGTTGCATTTTTCTTCAAGTAGTTTAAAAAGCATGTCTTCTTTTAATGTCTCATTTTGTGAGTAGATGGTACTTACTAAGCATCCGCTTATAGATTTGCATTTCCTTGTACTGCAGATAAAGGTAAAGGAAAGCTCGAGTAGGAGGAGGCAGCAGGAGCAATGCTTGGGGGTGTATGTGTGTGTGGCAGAACAATGGAAAGAGATCAGAGAGTTTGTTACTATAGGGAACATGTAGTTTGTTTTCTTCTCTCTGTTTTATATAAGATACTGGCACTAATCAGTTTAGAATGAAATTGACGGCTTGGTAGAATTTGAGTGGCAAGTGAAAGTGAAAAAGAGGAGAACAAGCTTTTCCGGTAGCGAAGGGGGATCCTCCGCACAACCTTGCCCTTCCCCCTCTCAGCCAAGGAGACACGACCGTGTTATTCCATATGGTCGTGACCTTCCTCCTCTCAGCCAAGATGACACGACCGTGTGATTTCACACGGTCGTGCCCTTCTTCCTCTCGGCCGAGGTGATGCAGCCGTGTGGAATCACACGACCGTTCACCTCCTCCCTTCGACCAATGCTACACGGCCGTGTGATTCCACACGGTCGTGTCACTCCTTCTCTCGGCCGAAATGACACAGCCATGTGGGTTCACACGACCGTGCCCCTTTCATCCTCTACCAAGGGCCACGGTCATGCGACCCTCACACGGTCATGCCCTGTGTCAGTTGGGAGTGCAATAGCTGTCAGGGCCACACGACCTAGACTCACCAGAAGCTTCAGACTCCCTTCGGCCCTACGTGGCTGCAAGTCATGTCCTACCAACCATACAGGTTAGAATAGATTTAAGGACTAAGCAGCATGTAACATGTAAGAATGCCGAAAAAATTAGATGTACGAGGAAAGAGTAACGTTTGTCCTGTAGCTTAAGGGTATGAGTAAGGGCGGGCATTACACTACTCCCACAGAATTATGGAATGGACGTAAGTCTAGTTTAAGACACATTCAGATTTGGGGTAGTCCAGCACATGTGCTGAAGAGAGATGCTGATAAATTGAAGTCACGTATAGAAGTTCTCTTGTTTGTAGGATATCCTAAAGGAACGAATCAGAAGGTCATTGTTAGCACCAATGCCCGATTTTTAGAAGAGGATTATGTAATGAACCACAATCCCATGAGTAAAATTGTTCTTGAGGAAATAAGAGAGGACATGTCTAATTTAGTACCAACGGTACAAGATGAGATATCACAAGAAACTGCAGCACGTGTCACAAATGATGCACAATTTCAGGTAGTGCCTCGTCATAGTGGGAGGGTTGTTCGACGACCTGATAGATTCATATTTTCGGGAGAGTCTTCGGACTTAATCCCTAGTGAACATGAACTTGATCCCTGGACATATGATGAAGCACTCCAAGATAAAGATGCAGCATCTTAGCAAAGTGCAATGAACTCTGAAATAGAATGTATGTATTCTAATCAAGTCTGGGAGGTTATAGAACCACCAAATGGTGTAAAAGCTATTGGATGTAAATGGATCTACAAAAGGAAAAGTGGGACAGACGGGAAGGTGGAAACCTTTAAAGCGAGCCTTGTTGCGAAGGGGTATACTCAAAAAGAGGGAATCGATTATAGGAAACCTTTTCGCCGGTAGTCATGCTCAAGTTTGTCTGGATTCTTTTATCTATTGCTGCTCATATGGATTATAAGGTTTGGCAAATGGATGTCAAGACAGCTTTCCTTAACGGAAGTCTTGAAGAAAATATCCATATAAAGCAACCAGAGGGATTCATTGCGAAGGGCAAAGAGAATCTTGTATGCAAGCTCAATCGATCCATTTATGGGCTGAAGCAAGCTTCGAGATCTTGGAACATCCTATTTGATGAAGTGATCTAGTCTTATGGATTCATTCAGTGTTCGGATGAGTCTTGTGTATACAAGAAAAGTGGCGGAAACGTGGTGGTATTTCTTGTACTATACATAGATGACATTTTGCTCATTGGCAACAATATCAAAGTGTTGTCAGACGTAAGGGTATGGTTGTCAAAGTAGTTTGATATGAAGAACTTAGGAGAATGTGGACATATTCTTGGGATCAAAGTAATAAGGGATCGCAAGAAAAGGATGTTGTGCTTATCCCAAGCTTTATACATCAATACTATTCTAGCTCATTTTGGCATGCAAAACTCCAAGAAAGGTTTTCTACCTTTTCGGCATGGAGTACCTTTATCTAAAGAGATGTGCCCTAAATATAAAAGGAGATAGAGGAGATGAAGGCAGTTCCTTATGCTTCGACTGTAGGAAGCCTAATGTATGCGATGTTATGTACAAGACCGGATATCTATTTTGTCGTGGGCATGATTAGCAGATATCAAAGTAACCCAGGACCGGGACATTGGACTGTCGTAAAACATATATTAAAGTACCTGAGAAGGACTAAAGATTATATGCTGGATTACCAGGCAGATAACTTACTCCCTGTGGGTTACACGGATTCTGACTTCCAATCAAATAGGGACAATAGTAAGTCAACCTAAGGATATGTGTTACTTTGGGAGGTGAAGCCATAACATGGAGGAGTGTTAAGTAGAAATACGTTTCGGACTCCACCATGGAAGCTAAGTATGTGGCAGCCTCTGAGGCAGCCAAAGAAGTTGTATGGCTCAGAAACTTCTTGATGGACTTAGATGTGATTTCTGGTTTGTCCAAAATTATCACAATTTATTGTGATAATAGTGGTGCAGTAGCAAACTTGAAGGAACCACGAGCCCATAAGGCAAGTAAACACATTGAGCGCATGTACCACCTGATATGAGACATTGTAAAGCGAGGAGAAGTTGTTGTCGCCTAGATTGCATCAGCGGATAACCTGGCAGATCCTTTCACTAAGGCCTTCCGACGAGAGCTTTTGATGGGCATGTTCAGGGGATGAGAATCAGATGTATGGCAGCATATATGGCAGCATAGTCTTTTAATATAAGTGGGAGATTGTTGAAATGTATACTATAAGCCTAGCTTTTGTATGAACATCTGTTTTTGAGATATTTTGAAATAAGAATCACTTTGGTCAAATGTCTGCATTTTATATTTATATATATGTCGATGTAGTTGTCTATTTAATTTATATTATAGATAACATGGTGTGCCACACAGAAGATCATGTTATCGGTTTCTTATAAATTATAAATAGTAGCTCACAACCAAGATGGATTGGGCAAACCATTGGAACGGTTGTATTGTAATTTGGAATTGGTTTATCTTGACTATATAATTACACTAGTACACTATGTGCGTATTGAGCAAGACCATTTGAGATTGTTCAATTTATACTGACTATATAAAAGAACAGAGCCTCTATTATTATGGATGTGTGTATTCTTAATCCCGATATAATAACAAACACATATACTTAGTATTTATTTCTTTGACTTATCAATTGGTAAGATTTATTCGTTAAATCAATAGGCCCGATATGTTGGGAGATAGGACCATTTATATGGCATGTTGTTGATTATAAAGGAAAACCGTGTCCTATTTATTTAGGTTGATGATATCCCCTTGAGGAGCTCATAAGGATTACCATGTAAACCTTACAGGTGGACTTAGTCCGACATGATAATAAAGTTGAGTGGTACTACCCTTAGAGTCAGATGTTAATTAAATGAGTTTTCAGTAACTTATTTAATTAACGGACATACGATAACTTAAACACAGGGAGATTAACGCGCTCATGATAACTAGGAGCCCATATTGTAATATGGGATTGGTGCGGTAGTTCAATAATGACCCTTTAGTGGTATGGGTTATTATTGATTAACTTGAGTTGGGTGTTCAGGTCGAACACAGGAAGCTCACGTCCATCAGGAGGCCAAAACTAATTCCTCCTCTTGGTCCCTGTTGTAGCCTATATATATAAAGCCTCTCATCCACCTTTCCATAATCGGGTTTCATTTAACTTGGTTTGGTTTAACTTAACTTGGTTTGGTTTGGTTTAACTTAACTTGGTTGGGTTTGGTTTAACTTAACTTGGTTTGGTTTGGTTTAACTTAACTTGGTTTGGTTTGGTTTAACATAGTTTGTTTAGATTCTTTCCAAACAAAATTTTATTAATTTTTCTTTCCTTGTAACCGACGGCTAGTCTATAAAAAGGAGTAGGATGCGGCCCCTTCTCTCCTTGTGGTTGTCTCCCCCTCTCCTCCTCCTAGGGTCGGCGCCACAAACCTATTCTCCTCCCCCCTTTCCCTCTCCCTTCTCCTTGCTTAGGGTCGGCGCCCTTATTCCCTCCTCTTTGGGGGCCCCCCCCACTTCTCCTTTGGTGGCCGGCGGCCCCTTCTCACTTGGTGGCCGGCACCCCTTCCCATCCACTTGTGGGCGACGGCTTGAAGAAAGGGAAGAAGGCAAGAAAAGCAAGAAGAGGAAGAAAAGGAAGAAGAGGAAGAAGAAGAGAAGGAAGAAGATTAGAAGGTGCTCCATCCTAGCGACTCTTTTATGGCACGTGGTTTTGGAAGAGAAGAAAAGAAGGGTGATGTTGTCTTGGTAGATCGTCGCCCACACGACATCCAAGAAGAGGAGAGGAATACAGCAGAAGATCTTGAGGTCTTTAGCTACAAAGAAAGGTACAACTAGTTCTTTTATTCCGCTGCATATCTAGTTTTGATCTTTTCGTATCGATTTTGAATATCGATTTTGAATACCAACACAAGAGTCCAGCAATCTTGTGGTTCGATCAAGATGCGCTTTGATCAATCAAGAACTTGCTTGATTGATGAAACACATGTTTGATCGAGCATGTGGGTTGCTAGGAAAGGTTCTGTGCTCGTACAAATTTTTGTATAGGGTATTTACACAGAAAGGAATTCCCAGTGCCAAAAATCTGTTTTATCGTGGGCCTGGTTAGCATATATCAAAGTAACCCAAGACCAGGACATTGGACTGCCGTAAAGCATATATTAAAGTACCTGAAAAGAACTAGAGATTATATGCTGGTTTACCAGGCAGATGATTTGCTCCCTGTGGGTTATACGGATTCAAACTTCAAATCAGATAGGGACAGTAGTAAATCAACCCCGGGGTATGTGTTTACTTTGGGAGGTGGAGCCAAAGCATGGAGGAGTATTAAGCAGAAATGTGTTTCAGACTCCACTATGGAAGCTGAATATGTGGCAGCATCTGAGGCAGCCAAAGAAGCTGTATGGCTCAGAAACTTCTTGATGGACTTAGATGTGATTCCTAGTTTACCCAAAGTTATCACAATTTATTGTGATAACAGCAGTGCAGTAACAAACTCGAAGGAACCATGAGCCCATAAGGCAAGTAAACACATTGAGCACAAGTACCACCTGATACGAGACATCATAAAATAGGGAGAGGTTGTTGTCGCCAAGATTACATCAGTAGATAACCTAGCAGATCCTTTCACTAAGGCCCTTCTGGCGAAAGCTTTTGATAGGTATGTTGAGGGGATGAGAATCAGATGTATGGAAGAATTTATGGCAGCATAGTCTTTTAGTATAAGTGGGAGATTGTTGGATTGTATACTATAAGCCCAGCTTTTTTATTGTAACACCCGTAAATTTCCTTTCTTCGAAAAGAGCAAAAAGAAATAGAAGAAGAGAAAATAAATAAAATATATACAAAAATGACCTGGGCTGGGATTTGAACTTTAGACCCTTAATTTAAGATTGGTTTAAGTAGCCATTAGGTTGTGGTAAAGCATCACATTGGAAATAGAAAACTATTCATTATTTGTAGATTATGTGTGAAGAGATGCTTCAACTTCCACTTAGTATAAAAGGGAATGGAAGAGACCAAAAACCTAATTTTTGGTTTCCTCTTCTCCTCCCTAGCTGAAATTCCTCTTCTCCTCTTTTTAGTTTTCGGCCAAGAACCATAGGGTTCCAAATTCTAAGTTCTTCAAGAGGAGAATCTAAGAGGAGAGTTTTCACAAGGATTAGTATGCACGGGAAGGGCGATTTGGAGATTAAGGTGTACAAGAGAGGATTGTCTTCCCTACACCCTATAATAGTAAGATCTAGCGAAAGAAGGTAAGTATGACTCACCTGCAGTATAAGTTGCTTTGATGATACTGGTTGTGTTATATTTTATGCATGTTAAAGAAGATACGTGTTGTGTTATGTTTTATGCTTGTTAAAGAAGATACATGTTATGATATGTAAGATGCCCACTGAAGTTGGGATTAAGAGCATGTTAAGAGTATCTTGAATTGCTTCCCATATAGTTTTGGGGCTAAGAAGCATATTCAAAGTGCCCTAAAGTGTTTCCCTATAAGTGTGGGGGATTAAGCGCACATAAGGTGCTTGTTTAAATGACAAGTAAGTGCATGTATAAGAAAGCAATATGTAAAAGAAAGTATTTTACTTTAAAGTGGCATGTACTGAACACAAGGTCTATGGGTGGGCTCCTAGATTGACCCTAGGCCCCTAGATCGCTTAGTAGTACCTTAATAGGTTCAGGATTAGCAACCTCGGATCTTATTAAGGATACGCACAAAGTGGTACAATGTCGAGCCCAAGCAAGTTTATTATTATTTTCACTAGTTATGTAATATAAAGTTTTCAAACTTCGTTGTTTGTCTTGGTAGAAGTCTTCTTAAGTTTGAGAACTTGAGTTATGAAGTGTAGCATGGATGAACTCTATAGTATGGCAAGATTTATGTTTCCATTGCATGTTTACATTGCTAGCATGATTTTAAGTTGATGTTTTGCATGATAAACTTATTTAAAAATGCATGTCATGTACAGATTTCCAAATTATGCATTTTAGCATGAATTACTGTCAAGTACAAGTTTTGTGTTTTCCCCCAAGCGATTTTGAAAGCATGTTCCTTCTTTTAATGCTTGTTTTGTGAGTAGATGGTACTTACTAAGCATTCACTTATAGATTTGCATTTCCTTATACTACATATAAAGATAAAGGAAAGCTCGAGTATGAGGAGGTAGCATGAGCGGTGCTTTGTGTATGTGTGACGGAACAGTGGAAGGAGATCTGGGAACTTGTTATTGTATGGAATATGTTAGAACTTGATGCTAAAGTATTTTCTTCTCTCTGCTATACATGAAATACTATCACTAGTTGCTTATGATGAATTCATCAGTTTGGCAGTAATTAGAGTGTCAAAGAGGGAAGATCTAGGGGCTCTCCAAAGGGGAGGACCCCTCTTCATGCAATGGAAGAGAACCCTAACCCAAAGATAAGTACAAATGGAAGAACAACCCCTTTTTGTAGAGCAAGGCGTGACTCCCACACGGCGCGTGGCACCGCCGTGTGGATTCACACGACAACATGTTCCTTCTTTTAATGCTTGTTTTGTGAGTAGATGGTACTTACTAAGCATTTACTTATAGATTTGCATTTCCTTATACTGCAGATAAAGGTAAAGGAAAGCTCAAGTAGGAGGAGGCAGCAGGAGCGGTGTTTTGTGTGTGTGTGTGACGGAACAATGGAAGTAGATCTGGGAACTTGTTATTGTATGGAATATGTTAGAACTTGATGCTAAAGTATTTTATTCTCTTTGCTCTACATGAAATATTATCACTAGTTGCTTAGAATGAATTTATCAGTTTGACAGTAATTAGAGTGGCAAAGAGGGAAGAACTAGGATCTCCCCAAAGGAGAGGACCCCTCTACAAGCAATGGAAGAGAACCCTAACCCAAAGATAAGTACAAAGGGGAGAACAACCCCTTTTTATAGAGCAGGGTGTGACCCCCACACAGCCGTGTGGATTCACACGGCCTCAGGCCTCTTCCTCTCGGCCAAGGTGACACGGTCATGTGGATTCACACGATCGTGCACCTCTTCCTTTCGGCCAAAGGGACACGACCGTGTGTATTCACACGACCGTGCACCTCTTGCTCTCGGCCAAGGTGACACGGTCGTGTAGATTCACACGGTCATGCACCTCTTCCTCTCGTCCAAAGGGACATGGCCGTGTGTATTCACACAGGCATGCACCTCTTCCTCTCGGCCAAGGGTGTTGGCGCTACTCTAATTCCGTTCTGTTCCCCTTGTATAAAAATTTGTACAAACACAGAACTTTTCCTAACAACCCATGTGCTTTTCAGAAGTTAAACTTAGATTGTAAATGAAACTTAACATTATTAATCCAAGTTCAACACATGTGTTCATCAGAAGTTAAACCATATTACAGAAGTTCATTAAATATCTATTTCAAGGATCGACTTCCAGGTTGTTGGTGAGACTCTTGACCTTCTTGGGTATGAGATCATCCACCACTTCCTAGTCAAAGACTTTCAAAGAAATTGAATATTTAAACTCCTTACAGTAAACCCTAGGTTAAACTACAGAGAACTTAATCAAAGCACAAGATCGCTAGCTTCTTGTGTTGGTACTTCAGGATCCATACAAAGGATAAATAAACTAGTACACAGCGGAAATAATTAACTAGTTATACCTTTCTTTGTAACTTAAAGACCTCTTGATCTTCTGTTGTATTCCTCTCCTCCTCTTGGGCATCGTGTGTAACACCCATAGGATCCCTAGCAATTTTATATAAATTATTGCATGATTAAAATGGGCTTTATGTAGACTTTTCAAAAAAAAATAAAGAGCAAAAAGAACCAAAAAAGAGGCATGACTAAGGTTTGAACCTTGAACCTCTTGGTAGGTGGTTGTATATGATAACCAGTAGCCCCAGCAGGGGTGTACTGTTAGGAAGAGAAGGGAGATTGTAGTTAAGGGTGGTGAAAGTGAAGGCCCCCTTCACTTAGAAGGAAAAGTTTGTGTTTCCTTCTTCCTTCCCAATGAGAAGATGGTTTTTCCTTCTTCCTTCATTTAGCATAAATAAGAGAAAGGAAAGGAAAACTTCATTTTCTCTTCTTTCTTCCTCCTCCTTCCTTCTCCCACCGAAATCCCAAACCCATCTTCTTCATTGCTGAAACCAAGCTAAGGGGTCTTCTTCCTAGGAAAACTTCTCAAGCAAGGGTACTTTTCCTTAGCGAAAGGATGTAAGTATTCCCTCACCTACAGTACAAGTAGCTTTTGTATGCTTATTGCTTAAAGGTTGCTTGAAAAACCTAGGGTCTTACCTTGTAAAGTTTTGGCCAAGATAAAGTTAAGAGGTTATCTATGGTTACTAAGAGCTTTCATGCTTCATGTTGTTAAAAAAAAAAAACTTGGAACTATGCTTTTAGGGTTTCGCCCAAGAAGAAATAAAGGCCTTAGAGGAAGTTGTTAAACCTATACTATGCTTGCTTATGCTTCCTCATGATGTATGACTTTCTATATAATGTTAGTTTAAGTTTCCATGCCTTATGTTGCATTAAAAACCTAGAGTCTTACCTTTAGGTTTCGGCCAAAAGAAATGAAAAGGTATAGAGAAAGTTTTTTTGACCTAAATTATGTTTGCTTATGCTTCCTCATGATGTATGACTTTCTATATAATGTTAGTTTAAGTTTTCATGCCTTATGTTGCATTAAAACCTAGAGTTCTTACCTTTAGGTTTCGGCCAAAAGAAATGAAAATGTTTAGAGAAAGTTGTTAGACCTAAATTATGTTTGCTTATACTTCCTCATGATGTATGATCTTCTATATATTGTTAGTTTAAGTTCCATGCCTTATGTTGCATTAAAATTTAGAATCATGCTTCTAGAGGTTTCGGCCAAGATTTGAACATTAGGGTTAGAACCTCATTTATGCCTACTAAGAGTCTCAGTTGCTATACTATGTATGGTGTAAAAGTTTCATGCTTTAAGTTGTTAAAAGAAAACTAGAATCATGCTTACATGTTTCGGCCAAGACAAGGGATTTAGGTTAAGAAGCTACGTAGGGTTTTTAAAGGTCTCACATGTTATGTTAAGTATTATGAGAACTTAGGTTATTGATCCCATGTTTTTATGTTGCTTGAAAACCTAAGATTCATGCTCACAAGTTTCGGCCAAGACAAGAAAAATGAGGTTAAGGAGCTACCTAGGGTTATTAAAGGTCTCACATGTTATGTTAAGTATTATGAGAACTTATGTTATTGATCCCATGTTTTTATGTTGCTTGAAAACCTAAGATTCATGCTCACAAGTTTCGGCCAAGACAAGAAAAATGAGGTTAAGGAGCTTACCTAGGGTTATTAAAGGTCTCACATGTTATGTTAAGTATTGTGAGAACTTAGGTTATTGATCCCATGTTTTTTTATGTTGCTTGAAAATCTATGACTCATGCTTATATGTTTCGGCCAAGTTATGATTTAGGGTTTGTAGGAAGTTCAAAACCCAACCATGCATGATAATGACTCTTTATGATGTGATATGGATTTTATGTCACCATGTTATATGTTATGTACACTTATGCCATCATGTTATGCTTTCTCTATTATATGCTATATGTTATGTGCACTTATGCCATCATGTTATGCTTTCTCTATGATATGCTATATGTTATGTGTACTTTATGTCATCATGTTATGCTTATGCAAGGCTTATGTATGATGAAAAGCCTAAGAGATGCTTCCCTTAAGTTGGGATTAAGAGCACTCTTCATGATATGACAAGAACATGATATGCCATGATATGACAAGAAATATGATATGCCATGATATGATAAGAAACATGATATGCTATTTTACTTTTATATGGCTTGTACCGGGGATGAGCTCCTAAGTTACCCCTAGGTTGATGGTCAAAGAAACGGGCCTAGTAAGGGATGAGTTCCTAAGTTGCCCCTAGGTCGATGGTCAAGGAAACGGGCCTAGTTCCTAATAGGTTCGAGATTAGCTACCTCGGATCTATTTAGGATGCGCGCAAATTCATGTACGTGGTACAAAGCCGGGCCCTCATGTTGAGATTATGTTTAAGTACTTATATGATATATGTTTTCAAAAGGACATCTTGCATATACTCATTTCATGATACATGTTTTCAAAAGGACATCTTGCATATACTTATTTCATGCTAAATGGTTTTCTTTATGCTTTAGTAAGATGCTTTTTGAAAATGTGTCTATGATGCCTAGATGATCATGCTACTACTTTATGTTTATGCTCTTACATGCTATGTTATGATTTTCTTGAATGAGTATGACACTACTTTATGCTATCATGCAAATTTTATATCTAGATGTTGGTTAAATGAACATGTCACTACTTTATGTTTAAATGCATGATTTATGTTTTGTGAGTAGGAAAGGATCTTACTAAGCCTATGTGCTTATAGTTTAATTTCCCTTGTACTGCAGAAAAGGGAAAAGAATGGTTAAATTAAAAGGGAGCAGCAGGAAGGGCAAAGATGTGTGTGGCAGTGGCATGGTGGAATAGATCTGCTTTATGCTTATATGTTTTAAAGCTTAGCATGTGATCCTATTTTGCTACATAATGTTTTTGATGGATGATACTTGATGGTTTATACTCATTATGAACTTTTGTTTTCATGTTCCATGTTAAGTATGCTTTATGCTCTAGTTAAGTAAAATATCATGTATCACGTAGCAAGTAGTAGATGTTAAATCAAATTATGAATGCTAGCATGTTCACATGTTAATATGATACATGATTATATTGTTCACATGACATGTTTTTGATTTATGCTTTATGATAACGGACATGCTTCTATGATAACATGATTATTAGTTTTTATTTATTTACTTCCGCTGCCATATATGCATGTATATATGTTTCAAGTAACCCCGTCCTTCGTAAGCAGTGGAAAGGCGGGTGTTACATCGTGTGGTCGACGATCTACCAAGACGCAAAAACCACCCAAGTCCTTCTTTCTTCCAAGACTTTCGGCACCCAAGGGATCAAAGCTAGGAACACCAACTCTTGTTCTTCTTTCTACCTTGCAACTCGATGGCCACAAGATGGTTGAAGCCTCTTGATGTCGCCGGCCTTAGGTGAGAAAGCAAAGGGAGAATAAGAATATGAGGGGGCTGGCCACAAGGAGAATAGAAGAGGAATAGAAATAGTGTAGATGATTATTTCTTCTAAGGCACCATCTATCTTCTTTTATAATCCTTGGTAATGGCTAAAAAGGAAAGATTTTAACAATAATTAAAATCTCACTTTTAAATTTCCTATTGTAGATGGCTACAAAAGGAAAGTTTTAAAATTAAAAATCCCCCTTTTCAATATTGTAGATGGCTACTGATCCTGTCTGAGAAGCCTAACAAAACGGAAAGCTGGGAGAAAACCTACTACTGATGAAGAGTAATACTTGCCTGAATACCGATCCGAGAAACCCAAAGCGGATCGGGGAGAATAAAATCACGAACTACCCTCCGACCCAAAGCAGATCGAGAAGAAGAATTCGGTGAAGAATACCGAGATTTGAAGCTTCCAAGGTTTCCTGTGCACAAGAGACCAACCAACACTATCGTCAGTGACCTAAGACTGGGGTGGGAATCCCTGGCTAGGCCCTCCGACGCTCAAGTCAGTGATCTCTCCTGGTGTGGAAGAAGAAGAAGGAAGAAGAAGATGAACAGTAGTTGAAAACTAGCGTTGTGAATGTGAACAGTAATGTCAACCTACGTGGCCAACGGAGAGGATTTTCCCTTTTATACCACTTCATATAACCTCCGTAGTCATAAAGTGGACCCCGGTTTGTTAGAGTTTGTTATGAGATGACGTAAGCTGCGTACTTGTGGTAAATGACTTTTAAGGAATCTTTTTGTACCCCAGATGTACCTTCTTTATCGTCTAGTACCTGCAAAAAAGTCTAGAAACACATTTCCCGTCAAATGGATAAACCTGTTATACAATCAAACACGGATATCTATATTAAACTAAGTATGAGTCTCCCTGTTCGTCCTGTCTTTATTATGTTGTAGACAGCTTGGTATTATACTATGTTTCATATTGACTGAATATTAAACCCAAACCTTGTTCGATCAATTTATTATTATTATTTAACTAATCGTTCAATAATATACTACTAACTCTATACAGCCTTAAATCTTTTCGTTCTCGGGCGATCATGTATACTTAACTAATTCTAGATATGCTATCTTAAATAATCCTTGCTTTTTGTCTTAAACATGAAAACCCGACCGGTATTGAATTATCCTTCCTAAGATGTATCTCGGCCAATATTGGTCTACTCTCCTTGAGGTATTTCTCGATCGGTATTAGCTTACTATCCTCAAGGCATATACCGGTCGATATTAACCTGTCTTCCCCTAAGGTATATCTCGGCCGATGTTGGTCTACTCTCCTTGAGATATATCTTGGTCGATATTTGCCTTTCCTTCTCAGGTTATCCCGATCGATATTAGCTTACTCGCACTAAGGTATATATAGATCAATATTGACCTGTCTCTTCTAAGGTATATATCAATCAATATCAGTCTACCTCCCTTGAGGTATATATCGGTCTATATTGGTCTTTCCTTCTCAGGGTATATCCCGGCCGATATTAGCTTACTTGCATTAAGATATATATCGGTCGATATTGACTGCCTCTTCTAAGGTATCTATCGATCGATATCGATCTACCTCCCTTGAGGTATATATCGGTCGATATTGGCCTGCCTCTTCTAAGGTATCTATCGATCGATATCGGTCTACCTCCCTTGAGGTATATATCGGTCAATATTGGCGTACTTCCTTTTAAAGTATATCTCGGTCGATATTGAGTTGCCTTCTCAAAGGTATAGTTCGATCGATATTGATCTTCCTTCATCAAGGTATTATCTGGTAGGGATTGGCCTTCCTCTCTCAAGGTATATCCCGGCCAATATTGATCTATCTTTTCAACTAGGCTATCTCCTTTCCCTTCCTCACCGGGGATCCATGAAACCTACCCCATATCACTAGCCTTCCCTTCAAGTCTAGTCGAAGGAGGTATAGCCGACTGACTAGACACAAGTCTTTTCTTTTGTCTCTTTGCCTGTCTTAACCCATGACTCTGCCATTGTGGCTTTGTGATCCTCTGCTATAGTCATCCCGTGAACTCAACTACAGTGATCCCGTGAGTCTTTTTGATCCTTTAAATAGAGCTATTACCCTTTCTTCATTCTTCATTCGCCCCATTTCTTTGTCTTCCTTGTTCACTTCGTCTTACCGAGAGTATGGCCTCAGATCCTCCTCCCTGGGGGCAATTCTTGTTGGACAAGGCGAAATCTATATATGAGTTTGCCAAAGCTTTGGCTTTAGTTAACCTTTTGGTCCAAGAAACTATCCCAAGGAATGAAGTTTTTCGAGATCTAGAATCTCCAGCCAAAGGCACGACTGTTCTGCAAATCCAACGGGTTTCAGAGGAGTTCCCACTACTCATGGAGGACCAACTCAATAGCCCATGGATGTCGCGATAAGGGCATAGCCCATGTTACCCACAGGCTAGGATGGTCACTCTGGAAGCAGAGCTCTAGGGCTCAAGCAGGGGAGGAACTCTTCAGTCACCTTTCCACCAGGGCCTGAATAGATCTGTCCCCTCCCCCTTGTCCCTGAGACCACCCTGCTTCATAGTTTCCTTTGTCCCCGGCAAAATATTGCCACTTCTGTTGCCCGGGCAAGCTTCCTTCTTAGTGCTTGCTGCCTCCTTAGAATTTGAAGAAGAACCCTCCTTCTTTGGCTTGTCCTTCCAACTTGAAGAGTAGTTTGGAGAAGATGATTTCTTCATAACGCCCTTTCTCTTTAATTGTTGCTCTACTTTCATTGCTTGATGCACTAAGTCGTCAAGCTCCACATAATGTTGTAACTCCACAATGTCTCCAATATCTTGGTTTAGGCCATGGAGAAACTAAGCCATGGTAGCTTCCCTATCCTCCACAATATTGGCTCTAATCAAAGCCACCTCCATCTCCTTGTAATAATCATCCACACACCTACTCCCTTGGGTGAGTCTTTGCAATTTGTTGTGCAATTCCCTATGGTAGTGGGAAGGCACAAATCTCCTTCTCATCAAAGTCTTCATTTCGTCCCAAGTGTTGATAGAATGCTCTCCATACCTTCTTCTCTCCTTTTGCAATTGATCCCACCAAATTAAGGCATAATCGGTGAACTCAAGGGCAGCCACCTTTACTTTCTTTGCATCATTGTAATTGTGGCATGAGAAGATTTGCTCTATTTTCATCTCCCACTCAAGATATGTTTTGGGGTCATTCCTCCCTTGGAAGGAAGGTATATGGACTTTCACACCTCCTAGATCATCTTCTCTTCTAAGGTCTCTACCTCCTCTTTCACGTCTTCTTCCCCCTTCATGCCTCCTTTCTCTTGGTGAATCATAGAATGGGTCACTTTGATGAGATTCTTCATGATTAGAATTCCCCCCACGGTTGGAAACATTTTCTCCTTCAAGTAGGTCCATCCTTTTGTGTATTTCTTCAAGTTGTCTTTGAAGCATTCTTTCAAATTGTTGAGTAAGTGCCTCCATTTGAAGCCTATTAAGATCTCGCCTAGGGGAATGAGGTGATTTTTCCCCACTCATGCTTGCAAAGAAAAAAAAGAAGATGACAAGGAAAATTACAAAAGAAATGTTAGACGGACCCTCACCACTCTACTCACGTGGTTGCACTCAAATTTATCCACTCAGCTTCCTTTATAAGCTCTTAAGAAAAGAACCTTATCAATATCTTTCTCAAGACAACAAGTAGACAACGAAGTGAATAAGAAACCAACAAGAGAAATATGAGTAGAACAAGAGAAATAAACGGATAAAATGAGAATTTCAGCAATGATCAAGAGCAATGAAAGGAATATATCTTTGAATTCAGATTTCACAAAGAAAGAATATTGAGTCCTTTCAATTCACAAATCCTCCTCCTTTTTTTTCTTTTTTTTTCAATCAGAAACCAATGACACTAATGATTCCTTTCTCTTTTTTTTTCGAATTTTCCTTTTTTTTTTTTTGAGTTGAGGACCCAAATAGCGAATAGAAATTGGCACAAGGCCAGGCCGTGTGTGCCACACGATCATGCAAGGGATCCAGAGGCAAGATTGGCACAGTCGTGTGAGCCACACGACCATGTGAGCAAGCCAGAGAAAGAGCAGTACACGGTCATGTGAAGGCTACATGGCCGTGTGACCTTGGCTGAGAGCAAAACAACCAGGCCCATGTGTGCCACACGGTCGTGGCACGGATCGTGTGGAGCCCCTGCCCTATATAAAAAGCTTCTTCCTCTTTCAAGAGGGAGGAGGGCTCTCCCTTTTGGGGAGATCATGTTTAGGGCCAACCTTCACCTTCTACATGTTGGAATGTATACTAAAAGCCTAGCTTTTGTATAAATATTTATTTTGAAATAAAGAATCACATTGGTCAAAAATGTCTACATTTAAGCAAAGTGTAGTTGTTCAATTAATTTATATTGTAGATAACATGGTGTGTGGTGTCACACACAGAAGATCATGTTATCGGTTCTTTATAAATTATAAATAGTAGCTCACGACTAAGATGGAAAGGAACAAACCATTGAAATAGTCGTAGTGTAATTAGGTGTTAGTTTATCTTGACTGATAAATTACACTAGTACCCTTTGAGTGTACTGAGCAGGACCATTTAAGGTAAATTCTTTTTATACTGACTTGATAAAAGAATAAAACCTTAGTTTTTATGGAAGTGTGTGCTCTTAATCCTAATATAATAACAAGCACATATATTTAGTATTCATTTCTTTGACTTATCAAAGGGTGAGATTTAGCTCGATAAATCAATAGGCTTGATAAGTTAGGAAATGATATTGCTTATAGTGTGTATTGTTGATTATAGAAGGAAACTGTGTCCTAGTAATCTAGGTTGATAATGCCCCCAAGAGGAGCTCATAAGGATTGTCATGTTAAACACTGTAGGTGGACTTAGTCCGACATGCGATAAGGTTGAGTGGTACTACTCTTGGACTAAGACATTAATTAAAATGAGTTATCAGAAACTCAATTAATTAGTGGGCATCCGACATCTTAAACACAGGGAGACAAACACACTCATAATAAGAAGGAGCCCAAAATGTAATTTGAGATTTGTGTGGTAGTTCAGTAATAATTCTTTAGTGGTATGAATTATTATTGGTGAAATTAAGTTGGGTGTTCGGGGCGAACATGGGAAGCTTAATTTCATCAAAAGGCCAAAACCAATTCCTCCTCTCGGTCCCTATCGTAGCCTCTTATTTATAAAGTATTATATCCACCTTTATACCCATCCTAATGGGGCCGGCCAAGCTAGCTTGGAGCTCAAGCTAGCGGCCGGCCAAGACCAATAGGATGAGCCAAGTAGGTGGCCGGCCAATGCTTGGAGCCCAAGGATAAGTGGTCGGCCCTAATCAAATTAAAAGGGTTTTAATTTTTAAAATTTTTCTTATGTGGATTCCATGGTTTTAAAAGAGAGTTTAAAATTGATATCTTTCCTTATTTGTGAATTGAAAGGAAGATTTTAATTTTGAGAAAACTTTCCTTTTTTGTAACCATGTTTATGATTTAAAAGAGAGTTTTAAAATTATAAATTTTTTCTTTTATAAGTTTCTACAAAGGATTAAGAAAACATTTGATATCTTTCCTTATTTATACATTGAAAGGAAATTTTAATTTTAAAGATAACTTTCCTTTTTGGAAATCATCCACATGTTTAAAAGAAATATTTTAATTTATAAAATTTCCTTTTATAACCAACCATGAAGGGATAAATTATTAGAGAAATTTTATTTTTAAATTTCTGGAAATAAATTAGGAAGTTTTAATTCTTATTAAAACTTTCCTTCTTTGGGATTATGAGGTGTCCGACCATATGATTTAAGAAAAGGAATTTGATTTTAATTAATTAAATTTTCCTTTTCATGGCAAAGAAATTAAGGAAGGTTTTATTTAAATTTTCCTTATTTGCTAAGATCAAGGATTATAAAAGAGAAGGTAGGGGTGTCTTCATGGCTAACAACTCTATTCTATTTTTCCTCCCTCTCTTCCTTGGTGGTGTGGCCGGCCCTTCTAAGTTTTCCCTTCTCCTTTTTCTTTCTTCTCCTTGGCCGAAACTCTTCATCCTTTGGAGCTTGGAAGGTGGCCGGATATTGCTTCGAGAAGAAGGAGAGAAAGGAGGCTTTGTTTCTAGCATCCCTTGGAGCTTTGGTGGCCGAAACTTGGTGAGGAAGAAGAAGAGCTTGGGTGGTTCTCATCTCGGTAAATCGTTGCCCACACAATGTCTGAGATAAAAAGAGGAATACGGTAGAAGATCAAGAGGTCGTTGCATACAAAGAAAGGTATAATTAGTAATTATTTTCCACATCATGCTAGTTTTTCTTTGTATGAATCCCAAATGCAAGAGGCATATAATTCTAGAGTTTCAAATTTGTGATTTGAGTTTGTGTTTTTTTTTTTTTCAAATTTGTGATTTGATTGTTTTTTTTTTGGTTAAACTTAATGTTATTTTAGGAAATTAAATATTGAATTTCTTTAAGAGGCTTTGTCGAGGCAGTGGTGGATGCTCCCATACCCAAGAAGGTCATGTGCCTCGCCATGTTTGACCTGGAAGCTAATTTCTGAAATAAATATTTAATTGAATTTGTAACATAGGTAGATTTGGATCAATAATGTTAAGCATCGTTTGCGATCCAAATCTAAATCATTAAGAACAGATAAGTTAAATTTGGAATAAATAATGTTAAGTTCCATTTGCGATTCCTAATTTAATTTCTAAAGAACACAATAGGTTGTTTAGGAAAGGTTCGACAGTTGTACAAAAATTATGTATAGTGGAACCGGTACGATCTTCCTAGGACCAACCAACACTACAACCTTGATCCAGAGTTCCAAAGCCATTTCCATCTCTGATTCAACTCCAAAAGCTAGGGATTGGTTCCGAAGATCACTCCTCATCACTAGATAAGCATTTCTAATTTCTTCTCTTGATTGGGATTAAAATGTTTGTGAACTCTTTGTCTTTGGATCTCTATCTTTATGGAGTAGATTCATTGTTCTTGGACTGAGAGAGTATTTATGGTGTGATTTGATGTAAGAATCTCATGGATATGCCAATTTCCTATCTCAATGATGTTGTTATGTTTTGTATCTATTTGATCTTGTGTAGATTATTGTGTTTGGATTTAATTACTATGCTCGATTGAATGTTTGTGACACTTGTGGATCTTGTAGAGGGATCCCCTAGATTGTATGATCGAGGGGCGCTAGTGACAGGCTGCCCCTCTAACGGACATCTAGGGGATCACCTTTAAAGGTGAAGCTAGTCTCTACAAGGAGGTGGAATAGTTGAGTGCATTTATCCCCTATACCTTTATGTGGATTGAATGGTGATGTGTTTCTATGTCGTATGACCAAGAGGCGTTGGTGGCAGGCTACCCCGCTAACGAACATCATAGGGATCATGCCTATTAGATTACTAGAAGTATAGATAAAAGTTCCTTGCCGGGTGACTTCTGGAGGAGAAAACTGGCAACTTCATGTAAATGCATGGCAATTGAGGATAAGAATTGGTAGATCACCGTACATTGATAAATATCCCAATGAAATCGAACTCCTAGAACTCTCATAAAACCCAAGTTCTTACATTTGCTTTTCTATTTCTATTTCTAGTTGCTACTTAGTATATTCGCTTCCTTTGTCGATTGTTTAGCTAATTCATTGTGAGACATCTCTAGTGCTTATAACCAGTCCCTGTGGATTCGATATCTTTTTATTACTGACGATGAAATCGTATACTTGCGGTAGCGTAACCAGTTTTTTGGCGTCGTTATCGAGGACTGCGTCTATAACATTAGAGATAATCATTTGAGTTAGACTAGACCTTTCTTTTCTTTTCAATTGCATATTTATAACTAGTGTTGGAAATTCTATTTTTCTCAATCTTATCTTTTATTTCTGATTACTTTCCCTACAATTCGACTTGTTGTAATTCAAATTTTACATTTCATATTTTCAGCATTTCAGTTTAGTTTATTTTTCAAGTAAAAGAAATTCTAAAAAACTTAAGATCTTGTTCTTGTGTGTGTAGATCTAACTTTGCAGGAAATCTATTACTTCTTGATCCAGAGATTGATAGAACTTTTCATAGAAGGAAGATTTTGCAAAGAAATCAAGAAGAACAAGAATGCTCTAATATGGCAAACAAACCATTGAAAGATTATGCTGCAACACCCTATGCCAGAGGGCTTCATTCTAGTATCATAAGACCATCTATTGAAGCAAATAATTTTGAGATCAAGCCTGTAATAATAACTATGGTACAACAAAATCAGTTTGGAGGCGGACCACACGAAGATCTTAATCAACATCTTGAAATTTTCTATGAAATCTGCAGCACTATGAAGACGAACGGTGTTCTATCCGAAGCAGTGAGATTATTATTATTTGGATTTTCTTTAAGAGATAGAGCAAGATAGAGCAAAACAATGGTTGAATTCTTTACCAACTAACAGCATAAGCACTTGGGAGCAATGTGAGCAACAATTCCTTAATAAATTCTATCCTCCAAGTAAGACCGCTCATATGAGAAATCAAATTGGAAGCTTCAGACAGTCAGATTCAGAATCTTTATTTGAAGCATGGGATAGATACAATAATATGCTCAAATAATACCCACATCATGGTTTAGAAAAATGTCTAGTTCTACATACTTTTTATAACGGCACCAACTATCATACTATGGTGTCTCTAGATTCTACAGCTGGAGGGGCACTTATGAATAAAAGTTTAGATGAGGCCAAGGATATTATAGAGAGTGTAGCGCAAAACTATCATCAATGGGCAATAGAAAGAAGTGGAGGCTATTCCTATCCAAACTCAGTTAAAGCATCAGGAAAATTTTATGTAGATGCAATTACTTTAATGTCTTCGAAATTAGATGCTCTTACTAAAAAACTAGAAGGTATGGGAATAAATTCTGCATCGGTCAAAGCCATATGTGTTTGTGAAACTTGTGGAAGCTCAGATCATTCTCAAGAATCATGTCCTCAGGAGCTATTTCTACACAAATCAATCAATTAGAACAATGTGATGCTATCATGAGTTACAATCAGAAACAAATTAATCCATACTCCAACACATACAACCCTTGTTGGAAGAATCATCCAAATTTCTCTTATAGAAATAATCAAGAACAAGGACTATCCATGGGAGTTAGATCGAGCTATTAGCCTGGACAGCAAGGCTATCAATAATAATCTTCTCAAAGCTATCAATTTTCTAAATTGGAGAAAATGATAGAAGAAGTTAAGTCCAATCAAAATGAAATAAAGCAAGAGATCAAGCTACTTACTCAGAGAATGGATAATGCAGAGAAGCTCCAGAAAATACAAGATAGTCAAATTGCCCAGATAGCTTCATCACCTTCGAGAGCATTAGGACAATTTCCAGGTAAGCCTGATGTCAACCTAATAGAACACTGCAACAGAATTGAACTTAGGAGCGGACGGACCTTGGGAGATCCTCAAGTGACTGCTCCAAAAGGGATGAAAATTCAAGAAGAGCTCTCTCCTCCAACACTTGAACAAATTCATATTCAAGATGAAGAGGAGAGTACCAAGAAGGTTGAAGAGACTCTTCCACTTTACCCTCAAAGCCAAGTAATCCCTTTTCCTCAAAGATTGGTCATGATGAAGAAAGATGAAGAGTTCGACAAATTTTTGGATAAAGTTAAAGATATTTGTGTTGAGGTACCTCTGATTGATGCAATTCAACAAATGTCGAAGTTTGCCAAATTTTTAAAGGATATTATGTCCAATAAAAGAAAAAAAAAGAGACATTGAGACCGTAGCTCATATTGAAGAATGTAGCGCTTTATTTGAGAAGAACACTTCCCTGAAGCTCCAAGATCCAGGAAGCTTTTATATACCTTGCACTATAGGAGTTGAATTTATAGAAAAGGCTTTTGGGTAAGTGTTAGCCTCATTCCATACTCAGTTTGTAATAAGCTAGGGCTCAAAAACTTTAAACTTACTACCATGACACTGCAATTAGCTAATCATTCTTGTAGGTACCCTATGGGTATTGTGGAAGATGTGCCGGTAGAGATTGGTGGGAGCGTTGTTCTGACAAATTTTGTAGTACTTGATATGGAAGAAGACCCGAAAATTCCAATCATATTGGGAAAACCCTTCCTTGCAACAACTAGAGCAATAATTGATGTGAAAAACCATAAACTTTCATTGGTAATCGATAAGGAAAGGTTGGAATATGATCTATCTAATTCTTCTAACCATGCCTCTTCTTTTCGAGTGAGTGTTTGCAATAGGGCAAATGCCCACAGATTTGAGGATTGGAACTTCCATCCTCATGGGAGGCCGCTAGACGAAGAACATGATCCGTAAACATTGAGAGAAGGCCTCCCATTAAAAATGAAAAATACATCTGCCCTCCGAGGGCAAGAATGAGGGAAGAAGGAGCACACTCAACCCTAGGAGAGAAATCCGTATCTCCTTGGATATATCCATGAAAACAGAAATGGGGTCGAGCTAATGACCTTAAACAAGCGCTTCTTGGGAGGCAACCCAAGGGTTTTTTCTTTTTAGATTCAATTTGAGTTTGCTTTTTCTTTAGTAGTATTTTTAATCCGTTGTTATTTTGTCTTTAGGTTGAACACAAATTCCATGAGCTGGCCATGACTTTTTTATGGGTATGGAGGCATTAGAGAAGTCAGAAAGGAGGAAGTGTCGTATTTTTGTTGTCCTGATAGAATCTGGTCGTGTACCATACACGACCGTGTAGCACTTACAGAGAGGGAAGAGCAATTGGTCATGTGACTCACACTACCCGTGTGAGTTCACCCGAGAAGAAGAAGGTCAAGGCCGTGTGACTTCTCATGACCGTGTAAAAATTCTAGAGGAGAAGAAGGAGTTGGTCGTATGTGCTACATGGGCGTGCGAGGCCAATAGAGAAGGAAAAGAATATGGTCGTGAGACAGACATAGCCGTGTGAACAGAGCCAAGAAGGAGCATGTGGGGCCCATGCCATTTGGCACGACCGTGTAGATCTGGCCGTGGGGAGGACAACTTAGGTCATGTAGATCTACACGGCCGTGTGGAGCACTTTTGCCTGGTCGTGTCTATATGACACGGCCATGCCAAGGGCGTGTCAGCCCCCCCCCCCCCCCCCCCCCCCAAATCTATTCTTCTCTCCAACTCTTCCTCTTCTTCGACTTTCCTTCTTAACTTCTCATATATAGATCGCTCAATCATTATTCTCCATAAACTAGATTCAGATCTAGATCTAAACAAAAATTCTCTTCTCGTACCCTCATGATCTACAACGTCTTCCCTAAGATCCTATTTTCCAAGACCCATTCTCTCAAGATCTCACTTCTCCAAATAAACAACACTTTTCCCCTTGGAACTCGACATCATGACCAACCTTTTGAAGAAACATCGAAAAGGAGGTGGTGGTTCAAGCCAAGAAAAGGATCCACCAAAGGAAAAGGGCAAGGAGAAAGTCATAAAGGGGAAAGGCAAATGGACGACATGCGACGAAGGTAACGAAAATGAATTCAATATTGTTTTTAGAAATGAAGATCTTAAAGCTAAATTTGATATTCTTATCACAAGGAAGGTTGTATGTACACGATACATGGACCCAACTATTTTAAACATTTTAAAAATTAGAGATGATGTAGATTGGATGATAAGTTCTCTAGATTGGGATGATATTATGTACACACATCTTCCTACATACCCTCGAATTATATTTGAATTCTTAAGCTCATTAGATGTCCACTATTCAAATGAAGATGATTATGTTGGAAAAATTACTTTTAGGTTAATGAATCAAGAAATTCAGTGGGCATTTAGTGACTTCAACAATTGTTTTGGTTTGTCTACTGGCGGCTCTCGTAGGTTTGACCCTAGATTTAATTGGAATAGTTTTTGGAATTTAATCACCGGATTGGATCAATCTTATAAGCCTTATAGAGCTAAAGCTTCTCATATGCAAAACTCCATCTTTAGATACTTTCACTGAGTTATGAGTAAAACTATTTTTTGTAGAGGGGAAAGCGATGGAGTCGTTAAGAAAGTGGAACTTTATGCTCTATGGGCTATGTTACATAAGGTTGACTTTGATTCTGCTTTCCATTTTTTTGTAGAACCTAGTGAGAGCTAGGAAATCATCCTCAGGATCGATTATTTTTGGTGGATTGATTATCCAAATAGCTATAAATTTGGGTTGTGATCTAGATGAGTTAGAAATTGTTCATGGAAATGACATGATCAATATTGATGCATGTCTCTCTATGAAAATGATTTTCCAGGATGAGAATGGTTTTGCTTTTCCTAAGAAGGATGTGTTTCCACTACCACTCCCTTATCCCGAGCGGACCTCTATTCGCAATCCTGTTAATTGGGTAATCACTGATTTAGATCCCGAGAATGTCCCTTCCTTGTCCAGAGACACCGAGCCCCACCTTGAGCCCTCGTCATCGGGACACTTGTAGTCGTCCAAACATCCAGAACCTACTAGGCACTCTTTTGCCTATGGTACGAGTAACTCCAGATTTGATTTTTCTGATTTTCACACCTCTCTAGACTCACTTCACGAGAAGTAAGAGGCCCAACGAGTGATGTTGGAGGGCGACTTCAGCTTGTCTGATGACCAGTATAGAGAAGTACAAGATTATTTTCAGTTCACAAGGAACTTTTAGGATCAGGTGGCTGAATTTTCTAGGATTATGATATGGATTAAGCTAGAATGAGAGAGTTCATAGAGGGCATGAATGTTATGCGTCAACAAGTTAACGCCCTCTACGAATATCAGAGGATCCTGAGCGAGACTCCTAGTTTTCCTAGTTTCCTTGTGGGTCGACTGCGTAGACCTCCATTTCCCCGACATCCATTTCCCCGCCATCCTCCACCACCTCCACCATATTTATTTTATCGAGACAATGAAGACTTTAAGTCTGGGGGTGTTTGCAACCTAAAAATTTATGCATTTTGTTTTGTTTTGCTTGCATTCAGTTTTGCTTATGTCTTGCATTTTTCTTTGATTTGCTTGCTATATTTGTTTTTTGACTACCACTTGACTATCTTTTGAAGCATTTTGGAATATTGAGAACATCATTCCTCGCTTTTGCTGACTTGTCTAAGAGCAAAATTGTTAGCACATTATATCTTGATTCATGATGTTGTTGGTATAATGCTAGTATATTTAGTGTACCTCTTTTTTCTATCTTAAGTAGCATGATATGAGCTAAGTATTGTAGGGAGACAACTTTGAGTTTTGGCTTAACCTTAAGGATCTTACTTTCACTTTACTTGAACTTGAATAGTTGATATCATTGAAATAATCATGATTCATCTTATTTGTTTAGTACTTAGTTTCTATGGTGATTTCTCAAACTATATTTTGGTTACTGGATGATGCTCGAATCATGTAAGCTCAATTGAAAAAACTGAAATATCCCAACATCTGTACTTATGTGCATTTGTGTTTAAGTGTTGCACCTTGAAATCACTTTTATATATATATATATATATATATATATCTATATTTGATGAATAAGGGATATAAAAAATAGTTGTCGTGAGTGGAAACTAGCAAGTTACACCTTGGAGACCGAGTTAGGTTACTGGGAAAATGACTATTATGCTTCTCTTGATATCGAGCATGCCTTTGAGACCTTGGGTGGATTGAGAAATATGAACCAAGTGTATGGCAGGTAAGTTCCTATCACCAGGAACATTAGGAACTCAATTGGATGATGACTTGACTAGGACAAAGATTGAAACTCGAAGAGTTTGGGTCACTTATTGCACTATGCACAAGAAACTTATGCTTAGGTCATACTTGAGTTGTTTCCACAATCATGCTCATCAACGAAACTTTTAGATAGGGTTAGGAAAGTGCACTAGGGATTATAATGGATTATAGAGCACATGAGTTTAGATTGCGGCATTTTACTTAAGGACAAACAAAAGTTTAAGTCTGGGGGTGTGATGTGCATAGATTATATACACTTATTTAGCATGTTTTGACGCATATTCACATATTTTATGCATGATTTGCCTATGCACTTTCATACTCTTTGTCTTACATTCAGCATAAATACTTTTCTTTGTTCGAAGATCTTCTCTTATGCAGTTTCTATCTACAGGAGTCGAATTTGGAGAAGAAATGATGTTCGTGATCGGTCTAGGCAACAAGCAAAGGAAGATGATACTGGCCATGTGAGCCACACGACCATGTTAAAGGAGTAGGGAGAAAAATGACCTTGGCCGTGTGGAGCAGGCAAGCCGTGTAGCTTCACAAGAGGAGGAGAATGACACGGCTATGTAGATCGACACGGTCGTGACACCTCAGCAAGCATGACCAGAATAGGGTCGTGTAGATCTACACGGCCCAAGCAACATCTCTACATAGCTGCCCAACATTTCTAGAGAAGAGGCAAGGCCAGGCCATGTGTGCCACACGGTCATGTAAGGGATCCAGAGGCCAAGATTGGTACAACTGTGTGAGCAAACCAGAGAAAGAACAGTACACAGCTGTGTGAAGGCCACACGACCGTGTGACCTTGGCCGAGAGCAAAATAGCCGGGGTCGTGTGTACCTCATGGTTGTGGCACGGGTCGTGTGGTGTCCGTGCCCTGCCGTATATAAAGAGCTTCTTCCTCTTTCAAGAGGGAGGAGGGCACTCCCTTTTGGGGAGATCAAGTTTGGGGCCAACCTTCACCTTCTACAGCCTTGATCCATCATTCCAAAGTCATTTCCATCTCTGATTCAACTCCAGAAGCTAGGGATTGGTTTCGAAGATCACTCCTCATCACTAGATAAGCATTTCTAATCTCCTCTTGATTGGGATTGAAATGTTTGTGAACTCTTTGTCTTCATATCTCTATCTTTATATTATGGAGTAGATTCATTATTCTAGGATTAAGGGAGTATTTATGGTGTGATTTGATGTAAGAATCTCATGGATATACGAAAATCCTATCTCAATGATGTTGTTATGTTTTGTGCCTATTTGATCTTGTGTGGATTGTTGTATTTGGATTTAATTACCATGCTCGATTGGATGTTTGTGATACTTGTGGATCATGTAAAGGGATCCCCTAGATCGTATGACCGAGGGGTTCTAGTGGTAGACTGCCCCGCTAACAAACATCTAGGGGATCACCTTGAAAGGTGAAGCTAGTGTCTACAAGGTGGAATAGTTGAGTGTATTTGTCTCCTATGCCTTTATGTGGATTGAATGGTGATGTGCTTCTATGTCATATAATCGAGGGGCGTTGGCAACAGGCTGCCCCGCTAACGGACTTCATAGGGATCATGACTATTAAATTACTAGAGTTATAGATAAAAGTTCCTTGTCGGTTGCCTTGTGCAGGAGAGAACCAACAACTTCCTGT
Source organism: Zingiber officinale (assembly GCF_018446385.1). NCBI lineage: Eukaryota > Viridiplantae > Streptophyta > Magnoliopsida > Zingiberales > Zingiberaceae > Zingiber > Zingiber officinale. Next base: position 66,466,133 of record NC_056004.1, read on the forward strand.
AAATGCATGACAATTGAGGATAAGAATTGGTAGATCATCTTACATTGATAAATAACACAATGAAACTGAACTCCTAGAACTCTCATAAAACCCAAGTTCATACATTTGCTTTTCTATTTCTATTTCTAGTTGTTACTTAGTACATTCGCTTCCTTTGTCGATGGTTTAGCTAATTTGTTGTGAGACATCTCTAGCACTTATAACCAGTCCATGTGGTTCGATATCTTTTTATTATTGATGATGAAATCGTACACTTACGGTAGCGTAACAGTTATGCCAAATCCTTGACTATAGGCCTGGATTTTACGCCTTGGAACTGTCTTCCGTTATCTAAAACTAACTTGTGTGGTATTGCAAATCGGCAGAGGATGTTCTTCCATAAGAATTGAAAAATGGATCCCTTAGTAATCCTAGCCAGGGCTTCTACCTCCACCCATTTGAAAATGTAGTCCACCGCTACGAGTAAGAATCGTTTCTAACTGGGTGTCATCGAGAATATTCCCACAATATTCATGCCCCATTGGTCTAAGAGGCATGAGACTATTGAGGTTTTCAGCATGTCGGTTGGTCGATGGGTCAGGTTCTGATGCTTTTGGAAAGATAAATAAGTATTCACCCATTTTTGTGCATACCTTTGTAGGGTGGGCCAGAAATAGCCGGCTAGCAATACTTTTTGAGCCAGCATCCTTCCTCCTATATGATTGCCGCAACATCCCCGATGTACTTCTTGTAAAGCGTACTCTGCCTCCTCCGTTCCTAAGCATTTGAGCAGTGGTCTGGTGAATGCTCATTTGTATAGTTAATCCCTGATCAAGGTATACACATGAGCTATTTTCCTGATCAATCTGGCTTATTCTTGATCAACAGGCAGGACGCTCTGCTGAAGATAAATGATCATCGGGGCCCTCCAGTCGATCGGATCCTCAATATTGTTCTGCAGGTCTATCTGAAGTAGTCAAAGAGGTAGTCATTTTATTTAGTTCATCAGCCCTTTGGTTATCTACCTAGGGAATCTTAGTCACTGTGACTTCCTTGAAATCCTATTTCATCTTCTCATATGCTTCCCGGTATAACTGCAGCTTGTCACTGTTAACCTCGAAGTTGCCCGCTACTTGTTGAGCTACTAGTTGAGAATCTGAATAAACAACCACCCGAGCAACTCTGGCATGCCGAGTTACTTGTAGCCCTGCCAGTAGTGCTTCATATTCCGCCTTATTATTAGTGGCTCTGAAATTTAACTTGACGACCAGCTGTAGGATATCTTTTTGAGGGGATATCAGGAGGATCCTGACTCCGCTTCCTTGTTGGGTGGACGATCCATCTACATAGACCTTTCAGGTTTCTTCAGAATTAGTTTGATGGACCTTTGTTAGAAAATCTGAAAGGGCCTGTGCTTTAATTGTTATTCGGGACTGGTATTGTATGTCATACTCTCCCAACTCAATTGCCCATTTGATGAGGCGGCCCGCTATCTCCACGTTAGTAAGAGTCTTACCCATGGTGCTATTGGTCAAGATTGTGATGGGGTGTGCCAGGAAATAAGGTCTTAAGCGGCGAGCCATGAGTACCGATCCATAAGCCAATTTTTCCAGGGTCGTGTATTGGACTCGGTCCCTTTCAATAAGTGACTGAAAAAGTACACTGGCCGCTATACATCATCTTGCTCTTTTACCAACACCACCCCTACAGTCTCAGAGGTGGCTGATAGATAGATCCAGAGCGGCTCTCCCTGAATGGGCTAAAATAGTGAGGGCAAGTTCTCCAAGTTCTTTTTCAATTCTTCAAAGGCCTGTTGCATTCTTCATCCCATTGAAACTTGGCCGCTCTCCTGAGCACCTTGAAGAAGGGCAGTGCTCGATCTACAACCCGAGATATAAACCTGGACAGTGCAGTTATCCGGACCACCAACTTCTGAGCTTCCTTCAGATTTTAAGATGCTTTCATATCTCGAAGTGCTTGGGCCTTCTCCAGATTAGCTTCAATTCCTCACTTTGTAATGAGGTATCCCAGGAATTCCCCCCCCCCCCCCCCCCCCTCGAGCTCCAAATAGGCACTTCAATGGATTCAATTTTGGCCTATATTACTGTAGCGTGTCGCAAGTCTCCTCAATATCATATATCAAATTTATAGCCAGATTGGATTTGATGAGGATGTCATCCACATAAACCTCCACTTTCTATCCTATATGCTCTCGAAAAATCTTATCCATCATTCTCTGGTAGGTAGCTCCTGCATTTCTCAATCCAAAAGGCATGATGGTGTAACAGAATGTACCATATGCCGTGATGAAGCTGACCTTCTCCTGATCTTCCCATGTCATAGGAATTTGGTGGTATCCTTAGTAAGTATCGAGCATGCAAATCCTTTTGCAACCCAAGGTCGAGTCTACCATCTGATCAATCCTGGGTAATAGGTAGCAATCCTTGGGGCTGGCACTATTGAGGTATCGAAAGTTGATGCAGACTCTCCACTTATTGTTGGATTTAGTCACCATGACCATATTAGAGAGCTAGAACGGGAATTGTACTTCTTTAACATGACCTGCTTTCCTGAACTGGTCCACCTCAGTTCGGATGATCTTATTTTGCTCGGCCGAGAAGTTCCGCTTCATCTGCTTGATCGGTCGGGAATCAGGTAGAAGATATAGTTTGTGTTCATCCACCTCGGGCTTGACTCCGGGCAACTCTTCGAGGGACAAAGCGAAGACGTCCCTGTTGCGAGTCAAGCATTGGACCAGATCGGTGTTGACCATGATAGGTAGGTCGCTTGATATGCGGGTGAGGATTTCTGGTCATTCAGGATAGAGTTGAACCTCCTCCCAAGGGATAGGTGTTGGGTTTTTCGGGCCACGAAAACCGTGTTTTCGCGTCGCGGAAACCCCGAATCACCCTAGCCATTGGATCTCGTGCGAAGAAAGCTTTCCTAAAACACGAGTACGAGTTTTAAACTACGATCTACAGTAGATCTACAAAGGAAAAACATTTTACCTTCGAAGCGTGCTCTCACAAATCCCGCTCGTCCAATGGTACGCCGGATCTCAAAGTTGTCAACGTAGACAACTCTCTAGTGATATCCACACGAACAAGGTGTGTTCTCTAACACACAAGGATGGAGAAGAGAGCACCCAAGTGTGCTAGCACTTTCTAGGGCTCTCGGGTAGGATTTAAAAAGGGGAGAATGGAGAGAAAGAAAAGGGATCTCACATAATCCACTAGGTACCCTCCTTTGTGACCTTCACTTCACCCTTTTTCATGGAACACAACTCACACATCTTCACCCTCCATGAAACCCCAAGGCAACAGTAGTAAGGAGGAGGAGGAAGCTAAGGAAGAAGATGAAGCATTAACACACATCAATTACCACAAAACAAAACCTCCTTTTGCATTAGTGTGGCCGGCCACACCATTGTAACCTCCCCATTTAATGTGGCCGGCCACATTAAATGGAATGGGAGGTGTAACCTCCATGAGGTGGCACACCTCATGAGGTGGAGATGATGTGGCTGCCATGTAGGATGAGTCATCCTCCATGAAGTGGCAATTCATCAAGTCAAACTTGATGTTTCAACTTCCCATTTTGGTCAAGTCAAAATTGACCAAATCTCTTACATGTTGAGTTAAATTCATTCTTTGATCCAAGCCAATTTCAATCTAATGGATCTCAATTCATTAATATAAATTGACTTAATGAATCAAATATAAATTAGACTCATTCAACAATTGAATCTAATTGAGTCTAACTCAATAAGTCTAATTTAAATCAATCCGAATCCAATTGGTTCATCATATGAACCTAATCTCCATCCACTTGTTCTTTGTGTGTGACCCAATAGGTTCTTGTAACGTTGGCAATGTTTCTAAACTCCTTTAAAAACATAAGCAATGAGCGGCATCTAGCAATACATCATTGCTACCCAAGTTACAAGAAATGTTGAGATCCAACATCACCTTGTGACTATTAATTGTGACTCCTCACAATATATGACAAGTGTCCTTCTATCCTAGACATCTAGATTGATCAATATGAGGCATAGACCGTGTCATCCTCTGATCAATCTAAATCCTGAACTCCAAGTAGACTCACTAAATCAAATGAGCTCAATATCCTATATTGACTCATTTGGGCATGGTCATGCACTTCGTGGTCTCACTCTATCAAGAATACCGATGTCTCTCCCATCATATAGGAGGGATAGATCCCATCTACATCACTCACATCCCTCCGCATAATTTGTTACATACCCAGTAATCGCCTTTATAGTCCACCCAGTTACGGGTGACATTTGACGAAACCAAAGTACATAACTCCTTATGTAGGGAACCATGGTGACTTCAGGTCTAAGGACTAGTAGTCATACTAATAGCCACATGAGAAAGTATATGACACTCATATAACGATCCATGATACTTTCTCATGGCGGGTCATTCAGTATAAATTCTCTAATGTATACCCATGTGTCAACTTGATATCTCTATATCCATGACTTGTGAGATCAAGTCATCGAGTTGACCTACATGCTAGTCTTATTGCATTAACATTGTCACTGAATATTAATACTCGACTAGGAATGATTAAGAGTAGTGTTCCCTATATCATCTCACTATCGGTTCAACTAACCTATTGATATAGGTGAGAACCATCTACTCAAGGACATTATTATACTTAGTTTATTTGGCACCAATACAAGTAAGTATAATAACCAAAATCCAAATGCCTTTATTTATATAGAATATGATACAATAAGTCCAAAATACAATCATCAAATGATTGGCTCTAGGGCTCTAGCTAACAATCTCCACTAGCACTAGTGCCAATCAGTGTAGGCTCTAAGCCCAAATGACCTAGTGTGACCATCATGCTTCTTCTGTGTCAAAGCCTTGGTCAAGGGATCTGCGATGTTAGCCTCTGTAGGTACTCTGCAAATCTTCACATCTCCTCTCTCGATGATCTCTCGAATGAGATGGAAGCGCTGTAGTATGTGTTTGGTCCGCTGGTGTGAGCGAGGTTCCTTCGCCTGTGCTATAGCTCCATTGTTGTCACAATAGAGCTCAATGGGGCCAGCAATGCTAGGAACCACCCCAAGTTCAGTGATGAACTTCCGGATCCAAACTACTACCTTTGCTGCCTCTGATGCAGCAATGTACTCGGCTTCTGTTGTAGAATCAGCGACTGTATCCTGCTTCGAACTCTTCCAGCTGACAACACCACCATTAATGCAAAATACGAACCCCGACTACGATCTATAGTCATCCTGGTCGGTCTGGAAGCTAGCATCACTGTAACCCTTTACAGCTAGCTCATCATTGCCTCCATATATCAAGAAATATTCTTTAGTCCTTCTTAAGTACTTAAGAATATTCTTGATCGCTATCCAGTGACTTTCACCTGGATCTGACTGGTATCTGCTCGTCATGCTCAAAGCATACGAGACATCAGGTCGAGTACATAGCATGGCGTACATGATCGATCCTATGGCTGAGGCATAAGGGATCTGATCCATGCGGTCTCTCTCCTCTCTAGAAGAGGGACCTTGAGTCTTCGAAAGACGCACGCCATGTGACATCGGCAGAAATCCCTTCTTGGAGTTCTGCATGGCAAACCGAAGGAGTACCTTGTCAATGTATGTACTCTGACTTAGGCCAAGCAATCTCTTAGATCTATCTCTATAGATCTGTATCCCTAGAATGCGGGATGCCTCACCTAAGTCCTTCATTGAGAAGCAACTCCCTAGCCAAGTCTTGACAGACTGAAGTATAGGGATGTCCTTCCCAATGAGTAGTATGGCATCCACATACAATATGAGAAAGACAATGTTGGGTTTTTTGGGCCGCGAAAACCTCTTTTCGCGTCGCGGAAACCCCGAATCGCACAAGCCACGGATCTCGTGCAAGGTAAAACCGAACGAAAATATGAGTACGAGTTTGAAAAACTTTAATCTACAGTAGATCTACATAAGGATAAACCATTTATACCTTTGATGTGATGCCCTTCGCGTTCCCGCTCGTCCAAATGATGCCGGATCTCAAGACCGTCAAGCGCCAGTCCTCTAGAAGTATCCACACGGACACACTAGATGGAAATGACCAAAAACCAAGGTGTGCTAGCACCTATGTGGTTCGGCCAAGGGAGGAGAGGGAGAGGGAGAGCTTGAGAGGGAGAAGGAGGAAGATGCACACCAGTGAATGAAAAATGAATTTCTTCACACAAAACAAAGTGGCCGGCCACATTTCAAAATTCACATTAATTGCATTAATTGCAATTAATATGAAACCATAAAATCACATTAATTGCATTAATTGCAATTAATATGAAACCATTAAGAGAGTGGCTTTGTCACTTCCATGAGGTGGCACCCATGATGATGTGGAACATCATTATTGGTCCACCTAATGCCAACTCACCAATGAGGTGGCAAAAGGTCAAGTCAAAATTGACCTTTGGTCTTCCTTCTCAAGTCAAGTCAAACTTGACTCAATCTCTACCATGGTGGATCTAATCCAACCATTTGATTCGAGCCAACTTAATATAATGAATCTAATTCATTAAATTAAATTGATTCAATGAGTCAAAATCTAAATTAGACTCATTTAACACATGAATCAACTTGAGTTGAACTCAAGTTAGCCCAATTAGGATTACTCTTAATCCAATTTCATTCATCAAATGAATCTAATCCTCTTGGTTCATCATATGAACCTAATCTCCACCTAATTGTCCTAAGTGTGTGACCCTATAGGTTCTTGTAACGTTGGCAATGCCCTAAACCCATTTAGGAGCATAAGTAATGAGCGGTATCTAGCAACACATCATTACTACCCAAGTTACAAGAATGTCGAGATCCGACATCACCTTGTGACTACCAATTGTGACTACTCACAAAATAATGACAAGTGTCCTTCTATTCTAGATATCTAGATTGATCCATATGAGGCATAGACCGTGTCATCCTCTAATCAATCTAAATATTGAACTCCAAGTAGACTCACTCGATCAAATGAGCTCAACATCTAATGTTGACTCATTTGGGCATGGCCATGCACTTAGTGGTCTCACTCTATCAAGAATACCGATGTCACTCCCGTCATATGGGAGGGATAGATTCCATCTACATCACTCACATCCCTCTACATAATTCATTATATACCCAGTAATCGCCTTTATAGTCCACCCAGTTACGGGTGACGTTTGACGAAACTAAAGTACATAACTCCTTATGTAGGGATCCATGGTGACTTCAGGTCTAAGGACTAATAGTCATACTAATAGCCACATGAGAAAGTATATGACACTCATATAACGATCCATGATACTTTCTCATGGCGGGTCATTCAGTATACATTCTCTAATGCATACCCATGTGTCAGCTTGATATCTCTATATCCATGACTTGTGAGATCAAGTCATTGAGCTGACCTACATGCTAGTCTTATTATATTAACATTGTCCCTGAATGCTAATACTCGACTAGGAATGATTTAGAGTAGTGTTCCCTATATCATCTCACTATCGATTCAACTAATCGATTGATATAGGTATGAACCTTCTACTCAAGGACGCTATTATACTTATTCTATTTGGCACTAATATAAATAAGTAAAATAACCAAACAAATGCCTTTATTAATATACAAGAATATGATATACATGAGTCCATACAATCATCAAATGATTGGCTCTAGGGCTCTAACTAACAATCTCCCACTAGCACTAGTGCCAATCAGTATAGGCTCTAAGGCCTAAAGACCTAGTGTAACCATCATGCTTCCTCTGTACCAAAGCCTTGGTTAAGGGATCTGCGATGTTAGCCTCTGTAGGTACTCTGCAAATCCTCACATCTCCTCTATCGATAATCTCTCGAATGAGATGGAAGCGCCGTAGTATGTGCTTGGTCCGCTGGTGTGAGCGAGGTTCCTTCGCCTGTGCTATAGCTCCATTGTTGTCACAATAGAGCTCAACTGGGTCAGCGATGCTAGGAACCACCCCAAGTTCGATGATGAACTTGCGGATCCAGCGCCTCCTTTGCTGCCTCGATACTGACAATATACTATTGTAGAATCAGCTCGTATCCTGCTTGAACTCTTCAAGTCGACACCACCATTAATGCAAAATACGAACCACGATTGCGATCGGTAATCATCCCGATCGGTCTAAGGCATCACCGTAACCCTTTACGGTTAGCTCATCATTACCTCCATATATCAAGAAATATTCTTTAGTCCTTCGTAAGTACTTAAGAATATTCTTGACCGCTATCCAATGACATTTGGATCGACTGGTATCTGCTCGTCAAGCTCAAAGCATACGAGACATCGGGTCGAGCACAGCATGGTGTACATGATCGATCCTATGGGTGAGGCATAAGGGATCTGATCCATGGGGTCTCTCCTCTCTAGAAGAGGGACCTTGAGTCTTGAAAGACTCACGCCATGTGACATCCAGAAATCCTTAGAGTTCGCATGGCAAACCGAAGGAGTACCTTGTCAATATATGTACTCGACTTAGGCCAAGCAATCTCTTAGATCTATCTCTATAGATCTGTATCCTAGAATGCGGGATGCCTAACCTAAGTCCTTCATTGAGAAGCAGGTCTTGACAGACTGAAGCATAGGGATGTCCTTCCCAATGGGTAGTATGTCATCCACATATAATATGAGGAAGACAACTATGTCCCCTACAACCTTCTTGTAGACACAAGGCTCATCTTCGTTCTTGATGAAACCAAACTGTTTGATCGCATCATCGAATCGAAGATTCCAGCTCCGAGAAGCTTGCTTTAGTCCATAAATGGACCTTGCATACTCTACTAGTATGTTGTGGATCTACAAAACCCTCAGGTTGTGTCATGTACACATCCTCGAGTAGGTTTTCAGAAACGCGGTTTTGACATCCATCCGCCATATCTCATAGTCATGGTAGGCGCAATAGCAAGCATGATCCGAATGGACATAAACATCGCCCTTTGGAGAAAAGGTTTCATCATAGTCAATACCATGAATCGCTTGAAACCTTTAGCTACCAGCGACCCTTATAGATAAGTCCATCCATGTCGGTCTTTCTCTTAAAGACCCACTTGCACCCAATGGGTTTTACCCTTGGTGGATCAACCAAAGTCCATACTTGGTTGGTGTACATGGATTCTATCTCGGATCTCATGGCTTCCATTTCTCGGAATCTTGTCTCATCACAGCTTCCTGATAGGTGGTAGGCTCATCCTCTATGAGCATAACTTCATAATGGTCAGACAAGAGAAATGAATATCTCTCAGGCTGACGACGTGCCCTATCAGACCTGCGAAGAGGTATGTCTACTTGAACCGGTTGTTGTTCCTCAACTCCTTGTGGAACAACATCATCCACAACACTTTGTGGTTCCAGTTCAATTTCCATCGAGGCATCAGTGCTATTGTTCGTATCTTGAACTTCTTCAAGATCGAACGTGCTCCCACTAGTCTTTCTAGAAACAAATTCCCTTTCTAGAAAGACCCCAGTCTTTGCCACAACTACCTTGTGCTGACTAGGAATGTAGAAGTAATATCCCTTAGTTTCCTTGGGATATCCGATGAAATAGCACTTGTCGGATTTGGGTCCTAACTTGTCTGAGACTTGACGTCGAACGTAAGCCTCACAACCCCAAATCCTCATGAAAGACACCTGGGCATCTCTCCCAGTCCATATCCTATATGGTGTCTTTATCACGGCCTTTGATGGAACTCGGTTGAGTATGAAAGCTGCCGTGTCTAGAGCATATCCCCATAGATATGTCGGAAGATCTGTGTGACTCATCATAGATCGTACCATATCTAATAGGGTACGATTCCTCCTTTGGGATACACCATTCCACTGTGGTGTTCCAGGAGGAGTGAGTTGGGATAGCACTACAACAAAATCGCTCATAGACATCAGTGGAACAACATCGGTTTTAGGCTAAAATCGAAGTCTTTGAGTATTTTACACCGGTTTTTCTAAAAACCGGTGTCTATGAGCGCAGATTTTAGCTCATAGACATCGGTTTTTTAGGCGATGTCTATGAGTGCCCTTTTTTTTGGTTAATAGACACCAATTTTAACATCGGTTTTTAAAATCCGATGTTAATAAACCCCTTCTTAAATAATTTAATTTTTTCACCGGCCAAAATTTACAAGACTTCACAAAATTCCCTCCAAACCTAAACCAATATCATGCCCCTTCTCTCAACATAAACCTAAACCTAAACCTCAGCCTCATCTCCCTCTTCCCCTTCCGCCGTCTCGCCCTCGGAGATCTCGCCGTCGCCGTCCCCTTCGTCTGCAAGTCCTGGTACCGCGCCTCCCTCGACCCTAGCTGCTAGCGCCGCCTCAACTTCCGCTCCCTCGATTTCTCACCGTCGTCGTCCCCTTTGAACAGTGGGTTCATTTCCTCATCACATCTCCCTGCCCGATTCCGCGGACCCTTCTCTTCTTTCCATTTTTCCCGAGTCGACAGAGCCACTCGTCGCGCCATTTCGCTGCCTAGCTGAGCTTCGCAGGCGGCGCCACAGCTGACGGGGCACAATGCGAGGACGAGTGGAGGCGAGACGAAGAAGAAAGAGGCAAGTGTATCTACCTGTGATAACTCGAAATCCATGAGGTATAGTGGGGTGGAAAACCTATAGAAAGTGAGGATTTGGTATGGATTTCGACTGGTTTTCTTCTGGTAAAGGCTTTGATTGTTCTTCCTGGAGATGTTTTGATTTACTTCTTTTGTAGATGCTTTCGATATGTTTTCCTCTTCTATGGATGTGTTTGATTGGTTTTTCTTTGTATACGATTCGGGTTCGATTCTTCTCGGTGGGATGTGTTCTTGTTGGAGGTTTCGGTTGAAGGTTACTGCTTGGTTTGCGTATGTTACCCAAAATTGTTTGACAGTGATTTTTGATGTGTTCACAGTAGGTTTTCCTAGAGATTTTGGCTGGTGTTCGATGATTTGAGGTTGAGTTGTGTTGTGTTTTCCATGATGAACAAGTTGTAGAGAGTTGCACGTTACCTGTTTGTTAGAATGGGTCACAGAGAGGTCAGAAGTGATTCGAGCTTTCCTTGAAGTTTTGGTTCCTAATTGGAGGGTTTCGGAATGATTTAGAGTCGAATTTGTGTCTTCGTGAGAAGTTGATTTGAAATCTTTGGGTAATTTCCACTCAATGAATTTTCCCCTGCAGCATCGTTTACGGATTTCTTTTGATTTGGTTTCTGGTTTAGCTCACTTAGAATGTGATAGCAGATCAGGAAAATTAATGATGCATTGTCAGGACTGGTGGGTGGAAGACCTTTCTGTGCTAAAAATTGATCTTTATCAACGAGTTATTGCTGCAATGAGGAGAGCTGGTGACTACGTATATTCTTGATGTTTATTTGTTCCCATTCTATAACCTCTGCTGGTTCTTAGGCAGTATTTTGTTACTTTCTCCTATAAACATGATGTCTTGAGTTTGTGAGTCAGTGATTATATGCAGCCTTAGCATTTCTTTATCTATGATCATATTTTTTTCTCAGGTTTGTTGATAAGTCTGTGCATATGTTTGATCAACGTAACCTAACTTCTGGTGGTGTTGGTGCACCAGTACACAAACTTGATGGTCACAAGGTTGCTGTTCTCTATGTTCAGGCATGCTATATTACTATATTATTAGCATTGGAATACTTCTATTAAGTGTTGCTATAACTTACTGTCCTTTTAACTTTATTCCAGTGGTTTCTTGACAAAGCATCAATTTTTAGAAGAGCTGCTGAGGATGGCTTCCTCAATATATGGGATTATGAAGGTATTTGTTTATCTATAATGAAGGTTATGGAAAGTCATTTTCCCATATATTTTTTTGAAGCGAGTCTTTAAAGACAATAGAGGACCACACTCGTCTTCTGTCCATGTGATGATGCCATTCATGCCCAACACTAAAGGCATTTTTTTTGGTGAAATAAGCATCACTGCAATCTTCCATCGCCTTGAGCAAGATTGAAGAAATCTCTGGTAGGATCTTCTTTGTGTTGTGTTTTCGTAATCGGTAATTAGGGTTTCGAGAGGACGGAGGGCGCGAAAGGTGTGGTTTTGGTTCATCCGGGGCAGTTTTGTGGTTGTTCGAATTGCTCTTTGTGTTGGGATCCGGGCTTTTGAGGTGTTTGATTGTTAATCTTCTTTCTTGGTTTCATATTTTCCTTTTTCCCTGAGATAGATAGTAAGTCTGCGTTATAAACTTATGTTTTGTATTGTTCGATCTCTCAGCTTTTCTAAGTTTCATCAGTGCTTTAGTCTTTTGTTTTCTTGTCTCATACCCTTCGCAGATTGTCAAGGTTGCAAAGTTTTCTATGGTAAATTAAGCCAAAAGTTGAATTCTTGGATAGGTCCCTAACACTGGATTCATCATGCGTTTTGAGTGTCTGTTTGTGTGTGATATTCCATCTTTTATTTTGTCTGTTTATGAGGAATTTCACAACAGTTCAATGGAGTTCGAATTGATTTGCTTGCTGTCAGTTGGGATACCACTCATCAGTGGTTCTTTAACACTCCTTCCTTTTCTGTATATGCTAGGTATCTCTCAAAAGTAGATGGTACAGAGTCTTCTTCAAGCTGCGTGAATGATTAGAAATGAATGAAGAGGAGAGGTTCCTTCTCTGTCCTTATGAGGAACACAATGAACTGCTTGTGTTCTGGTGAACAAATGCAAGTCAACGAAATGACCCAATCAACTGAGTTCTTGTCCACAAAGGATGTCTCGGTAGACCAATATACTCAACAAAATAGTGAGATTGAACAAAGGGTTGACATTGGAAACATTGAAGAAGCGGAGTCATCTCTTCGTGAAGGTCTCTGCTTGAATTATGAGGTTGGTGTCAGTCTTTTTAGGCACCAGTTTATGGTGGCGATGAGCCCTTCATAAAGTTCTGATGCACATGCATGTCTATATACTTTCAATTCTAGAATTAGGATTGTCTTTATGATATTAAGAAACAATACATGCAATTCTCTGTTACTTTGTGAGCTTATTTTGCCATGCTGCTGTGCATGAGGGTATACATAGTCAAGCTCAAGACATGGACAGTGATGCTTAGATCATTCCTCTATGAGTTCAAGATTACTTTTTTTTAACACCGATCAGAAATAAATCTACATATTTCCCAGAAAATAGAGAGGTTTCATCTTTCTAAGTGATATGAACTTGTTATCTCTGATAGTTTTTGTGATCATAACATAGACCAAGGAAGAAATCTTCAAGAAATGAGTTTTTTTTTTATTTAATGGATCAGGCAAATAATTGTTTTGATATCTAAAATTGTTTTCTTCTTGTCCAATTGATTTACATAGATTTTTTCTTCTTTTAATAATTGATAGAAGATTGATTTTTCAAACCTTTGATAATGTGATATTCCATAATGAAACTCATAAAAGAGGAGCACAGAGATTATAGTCTTCATTTCCATGTGTTATTTATGTTTCCTAGTATTGTTATGTTCTTTGGAAATCTCCTTGTAAGAGTTTGCAAAAGTGTTCTGTTTGTCCATCCCTGAAGCCTTGTCCCTTTGAAGCCTAATGTCTAGCAATGGGTTCATCAAGGCCTCATATAATGTCATTGTGCATAAGAGAGATGCAAGTTCTTCTACAGTGTATTTCGATACCTTGCTCAGATACACTAGTTTTGAATAGCATATATAAATTTATGAAGAAATAGTGAAGCAAAATTTGTATAAGCTAAATAGCCTTACCGCGACATCTACATGTGTCAGGATGGGGAACTAATGAGAAGACACTGATCAACATTTTAGCGCATAGAAATGCCACCCAAAGAAAGCAGATTCAGTTGGCTTACGAGGAATTGTACAACGAGAGTCTCACCAAAAAGCTCGAATCAGAACTGAAAGGAAACTTTGAGGTGGTTATTTTTCTCAACCTTTATTGTCCAATGAATGTTTTTATCTGTAGGGGCAACATCATTTGCAGAAGCTAATATTAATTATTTGAAAAATTTATAAATGTGAAGAGATCGACATGAACTTAGATATGACTTGAACCAATACTATGAATGTAAGTACATAATTAATGGTAGATTGATAGGACTTGTGGCTTGTTATGCGTGATATGCTTATGTACACTATCACATTGTAGCGGTGTATCTGATTATGTTTGATTCTTCAGAAAGCTGTATACCGCTGGAAACATCCACACTTCCAATCAAAACTTGACACTCTTAATTTGATAGCATGTAAACGTTTACAAAAAGCATTAGATGTTTTGTTTCACAAGAGTGAAAACTAGTTGCTTCTACTTAATATGTACATGGTTTATGCATATGGCTTAGGTGAAAAGGAGAAAAGAACCCACACAAATTGGGACGAATTTAGCTCTGACATAGCATGTACAGTAGCTTAGGGATGACCTTAAGCAATTCACACAACATAAAACACATGAATTAAACAACCCATATTAATTGACCTACATCCCATTAAAGAAAATTTATATGTTGACTTAAGCAATCCTTATGCAACCATTAATGAGTGTAGCATTCTCTCATTTCATAAGCTTATATGGTTGCTTTATTTGCCTAAAATAAGTTACAAACCGGATGCTATGCTTTTGTTACAAACCAGATACTAGTTGGAGACTAAATGATTGCCTAAGAAGAAAGGAATTAGAGATTAGGAGCTGTAGTGAGTAGAGTGGCTGGATAAGCTATCTTAAATGGTAACCTTAGGATTAAAGTATTGATTACATTTTTTTAACATGCTCAACTTCCTCTAAATATCTAACACATTGATACTCGAATTTAACCTAACCTATTAAGATAAATGGGTAATCAAACTTAAAGGGTACCCATTACCATATTTAGCTATACCAATGAATTTCAAGTTCAACTAGAAGTAAGAGTGAGTGTCAATATGCCTGTGGGTACCTCAAGAATAGGGAACTCTTTGTTTTTATGATTTAACCCCTTTTCATTATTTTACTCACCTCTTTTATTTTTACCTATATTCATGTTTTTCATTAATCAGATAGAGACCCCTAACTACATTATTTAGGCTACAAGCTCGACCTCTACCACATGGCTATAGGGAGGAAATGATCATGTTGATCCCTAATCTTATCCCTAGCCGATCATTAAACATTAAATGTGTGGGAATTTACTAGAATCTACTCCTACATGAAGCAAATGAATAAAAACTACAAGTAAAGTTTACCTACCCTGTTATGACTTCAGAAGAATATGCTGAATTTTCCATGTATGCTGGCCTTTAATATAGAGGGCTACAAGAGGATTATATCTTAGGTCAAGACACTCCAAATCCATCATAAACCAAAGGGAAAATAGTTTCTACTTACTAGAGGATTGAATGGACCCAAAAGGAAGCTCTAACTTGCTGTTTTGGGTGCTGAACTAAGGAGGCAGCTGCCTTCTTGCCGCATTCCTTGCTGTTGTGGTTGGTAGCAGAAATCACAGAAAATAGGGGGCTTAGTGCAGGATATTCAGGATACCAAGATGGCATCAGAGGTAGTACAATAAATAGTATATCTCTTCATCAGAGGTAGCTTTGTTCTTCTATGCTTCACTAGATTTGTTGTGTAGTCATATTTCTTTGTTCAACCATTATCATGCCTAGTAAGTTGTTGTATGATGCTGTCGGTTCTTATCAATCTGTACACTTGAATTAGAAGGAGCAAATTATCTATGTTATATTCTAAGCAACATATACTAAGTGTCATATATGAAAGTTTTAGATTCTATGTTATATTCGTTATCTTGCACAGCAGCCTTTAAAAACTCAGTATTCTATTTTATTTGATACATGTACACATTTGTTTTAGTTATTTGACATATGGTGGATTTATGTGTTTTTACAGTTTACAAATCTCAAGTACTCCAGAGTTGAAATTGATGAAGTGCGGTTCGAGTGGGCTGAATGCATGCTAGATTACATTTGAAGTGCGGTTCTACCTTGATGTGTTAAAAGAATGTTCTACCTTGATTTTGATATTTATTAGCTAGCTTTTGATGTAAAAAGAATGTTTGGGTATTTTATGGATATTGTTGTAAGAAGATTATTTATATAATTTGTGAATATTTGTGTATTTTATTGATATTATTGAATGAAGAATATTTGTACAATTTGTGAATATTTGTGTATTTTTTTTTGTTATTGTCGGTTTTAAAATCAAATCTGTGCTGTTAGAAAAAATACATATTACATCGGTTTTCCACCGATGTAAAACCGGTGTTATAAAGTAATATTACATCGGTCATTTACCGCTGCCAAAACTGGATATTACATCGGTTTTACACCGTGTATGAAACGGTGTCGTTAAGTGATACTACACCGGTTAATAACCGATTCGAAAACCGGTGTCGTTAAGTGATACTACACCGGTTTTAACCCGATGTCTAAAATGGCAGACTTTTAACATCGGCTTCAAAGACATCGGTCGAAAATCAAATAGACACCGGTGGAAAACCGATGTCTATGAGCGATTTTGTTGTAGTGTAGAATCTCACACTCAGCTAAATAGTCACGAAACTCATGGCTTAAGTATTCTCCACCTCGATCGGATCGAAGTATTTTAATACTCTTGCCAAGCTGGTTCTGTACTTCATTCTTGAATTCTTTGAACTTTTCAAAGGATTCAGATTTATGTGTCATCAGGTACACATAACCGTATCTACTGAAGTCATCAGTAAATGTGATGAAGTATCTATAACCGCCTCTAGCAGCGACATTGAAAGGGCCACATACATCACTATGTATGAGTCCTAACAAATCAGTCGCTCTCTCGCCGTGCCCACTAAAGGGAGTCTTGGTCATCTTGCCTCGTAGGCATGACTCGCATATCTCATATGATTCAAAATCAAATGAGTCCAGCAAACCATCCTTATGGAGCTGGGATAAGCGCTTGTCATTTATATGACCTAAGCGACAGTGCCAGAGGTAAGTTTGGTTCAAGTCATTCGACTTGATCCTCTTGGTATTTATGTTATAGACAGGGCTCTCTAGGTCTAGAATGTAGAGTCCGTTTATCAGAGGTGCACTACAATAGAACATATCGTTTAAAAAGACGGAACAACATTTGTTTTTTATTATAAACGAGTATCCTCTCTTGTCCAAACAAGAAACTGATATTATGTTCTTTGTCAAGGCAGGCACATAACAACAATCGTCTAATTCTAGTACTAGCCCAGAGGGCAGAGATAGATGATAAGTTCCTACAACAATAGCAGCAACTCGTGCTCCATTGCCTACTCGTAGGTCTATCTCACCCTTCGTCAATGCTCTGCTATTCCTCAACGCTTGTACATTAGTACAAATGTGCGAAGCACATCCGGTATCTAATACCCACGATGAAGAAATAGAGAGGTTGACTTCTATAACATTTATACCTGAAGTAGAAATCTTATTTCTCTTCTTCTTAAGATCTTCCAGGTATTCTTTGGAGTTCCTCTTCCAGTGCCTTGCTTGTCCTTGATATAGGTGACAAAGATGTTCAACCATATCGTAAGCGCTCATAAACTCATGTTGCTTCTGAAGCTCGAAGTTCATGGTTGCGAGCATAAGACAAGACACATCTAATGCGTCATCTTGATGCTTCTTGTAAGCATCTCGATGCTTTCGCGTGGCGATGGCGGGAGGGCCTCGGAATGAATGGCTGCTCGAGCGTCTGATTTTACGTTCTTGGGTGAGAACTATTCTCGATTCTGTCATTTGCTCTGTTGAGCTTGCCCTTCTTAGGACGGATCGCGAGAGAGAAATTCGTGTTGGCGTCATGGTTATCTACAACAGAAAATTTGCGAAATAAATATCATATTCTTAAAATCATTTAATTAGGCCTTTTAATTAAATGATGCTCCCCGAATTCTATAATTTTGTGGGACAAGATCCACATCATACTAACCCTTGAGTTAGCTTTGGCTAATATGCCCAAGGCTTAGTATGATCGGTAGGTAACGATTACCAATTACATCTCTATGCAACTCTTGTTTATAGAATCAATATCCGCATTTATATTAAAACTCGAGTTAGCTTTGGCAATACGCCCGAGTGTGATATTGACCTATCTTTCCAACTATTGGAAGAATGCCTATAGTTGGCTCGATTCAACCGAGTAACTATGAATACTCAATCTAATTGAGTTTGTATTCACCCATGCGTTGATAGACGGGACCAAGATTGTCCCTCCGTACCCTACCAAGATAATATGTATTGCTCTGCTTTGGCAGATTCAACAATACATGTGATCGAGGTAGTGATAGGTATCACGACACGGTTAGGCATTTTAGAGTTGGTTCGATCTAGATCTAATCTAATCGAGAAGAATGCATCTTGTGCACGACTTAGATCTAATCTAATCGCAAGGGTGCATCATGTGCACGACTTAGATCTAATCTAATCGTTAAGGCACTAATTAATTAATTAATTATTAAACATGCATCAAATACATAATAATTAATTAATTAATCTATTTGTGATTTAGTCATGGCCCTACTACGATCTTCTCAAGCCAATGAGAAGATCGGATGGTCAACCTAAGGTTCACCTTGTGTTGCTCGTGCCCGCCTCGGAACTCCGTCTCGTGTGGACCCTCCATCGCTCCAATTTGTACATTACAATTTGAAACTCGAGTTACATTCGAGTCTAAATCTAATTTACAACAAGAATAAAAGACGAGGCACGACGCGCAGGTATAAATTACAACACAACCAATCATATTGGGCTTTGGGCCATGACTATCACAAATTAATATATATAATTCAAAATTATATATTTTCATAATTTTCTATAATTTTAAAATTAATTTTACAAGTTTACAAGTAAAATTTCCCGGCGGTCCCGTTTGCGGGGCCCAGGGGCAGCGCCCCTACCCGCGATCTAACCATCGCGAGGGTTCCTTTGCAATCCAACAGCGCCTAAACCCGCTGTCCCAAAACGATTTGGGCGAGACATTACCGTTTCGGAAAAATCTTCCCGACGGGTTCGTTTTCGCGGAGCAAATCCCCTTGCGGGGTTAGGAAGTACCCTACCCACGATCTAACTATCGTGAGTTGCTCCTTTGCGATCTAATGGCACCCAAGCCCACTGTCCCAAATGGATTTGGGGCAAAACGAAGCCGGTTTCGCTTCTACTGAAAAATTACCCATAAAATCATAAAAAATTAATTTTTACAGAAAATCACAGAAGGTTTTATTTTTCATAAAAATAAAAACAAACTCGTACAAGCCTTGCACGTGGTCCCAACAGTGGTATCAGAGCAAGGTAAAACCGAACGAAAATATGAGTACGAGTTTGAAAAACTTTAATCTACAGTAGATCTACATAAGGATAAACCATTTATACCTTTGATGCGATGCCCTTCGTGTTCCCGCTCGTCCAAATGATGCCGGATCTCAAGACCGTCAAGCGCCGGTCCTCTAGAAGTATCCACACGGACACACTAGATGGAAATGACCAAAAACCAAGGTGTGCTAGCACCTATGTGATTCGGCCAAGGGAGGAGAGGGAGAGGGAGAGCTTGAGAGGGAGAAGGAGGAAGATGCACACCAGTGAATGAAAAATGAATTTCTTCACCCAAAATAAAGTGGCCGGCCACATTTCAAAATTCACATTAATTGCATTAATTGCAATTAATATGAAACCATAAAATCACATTAATTGCATTAATTGCAATTAATATGAAACCATTAAGAGAGTGGCTTTGTCACTTCCATGAGGTGGCACCCTTGATGATGTGGAACATCATTATTGGTCCACCTAATGCCAACTCACCAATGAGGTGGCAAAAGGTCAAGTCAAAATTGACCTTTGGTCTTCCTTCTCAAGTCAAGTCAAACATGACTCAATCTCTACCATGGTGGATCTAATCCAACAATTTGATTCGAGCCAACTTAATATAATGAATCTAATTCATTAAATTAAATTGATTCAATGAGTCAAAATCTAAATTAGACTCATTTAACACATGAATCAACTTGAGTCGAACTCAAGTTAGCCCAATTAGGATTACTCTTAATCCAATTTGATTCATCAAATGAATCTAATCCTCTTGGTTCATCATATGAACCTAATCTCCACCTAATTGTCCTAAGTGTGTGACCCTATAGGTTCTTGTAACGTTGGCAATGCCCTAAACCCATTTAGGAGCATAAGTAATGAGCGGAATCTAGCAACACATCATTACTACCCAAGTTACAAGAATGTCGAGATCCGACATCACCTTGTGACTACTAATTGTGACTCCTCACAAAATATGACAAGTGTCCTTCTATCCTAGACATCTAGATTGATCAATATGAGGCATAGACCGTGTCATCCTCTAATCAATCTAAATCTTGAACTCCAAGTAGACTCACTCGATCAAATGAGCTCAATATCTCATATTGACTCATTTGGGCATGGCCATGCACTTAGTGGTCTCACTCTATCAAGAATACCGATGTCACTCCAATCATATGCGAGGGATAGATCCCATCTACATCACTCTCATCCCTCTGCATAATTTGTTATATACCCAGTAATCACTTTTATAGTCCACCCAGTTACGGGTGACGTTTGACGAAACCAAAGTACATAACTCCTTATGTAGAGATCGATGGTGACTTCAGGTCTAAGGACTAGTAGTCATACTAATAGCCACATGAGAAAGTATATGACACTCATATAACGATCCATGATACTTTCTCATGGCGGGTCATTCAGTATACATTCTGTAATGCATACTCATGTGTCAGCTTGATATCTCTATATCCATGACTTGTGAGATCAAGTCATCGAGCTGACCTACATGCTAGTCTTATTGTATTAACATTGTCCCTGAATGCTAATACTCGACTAGGAATGATTTAGAGTAGTGTTCCCTATATCATCTCACTATCGATTCAACTAATCGATTGATATAGGTATGAACCTTCTACTCAAGGACGCTATTATACTTATTCTATTTGGCACTAATATAAATAAGTATAATAACCAAACAAATGCCTTTATTAATATACAAGAATATGATATACATGAGTCCATACAATCATCAAATGATTGGCTCTAGGGCTCTAACTAACAGACAACTATGTCCACTACAACCTTCTTGTAGACACAAGGTTCATCTTCATTTTTGATGAAACCAAACTGTTTGATTGCATCATCGAAACGAAGATTCCAGCTCCGAGAAGCTTGCTTTAGTCCATAAATGGATCTATGCAGCTTGCATACTCTGCTAGTATGCTGTGGATCTACAAAACCCTCAAGTTGTGTCATGTACACATCCTCGAGTAGATTTCCATTCAGAAACGCGGTTTTGACATCCATCTGCCATATCTCATAGTCATGGTAGGCTGCAATAGCAAGCATGATCCGAATGGACTTAAACATCGCTACTGGAGAAAAGGTTTCATTATAGTCAATACCATGAATCTGTTTGAAACCTTTAGCTACCAAGCGACCCTTATAGATAAGTCCATCCATGTCAGTCTTTCTCTTAAAGACCCACTTACACCCAATGGGTTTTCCCCTTCAGGTGGATCAACCAAAGTCCATACTTGGTTGGTGTACATGGATTCCATCTCAGATCTCATGGCTTCTAGCCATTTCTCGGAATCTGGTCTCATCACAGCTTCCTGATAGGTGGTAGGCTCATCCTCTATGAACATAAAGTCATCATGGTCAGACAAGAGAAATGAGTATCTCTCAGGGTGACGACGTACCCTATCAGACCTACGAAGAGGTATGTCTACTTGAACTGGTTGTTGTTCCTTAACTCCTTGTGGAACAACATCATCCACAACACTTTGTGGTTCCAGTTCAATTTCCATCGAGGCATCAGTGCTATTGTTCACATCTTGAACTTCTTCAAGATCGAACGCGCTCCCACTAGTCTTTCTAGAAACAAAGTCCCTTTCTAGAAAGACCCCAGTCTTTGCCACAACTACCTTGTGCTAACTGGGAATGTAGAAGTAATATCCCTTAGTTTCCTTGGGATATCCAATAAAATAGCACTTGTCGGATTTGGGTCCTAACTTGTCTGAGACTTGACGTCGAACATAAGCCTCACAACCCCAAATCCTCATGAAAGACACCTGGGCATCTCTCCCAGTCCATATCCTATATGGTGTCTTTATCAGGGCCTTGGATGGAACTCGGTTGAGAATGAAAGCTGCCGTGTCTAGAGCATAGCCCCATAAGTATGTCGGAAGATCTGTGTGACTCATCATAGATCGTACCATATCTAATAGGGTACGATTCCTCCTTACACCATTCCACTATGGTGTTCCAGGAGGAGTGAGATGGGATAGAATCCCACACTCAGCTAGGTAGTCACGAAACTCATGGCTAAGGTATTCTCCACCTCGATCGGATCGAAGTATCTTAATACTCTTGCCAAGCTGGTTCTGTACTTCATTCTTGAATTCTTTGAACTTTTCAAAGGATTCAGACTTATGTGTCATCAAGTACACATAACCATATTTACTGAAGTCATCAGTAAATGTGATGAAGTACCTATAACCGCCTCTAGCAGCGACATTGAAAGGGCCACATACATCACTATGTATGAATCCTAACAAATCAGTCGCTCTCTCGCTGTGCCCACTAAAGGGAGTCTTGGTCATCTTGCCTCGTAGGCATGACTCGCATACCTCATATGATTCAAAATCAAATGAGTCCAGCATACCATCCTTATGGAGCTGGGAGAAGCGCTCTAAGCGACAGTGCCAGAGGTAGGTTTGGTTCAGGTCATTTGACTTGAACCTCTTGGTATTTATGTTATAGATAGGGCTCTCAAGATCTAGAATATAGAGTCCGTTTATCAGAGGTGCACTACAATAGAACATATCGTTTAAATAGACGGAACAACATTTGTTCTTTATTATAAACGAAAATCCTTTCTTGTCCAAACAAGAAACTGAAATTATGTTCTTGGTCAAGGAAGACACATAATAACAATCATCTAATTCTAGTACAAGCCCAGAGGGAAGAGATAGATGGTAAGTTCCTACAGCAATAGCAGCAACCCGTGCTCCATTGCCTACTCGTAGGTCTATCTCACCCTTCATCAATGCCCTGCTATTCCTCAGCGGTTGTACATTAGTACAAATGTGCGAAGCACATCCGGTATCTAATACCCACGATGAAGAAATAGAGAGGTTGACTTCTATAACATGTATACCTGAAGTAGAAATCTTATTTCTCTTCTTCTTAAGATCTTCCAGGTATTCTTTGGAGTTCCTCTTCCAGTGCCTTGCTTGTCAAAGATGTTCAACCATATCGTAAGCGCCCATCAACTCATGTTGCTTCTGAAGCTCAGAGTTTATGGTCGCGAGCATAAGACAGGACACATCTAATGCGTCATCTTGATGCTTCTTGTAAGCATCTCGGTTTGTTCGCGTGGCAGTGGCAGGAGGAGCCTCCGGAATGGGCTGCTCCAGAATGCGCTTCGTTCTGGTGAGAACTATTCTCGATTCCCAGCATCCGGAAATTTGCTCCGTTGAGCTTGTCCTTCTTAAGGACAGAACGCAGGGAGAAAGAGTTCGTATTCGACGTCGTGGTTATCTACAACAGAAAATTTGTAGAAATAAATATCATATTCTTTTAAAATCATTTAATTAGGCCTTTAATTAAATGATGCTCCCACTGAATTCTATAATTCTTGTGGGACAAGATCCACATCATACTAACCCTTGAGTTAGCTTTGGCTAATACGCCCAAGACTTAGTATGATCGGTAGGTAACAATTACCAATTACATCTCTATGCAACTCTTGTTTATAGAATCAATATCCGCATTTATATTAAAACTCGAGTTAGCTTTGGCTAATACGCCCGAGAGTTAATATATATGTGATTTTGACCTATCTTTCCAACCGTTGGAAGAATGCCTATAGTTATACTCGATCCAACCGAGTTAACTAGGAATACTCAATCTAATTGAGTTGTACTCACCCATGCGTTGATAGGCGGGACCAAGATTGTCCCTCCGTACCCTACCAAGATAGTATGTGTTGCTCTGCTTTGGCAGATTCAACAACAACATGCGATCGAGGTAGTGGTAGGTATCACAGCATGGTAGGCATTACGAGTTGACGTGATTTGGATCTAATCTAAACGATGATGCGTATCATATACTCGATAGATCTAATCTAATCGAAGGGTGCATCATGTGCACGACTTAGATCTAATCTAATCGTAAGGCACTAATTAATTAGTTAATTAACTAGCATGCATCACATACACACAAAACAATTAACTAAATAATTAATCAAATATTTTGTGATTATGTCATGGCCCTACTACGATCTTCTCAAGCCAATGAGAAGATCGGATGGTCAACCTAAGGTCAATAGCTTCTCAAGCTTCTTCGTTTGATCACCTTGTGTTGCTCGCGCCCTCCTCGTAACTCCGTCTTGAGTGGACCTTCCACAGCTCCAATTTTGTACATTACAATTTTTGAAACTCGAGTTACATTCGAGTCTAAATCTAATTTACAACCAGAATATAAGAGAAAGGCACGACGCACAGGTCACGAAAATAAAATAAAAAAAATAAAAACACAAGCACGCACATCACATAACGGCACGCAGGCCGTATTATGAATTACAACACAATTGTCCAATCGAATTGGGTCTTTGGGCCATGACTATCACAAAAATAATATAAAATTCAAAATTATATATATTTTTCATAATTTTTCTGTAATTTTTCATAATTTTACAGATTTTAGGGTAAAAACACTTGTGCTTCGCTTCTACGAGAAAAATACCCATAAAATCATAAAAATTAGGAAATTCACAGAATGTTACAGTATGCATATTTTTCATAAAAATACTAATTAAACTCGTACAAGTCTTCGCACGTGGCTCTGATACCACTGTTGGGTTTTTCGGGCCGCGAAAACCGCGTTTTCGCGTCGCGGAAACTCCGAATCACCCTAGCCATTGGATCTCGTGCGAAGAAAGCTTTCCGAAAACACGAGTACGGTTTTAAACTAAGATCTACAGTAGATCTACAAAGGAAAAACATTTTACCTTCGAAGCGTGCCCTCACAAATCCCGCTCGTCCAATGGTACGCCGGATCTCGAAGTTGTCAACGTAGACAACTCTCTAGTGATATCCACACGAACAAGGTGTTTTCTCTAACACACAAGGATGGAGAAGAGAGCACCCAAGTGTGCTAGCACTTTCTAGGGCTTTCGAGTAGGATTTAAAAAGGGGAGAAAGGAGAGAAAGAAAAGGGATCTCACATAATCCACTAGGTACCCTCCTTTGTGACCTTCACTTCACCCTTTTTCATGGAACACAACTCACACATCTTCACCCTCCATGAAACCCCACGGAAACAGTAGTAAGGAGGAGGAGGAAGCTAAGGAAGAAGATGATGCATTAACACACATCAATTACCACAAAACAAAACCTCCTTTTGCATTAGTGTGGCCGGCCACACCATTGTAACCTCCCCATTTAATGTGGCCGGCCACATTAAATGGAATGGGAGGTGTAACCTCCATGAGGTGGCACACCTCATGAGGTGGAGATGATGTGGCTACCATGTAGGATGAGTCATCCTCCATGAAGTGGCAATTCATCAAGTCAAACTTGATGTTTCAACTTCCCATTTTGGTTAAGTCAAAATTGACCAAATCTCTTCCATGTTGAGTTGAATTCATTCTTTGATCCAAGCCAATTTCAATCTAATGAATCTCAATTCATTAATATAAATTGACTTTATGAATCAAATTTAAATTAGACTCATTCAACAATTGAATCTAATTGAGTCTAACTCAATAAGTCTAATTTAAAACAATCCGAATCCAATTGGTTCATCATATGAACCTAATCCAATTGGTTCATCATATGAACCTAATCTCCATCCACTTGTTCTTTGTGTGTGACCCAATAGGTTCTTGTAACGTTGACAATATTTCTAAACTCCTTTAAAAACATAAGCAATGAGCGGCATCTAGCAATACATCATTGCTACCCAAGTTACAAGAAATGTTGAGATCCAACATCACCTTGTGACTATTAATTGTGACTCCTCACAATATATGACAAGTGTGTTGGGATCTTAGATGGCTAGAGGGGGGGTGAATAGCCTCTTAAAAACTTAAACACAAATTTCTACAAAGAAACTTGTTCGCACAGCGGAATTAGGAAACTAAAACAAAGAGGAAACAAGCACACTAACACACAGATTTACGAGGTTCGGGGATAACTTGCCCCTACTCCTCGGCGTGTCCGTAAGGTGGACGAGTCCTTGATCTTCGGTAGATCACACCCCGGATGACTCCGGCTAATGAAGCTCTCCTTCTCGGTGGAGAAACCTCTCCACAAAGTCTTCGAACAGATTTAAAATGAAGCACACAAGACTTACAGATCACAGTGGCTCAAAGAAAATCGAAGTAAGCTCACAGCCACGAAGATGATGAAGACAGAGTCCAAGAACACAGCAAGCTCTCAACTGAAACACACAGCGTTTTACTTGCTTCTCGTTCTCTGCTTCTTTCCAGCATACACTGCTTCTTATGTCTCTGCATTCGATCAGCCTGCACCGGATCGCTGCTGCAAGCTACGGCGTCGCCAATCGCTTCTCTTCCTCTTCTGATTCTCTGAGCTCACACCAATAGAACCACGGTCTTCACTGGTGCCTCTGAGCTCGAACCAATCACCAGGAGTTAAGCCAATCGCCGCCTGATCACTGCCAGAAACACAGCCAATCGCAACCTGTAGCCGTTGCTGCTTCAAATGCATTTGACGCAGAGAAAGCAGTGGAAAGATCCTTTGTCTCATTCCTTTGATGAGGCTTAATTTGAAACTAAGCACTGATATGGTACCTGCAACCTGTATCTCCAAAAGACTCACAGCAGAAGGTTAAACAGATATGGGCAAAAAGAAGTGCGAATCAGAAAATATCAGAGAAAGCGCATGCACAATGATCTTAACTGTGGATCGGTCAGCAGACCGATCACAGATCCTTGGACCGATCAGACAACAGCCTGATCGGTCTGAGGATGGTCTGATCGGTCGTGGCGACCGATCAGATTGGATGTGGATCGGTCCATAGACCGATCCACCACCCTTTTTCTTCTGCCGCATTTTCTCCTGATCGGTCTCCAGACTGATCCAGGTTTAGAGCTCCCAGCTCTAAATCCTACCTGGTCCTGAGAACGAGCTACCGAGCCCTCTCTGACCTAGTCAAACCTCTGAGCTACAGGAGCGAGCTCTGGGAGCTAACAGAGCTCGGCTGCTCGGGCCAGAGCTCTCTCCGAGGAGGCGAGCTACCGAGCCCTTTCATCCGGTCCAGAGAGCTACAGGGCCCTCTCGACCTAGTCCCGGGAGGCGAGCTGCCCTCGAGAGCTCTTGAGCTAGAGCTGAGCTAGAAGACTCTTCGGGAGCTACCGAGCCCTCTCTGACTTCCCATGCCAAGCTTCCATACTTGGACTTCTCCCGTGCCAAGCTCCCTGCCTGGACTTTTCCGTGCCAAGTCTCCATACTTGGACTTTTCTCGTGCCAAGCTTCCATACTTGGACTTTTCACCAGATGTCTGGTCAACCTTGACCTATCTGGATTTCCCTTGCCTGGAATCACTCATCAGGACTTTCCCTTGCCTGGCTTCACTCACCAGGACTTTCACCTGGCTTCACTTACCAGGATTTTCCAACTGCCTGGCTTCACTCACCAGGACTTTCCCTTGTCTGGCTTCACTCACCAGGACTTTCACCTGGCTTCACTTACCAGGATTTCCCGAATCAGGTCGACTCACCTCGGGTCAACCAGGTCAACCTTGACCAAAGATTGCACCCACAATCTCCCAAGTTTGTATTCTGTCAAACATGAGAATACAACTTTTCTATTCTCGTCAAGCATCATAATAGAATTTTTTTCTATTCTCATCAAACATCAGAATAGAACTTTTCTATTCTCGTCAAACATCAAAATACAACTCGAGTCAGGTCAACCAGGTCAACCTTGACCTAAGGTTGCACCAACAATCTCCCCCTTTTTGATGTTTGACAAAAACCATAATCAAGTTAGGTTAACCCGATAACCTAACTTAGGTTTTCCAATGTTCTTCCTTGAATATTCTTTGGACATTCTCCCATTCTCCCCCTTTTTGACACACATCAAAAAGAGTGATTCAAGGTCAAGAGTTTCTTCCTAATGAAAATCCCATACCTTTCATTCAAACCCTTAATTTCCCCCTTGATACTAAAGTCAATAATCAACTTAGTGATAATCCCTCATATCACTAATCATGACGAGTAAAAACTCCTCCTAAAAGTCAACTCCCGCCTGACCAATAGGTAAGACTCCCCCTAAAGGTCAACTCCCCCTTGACCATTGCACCAACAATGTCTCGGAGAGTTTCAAACCTTTAGAAATCCAAAACACAAACTGTGTTTTAACTTTCAGCTGAAATTTTAGACAACACAGTCGAAAATCAGCATTTTGGCACGCTCTGATCGGTCACCAGACCGATCCACACTTCTCTGGATCGGTCCAGTGACCGATCCAGACCTCCCTGGACCGATCAGGGAACTTCCTGATCGGTCTGTAGACCGATCAGAAGACAATCAGTAGGCTTCCTGGTGTACGAAAAAAACCTGATCGGTCGCTGGACCGATCAGATATCAAACAGAAAGGTCTGGAGAGGTTTTGGATCGGTCGACAGACCGATCCACCCTCTCCTGATCGGTCTGTAGACCGATCAGTGTCTGATACTGAAATTTAGTAACTGAAATTCGTAGTTAATTCGTAGAAGTTCCTCCAGTAAACCTTCCAAGTTCAGTATCTAGACCCTGAAGAGTCTATATGCATAACTATTTCCCAGCGATGAGGTCCTATGGTCTTAAATTGTCTATAGTCCTAAAGATTCAGTTTCAAGTTTGTCAAAATATATCCAAATTTCTATCATAATTTCAATGACTTATCCTAGTTTCAAACAAAATCACGAAAGGTATCGATCAAAGGTATCAAACAGTCCAACAATCAAGGTTACATGATTTATAGGAAAAGATCCAACCAAGTTTCCTTGGTTGCAATATATGAGTAAGATCTAGGAACCAAATACACATGAATTATGTAATGGTCTTCCCCATACTCAATTGATGTCTCTTCAACCTAATTATTCAAGAGATGTATGATACATTTTGAATAATTCGGCTGATCCTAGCATCTCACCCTATTTCTAGCAAACAAAAATCATTTGTTAAACCTTATAGATTGTGTGAGATGTCCCCAAGTTGCCCAAATTAATTTCCCAATTTCTCTTGTTGTTTTAACTGTCCTCATTGATCATGATAAAGTCCTAATGGCCTATTGAGCCAAACACATTCCCAATTCTCTCCTCAAATGACTAAATTCATTTTCCGGAAGAGGTTTGGTGAAAATATCGGCTAGGTTTGACTTTGACTCAACATAGGTGAGTGCAATGTCTCCCCTAGCTACGTGATCTCTAATGAAGTGGTGACACACTTCAATATGTTTGGTTCTTGAATGATGGACTGGGTTTTTTGTTAGGTTTATTGTGCTGATGTGGTCACACAACACTTGCACTCCCTTATACGAAAGTCCATAATCTTCTAGAGTATGGATCATCCACAACAATTGTGATACACTCTCTCCCATGGCAATGTATTCAGCCTCGATTGTGGAGAGAGCAACACAATGTTGCTTCCGACTTGACCAACTAACTAATGATGAACCTAAAAATTGGCAACCCCCACTAGTGCTTTTCCGATCCAATTTGCATCCAGCATAATCGGAATCGGTATAGCCTATCAAATCAAAAGACTCCGTACGAGGGTACCACAGTTCTACTCTAATTGTGCCCTTGAGATATCTTAGAATTCTCTTAACTGTAGTTAAATGAGATTCCTTGGCACAAACTTGATATCTAGCGCACATGCCCACAGTAAACAGTATGTCCGGTCGACTAGCTGTGAGATATAGAAGACTACCGATCATGCTTCTATATTGCGTTAGATCAACTGGTTTCCCACTCTCATCATTGTCAAGACGAGTGTTTGTCACCATTGGAGTGGATACTTCCTTAGAGTCACTCATTCTGAATTTTTTGAGCATCTTTTGAGTGTATTTTGTCTGATGGACATAAATTCCATCTCGAGTTTGTTTGATTTCAAGTCCAAGGAAGAATGTCAATTCTCCTACTAGACTCATCTCAAACTCACTTTCCATCTGAGAAATAAATTCATTCAAATAGCCCTTGTTATTTGAGCCACAAATTATGTCATCGACATACACTTGGGCTACAAAAATGTTTTCACCATCTCTACGCAGAAATAGTGTAGGGTCTATTTGGCCTCTTACAAAACCCTTTTCTAGTAAATATGTTGACAACCTTTCGTACCAAGCTCGTGGTGCTTGTTTAAGCCCATAAAGTGCTTTCTTGAGCTTGTACACGTGGTTTGGAGCTTCGGTATTCACAAACCCCGGTGGTTGTTCAACATAGACTTCTTCTTTAATAATGTCATTTAAGAAGGCAGATTTAACATCCATTTGATAGAGCTTGAAACCTCTATGTGCAGCAAAAGCTAGCATCAAACGAATGGACTCTAATCGGGCCACGGGAGCATAAGTCTCATCATAATCGAGACCTTCGACTTGACTATAGCCCTTGGCTACAAGTCTTGCCTTGTTTCTTACAACTTCTCCCTTTTGATTTAACTTATTCTTGAAGACCCATTTAGTTCCAATAATGGTGGTCTTCTTAGGTCTAGGAACTAAGTCCCACACTTGGCTCCTTTCAAATTGACCTAACTCATTTTGCATAGCTATGATCCAATCAGGATCGCGCAATGCCTCATCAACTAATTTTGGTTCAATCTCTGAAATCAATGAGACTTCATTAGACTCATTTCTAAAGAATGACCTAGTCCTAACCCCTTGTTGGATGTCTCCCACAATTTGGTCTTGGGGATGACTAGTGGCTATCCTAGATTGTCTTGGTGTTGGTGGTGCCTCATGAATGGTCTCACTAGGCACAGGCAAGGACTCAATATCAGGCAAAGGATCAGATTGAGTTCTTTGTTGCCTTTGCTCATCGTCATCAGAGTCAACCTCAACTCTTTCTTCATTTTGATCATTCAAACTTAGCCTTCTAAGTTCTAATTGAATATCTCCTACATCCCTTGATTAATCATTTAAGTTAGGGATTTCTTCAAAAGCTACATCAGAGGACTCTTCAATCAATTTAGTCCTATTGTTGTAGACTCGATAGGCTTTGCTGGTGAGCGAGTACCCGACAAGTATCCCTTCATCAGCCTTGGCCGAAAATTTTCCAAGATGGTCCTTGGTGTTCAAGATAAACACCTTACAACCAAACACCCTAAGATGTTTAATTGTAGGGGGTTTTCCAAACCAAAGGTCATGGGGAGTCTTTCCTAAAAACCTATATATCAGGATTCGGTTTTGCACATAGCAAGCTGTATTTACAGCTTCAGCCCATAAGTAACTCGGTAGTGAGTACTCATTGAGCATACTTCGTGCAGCCTCTTGTAAGACTCGGTTCTTTCTCTCCACAGCCCCATTTTGCTGTGGGGTCCTTGGAGTAGAGAACTCATGCATATATCCCTTTTCTTGATATAATTCTAAAAACCTATGATTTTAAAATTCCCCACCATGATCACTCCTAATGGTTTTCATTGTTGTTGATTTTTCATTTTCAGTTCTTCTACAAAAGGAAATAAAAATATCTATGGTTTGATCCTTAGTTTTCAAAAAGAAAGTCCATGTATACCTAGTAAAGTCATCAATAATCACTAAACAGTATCTACTTCCATTTAATGAAATAATACTACTGCAATCAAACAAATCCATATGTAATAAGTCTAAGGCAGTAGTTGTACTTACAGCGCTTTTACCTTTATGAGGCGCTTTAGTTTGCTTACCCTTCTGACATGCATCACACAATTTGGTCTTTTGGTACTTGATGCTTGGTAAGCCTCGCATAACCCTTTGTTGACCAGCTTTCGGATATTCTTCATGTTCACATGAGCCAACCTCCTATGCCAAAGCCACGATTCTTCTTCTTTTGACATGAAACACTTAGCAAGAGCATTAGTAGCACTTTTAAAAGAAACTTGATAAATGTTATCTACCCTTGTGCCTACTAGTACCGTGTCAAGTGTGTCAATGTTTTTTACTAGACATTGACTTGAATGAAACTCAATTGTGTAACCCGTATCACACAATTGACTGACACTTAGGAGATTAAAAGTCATCCCCTTGACTAGAAGGACATTCTTGATTTGGAGATATTCGGATATATGAATGTCTCCAACTCCTATAACCTTAAGACTACCATTGTTACCAAATGACACATTACCTCTATTTTTGTTTTGAATGGTAGAAAATAGTGACTTGTCCCCGGTCATGTGCTTGGAGCATCCACTATCAACAAACCAAGTTGATAGACGCTCCCCCTTTACCAATGCCTACAAGACACGAAAGATAGATGTTTTAGGTACCCAAATCTTGGGACCTAATGCATCTACAATGAAAGACTTAGGCACCCATGCCTTTGTTACCTTCTTCCTAGTCTCATGAACCCTAGAAACATGCGATCTATGAAATTGGGTTCTTGACACTAAAGAAATAAAGCTAGACTCCTTAGGTTGGTATCCTAATCCAGCCTTGTTGTAGACCGCCCTTTGGGCATTTAGAATCATGTCTAGGGTCTTAGAGCTAGTTGAGAATTTTTCAAGCATTTTCTTGAGTTTCTCAACCTCACCCTTCAAGGCCTTGTTCTCATCCTCAAGGACCTCTAGATGTAGGTCATCAACCTCATCTTCCCTAAGGGCCCTCAAGTTTTCTACTTCTTCTTTTAATGATTTATTTTCTGTTTTTGAATTTTTAAGCAAAGTAGACAAATGTGTAATAGTCTTATAGCATTTTTCTAAGTGAGAAGAGGTTACCTCTTCATCATCCGAAGATGATGAAGCCGCGGCTGAAGTGCTTGAGTCATCACTCTCGGACTCTGACTCGGACTCCTCCCTTGCCATGAGTGCCAATTGCCGAGTACTCTTCTCCTTCTTCTCTTCCTCCTCCGATGAGCTTGAGGAAGATTCATCCCAAGTGGCCTTGAGAGCTTTCTTCTTCTTGGCTCTTTCCTCCTTCCTTTTTAGCTTTGGACACTCGCTCCGATAGTGTCCTTTCTTGCTACACTCATAGCAAGTAACGTTAGACTTATCAATATTTTGATCTACAGTTTTACCTTTGTATCTCCTGCTTCTTCTCATGATCCTCCTCACAAAATTTGCCATCTCACTTGATGATGATCCACCTTCATCATCGGACTCGAAGGAGGATGAAGATAAAGGAATCTCTTTCTCCTTCTTCTTTTCTTTCTTTCTTCTCCCATCCTTGCTCTTTTCTCCTGCAACCAAAGCTATACCTTTCTCCTTTTGACCTTTGTTAGCAAGTTCATGAAGTTCCATTTCACAAAAGAATTCATCTAACTTTACAATTGAAAGATCCTTAGAGACCTTGTAGGCATCTACCATAGATGACCACAAGGCACTCCTCGGAAAGGCTTTTAGAGCGTACCTTACAAGATCGCGATTCTCCATGCGTTCATCCACGGAATGGAGACCATTGATGATCTCTTTGATCCTCCCATGTAGTTCACTTACCGTTTCGTTTTCCTTCATGGTGAGATTTTGTAGTTGATTCAAGAATAGGTCCCTCTTGGCTATTCGAGAATCTCGAGTTCCTTCTTGGAGCTCGATAAGCTTGTTCCATAAATCTTTTGCACTCGAGAATGTACCTACCTTGACGAGTTGGTCCTTGGCAATCCCACATTGTAAGGTGACTACCGCCTTGGCATCGGCTTGCCCTTTACGAGTTTGTTCGGTAGACCACCTTGATGAATCGAGTTCCTTACCTTCTTCTTCCTTCGGTGGTGTGAATCCTTCCTTGACCGAGAACCACATGGAGATATCAGTCTTGAGGTAATACTCCATGCGGCTCTTCCAATACTGGAAATCTGCTCCATCGAAGAAGGGTAGTCTGTTGGTGCTGAATCCTTCCTTCATGGCCATCTTCTTGCTCCTTAGGAAGTTAGTACAGATGAAGAGCACCACGCTCTGATACCACTTGTTGGGATCTTAGATGGCTAGAGGGGGGGTGAATAGCCTCTTAAAAACTTAAACACAAATTTCTACAAAGAAACTTGTTAGCACAGCGGAATTAGGAAACTAAAACAAAGAGGAAACAAGCACACTAACACACAGATTTACGAGGTTCGGGGATAACTTGCCCCTACTCCTCGGCGTGTCCGTAAGGTGGACGAGTCCTTGATCTTTGGTAGATCACACCCCGGATGACTCCGGCTAATGAAGCTCTCCTTCTCGGTGGAGAAACCTCTCCACAAAGTCTTCGAACAGATTTAAAATGAAGCACACAAGACTTACAGATCACAGTGGTTCAAAGAAAATCGAAGTAAGCTCACAGCCACGAAGATGATGAAGACAGAGTCCAAGAACACAGCAAGCTCTCAACCGAAACACACAGTGTTTTACTTGCTTCTCGTTCTCTGCTTCTTTCCATCATACACTGCTTCTTATGTCTCTGCATTCGATCAGCCTGCACTGGATCGCTGCCAACCTGCATCGAATCCCTGCTGCAAGCTACGGCGTCACCAATCGCTTCTCTTCCTCTTCTGATTCTCTGAGCTCACACCAATAGAACCACGGTCTTCACTGGTGCCTCTGAGCTCGAACCAATCACCAGGAGTTAAGCCAATCGCCGCCTGATCACTGCCAGAAACACAGCCAATCGCAACCTGTAGTCGTTGCTGCTTCAAATGCATTTGACTCAGAGAAAGCAGTGGAAAGATCCTCTGTCTCATTCCTTTGATGAGGCTTAATTTGAAACTAAGCACTGATATGGTACCTGCAACCTGTAACTCCAAAAGACTCACAGCAGAAGGTTAAACAGATATGGGCAAAAAGAAGTGCGAATCAGAAAATATCAGAGAAAGCGCATGCACAATGATCTTAACTGTGGATCGGTCAGCAGACCGATCACAGATCCTTGCACCGATCAGACAACAGCCTGATCGGTTTGAGGATGGTCTGATCGGTCGTGGCGACCGATCAGATTGGATGTGGATCGGTCCATAGACCGATCCACCACCCTTTTTCTTCTGCGGCATTTTCTCCTGATCGGTCTCCAGACTGATCCAGGTTTAGAGCTCCCAGCCCTAAATCCTACCTGGTCCTGAGAATGAGCTACCGAGCCCTCTCTGACCTAGTCAAAGCTACCGATCTACCGAGCTACCGGGCTACCGAGCTAACGAGCTACCGAGCTACCGAGCTACCGAGCTCTCTCCGACTTCGTCCGGAGAGCGAGCTACCGTGCCCTTTCCGACTCCATCCGGTCCAGAGAACGAGCTACCGAGCCCTCTCTGACCTAGTCCGGAGAGCGAGCTGCCGAGCTACTGAGCTACCGAGCTACCGAGCTACCGGGCTACCGGGCTACCGAGCCATCTCTGACTTCCCATGCCAAGCTTCCATACTTGGACTTCTCCCGTGCCAAGCTCCCTGCTTGGACTTTTCCGTGCCAAGTCTCCATACTTGGACTTTTCTCATGCCAAGCTTCCATACTTGGACTTTTCACCAGATGTCTGGTCAACCTTGACCTATCTGGATTTCCCTTGCCTGGAATCACTCACCAGGACTTTCCCTTGCCTGGCTTCACTCACCAGGACTTTCACCTGTCTTCACTTACCAGGATTTTCCAACTGCCTGGCTTCACTCACCAGGACTTTCCCTTGCCTGGCTTCACTCACCAGGACTTTCACCTGGCTTCACTTACCAGGATTTCCCGAATAAGGTCGACTTACCTCGGGTCAACCAGGTCAACCTTGACCAAAGATTGCACCCACAATCTCCCAAGTTTGTATTCTGTCAAACATCAGAATACAACTTTTCTATTCTCGTCAAACATCATAATAGAATTTTTTTCTATTCTCGTCAAACATCAGAATAGAACTTTTCTATTCTCGTCAAACATCAAAATACAACTCGAGTCAGGTCAACTCGAGTCAGGTCATACAGGTCAACCTTGACCTAAGGTTGCACCAACAAAGTGTCCTTCTATCCTAGACATCTAGATTGATCAATATGAGGCATAGACCGTGTCATCCTCTGATCAATCTAAATCCTGAACTCCAAGTAGACTCACTAAATCAAATGAGCTCAATATCCTATATTGACTCATTTGGGCATGGTCATGCACTTCGTGGTCTCACTCTATCAAGAATACCGATGTCTCTCCCGTCATATAGGAGGGATAGATCCCATCTACATCACTCACATCCCTCCGCATAATTTGTTACATACCTAGTAATCGCCTTTATAGTCCACCCAGTTACGGGTGACGTTTGACGAAACCAAAGTACATAACTCCTTATGTAGGGAACCATGGTGACTTCAGGTCTAAGGACTAGTAGGCATACTAATAGCCACATGAGAAAGTATATGACACTCATATAACGATCCATGATACTTTCTCATGGTGGGTCATTCAGTATACATTCTCTAATGTATACCCATGTGTCAACTTGATATCTCTATATCCATGACTTGT
Organism: Zingiber officinale; assembly: GCF_018446385.1. Lineage (NCBI taxonomy): Eukaryota > Viridiplantae > Streptophyta > Magnoliopsida > Zingiberales > Zingiberaceae > Zingiber > Zingiber officinale. The sequence goes on from NC_056004.1 coordinate 66,502,708, forward strand.
GAGATCAAGTCATCGAGTTGACCTACATGCTAGTCTTATTGCATTAACATTGTCCCTGAATGTTAATACTCGACTAGAAATGATTAAGAGTAGTGTTCCCTATATCATCTCACTATCGGTTCAACTAACCGATTGATATAGGTGAGAACCATCTACTCAAGGAAATTATTATACTTAGTTTATTTGGCACCAATACAAGTAAGTATAATAACCAAAATCCAAATGCCTTTATTTATATAGAATATGATACAATAAGTCCAAAATACAATCATCAAATGATTGGCTCTAGGGCTCTAGCTAAGAATAGGCTTTTTTGCTATAGGTAAAGGTTCCTCTTGGATGACGTGGATCCTGCCATCCTGGGTTCTCTAAGCCTTACGGGCCTCCACCTTCACCATGTTGATATAATACCTGTTACGCAACCGCAAATGTACAGTTTCATCGTCAGTAATAAAAATATCAAATCCACAGGGACTGTTGATTAAGCACTAGAGATGTCGCAAGATAAGTTATCTAGACGGTCGAAAGCTGGCTTTGTCGTTTGCAAACTAATGAGGGTGATTGAAAAGGGAAAGAGAAGGATGAGAGAAAGAGAAAGAACTAACCTTTGGTGGAATGAGCTTCGGGAGATGGATTCTAGGATTTTGGTTTCATTATAATACTAGGAGATACTACATAGATTGCTTAGCTTTCATCCTCTATGTCAATGTTCTTGTAGGAAGTTAGATTGGCCAGTATCCCTAAGTATCACGTAGAGATGTTCCCTGTGAAATCCTGTAACGGTTAACCCCCCTGTCACGAGGGTGCCTCGGTAGATCACTGGGATACATATCTAGTAAAGAACAATAAGGATAAGGGTAGAGGTTTGGTACGGTTACCTACTTCCTTATGGAGGAATTGTCTCTCCTTTCAAGAGAATGTCCTAGACGTCCGTGAACAGGTTACCCTTGTCACTATGACCCCTCGGGTATACGATCTAGAGCACTCTCTTTACGAGAGCAGCAGTTTCTAAGGGATTGTTTCTCCTTTTGAGGGAACGTCTTAGACGTCCAGAAAGGGCTACCCCTGTCACTAGGGTACCTTGGTCAATACACTCTAAGATATCCCCTTTGCGTGATCAACAATCCTCCACATCAATAAATCAAAGAATAGAATTATAAACATGTCACACAAGCATGAACAAGACATTGACAAGTCATCGAATAGAAACAAGGTGAATATACATAGTTCTACATCTCCATCATATTACAAATACTTCCTAATTCTAGAACAGGATATCTACTCCATTGTGGGGGAAGAACAACCCCAAAATATAAAGAAGAACATACTTACAACCCTTGATATGAGAAGGAAGGGAAGAAGGGATGCTTGCCGAGGTTTCCGATGTCTTAGAGATGCCCCCTTGCTCTGGAGATGGACGGAACGTCGAGGGATGACGGTGGATGAAGCTCTAGGGTTTCCCCTAAAGGAGATAACCCTTTCCCAAGGACAGGAACGAAGTCCCTGAACCAAAGATGATCAAAGAACATGGTTCTTGACCCTTTTATACCTCCTCCATGTTGCCCAGGAAAACCAGGATTACAGGTGTAGAGTAAATTAGGTTTTCACCCATTAAACTAGGTTTTCTCATAATTCACCCTGAACCAAAGTTGTATCCCTTGAAATTATCTTCAATCTGATACTTGGACCGAGCCCTGGCTTAAATCGAGCCGAAAGTTATGGCGTATCGAAGTTTAGTCTGCAGTCTTGGTGGAGGTCCAGTTGAACCCGCAGTTGGGAGGCACAATCGTGCCATTTAGCACGGTCAAACAATTCTTTCTCTCTGTTGGATCTGAAGAAAAGTTGTAGATCTTGAAGTTTTCTACGTTTTGGTACAAAGAACAGCCCGAAACTCTAACGGAGTACAAAGTTATAGCCGAATTACGATCAGTCTGCAATCTACCCAGAATTCAGCACAGCTCTATTTTGGCGTGGCATAGCCCGTGTTCTTCGTCGCACAACCATGTGGAATCCACATGGGCTCACACGGCTTCCTATCGGATTGAGTCACACAGCCGTGTGGGGTCACACGGACATGTCCTTCTTCGTCTCTGCCGAGGTCACACGGTCGTGTGGATTCACACGGCCATGACCTTCCTCGCCACTGGAATGTTTGGCACGGTCATGCCAATTGGCACGGCCGTGTGTTGCTTGGCTTATGGTCATGGGGGCATGACCATGCAGGTTTGCACGGCCAAGCATGGTTCTCCTTTGGTTTTGTCCGCACGGTCGTGCAAGAGTTGCATGCCTGTGCACTGGCTCCCTTCGGTTCGGCCACACGGCCGTGCGAGGTTGCACGACCCAAGCTCCTGTGTGCGTTTTAACTCCATTTTTGCTCCAAATAGCGTCCTGTCAACAAGAAAACACACAAAGAGCAGATCTTTGAACAAAAGAATATTTATGATGAGTATGCAGTAAAGGAGACGATTATGCAAAGAATAAATGAATGTGCGCTAAAACATGCATAAATGATCATAATATTTGTGCACATCACACCCCAAACTTAAACTTTTGCTTGTCCTCAAGAAAAACCCGCAATCTAGATTCATGTGGTTAGATAGTGCATCATAATCTCTAGCAAGTCAATTTAATTCTATCAAATGATTTCATTGGTGAGCAAGATACAAAAGTAGTTTAAGTATGACTTAAGTAGTAGTCCTCTGTGCTCAGTGCGAAAGTGACCTAAATTTATCAAGTTTCAATCCCTAAGTCTAGTCAAGTCGTCATAAAATTATGTTCCTTATGCTTCCGGCGATAGGCAATTTCCTGCCACACACAAGGTTCGTTCCCCTCAAAAATACTATGCATCGTCTACACAAGGTCTCAAAGTAATACTCAGTATCAAGAGAAACATAGCATTCATTTTCCCAGTAACCTAACTCGGTCTCAAAGGGGTGAATTGCTAGTTTCCACTCACGACAATAATTTTTTTATCCCTTATTTTTATTTTTTTCTTTGAATGTTTGTAAAGTATCAAACTTGAACCAACCTTCATTTTTTTATTTTTTTTATTTTTTGGAATTGATTTTTCCAAATGAGCTTACATGATCTATGTTTATCCAATAATCAAAATGTAGTTGAGAGGTCACCATAAAAACACAAGTACTAGTCCAATTCTATGAATCATGACTATTTTAGAGTTATCAACCATCAAAAATAGGCATAGTGTATAGAAATCCTAAAACAAGGTCAATACTTAAACTCTTATAGTAAAAGCATTGCTCACTTCATGCTATCATAGAGAGAAAAAGATAGATCATTAAACATACTAGCACATGAACCACATAAAATCTAGAATAAACGTGCTAGTATTTTGCAATAAGGAACAAACAATCATAATATGATGTAGAATGCAACTACTAAGCAAAAAGAAATAAGTAAAAACTTAACTAAACTAAATGCATCTAATGCATCCCCCCATACTTAAACCTTTCATTGTCCCAATGAAAACTAAAAACAATGTGGAGGAAATTTAAAGTAAGAGAAGTTACCAAGTGATGAGACATTCATGTTTTTGAAGATACTCCTCTATCCAATGCTCACATTCCTCCACAACTTTGAAATCTACAAAATTAAGATAGACAAGAAAAATTAAGTAAAGGGTATGATTTATTATCAATGAAGTAAAAACAAACTAAAAAGAAAACAAGGAAAATGAACTTGGGTTACCTCCCAAGAAGCACTTGTTTAAGGTCATTAGCTCGACCACCTCATTAGATTCAACTAAATCTCGCTCTTGGAGGGGTAAAATATTTTAGAACCTTCTTACCAAGGGTTCTCAGTTTTTCAACAAATAAGCTCTCCTTCAAAGGTTCAACATTATCTTTACCTTGTGACTCCTGTGCAGCATATGTCCTGCCACTACCATGCTCAAAAGAGAATTGATTAGTAACAGTAGAAAAATGAATTGAAATTTGACTCTTACCAATCACTAATGCAAGTAGATCATTGAACATGGTTTGGAATTTAGATAAGGAAGGTTGTATCTCAAGTGGTGGTCTTTCTAAAAGAGGTGATTCTTGAGACTTAGCTTCTATTGCACAAGTCCCTACACTCTCAACATCAACTAGTTCATGTCCTACATCATCCAAGTTGACTATTGGTTGTGTGACTAAGGGGAGTGATTCTTGGGTCATCCCTACACATCCCTCCACAACATGACTATAAATTGGTTCAGATGTAGGAAGGGAAGGCTCTTCTAGATCTTTGATATTAGGAGGTAATGGAATTAAAGTGGTGCACTCCTTTATCAAAGTCTCAGATTCAAGATCCTCAAGCTCATCACAATATTTTCTCATCATGGACTCTTGCAAAACTAAGAGATTAGATGATTTTCTATTATTTATTGAGTCTATACTATCAAGTGTATCATGCATTTTCTTGATATCCTTATGTGATTCAGCTTGAATAGCTTGAAGCTCCTCTAAACGTTTTAACATTCTATCCTCAAATGATTGAGCTTCCATAGCATCTACATAATTGCCTTGTCCCTCTTTGAAGCTAAAAGGAAATTGGGGGTCATTCAAGTCAAAGCCATATGTGTGTGAATTTTATGAGGTCATTTCATCTATTTTTCTATCGAGTTCATTTATTGATGTTCCCAAATTGTATAGCTTGTAGCAACTCTCAATTGGATGACCTATTTCATTGCAAGCTTTACAAAAATTTTGCTCTGACCTATGATTAATGTTAGAGAAAACACCCCTTCTTTCAACATGCATTCTATATGGATGGTTAACCAATGTTGGACAATTATCATATATATGACCAATTGCACAACAAAATTCACAGAAAAGAGTATTAGAGTTCACAATAGTTATTTGGTCAAACTTTTGAAATAGAAGTTCCAATCTAGTGCACAGTTTAAACGTGTCCATCTAAATGATTATAGTCAGAACAGGATAGACATGTAGAAGTAACCAAAAAAAACAAAATGATGAATTTAAATTGTAAAAATAAAAAAAAATAAATGCAGAATTTAAAGACAAGAAAGAAAAGGCAAGTTTTTTTTTGTTATGAAAATGGGAAAACAAAAACTATTCACAAGTCTAGATTAACTAAATTGCTAATCTACTAATGTTAATGCGAACAGTCCCCGACAACGGTGCCAAAAAATTGTTACGCAACCGCAAGTGTACAATTTCGTCGTCAGTAATAAAAATATCGAATCCATAGGGACAGTTGATTAAACACTAGAGATGTCGCAAGGTAAGTTATCTAGACGGTCGAAAACTGGCTTTAGCGTTTGCAAACTAACGAGGGTGATTGAAAGGGGAAAGATAAGGATGAGAGAAAGAGAAAGAACTAACCTTGGGTGGAATGAGCTTTGGAAGATGGATTCTAGGATTTCGGTTTCATTATAATACTAGGAGATACTACATAGATTGCTTAGTTTCCATCCTCTATGTCAATGTTCTTGTAGGAAGTTAGATTGCCCAGTATCCCTAAATATCACATAGAGACGTTCCCTGTGAAATCCTGTAACGGTTAACCCCCCCCTGTCACGAGGGTGCCTCGGTAGATGATGTGCACAAATATTGTGATCTTCTATGCATGTTTTAGCGCACATTCACTTGACTTATGCACATATATTCTTCACATGATCGTATCTTTTATCTTGTATTCATCATGTCTATTGTTTTGTTTGGATATCTGCTCTTTGTTTGGTTTTATGTTGACAGGAAAGATTTTCGGAGCTTGAACGGAGAGTATTGATGCACCAGAACCAACCAAACAACACGGTCGTGCGACCCTGCACGGCCATGTGTCCAAACAGGAGAGGAAGAGCACACGACCCTGCAACACTACACGGCCGTGCGACCACAACAGTAGCCAGTCAGCACACGGTCGTGCAACCTTGCACGGCCGTGCCACTCCAGGCAGAGAAGGAGACTTGCACGACCATACACCACTGCACGGTCGTGCCCCAGGAGATAGAGCCCAAGGGCTACACGGCCTTGCAACCCTACATGGTCGTGTAACCATGCACTGAACCAAAGAAGGGCACAGCCTTGCCGCCTTTACACGGTCGTGCCGCCGCGGCCAAACCCTAAGTCTATATAAGGGTTTTAACCCCTTTTGCCAGGGAGGAGGCGTGCCGTCAGGGAGAAAAAGATCTTGGAGCAATTCTACACCGCTTTGGACCACCGTTCAGCGAACTTCTGCCACCACATTGACTCCAGAAGCTGAGAGTTGGATCCGAAGGCCACTCTTCGACACCCGATAAGCATATTCCTTCTTACTTGCTGAGAATTGCATGTTTGTCTATACTATATTTTCGGATATCTCTCTAGCATTCATGGAGTAGATCCCCTTGTTCAGGGATTAGGGAGTAGTCATGGTACGGATTGATGTAAGACTCGAATTGTGTTTGTACTTGCTGGATGAACCTTCATGCTTTGTTTCAATTGTTAATTGTTTACTTTTGATTGTGAAGAACTTGTCAGCCTTGAGAGGAAGGCAGATTCTCCCCAAGGGAGCGAGAGACTAGGCTTAGCTCTACTCAGTATTCTTAATTTAGTAGTTAGAGTTATGTCCTCAAGATTTGCCAAGGTGCCCTAGTGACAGGGGTAAACCGTGACAGGACTTCTTAGGGCATTACCCTATTCTGACGCTTGAGAATACCCACTTAGCTTCCGGCAATAGTAGGAATAAGGACAGTGAGAGTAAGACAAACCGAGACACATCAATACTACCACTACGAAACCGACCCCCTAGAACTCCTCATCACCAAGTGAATATTTCGACCTTGAGACTCTCGACTCTCTCCCTCGACCTTTCTTTTCCCTTAGCCTAATCAAGACCATTGGTATTCTAGCTAACCATAAGTGAGTGATTGCTAGTACTTACAGCCAGTCCCTGTGGTATCGATATTTTTATTACTGACAACGAATTCGTGCACTTGTGGAAGCGTAACAAGTTTTTGCCGTCGTTGCCGGGGACTGCGTCCATAACACTAGCTAAGTCATATTGGATTAGACTTGGCTTTGTTTTCTTTATTTTCTGCATTTTTATCCTTTCTTCTAACATTCCTTTGTTCGTATTATCATTGTTTAAAATTCTATATCTTGTTATTACATAAAACTAACCTAGCAGGAAATTCTGACCCGCATGTTAGTGTATTGCACACCCCTGGCTGTTTCGAAGGTGGCATAATGTTGGAACGGCTGAAGGACTATGGAGCCCCAAAGTCAATTAAAGAATTGGGGCCTGTTGTGTTTCCAGAGATTCCAGCAAAGAGTTTTATGCTCAGACCTTCATTTGTCTCAAAGGTTCAAGAAAATCAGTTTGGAGGATCAGAATCAGAGAACCCTTGTCTACATCTCCTGGACTTCCACAGCTATTGCAACACGTTGAGAGTTGAAGGAGTCCCGGCTAAGTCGATACAGCTTATAACTTTCCCATTTAGTCTCAGGAATAATGTAAAGGTTTGGTTTAACACCCTGCAGCTGAGAAGTATCCAGACATGGGAAGAATTGGAAGAAAAATTTCTAAACAGATACTTTCCCCCAAAAAGGACTCCGTATTTGAGGGATCAGATTCTGCATTTCAAGCAGCGTGATGAGGAGGCATTACATCAAGCTTGGGACAGATACTTATCAATCCTATATCAATGCCCGCATCATGGTATTCAGAGTTGGTTGATCCTTCACATATTCTACATCGGACTCTCTTTCCGAAACAAGAACCTTCTAGATGCTGCAGTTGGAGGATCACTCATGGAAAAGAGTTTGGATGAGGCACGAGAAATAATCCATACGGTGGTATCAAATCTCAGTGAGTGGTCAGGACAAGATGTGCTGAACTTATCCTTACACCCGATCGAACCCAAGGAAAAAAAGGGAGCACTGATGGATGAGTGCAAGTCAGAACACACAGAAAATGAGGCTCAAGAAGATCTAGAGTAGTCCCTCAACGTACGATGCAAAGATTTTTCAAAAATTTCCAAGCCCCTAACAAACCTGTTGATCAAAGACGCTGAATTCTATTTTGATGATGACTATAATGAAGCATTTAAGAAGATCAAAAACGCTCTCATCTCAGCTCCTATAATTCAGGACCCAAATTGGGAGCTCCCATTTCAAATTATGTGTGACGCCAGTGACTTTGCAGTGGGTGCAGTTCTAGGGCAAAGGAAAGACAAAGTTCTGCACGCAATCCACTATGCAAGCAAGACATTGGACGCAGCCCAGATGAATTATTCTACCACTGAAAAGGAATTGTTAGCCATAGTGTTTGCAATCGACAAGTTCAGGTTCTATCTTGTGGGTTCAAAGGTGATAGTGTATTCGGATCATGCTGCCATAAGATATCTGCTCAATAAGAAAGACGCCAAACCCCGTTTGATTAGGTGGATCCTGCTCCTCCAGGAGTTCAATCTAGAAATCAGGGATAAGAAAGGAGCGGAAAATGTTGTGACTGATCATCTATCCCGAGTGTGGCCAAATGAGCAAAGAAATGTAAATTTTGATCTGCCTATAAATGATGTTTTCCCTGACGAGCATCTGCTGACAGTAAATTTCGAAGGAATTCCTTGGTACGCGGATTTTGTAAACTTTCTTGCAAGTGGAGTACTTCCCCCAAATCTCACTTAGCAATAGAAGAAGAAATTTTTCTCAAATGTCAAACATTACATATGGGACGAACCTCTGCTTTTTAAGAGATGCAGAGACACAATCTATCGAAGGTGTATTCCGGAAGACGAGGTCAAGGACATTCTGTTTCACTGTCATGCATCCCCTTATAGTGGGCACTTGGGAGTATCGAAAACAGCAGCAAAGATATTACAAGCAGGATTTTTTTGGCCAAATCTATTTAAAGACATGAAAAATTTTGTGCAGACCTGCGACCAATGTCAAAAGACTAGAAACATTTCTAGAAGAAATGAAATGCCACTGATTCCTCGAAGTGGAATTATTTGATGTATGAGGGATAGATTTCATGGGACCCTTTCCATCATCGTGTGGAAATAATTATATTCTAGTGGCAGTAGATTATGTATCTAAATGGGTGGAAGCTATAGCTTCTCCTACCAGTGATGCCAGAACGGTAATTAAACTTTTTAAGAAGGTGATTTTCCCATGATTCGGTGTGCCTAGGGCAGTCATTAGCGATGGGGGCTCGCATTTCATAGAAAAGAAGTTCGAGAATTTGTTAAAGAAATATGGAGTCAGTCACAAAGTTACGACACCCTACCATCCCTAGACCAATGGACAAGCTGAGATTTCCAACCGCGAGATCAAGACAATATTAGAGAAGACGGTGTCTAGTTCTCGCAAAGATTGGTCGTTGAAACTGGATGACGCTTTATGGGCATACCGTACTGCATTCAAGACTCTAATTGGTATGACCCCCTTCAGATTGGTGTATAGGAAGCCGTGTCATCTTCCGGTAGAGTTAGAACACAAGGCTTATTGGGCAATCAAACAACTTAATATGAACATGAAGCTGGCAGGAGACAAAAGGAAACTCCAATTAAATGAACTTGATGAGTTGAGGATGGACGCCTATGAACATGCCAAATCATACAAAGAAAGAACCAAGAGATGGCATGACCAACATATCATGCGAAGAGAATTCCAAGAAGGGGACTTAGTGTTACTATTTAACTCGAGATTGAAGCTCTTCCCTGGAAAGTTAAAATCAAGGTGGGAAGGCCCATTCCAAATCAAAAAGGTCTACTCATTCGGAGCTGTTGATATTTGGAACGAGGAGCTAGGCGAATTTAAAGTGAACGGGCAGCGTCTTAAAAAGTACCTTCATGATGTACCTCTAGAAGATGATATGCAAATATACTTATCAAATCCGTGTCCCACCTGAATGAGTCAATATGGGGTCGAGCTAAAGACCTAAAACAAGAGCTTCTTGGGAGGCAACCCAAGAATTTTTCATTTTAATTTATCATTCCGTATGTGTTTTTGTTTCTTTGGTAAGTTTGATCAATTATTATTCATCTTTCAGGATGTGCATGTCCCCCACGAGCTGGCCGTGAGCAGTCCATGGGCATGGAGGCATCGGAGGAGCCGAAACAATAAAGGATGAGCCATTTCGAGCTAAAAGGGGGTGGTCGTGCAACCTTGCACGACCATGTGGAGCTTGCAGAGGAACAGAAGCCACAGGTCGTGCAACCTTGCATGGCCGTGTGGCTTGTACAGAAAGGGAAGAGACAAGGGTCGTGCAACCTTGCACGGCCGTGCGTAGCCGACAGAGGAGCGGAAGTCACCGGTCGTGCCACTCGGCACGGCCATGTGGCCTGAACCGAGAGGAAAAGTGAGCAAGCCGTGCCAAACGGCACGGCCGTGCGAACCTGATAATAAGGGGGATCGTGTAACCCTACACGGCCTGGCTCAGGTTCCCTTTATATTAGGGCATGAGGGTGTGGAGGCTTGCACGCCCGTGCCGCCTCGCTCTCCCCCGCCCCCAACCCTCCTCTCTTGCTCTCAAGCTCCCCAAAACTCAACCACTCCTCCCCACATTCATCCAACTTAAGTTCTCATCATCTGGAATGTCAATTTCTCGCCAAAGAAAAGGGAAAGAATCATTGGTGGTCTCAAACGAGGAGAATGCATGCTTCAAGGGTATGTCAAACAACTTTGGCATTATTTTCTCTAATGATGATCAATTAAATCGTTTTCATTCTTTATCTAAACGTTCCATTTTAAGAACAAGATTTATGGATTGAGAAACATTAGAAATAATGGGGTTTGGAAGTGATATTGATTGGTTGCTTGATAGAATAGGTTGGACTAGTATAATGAAACTAACGTACCTAACTTATCCTCGTATTGTGTTGGAAATTTAAGCTCGATTTCTATCGATAATGTTCAAGGAGGAGGGAAATTAAAATTTCATCTATTTAATAATGACTACGAATGGAATCTTGAAGATTTTAATATATGCTATGATTTGCCTAGAGATGGTACCTGTATTATGCTGTCGGCTTTTGAAAAGTCAAATTTATGGGAAGAAATGGGTGGTGAGTACATTTTTAATCTACATAACTCTTATGGTAGTAGTATCATTAACCCGATCTTTCAATATGTTTATATGATGATGAGGAACACGATATTTGGGAGGGACGGTAGAGATGGAATTGTAAGACTTTTAGATGGGGAATGGTAGAAAATGTTCCTATTAACTCAGGCTATTTCTTTTTAAAGCACTTAGTTAAGTTAGGAAAAATTTCCTCCCCTACCCCCATTGTTCTGGGTGGGTTGCTCACTCATATTGCAGTAGTATTAGGCTATGAGCTAAGTGGCCTTGAAATGATTGAAGACGATTCTCGAATGGATTTAAATTTTTTTTTGTAACCACTCATTTGATTTGTCGGAAAGAATTTGGGTATAGTCTTGTGATTAAGGATAATTTTCCCCTCAGATTGCCCAACCCAGCTATAACTAAGATCCATATTAAGGAAAACTGGCGTTTGACCTTGGCAAAACAACAGATTAGACCGCCTACAACCTCTTTTCCTAGAAATAGACATTTGATTACTCGGGATGTTTCACGATTTGATTTTCAAGAGTTCGGCCCTATCATTGACTCTCTTCATCATGATCTAGAACAAACTAATGGATTGCTTACTAGAAACTTGTGTATGGAGGATGAACAGTTTAAGCAACTACTGAATTATTTCAAGAGTGAAAGAGAGTTATGCATGAGAATGCTTAATTTATGGACACTCATAGAAGGAAAATGGTTTGGAGCGAAGAATTCAAATGGTATATAAGGAACTTTCAGAGAAATATTGATGAGCTTTTTGCATATCATAAACAGATAAAGGATTTGAGATGGGTGATTGACACCTATCCTGAGCTTCCAGATCTTCCCGACCTTCGGCCGCATCGTCCATTTTGATTTCATCGAGGCGATGAAAAGTCTAAGTCTGGGGGGTGTTGTTGCACAACCTGAGTCTAGCTGAGAGTCTTTCTTTTGTTTTTGCATATGTTATTTGTTTTCTTTTATCTGTTTAGTTTAGTTTAGTCTATTTGCATTTTGTTTGTTTTCGTTTGCATATTATTTGCATTTTCTTATACGTGGCATATTTGAGAACATCAACCATCCACTTTTTCGGCCACTTGTCCAATAGAAAAATGTCTAGCATTTTCTTAGTTCAAGAATGGTCTAGATTATGTTAGTATGTTTAGTGTATCTCCTTTTTCTATCTTTAGTAGCATGAAATAAGCTAAGTATTGTACGGAGTTCGGTATAAGTTTTTGGCCTAACCTTAAGGACTTATTTTCACTACACTTAAGTACTTAAGCTTGAATGGTAGACATACTTTTGAAATAGTTATGATTCATCCAAATTGTTTAGTACTTGTGTTCCCATGGTGATTCCTTATTTACATTTTAGTTACTGCATAACCTCGGATCATGGAAGCTCATTCGGAAAAATCTAAATCCCAACATATGCATCACATGTGTAATAAGTGCTACACCTCTATAGCACTAATAATAAAAAAAAAAGGAAAAAAAACAGTTGTTGTGAGTGGAAACTAACAATTCACCCCTTTGAGACCGAGTTAGGTTACTGGGGAAATGAATGTTACGTTTCTCTTGATTCCGAGAAGTACCCTTTGAGACCTTGTGTAATTTAAGGAAAATGAACCAAGTGTGTGGCAGGTAAGTGCCTATCACCGGAAACATTAGGAACTCAATTGTATGACGACTCAACTAGGACAGAGAATGGAAACTTGAAGAGCTTGAGCTACTTACTGCACCGAGCATAGAGGACTTATGTTTAGGCCATATTTAGGCTACTCCATAATCACGCTTATCAGGGAAACAAGATGATAGAGTTAGGCGAATGCACTAAGGATTATGAAACACTACAAGATTTCATGAACATAGTTTGTAGCATTTTTCTTGAGGACAAGCAAAGGTTCAAGTCTGGGGGTGTGATGTGCGCAAATATTATGATCTTCTACACATGTTTTAGTGCACATTCACTTGACTTATGCACATATATTCTTCACATGATCACATCTTTTATCTTCTATTCATCATGTCTATTGTTTTGTTCGAATATCTGCTCTTTGTTTGGTTTTATGTTGATAGGAAAGATTTTCGGAGCTTGAACGGAGAGTATTTGTAACACCCACGAAATTATAAGATAAGTATATGGGTATTATTTTCTTTAGAGCATAGAAATAAAAAGGATAAGAGAAAAGAGAAAATACAAACCAAAAATAAAAGAGGTGAGGTCAAGGATTGAACCTTGAACCTCCCACAAATAATGGAGATAAATTAGTGTATGACAACCACTAGGATAATGAATAATATTTGGATAGAAAGGAATGAAAAATTTAGTTAAAGGTGAGAAGGAAATAAAAGAAAACTAAACAAAAGAGCAAGAGAAAACCAAGTGGCTTACCTCCTCTTCCTCTTGGTTAAGAGAAGAAGCAAGCAAAAGGTAAATTGCCTAATTCCCTCCCTCTCTCTATTTTCGTGGGAATTAAAGGAATGAGGGAAAAGAGGAGTTGAGGGAATGAATGAAGACATGTTTCATTTACCTAGGAATAAATAGGATTGGGAGAAGAAAAACAAGGGATTTAATTCTTTTTTTCTTCCTCCTTCCTTCTCCTTCTCCATTCTCACCGAAACCAAGAGCCCTACCCTCTCCATATTCCGAAAGCTAAGCTAGGTTTCTCTCCAAGAAAACTAAGTTTAGAGAAGAAGCCTTCAAGATCCATCCCTTCCAAGCGAGAGAAGCAAAAGGAGGTACAAGAAGAAGAAGCTCTCTTCGTAGGATACCTTTTTCCTTAAGAAAAACCACAAGCGAAAGGATGTAAGTTTCCCTCACCTGTGGTACAATAGCTTTTGTGTTTTCTATGAGATTTGGTTACATAAAAACCTAAGATAACCTCATGAAGAATTTCGGCCAAGACAAGATCAAAAGGAAGGATCTAGGAAATATAAAGACCTAAATTTTAACATACTCAAATATGTTTCTTGTAACATGTATCTTAAGGTAGGGATTTATCTAATGTTCATATGTTAGAATGTTTGATTTGGAACTTAGATTCATACCCTAAGACTCTCGGCCAAACATCAATAAAGGAGATAGATCAGTTAAGACTCAAACCAGGCATGCTTCTTTTTGTTTTATGATAAGTACTTCATGATGAGAAAGTGGTTAACATGATATGCTCATGCCTATATGAAGAATAAATTGTGTTCTATGCTCCTAAGTATTCGGCCATGATAGGATTAGGGGCCTTGAAAAATTGTTAAACCTAAACTAATCATGCCATGATCCTCCTTAAGACAAGTTATGGAATTAATATGACATGCTCATGTTGTAGTAAGGTTAGAACTTGTTTTCATGCTCCATGAACTTTCGGCCACAATCATGTTTAAGGGCCTAGGAAACTTAGAATCTAACCTAATTAGGCTCATGTTGTTCCTTGTAATAATTGCTATGAAATTTGTTTAGGGTTCTCATGCTTTTATGACACTTAAACCATAAATTCAAGCCTTGATAAGTTTCGGCCACAATAAGTTTAAGGGTCTAGGAAACTTGGAACCTAACCTAATTATGCTCATGTTGTTCCTTGTAATAATTGCTATGAAATTTGTTTAGGGTTCTCATGCTTTTATGACACTTGAACCCTAGATTCAAGCCTTGATAAGTTTCGGCCACAATAAGTTTAAGGGCCTAGGAAACTTGGAACCTAACCTAATTATGCTCATTTTGTTCCTTGTAATAATTGCTATGAAATTTGTTTAAGGTTCTCATGCTTTTTATGACACTTGAACCCTAGCTTTAAGATTGAGAAGTCTCGGCCACATCATGTTTTAAGGGCATTGGAAACTTAGAACCTAACCTAATTATGCTCATGTTGTTCCTTGTAATAATTGCTATGAAATTTGTTTAAGGTTCTCATGCTTTTATGACACTTGAACCCTAGCTTTATGTTTGATAAGTCTCGGCCGCATCATGTTTTAAGGGCATTGGAAACTTAGAACCTAACCTAACTATGCTCATGTTGTTCCTTGAAATAATTGCTATGAAAGTTGTTTAAGGTTCTCATGTTTTTATGACACTTGAAACCTAGTTCCAAGCCTTAAGGGTTTCGGCCACAACAAGTTTAAGGGCCTAGGGAACTTAGAACTTAACCTAATTATGCTCATGATGTTTCTTGTAGTAATTGCTATAAAATTTGGTTTAGGGTTCACATGCT
Organism: Zingiber officinale; assembly: GCF_018446385.1. NCBI lineage: Eukaryota > Viridiplantae > Streptophyta > Magnoliopsida > Zingiberales > Zingiberaceae > Zingiber > Zingiber officinale. The sequence continues at coordinate 66,517,931 of NC_056004.1, forward strand.
TGTATGTTGATTTCTAACCTAAGACACAACTATATGTTTCGGCCATTATATGACATTAGGGTTAGAAATCCAAATATGATTTTCCATGTATCTCACATGCAATGTTTTATGATGTGGTAAGAACTTGCTATGTTTCTATGTTTAATTATGTGCACTTATGTTCTATGTATGATGGTAACCTTTATGCTGTGCTATGTGCCCAAGTTATGCATGCTATTTATGATGAGCTGTGTGCCCAATTTATGCATGATATTTATGATGAGTTGTGTGACCAAATTATGCATGCTATTTATGATGAGCTATGTGCCCAAACTATGCATGTATTTATGATGTGCTGCGTGCCCAAATTGTATATACCATTATGATGAGCTGTGTGCCCAAATTCTATATGGTATGATATGATAAGAAATATGATGTGCATGAAATAATAAGAACCATGATATGTATGACATGCTACTTTACTTTATATGACTTGTACCAAGGGTGGGCTCCATAAGCGCCCCGGGGTCGATGGACTAAGAAACGGGCCTTGTTAAGGATGGGCTCCTAAGTGCCCCTAGGTCGATGGACTAAGAAACGGGCCTAGTATGTATGCCTTGTAGGGTTCAAGACTTGCTACCTTGGACCTACATAGGACGCGCACATTTATGTATGTGGTACAAGCCGGGGCCCTAATCATGTTATGATTATGTTTAAGTATGTATGTAATAAGTTTTCAAAGGACATGTTGCATATATTATTGCATGAATCATGTTTTTGAAAGTCATCTCGCATAACACTTTATGATTATGTTACGATATACCATGATGCTTATGACATGTTATGTTAGGTTGAACTTTATGATTATGTTATGACATGCTATGATCATGATTATGTTATGCTAGGATGCACTTTATGAGTATATCATGATATGCTATGATGCTTATGATAATGACATGTTATGTTAGGATGAACTTTATGATTATGTTATGATATGCTATGATCATGATTATGTTATGCTAGGATGCACTTTATGATTATATCATGATATGCCTTAATGCTTATGATTATGTTATGTTATGCTAGGATTAACTTTATGATCATGTTATGATATGCTATGATTATGAGTATGTTATGCTAGGATGCATGTTATGATATGCCATGATACATTACGATTATGTTATGATATGATGCTTCTATACATGATATGATGAGTTGTATTTATGCTTTATGGCTTGGAGTTTTAGTTATGCTATACGGTTTTTGTGAGTAGGAAAGGATATTACTGAGCCTTGTGTGCTCACAGCTTACTTTCCTTGTACCACAGATAAGGGCAAAGAATGGATGTACTTAGGGAGCAGCAGGAGGGGGCAAGAAGGACGTGTGTAGTAGTGACTCGGCTAAAAAGAAAGACCTGCTTCTAGTTAATAAGAATTATGTTTATGTCGTTCTTTTATGACTCCATGACACTTCATCATGCTTTTTAGTATTATGATTTAAATTTATGTTAAGCATGTTATGTGACTCATATGATAGATAGTTAGTGATGATGATTTGAAAAGTAAAGAAAAAGTTTTATAGAAAAAAAAATTATTATACTATAGATAAGACTTCCGCTGTTTTAAGAAGAAAAGATAATTAACCCCCGTCAGCTTAAGCAGGAAGGGGCGGGGCGTTACAGTTTGGTATCAGAGCCAGGTTTAACATTTTCACTACACACATGTCAAGCCTCCACCCTGCCGCTCCAAGTAAGAATCTATATGCTTAAATTAATTCTTCTATAATGCTTTAATGTTATGCATATTTATTTGTTTATCTATTTATTTATTTTATTTTTATGATGATAAGTCATAGTTCTAGTTTAGGTATGCATGATGGTAGGATAAGAACAATAACGACCTTATGTTAGCCTGGATAGAAATAACGATAATTTATTGTCATTTAATGAAGATAAGCATGGCTAAGAGACGTACTACCCGAGCAGACGAGACAGCAACTCCACCAGATCTGACTCAGGTAGTTACCGACCTCCAGCGTCAGATCACGGAGCAACAACAGCTGATCACGACTTTAATGGGTCAGCAAGGAAATCCTGCCACCCCGCCAGTAAATCAGAATGCAGTGCCCATCATCCCCGTAGTTGCACCAGTACCACCGATAGCCCCTGTCCTAGTGGTCCGACAGGAGACCTACTTGATACAGTGGTTAAGGCTGAAGCCGGAAAACTTCTCAGGTACTTGCGAGCCATGGGACGCTCAGGCCTGGTTCAAGACAGTCGAAAGCATAGTGGAATTACTGGACTGGCCCGTATCGGAAAAGATCAAATGTGTATCATTCTGCTTTTCCGGAGACGCAAGGATGTGGTGGGAAAGAGTAAAGGCAAAGAGACAGATTAATCTGATCAATTGGACGGACTTCAAGACAGAGTTCTTCAAAGAGTTCTTCCATATGCAAGTGACGAATCGGCATTATGACGAGTTCACCGAGTTTCGGCAAGGTGACCTATCAGTGAACGAAGCAATAAAGCGCTTCAACCGTCTGGCACGCCTATGTCCAGAGTTGGTTCACACAGAAAGAGAAAGGGTCAGACTGATGCTGAAGATGCTTCGACCCGAGATAGCACTAAACGTGGCCGGCAGAATTAATAGACCGCAGACTACAGAAGAATTGGTCAGCAGTGCCCTGATTACGGAACATTATCAAAAAGCGATGAACGAGAATAAGAATCAGTCCCGAACAGAAGGACAGAGACCTTCAGGTACCAAAACAAGCTGGAAAGGGACCTCTACCGGAAAAAGGAAACAATAGGACAATGCTAAAGGTGGCTCAGTGAATAAGCAACCGAAATACCCCCAGTGCACTATTTGCGGAAAGATGCATTCCGGAGTATGTCACAAGGGTACAAGAAGGTGCTATAATTGCGGAGGGGAAGGACATCTAGCCAGAGATTGCACTAATCAGTTTCATGCACCACCTCAGCAGAATAACCAGAACAAGAGTGCTCCCTCACAACTACATCAGATGCAAGCTGCTATTGAAGGAACACTGATTAGCCAAGGGAGATTGGAAGCCCCGCCAACTACGACGAACGCCAGGGTTTTCTCGCTTACCAAAGAAGATGTGGCCAGCGCCTCTACTATCGTTATAGGTCAGCTGCCTATTTTCATCAGTATGCTTTAGTATTATTTGATACTGGGGTGACACACTCGTTCGTCTCAGCACCATTTACGAAGAAATTAGACATGCCACCCCAAACACTAGATGGCACATTCTTAACAACCCTACCATCCGGGGAAGTTATGACATCGGATCATATGCTGCGGGCCGTACCTATCCGGATCGCAGACAGGGAACTCTACTGCAATTTGATAGTACTCGACATGCGGGATTATGACATTATACTGGGCATGGACTTCCTGAGCAAATACGGCGCCTCAATCGAGTGCTGTAAGAGGAAAGTAGTCTTCCGACCTGAAGCTGAACCGATGTATGAATTTATTGGGGAATCTGGGAAAGAAACTGAGAGATTCTTATCAGCTGTAAAGGCACAGAAGATGTTAGACAAAGGATGTACTGGATTTCTAGCGCACGTGGTTGATACAAGTCAAACCGGGGGCTAGAAGCTAGAAGAGGTCAGGGTGGTATGCAACTATCCAGAAATATTTCCTGGTGAATTACCGGGATTAGCCCCTGATAGAGAAATAGAATTTACGATTGAATTAGTTCCAGGTACTAAACCAATCTCTAAAGCACCTTACCGGATGACGCCGACTGAGTTGAAGGAACTTCAAGAACAGCTACGGGAGTTACTCGACAATTGACTTATTCACCCTAGTCACTCCCCATGGGGAGCTCCGGTACTGTTTGTGAAAAAGAAGGATGGGTCTATGCGAATGTGTATAGACTATCGAGCGCTGAACAACGCAACGATCAAGAACAGATACCCTCTTCCACGGATCGACGATTTGTTCGACCAATTGAAGGGAGTAACTGTCTTCTCGAAGATTGACCTAAGGTCCGGCTATCATCAAGTGAAAGTGAAACAAGATGATATACCAAAGACAGCCTTTCGAACAAGATACGGACACTATGAGTTCATAGTTATGCCCTTCGGAGTGACAAATGCCCCTACTGTATTCATGGATTTGATGAATCGGGTATTTGCGGTATATCTTGATAAATGTGTGATCATCTTCATTGACGATATTCTCATCTACTCAAGAACCCAGGAAGAACATGCCGAAGATCTGAATATTGTACTGCAGATTCTCCAAGAAAAACAACTATATGCAAAGTTCTCCAAATGAGAGTTCTGGCTAGACCGAGTAATATTCTTGGGTCATGTCATCTCCAAGGATGGAGTCATGGTAGATCCAACCAAGATTGAAGCCGTAAGTAACTGGAACAGGCCAAAGAATGCCAGCGAAATCAGAAGTTTTCTGGGATTAGCAGGCTACTACAGGAAGTTCGTAGAGGATTTCTCCAAAGTTGCGGTCCCTATGACGAATCTCACCAAGAAAAACAAAAAGTATGTATGGACGGACGACTGCGAGAAGAGTTTTACGGAACTGAAACGGAGACTGACCAGTGCTCCGATCCTTACTCTTCCGGAAAGTAACAAAGGCTTTGATATGCATAGCGATGCTTCCTTACTAGGACTTGGAGCTGTATTGATGCAAGACGGCAAAGTCATCGCCTATGCCTCTAGACAACTCAAAGAGCATGAAAGAAATTACCCCATTCATGACTTAGAACTAGCAGCGGTGGTCTTCGCTCTAAAAACATGGAGGCATTACTTATATGGAGCCCAGTGCAGGATCTATACAGACCACCAGAGTCTGAAATATTTCTTCACGTAGAAAGACCTAAATATGAGACAACGTAGATGGCTCGAGCTAGTCAAGTATTACAATTGCGAAATCTTTTATCATCCCGGAAAAGCGAACAAGGTGGCCGATGCACTCAGCCGGAAGTCCGGTACCACCTGACATCGTTATTCTAAGTTCGAGGACGAACTTTCTATGAGGTATGGGGTACTGTAAAACCCACGAAATTATAAGATAAGTATATGGGTATTATTTTCTTTAGAGAATAGAAATAAAAAGGATAAGAGAAAAGGGAAAATAGAAACCAAAAATAAAAGAGCTGAGGTCAATGATTGAACCTTGAACCTCCCACAAATAATGGAGATAAATTAGTGTATGATAACCACTAGGATAATGAATAATATTTGGATAGAAAGGAATGAAAAATTTAGTTAAAGGTGAGAAGGAAATAAAAGAAAACTAAACAAAAGAGCAAGAGGAAACCAAGTGGCTTACCTCCTCTTCCTCTTGGTTAAGAGAAGAAGCAAGCAAAAGGTAAATTGCCTACTTCCCTCCCTCTCTCTATTTTCGTGGGAATTAAAGGAATGAGGGAAAAGAGGAGTTGAGGGAATGAATGAAGACATGTTTCATTTACCTAGGAATAAATAAGATTGGGAGAAGAAAAACAAGGGATTTAATTCTTTTTTTCTTCCTCCTTCCTTCTCCTTCTCCATTCTCACCGAAACCAAGAGCCCTACCCTCTCCATATTCCGAAAGCTAAGCTAAGTTTCTCTCCAAGAAAACTATGTTTAGAGAAGAAGCCTTCAAGATCCATCCCTTCCAAGCGAGAGAAGCAAAAGGAGGTACAAGAAGAAGAAGCTCTCTTCATAGGATACCTTTTTCCTTAAGAAAAACCACAAGCGAAAGGATGTAAGTTTCTCTCACCTGTGGTACAATATCTTTTGTGTTTTATATGAGATTTGGTTACATAAAAACCTAAGATAACCTCACGAAGAATTTTGGCCAAGACAAGATCAAAAGGAAGGATCTAGGAAATATAAAGACCTAAATTTTAACATACTCAAATATGTTTCTTGTAACATGTATCTTAAGGTAGGGATTTATCTAATGTTCATATGTTAGAATGTTTGATTTGGAACATGGATTCATACCCTTAGACTCTCGTCCAAACATGAATAAAGGAGATAGATAAGTTAAGACTCAAACCAAGCATGCTTCTTTTTGTTTTATGATAAGTACTTCATGATGAGAAAGTGGTTAACATTATATGCTCATGCCTATATGATGAATAAATTATGTTCTATGCTCCTAAGTATTCAGCCATGATAGGATTAGGGGCCTAGAAAAATTGTTAAACCTAAACTAATCATGCCATGATCCTCCTTAAGACAAGTTATGGAATTAATATGACATACTCATGTTGTAGTGAGGTTAGAACTTGTTTTCATGCTCCATGAACTTTCGTCCACAATCATGTTTAAGGGCCTAGGAACTTAGAATCTAACCTAATTAGGCTCATGTTCTTCCTTGTTATAATTGCTATGAAATTTGTTTAGGGTTCTCATGCTTTTATGACACTTAAACCCTAGATTCAAGCCTTGATAAGTTTCGGCCACAATAAGTTTAAGGGCCTAGGAAACTTGGAACCTAACCTAATTATGCTCATGTTGTTCCTTGTAATAATTGCTATGAAATTTGTTTAGGGTTCTCATGCTTTTATGACACTTGAACCCTAGATTCAAGCCTTGATAAGTTTCGGCCACAATAAGTTTAAGGGCCTAGGAAACTTGGAACCTAACCTAATTATGCTCATGTTGTTACTTGTAATAATTGCTATGAAATTTGTTTAAGGTGCTCATGCTTTTTATGACACTTGAACCCAAGCTTTAAGATTGAGAAGTCTCGGCCACATCATGTTTTAAGGGCATTGGAAACTTAGAACCTAACCTAATTATGCTCATGTTGTTCCTTGTAATAATTGCTATGAAATTTGTTTAAGGTTCTCATGCTTTTATGACACTTGAACCCTAGCTTTAAGTTTGATAAGTCTCAGCCGCATCATGTTTTAAGGGCATTGGAAACTTAGAACCTAACCTAACTATGCTCATGTTGTTCCTTGAAATAATTGCTATGAAAGTTGTTTAAGGTTCTCATGTTTTTATGACACTTGAAACCTAGTTCCAAGCCTTAAGGGTTTCGGCCACAACAAGTTTAAGGGCCTAGGGAACTTAGAACTTAACCTAATTATGCTCATGATGTTTCTTGTAGTAATTGCTATGAAATTTGGTTTAGGGTTCACATGCTTGTATGTTGATTTCTAACCTAAGACACAACTATATGTTTCGGCCATTATATGACATTAGGGTTAGAAATCCAAATATGATTTTCCATGTATCTCACATGCAATGTTTTATGATGTGGTAAGAACTTGCTATGTTTCTATGTTTAATTATGTGCACTTATGATCTATGTATGATGGTTATGCTGTGCTATGTGCCCAAGTTATGCATGCTATTTATGATGAGCTGTGTGCCCAATTTATGCATGATATTTATGATGAGCTGTGTGCCCAAATTATGCATGCTATTTATGATGTGCTATGTGCCCAAACTATGCATGTATTTATGATATGCTGTGTGCCCAAATTGTATATACCATTATGATGAGTTGTATGCCCAAATTCTATATGGTATGATATGATAAGAAATATGATGTGCATGAAATAATAAGAACCATGATATGTATGACATGCTACATTACTTTATATGGCTTGTACCAAGGGTGGGCTCCATAAGCGCCCCGGGGTCGATGGACTAAGAAACGGGCCTCGTTAGGGATGAGCTCCTAAGTGCCCCTAGGTCGATGGACTAAGAAATGAGCCTAGTATGTATGCCTTGTAGGGTTCAAGACTTGCTACCTTGGACCTACATAGGACGCGCGTATTTATGTATGTGGTATAAGCCGGGGCCCTAATCATGTTATGATTATGTTTAAGTATGTATGTAATAAGTTTTCAAAGGACATGTTGCATATATTATTGCATGAATCATGTTTTTGAAAGTCATCTCGCATAACACTTTATGATTATGTTACGATATACCATGATGCTTATGACATGTTATGTTAGGTTGAACTTTATGATTATGTTATGACATGCTATGATCATGATTATGTTATGCTAGGATGCACTTTATGAGTATATCATGATATGCTATGATGCTTATGATTATGACATGTTATGTTAGAATGAACTTTATGATTATGTTATGATATGCTATGATCATGATTATGTTATGCTAGGATGCACTTTATGATTATATCATGATATGCCTAATGCTTATGATTATGTTATGTTATGCTAGGATTAACGTTATGATCATGTTATGATATGCTATGATTATGAGTATATTATGCTAGGATGCATGTTATGATATGTCATGATACCTTACGATTATGTTATGATATGATGCTTCTATACATGATATGATGAGTTGTATTTATGCTTTATGCCTTATGCCTTGGAGTTTTAGTTATGTTATACGGTTTTTGTGAGTAGGAAAGGATCTTACTAAGCCTTGTGTGCTCACAGCTTACTTTCCTTGTACCACAGATAAGGGCAAAGAATGGATGTACTAAGGGAGCAGCAGGAGGGGGCAAGAAGGACGTGTGTAGTAGTGACTCGGCTAAAAAGAAAGACCTGCTTCTAGTTAATAAGAATTATGTTTATGTCGTTCTTTTTTGACTCCATGACACTTCATCATGCTCTTTAGTATTATGATTTAAATTTATGTTAAGCATGTTATGTGACTCATATGATAGATAGTTAGTGATGATGATTTGAAAAGTAAAGAAAAAGTTTTATAGAAAAAAAAATTATTATACTATAGATAAGACTTCCGCTGTTTTAAGAAGAAAAGATAAGTAACCCCCGTCAGCTTAAGCAAGAAGGGGTGGGGTGTTACAGTATTGATGCACCGGAACCAACCAGACAACACGGCCAAGTGACCATGCATGACCGTGTGGCCAAACAGGAGAGGAAGAGCACACGGCCATGCAACACTGCACGACCGTGCGACCACAACAGCAGCCAGTCAACACACGGCCGTGCAACCCTGCACAGTCGTGCCACTCTAGGCAGAGAAGGAGACTTGCACGACCGTGCACCATTGCACGGTCGTGCCCCAGGAGACAGAGCCTAAGGGCTACACGACCGTGCAACCCTGCACGGCCGTGCAGCTACGCACCAAACCGGAGAAGGGCACGGTCGTGTCACCTTTACACGGTCGTGCCGCCGCGACCAAACCCTAAGGCTATATAATGGTTTTAACCCTTTTTGCCAGGGGGAGGCGAGCCGTTAGGGAGAAAACGATCTTGGAGCAATTCTAGGCCGCTTTGGACCGCCGTTCAGCGAACTTTTGCCACCACATCCTCTCCAGAAGTTGAGAGTTGGATCCGAAGGCCACTCTTCGACACTCGATAAGCATATTCCTTCTTACTTGCTGAGAATTGTATATTTGTCTATACTATGTTTTCGGATATCTCTCTAGCATTCATGGAGTAGATCCCCTTGTTCTGGGATTAGGGAGTAGTCGTGGTACGGATTGATGTAAGACCCAAATTGTGTTTGTACATGCTGGATGAACCTTCATGCTTTGTTTCAATTGTTAATTGCTTACTTTTGATTGTGAAGAACTTGTCAGCCTCGTAGAGGATTACCATTAGATCGTATACCCGAGGGGCCCTAGTAAAAGGGGTAACCCGTTCACGGACATCTAGGATAGCTCCTTGAGAGGAAGGCAGATTCTCCGCAATGGAGCGAGAGACCAGGCTTAGCTCTACTCACTAATCTTAATTTACCAGTCAGAGTTATATCCTCAAGATTTGCCGAGGTGCCCTAGTGACAGGGGTAAACCGTGACTGGACTTCTTAGGGCATTACCCTATTCTGGGGCTTGAGAATACCCACTTAGCTTCTGGCAATAGCAGGAATAAGGACAGCGAGAGTAAGACAAACCGAGACACATCAATACTACCATGACAAAACTGACCCCCTAAAACTCCTCATCACCAAGTGAATATTTCGACCTTGCGACTCTCGACTCTCTCCCTCGACCTTTCTTTTCCCTTAGCCTGATCAAGACTGTTGGTAGTCTAGCTAACCATAAGTGAGTGATTGCTAGTGCTTACAACCAGTCCTTATGGGATAGATATTTTTATTACTGACAACGAATCCGTACACTTGCGGAAGCGTAACAGTAGATCACTGGGATACATACTAGTAAAGAACAATAAGGATAAGGGTAGAGGTTCGGTACGGTTATCTACTTCCTTATGGAGGAATTGCCTCTCCTTTCAAGAGAATGTCCTAGACGTCCGTGAATGGGTTACCCTTGTCACTAGGGCACCTCGGGTATACGATCTAGAGCACTCTCTTTACGAGAGCAGCAGTTCCTAAGGGATTGTTTCTCTTTTTGAGGGAACGTCTTAGATGTCCGCAAAGGGTTACCCCTCTCACTAGGGTACCTTGGTCAATTCACTCTAAGGTATCCCCTTTGCGGGATCAACAATCCTCCACATCAATAAATCAAAGCATAGAAATATAAACATGCACATAAGTATGAACATGACATTGACAAGTCATCGAATAGAAACAAGGTTAATCTACATAGTTCTACATCTCCATCATATTATAAATACTTCCTAATTCTAGAACAGGATGTCTACTCCATTGTGGGGGAAGAACAACCCCAAAACATAAATAAGAACATACTTATAACCCTTGATATGAGAAGGAAGGGAAGAAGTGATGCTTGCCGAGGTTTCCGATGTCTTGGAGATGCCCCCTTGCTCTGGAGATGGACAGAACGTTGAGGGATGGTGGTGGATGAAGCTCTAGGGTTTCCCCCGAAGGAGAAAACCCTTTCCCAAGGAGAGGGACGAAGTCCCCGAACCAAAGATGATCAAAGAATAGGGTTCTTGACCCTTTTATACCTCCTCCATGTTGCGCAGGAAAACCAGGATTACAGGCCTCCGGTAAATCAGGTTTTCACCCATTAAACCAAGTTTTCGTGTGGATTCACACGGTCGTGACCTTCCCGCCAGTGCAATGTTTGACTCGGTCGTGCCATTTGGCACGGCCGTGTGTTGCTTGGCTTCTGGTCATGGGGGTACAGCTGTGCAGGTTTGCACGGCCAAACATGGTTCTCCTTCGGTTTTGTCCGCACGATCGTGCAAGAGTTGCATGGTCGTGCACTGTCTCCCTTCTGTTCTGCCACACGGTCGTGCGAGGTTGCACGGCACAAGCTCCTATGTGTGTTTTAACTCCATTTTCACTCCAAATAGCGTCCTATCAACAAGAAAACACACAAAGAGCAGATCTCCGAACAAAAGAATATTTATGATGAGTATGCACTAAAGGAGACGATTATGCAAAGAATATGTATGCATAAAGCAAGTGAATGTGCGCTTAAACATGCATAAATGATCATAATATTTGTGCACATCAATACCTGCGAAAGACCAATTGCTCACCTTTAACTTCCCTGACCTGGTCTCCCACATGAAATTTGATCTTTTGATGAAAAGTGGAGACTGCCACTCGAAACTCGTGCAGTGTCGGTCTCCCTAGGATGACATTGTACGAGGATGGTGAATCCACCACTATGAAAGTACTTCTCCTCGTCCTTACTAGGGGCTCGCTACCTAAAGATATGGCTAGCTTGATCTAGCCCGTGGGTTTTACTTCATTACCGGTGAAGCCGTATAATGAAGTGGCCACGGGCTGGAATTCACTAGCGTCGATTTGTATGTCTCGAATGCATTCTTGAACAACACATTAACAGAGCGTCCAACATCAACGAAAACCCTGGCCACGCGATTGTTGGCTATGACAACTTGCTTTACTTACGAGGGCATCATCATGAGGAAGCTCCAACCCCTCCAGATCTTGCTGCCTAAAATTGATTATGGGCTCAGCAGCTTATTCCCGGCTATATCCTACAATGTGTATCTCCAGGCGCCTCTCATGAGACTTCTGGGCCCTGGTGGAGTCTCCATCCGTGGGTCCTCCAGAGATCATGCCAATCTCCTGGATGGCGGCGTTTCCTCTGTTTTCCTCCTCAGCAAATTCTGTTTGCTCTCTATCCCGACCTGGCTACTGGCTTCCCTGACCTACATTTTTGGGCAGAGGCCTACCTGACTGGCCTATTGTCACAGTAGGCTGGTTGGCCAGTAGCCTTTGAAGCTTGGGCATGATCTCGGGTGGAGGTAGACCATGTTCGGCTGCACGCCGTGAGTCATGAGCGAACTGGACGCAATCTCCAATGGAATGAATATGGGACTGGTAGTAAGTGCAATAGTGGGGCCCCCACTAACCGGGCCTTGGGGCTTGGACATCTACCCCACGTTAGGTGGGCCTGGGATCCTGATCGGGCGGGAATTGCGGTCGGGCATCTCAGGCACGTGGAAGAGGTTTAGCAGTGGTTAGGGTGGCCTCTTATCTGATTTGTTGGCGGGAACAGGCACTTTGTCCACCTTCCGCCTAAATGTTTGGGTTTCTTCCACGTTGATGTAGCTAGCACCCTTCCCAAGCATCTCTCGAAGTTCTTTACGGGCTCTCGGATGAGGGCTCAGAAGTACTCTCCTTCTACTAACTCATGGGAGAAGGCGCTATCAATATTTGAATATTGCAGTTCAGTGTTAATTGAATAAATATAATAATGTCCTTGTGTAGTAGGTTCTTATCTACAGTATATCAATTGGTTGAATTGATAGTGAGATATTATAGAGAACACTACTCTTAACTATTCTCAGTCAAGCATTAATATACAAGGACAATATTAATGCATTGAGACTAGCATGTACGTCAGCGGATGACTTGATCTCACAAGTCATGGATATGAGATATCAGGTTGACACATGGGTATATATTAGAGAATATATACTAAATGACCCACCATGAGAATGTTTCATGGATCGTCGTATGAGTGTCATAAACATTCTCATGTGACTATTGGTATTAATAGTCCTTAGACCCGAAGTCACTACGGTTCTCTACATAAGGAGTTGTATACTTTGGTATCGTCAAACGTCACCCGTAACAGGGTGGGCTATAAAGTTAATCACTGGGTACGCAATGATTTATGCGGAGGGATGTGAGTGATGTAGATGGGATCTATCCCCTCCATATCACGGAAGTGATATATGTGGCCCTCTTGATTAGTAGGACACAAGAAAGTATGGTCATGCATAAATAAGTCAATATGAGATATTGAGCTTATTTGATTAAGTCTGTCTACTTGGAGATCAAGAAATACAAAGATTGATAAGAGGATGACACGGTCTATACCTTATTGATCAATCTAGATATCAAGGATAGAGGGACCAAGTCATACATGATGATAGCCACAGACAGGTTAGGTCGAATCTCGACTTTCTCATCACTTGGGTAGCAATGATGCCTTGCTAGATGCCACTCATTGTTTATGTATCGCAAATGTTTATTTGGGTACATTGCCAATGATACGAGAGCCTATAGGGTCACACACAAAGAACAAGTAGATATGGAGATGGGTTCATGTGATGAATCAATGGATTAAGTATAATGAGAATTTGACTCATTGAGTTAGACTCAAAGGGATCCAATTGTTGGATTGAGTCAAGTTGCTTGAGAATTAATGGGTTGGACTCATTGGGTGAACTTGAGTTCACCAAGGAAGTTGAATGGTCAAAATTGAACCATTGGATTGAATGGTTGATTTTGAGCCATTAGATTAGAAGATGAAAGGGTGGAGACTCTTGGTATACCATGGGATGGTTATAAATATCATTTGGATGATAATTTTGAGGAGATGAACAAGTGTTGAGACCCTTGACATTCTTCTTCTTCCTCCTTCCCCTCTTGGCCAAAATCACCATTGTGGTTGCTAGCACAATCTTGTGATTTCTTCTCCATCTTGCTTTGTGTGTGAGACAAGCAAAGACAAGGCTTGTTCGTGTGGATACCATAGAGGCGTGGACACTTGATGTTAGTTAGAGCCCTAGAGCCAATCATTTGATGATTGTATGGACTCATTGTATCATATTTTTGTATATTAATAAAGGCATTTGTTAGGTTATTATACTTATTTGTATTAGTGCCAAATAGACTAAGTATAATAGCGTCCTTGAGTAGAAGATTCATACCTATATCAATCGATTAGTTGAATCGATAGTGAGATGATATAGGGAACACTATTTTTGGGTTATGATAAGGGGAGATTCTAGGAGTTTCGGTTTCTTTGTAAGATTTCTCGAATGTAAATGGTTCACCAATTCTTATCCCTCAATTGCCAAACACTTGTAGAAAGTTGTCGGTTCTCTCTTGCAATAGATAACCGGCTAAGGACTGAAAAATGTATCTAAATATGATCAATTAGACGTGAACCTACGTTGTCCTTACACAGAAGCGCACCTATTACTATGCCTTCCTCGGATATCAACATAGAAGCCCACAACTTATTAATCTATCAAGATACAAGAAACTAATCACAAAATCTATCCTACTCTCTTGAATATTCCTATTTCCTCTTCAAGATTATCTCTCAAACGTCCTTACACGGGCTTGCACCTGTCACGTGGATCCCTCGGATGATCGAGTGAGAGTTTATCTTTACTGAGTCCACAAGAAATCCAAACAATCAATCAAGAATGAGAATTAAGCAAAAAATCACCATTAATCATTCAAGATCTAATTGATACAAGCAAGACAATGTCATTGAAACAAGAAATTGGCAAATCCATAAGAGATTACATCAATCCATCATACAAATACTCCCTTAATCCTAGAATACAAGATCTACTCCATGAATCGAGGAAGAATACCCGAAGAAATAAAGATTACAAGCATTTCTTAAATCCCCAATCCAACAAACCAAGAAAAGGGGGAAAGAGAAAACTTATCTACGAAGAAGCCTCGTCTTCGGATCCAATCCTCGCTCCGGAGTCGAAATCGTCAAGAACTCCCCTCGAATCGCCCAGAAATCCTCCCAAGAATGGGAGGAAACCAGCAAATCTTGCCTTCTCCCAAAGGGGGAGAGATCCCCTTTCAATTCATGAAGGAGGGTTTAAATAGAGGAGGAAATCGGGCGCCACACGGCCCCGTGACACGGTCGTGTGAGATTCACACGGCCATGTCCAGTTCCTTCTCTGCCAAAACTGCACGGTCGTGTGACTCACACGGCCAGGACCCTTCTTTTCTCTGGAAATGCTACACGGCCGTGTGGTGCACACGGCCGTGTGGTGCACACGGCCACCACCTGCTTGGCCTCTGGAAACCTCACACGGCCGTGTAGATCTACACGGCCATGTAAGGCATCTTCTCTAATTTCTTCAAATCAAGGCACGGCCGTGTGAGATTCACACGGCCATGTCCTCTTCCCTTCCTGTTAAAACTACACGGCCGTGTGTGGTACACGGCCTGATGCTCTCTCCCTTCAATTCCTTCCAAGCTTGTCCGAGGACGCATAATCTTCACCAATTTCGACTCCTGTGTACAGAAAATGCACAAAAAGCATATCTCCGAACCAAAAGAGTAAATATGCTGAAAGGAAAGCTGGAAGTATAAAAGTGCATAGATCAAGCATGCTCAAAGTATGTAAATATGCGTAAAAACATGCATAAAAGAGTATATAATCTACGCACATCACACCCCCAGTCTTAAACCTTTGCTTGTCCTCAAGCAAAATGCTGCAGTCTAAATTCATATGTTCTATAACACATTCATAAAACCTAGTGCACTTTCCTAACTCTATCAAAAAGATTCATTAACAAGCGTGATCATGGAAACAAGTAAAGTATGGTTCAAGCATAAGAATATTGTGCACAGTGTAAAAGTAACTCAACACCCTTCAAGTTTCAATCCATGTCCTAGTCAAGTCATCATCAAATTTGAATTCCTAGTGTTTCCAGTGAAAGACAAGTAACCAGTGATAGGCACTTACTCACCATTCACTTGGTTCATATTTCTCAACTAACCCAAGGTCTCAAAGGTGTGCTCAATCTCAAGGGAAGCTAGGCAGTCATTTCCCCAGTAACCTAACTCGGTCTCAAAGGGGTGACTTGCTAGATTCCACTCATGACAACTGTTTTTTATATCCCTTATTTTTATTTTTTTTTATAAGTGTTTCCATTGTGCAAAACTTATTCACAAATGTACTTTTAGCACACATATTGGGATATTTTGATTTTTCCAAATGAGCTTTAATGATTTGAGCCTCATCCAGTAACCAAAATGAAAGTTGAGAAATCACCATGGAAACCAAGTACTAAGCAAACAAGATGAATCATGACTATTTCAATGACATCAACTATTCAAGCATCAAGCACAAGTGTAGTGAAGATAAAATCCTTAAGGTTGAACCAAAACTAAAACTCATCACCATAAGATTCTTAGCTTATTAATGCTTCCCAAGATAGAAAAAAGAACTACACAAAGTTTACTACTAGCATCATTCGAACATCATGAATCAAGACAATAATCGTGCTAACATTTCACTTGAATCCAAGAAAGCATATAAGTGAAGATTTGATGTTCTCAAAATTGCCATGATTATTTCAAAAACAAGCAAAATAAAGCAACAAGCAATGAAAATATGAACCAACATGAAAAACTAACAAAAACTAAAAACTGAAAACCAAACTAAACAGTACATGACACCCCCCCAGACTTAAACTTTTCATCGTCCCGATGAAATCAATATGGTGGAGGAGGTGGAAAATCAGGGAAGAAAGATGTAAAATCTTCAACAAACCATTTAACTTCTTTTCTGAAAAAATTATGATACTCAAACAATTTATCAATATCATCCTGCACAAATCTCATAAAACCTCTAAGATCTTCATGAAATTCCATTTTAGCCTTATAAGCATTCATCATTTTAGAAATCTTATCACACAATTCTCTCTCACTCTTAAAACAATCTTGTAGCTTTTTAAATAGTTCCTCCTCCATAAGCTTCTTATTCTCAAGAAATTTATTAGTTGAATCTAAAATCACTATGAATATTCTTTAAAGCAGAATTAAGTTCTTGAAACATAAAACTATGAATCTCTTGGTTACCCTTAGAAACATTTCTTGGAGTAAAAGATGACAAAGCTCTAGATTGTTTCCTAGCTAACTTTAAACATCAATTCTCTTTATTATGAATTGTAGTAAAATCCTGATTGGGCAATTTTAAAGGGAAACCATTTTTAATGAATAAACTAAATTCATGCTCTTCATGCTTAATCATTTTCATTGCTAAACATGAATTCAAATCCAATGTACGAGAACTCTCCACCACCTCTAATTCACTCAAATCACATCCTAATACTAAGGTCAATTGAGTAAGTAATCCCCCTAAAATAATAGGTGTGGTAGAATTCGATTTCCCTAATTTTGCCAAATGTCTAAGAAAGAAATAACCAGAATTAATTTGAACATTTTTGACCATTGCCCACAAACAATACAAATCTATAAGTCTTACTGATCCCTCTTTATCCTCCCTTCCAAATATAGTGTTTTTCATGAATAAGTAAGCATATTTAAAGATAGGATTGATAATTTGGAAAACTCTAGAATTATGAGGATCAAATAGCGGTTGTTCAGAAATTTGTCGCCAAAAATGTGAATTATCAAATTGGGGCAAAATCACACACAGCTCATTCTTTGGCAATTCATAACAAGTATTAAAATCTCCCAACGTCCATTCATAACTTTCATTAAACAAATGAAATTTAAACTTCCCCCCACCTTGAACATTATCAACCTCTATTGAGCTTAAAAATTCAAAAACAATTCTAGGATAAGTAGGATATTTTATGTTCACTAAACCACTCCATCCTATCCTTTCAAATAACCAAACCAAATCATCCTTAAACCCCAAAATTTCTAAAGTTTCAACATCAAGAAACCTAGTGCTTAAAAGAGGTCGTTTACATAAAGAAGAATATCTATACCGTTGCTCATCACTAGAGAAAACAATACCAAAGTCATTAGAAATACCTTTAAAGCAAACATTCCTCTCCTTTCTTGCAACCACCTTCTCCTTCCCTTTTCTTGTGGCCGAAATCTCCTCAATCACGTTTTCCATGGAAGAAAATCAAATCTCCTTAAGAAGAATGAGAAAGAAAAATTAGAAGAAGTAGTTTAAATCTTTAGAAATGGGAAAATAGGAAAGAAGAACGAGCGGCGGTACACGGCCGTGTGCCGCCCACACTCCGTGCCCTAATTCCCTAAAAAGATGTGTATCAGGTCGTGTGATATCACACGGCCATATTCATTTCTCATCGCACGGCCGTGTTTGTGACACGACCCCCTTCTCTTTCTTCTCTGGATTCCAGACACGGGCCGTGTAGATCCACACGGCCTCCCCCTCTTCCTTCTCTGGATTCTTCGCACGGCCGTGTCTGGGGCACGGCCTCTTCATCTTTCTTCTCGGGAGATCCTACACGGCCGTGTCTGGATGACACGGCCCAAGCACTTCCCTTCTCTGCAACCTTTGCTTGGTCGTGTATAGCACACGGCCGGACTCTGTTTTGCACCTAACCTGAAAACAAAATTAAAAACAAGTAAAAACCAACAAAATGAATTTATACTAGCTAAAAGAATTCAATCTCGAGGGCGAGGTTCAGAAAAATACAACCTTTGTACCTCTTCTATTTTCGCACCATGAATATATTTTTTCAAACGTTGACCATTTACCTTAATTATCCCAAAATCTTTGTTCCAAATATCTACAGCTCCAAAAGG
This sequence comes from Zingiber officinale, assembly GCF_018446385.1. Taxonomy (NCBI): domain Eukaryota; kingdom Viridiplantae; phylum Streptophyta; class Magnoliopsida; order Zingiberales; family Zingiberaceae; genus Zingiber; species Zingiber officinale. The sequence continues at coordinate 66,536,503 of NC_056004.1, forward strand.
ATAAACCTTCTTTACCTCATATGGACCCGTCCACCTTGACTTAAGCTTCCCAGGAAAAAGTTTTAATTTTGAATTGAACAACAAAACCAAATCTCCTACATTAAAGTCTTTACGAAGAATGTGCTGATCATGCCATTTCTTCGTCCTTTCTTTGTAAGATTTAGCATGCTCATATGCATCCATCCTTAATTCATCAAGTTCGTTCAACTGAAGCTTCCTTTTCTCCCCTGCTTCCTTTAAATCCATATTCAAATTTGCGATTGCCCAATAAGCCTTATGTTCTAGTTCAACTGGAAGATGGCAAGGCTTACCATAGACTAATCGAAATGGGGTCATCCCAATAGGAGTTTTATAAGCAGTTCGATATGCCCATAAAGCATCATCTAATTTCAATGCCCAATCCTTTCTTGAAGTGGATACAGTCTTTTCCAATATGGACTTAATTTCCCGGTTAGATATCTCAGCTTGCCCATTAGTTTGAGGATGATAAGGTGTTGCTACTTTATGCTTCACTCCATATCTTCTAAGTAAGTTTTCAAACTGTTTCTCTATAAAATGTGATCCTCCATCACTAATGACTGCCTTTGGCACCCCAAATCTTGGAAAGATAATACTCCTAAATAATTTGATAACTGTTTTTGCATCGCACGTAGGAGATGCCACAGCTTCTACCCATTTGGACACATAATCTACCGCCACAAGAATATACCTATTCCCATATGAAAGAGGGAAAGATCCCATGAAATCAATTCCCCAAACATCAAATAACTCAACCTCAAGAATGTAATTTAACATCGTTTCATTTCTTTTAGTTATATTCCCAGTTCTCTGACATTGATCACAAGACTGAACAAACAACTTAGCATCCCTGAATAAGGTTGGCCAATAAAATCCTGCTTGAAGAATTTTCGTAATCATTTTTGAACTACCCAAATGTCCTCCATAGGACGAAGAATGGCAATGAAACAAGATATCTCTAACTTCTTCTTCAGGTATACATCTTCGATAAATCACATCATTGCACTTCTTATACAGGAGAGGTTCATCCCAAACATAATTCTTAACTTCTGAAAAAAACTTTTTCCTTTGTTGATGAGAAAAATCCGGAGGTAACACTCCACTAGCAAGGAAATTCACAAAATCTGCGTACCAAGGAGTTTTCACACTTGATAAAGCTAATAAGTGTTCATCCGGGAATGTGTCATCAATAGGTAAATCAAAATCCACCTCATTTTCTGACTTTTGAGATATTCTAGACAAATGATCTGCTACTACATTTTCAGCTCCTTTCTTATCCCTAATCTCAAGGTTGAACTCTTGCAAAAGTAAAATCCACCTGATTAACCTAGGTTTAGCGTCTTTCTTTCCAAGTAGATACCGAATAGCTGCATGATCAGTATATACTATTACTCTTGATCCTACTAGATAGGATCTAAATTTATCAATAACAAATACCACTGCCAATAATTCTTTTTCTGTAGTAGAATAGTTTACTTGGGCTGCATCAAGTGTTTTACTTGCATAATGGATCGCATGTAAAATCTTATTTCTTCATTGTCCCAAAACTGCTCCTACAGCAAAATCACTAGCATCACACATTATTTCAAAATGAAGATCCCAATCAGGTGCTTGAATGACTGGAGCTGTTGTAAGAGCACTCTTAATTTTATTGAAGGCTTCAATACATTCTCTATCAAAACAAAACTCAACATCTTTAATCAACAGATTAGTCAATGGCTTGGAAATCTTTGAAAAGTCCTTAATAAAACGTCTATAGAAACCAGCATGCCCTAAAAAACTCCTAACTCCTTTTACATTGATGGGTGGGGGTAATTTGTCTATTACTTCCACTTTTGCTTGATCTACCTCAATACCACGCTCTGAGATTTTATGCCCCAAAACTATTCCTTCCTTAACCATAAAATGACATTTTTCCCAGTTCAACACTAGGTTTGTATCTTCACACCTTTTTAGAACAGTAGAAAGATTTGACAAACAAGAATCAAAGTCATTTCCATAAACTGAGAAGTCATCCATGAAAACCTCCATAATTTTTTCTATTAAATCTGAAAAAATTGCCATCATGCATCTCTGAAAAGTGGCTGGAGCATTACAAAGCCCAAATGGCATCCAACGATAAGCAAAGGTACCATAAGGACAAGTAAAAGTAGTCTTCTCCTGGTCTTGAGGATGAATTGGAATCTGAAAAAATCCAGAATATCCGTCCAAGTAACAAAAGTAGGAATGTTTAGCTAATCTTTCAAGCATTTCATCAATAAATGGTAGAGGGAAATGATCCTTCCTTGTTTCTTTATTCAACTTCCGATAATCAATGCACATTCGCCACCCCGTCACTGTTCGTGTTGAAATTAGCTTATCTTCTTCATTCTTGATAACAGTCATTCCTCCTTTCTTTGGAACCACGTGGACTGGACTCACCCATTCACTATCCGAAATTGGGTAAATAATCCCTGCATCAAGAAGTTTAATCACTTCCTTCTTTACTACCTCTTTTAAATTTGGATTTAGTCTCCTTTGATGCTCAATTGAGTTCTTGTACCCCTCTTCAAGTAAAATTCTATGCATACAGAGAGATGGACTAACCCCTTTTATATCATCAATTGTATATCCAATGGCCTTTCTATGCAACCTTAACTCATCCAACAGTCTCTTTGTTTCAAACTCATTTAACTGAGCATTAATTATAACTGGATAAGTAGAATTCGGCCCAAGAAATTCATATTTAAGATTTGGTGGTAATGGTTTAAGTTCAAGTTGAGGTGGTACTATTTCTGGTAAAACTGGCTCTTGTTCTATCAACATAGTCTCCTCCTTAGCCAAGCTTTCTTCTAAAAACTCTTCATTATCTAAAGACAGATCATCCTCCTTATGATCACCAAGACATACCCCCTTTTCTGTTGAAAATGCTTTTTCACCAAACATTTTTGATAATGATTCACAGCACCAAGGAAATAATGTTTGGAAATCGTTTTGATTCAAGATAAGCCCTTTTTCAACATCATCCTTTTCTCTAATGATATCCATTGTTAAGAATGAGCTATCTTGCTCTGCCCAATCATTGGAATTTTGCGTAATTCTGTCAACTATCTCAAAAGTTTCTTCTAGACTTTTTTCAAAAAAGATCCTCCAGATGCTAAATCCAGTTGATTCTTATTTGAGAAAGAAAGCCCAACATAGAACAAATGCATAATTAACCATTTCTCAATTCCATGATGTGGACATAACTGCAGAAGAGAAGAATATCTTTCCCAGGCTTGGTATAATTTTTCTCCATCCAATTGTTTGAAATTTAAAATTTGACTTCTCAAATAAGTAGTTTTCCTTGGAGGGAAATATTGGTCAAGGAATTTTTGCTCTAACTCATCCCATGTTTTGATACTTTGAGACTTTAGAGAATTATACCATCTTTTTGCAGCATCCTTCAGACTAAAAGGAAAAGCAAGCAGCTGAACAATATCAGATGAAACTTCTTCATATTTCAAAGTATAACAATATCTATAAAACTCCATCAAATGGGAATAAGGGTTCTCAATCTCCAATCCTCCAAACTGAGTTTTCTGAACCATGGAAACAAAAGATGGTTTGAGTATAAAATTTCTTGCTTGTATGTTAGGGTAAACAATTGCTCCCATTTGTTTTGCAGACTTCGGAGCTCCATAATCTCCTAGTGACTTGCACACCATGTTTAGATATTCTTGTTCTTCTATTTGCCTTTGCAGAATTCTTCTTTTATGGAAAGTTCTGTCAATCTCAGGGTCAAAAGGAAAGAATTCCCCTGCAAAGTTAGATCTTCGCATACACAAGAACAAGATAGCAAATGACAATTCAACAGAAAAAGAAAAAAAATAAAAGAATAAAAAATGCAGAATTGAATTTGTACAAAAAGAATTAACAAGAAGTAAAAGTTATACAAGAAAGTAAAAACAGAAATCTAATGATTAGTTACAACTATGCAATATGAAAGGAAAACAAATGTTATGTTTAGTCTAACTCAATTGATAATTCCTAATGTTATAGCGCAGTCCCCGGCAACGGCGCCAAAAACTTGTTACGCTCCGGAAATGTACAGAAATGTCGCAAGTAGTATAAAAGATTATCGTATCCATAGGGACTGGAATAAGCACTAGAAATGCCTCAATGCGAATTAGCTAAACAACGATCCAATTGTTTCAAATGCAAAGTGAAGGTAAACAAATCTAATATTAAAGATCAACAAACAAGAGTTTAGTATTTTTGGGTTATGATAAAGGGAGATTCTAGGAGTTTCAGTTTCTTTGTAAGATTTCTCGAATGTAAATGGTTCACCAATTCTTATCCCTCAATTGCCAAACACTTGTAGAAAGTTGCCGGTTCTCTCTTGCAATAGATAACCGGCTAAGGACTGAAAAATGTATCTAAATATGATCAATTAGACGTGAACCTACGTTATCCTTACACAGAAGCGCACCTATTACTATGCCTTCCTCGGATATCAACATAGAAGCCCACAACTTATTAATTTATCAAGATACAAGAAACTAATCACAAAATCCATCCTACTCTCTTGAATATTCCTATTTCCTCTTCAAGATTATCTCTCAAACGTCCTTACACGGGCTTGCACCTGTCACGTGGATCCCTCGGATGATCGAGTGAGAGTTTATCTTTACTAAGTCCACAAGAAATCCAATCAATCAATCAAGAATGAGAATTAAGCACAAATCACCATTAATCATTCAAGATCTAATTGATACAAGCAAGACAATGTCATTGAAACAAGAAATTGGCAAATCCATAAGAGATTACATCAAACCATCATACAAATACTCCCTTAATCCTAGAATACAAGATCTACTCTATGAATCAAGGAAGAATACCCGAAGAAATAAAGATTACAAGCATTTCTTAAATCCCCAATCCAAGAAACCAAGAAAAGGGGGAAAGAGAAAACTTATCTACGAAGAAGCCTCGTCTTCGGATCCAATCCTCGCTCCGGAGTCGAAATCGTCAAGAACTCCCCTCGAATAGCCCAGAAATCCTCCCAAGAATGGGAGGAAACCACCAAATCTTGCCTTCTGCCAAAGGGGGAGAGATCCCCTTTCAATTCATGAAGGAGGGTTTAAATAGAGGAGGAAATCGGGCGCCACACGGCCCCGTGACATGGCCGTGTGAGATTCACACGGCCATGTCCAGTTCCTTCTCTGCCAAAACTGCACGACCGTGTGACTCACACGGCCAGGACCCTTCTTTTCTCTAGAAATGCTACACTGCCGTGTGGTGCACACGGCCACCACCTGCTTGGCCTCTGGAAACCTCACACGGCCGTGTAGATCTACACGGCCATGTAAGGCATCTGCTCTAATTTCTTCAAATCAAGACACGGCCGTGTGAGATTCACACGGCCATGTCCTCTTCCCTTCCTGTTAAAACTACACGGCCGTGTGTGGTACACGACCTGATGCTCTCTCCCTTCAATTCCTTCAAGCTTGTCCGAGGACGCATAATCTTCACCAATTTCGACTCATGTGTACAGAAAATGCACAAAAAGTAGATCTCCGAACCAAAAGAGTAAATATGCTAAAAGGAAAGCTGGAAGTATAAAAGTGCATAGATCAAGCATGCTCAAAGTATGTAAATGTGCGTAAAAACATGCATAAAAGAGTATATAATCTACGCACATCAACCACCATATGCATAATGTCTATATACTTGTATTTACCTCTCTCTATTTCCGTGGCGTTATTAAAATAATCGATCTATTTTTTTTAGCATTTAGTTTTGTAATATTCTTTCCTATTGTAATCATATTACTTCAAATTTATATTTTGGTTGAGATGTTTTTTTAGACTCTCATATATATATATATATATAATTGTTTGCTTCTCTGTTTTTATTCTCCTCACTTTAAATTCATTTCACTTTATGAAATTGTTGGGTTTTTCGGGTCGCAAAAACCGCCTTTTTGCATTGCGGAAACCCCGAAACCCCAGCCACCGGATCCGTGCGAAGTAAAAAGTGGTAAAACATCGAGTACGAGTTTATCTAACCTAGATCTACACTAGATCTACAAAGGAGAAGAGTTTACCCTTGATGTGATGCCCTTCGCAATCCCGCTCGTCCAAGGTTCGCCAGATCTCGAGAGTATCAAAGTAGATACTCCTCTATGTGTATCCACACGAACAAATGATGGAGAAAACAACTAAAAGGTGTGCTAGCACCCTTAGAAGTTTCGGCCAAGGTGGTGTAGGAGAGGGAGAGAAGATGAGAGCTTGAGAGGAGGAAGAAGATGAAATCAATTAGCACACAAATGCACTCAATTTCATCTTTAAGTGGCCGGCCACTTCAAGGCTTGTAACCCCTAAGGAATATCAAGAGTCACAACTCTTGGTAACTCCCATGAGGTGGCATTTGGTCAAGTCAAATTTGACCAAATGAAGAAGCCTTGATGATGTGGCATTGGTCAAGTCAAAGTCAAGTCAAAACTTGACTCTTCATCTTCCTACTTAAGTCAAGTCAAACTTGACCACTTCTCTCCCTTGGTTGATCTAATCTAACCATTGGTTCAAGTCAATTTTAATTTAATGAATCTCTATTCATTGAATTAAATTAATTAAATGAGTCTAAATCTAAATTAAACTCACTTAACACATGAACCAAATTGAGTCCAACTCAATTAGCACAATTTGAATTACTCTTAATCCAATTTGGTTCATCACATGAACCTAATCCTTTAGGTTCATCAAATGAACCTAATCTCCATCTAATTGTCCTTTGTGTGTGACCCTATAGGTTCTTGTAACGTTGGCAATGCTCCTAAACCTATTTAGAAGCATAAGTAATGAGCGGTATCTAGCAACACATCATTACTACCCAAGTTACAAGAATGTTGAGATCCAACATCACCTTGTGACTACTAATTGTGACTCCTCACAATATATGACATTTGTTGGTGCAACCTTAGGTCAAGGTTGACCTGGTTGACCTGACTCGAGTTGTATTTTGATGTTTGACTTAGGAAGATTGTTGGTGCAACCTTAGGTCAAGGTTGATCTAGTTGAGTTGCATGTTGATGTTTGACACTCGTGGAAGAGTTGTATTCTTGATATGGGACAAGAATAGATGTTTGGGAGATTGTTGGTGCAACCTTAGGTCAAGGTTGACTTGGTTGACCTGATTCGGGAAAAAGTCCAAGTATGGAGACTTGGCAACGGAAAAGTCCAAGCAGGGAGCTTGGCACTAGAAAAGTCCAAGCAGGGAGCTTGGCACGCGAAAAGTCCAAGTATGGAGACTTGGCACGGAAAAGTCCTAACTGGGATGTTAGGTAGTCGGGAAATCCTGGTGAGTGAATCCAGGTGAAAATCCTAGTGAGTGAAGCTAGGTGAAGGTGAAAGTCCTGGTGAGTGAAGCCAGGCATTCGGGAAAATCCTGGTGAGTGAAGCCAGGTGAAAATCCTAGTGAGTGAAGCTAGGTGAAAGTCCTGGTGAGTGAAGCCGGGCAAGGGAAAATCCAGATGGATCAAGGGTGATCGGACATCTGGTGATGGGAAGTCCAAGTAGGTCATAGGAGTGACCGGATACTTGGCACGAAGAGGAAAGTCCAAGTGGGTCAAAGGGATTGACCGGACACTTGGTGGAGAGTCTTAGCAGGTCAAGGGAGTGATCGGATGCTAAGCATGATGTACCAATAGGTCAAGGTTGACCGGATATTGGTTTGGAAGGTTTGGGACTTGGTTTGGGCAAAAACCAAGCTCTGGGTCGGTCTGCAGACCGATCCAGTGATACGGTTGTTTCTGATCGGTCTGGTGACCGATCAGATAACAAACAGAAGGCAAAGCCATCGGTTCTGTGAGCTTACTGATCGGTCTGGGGACCGATCAGAGATGCAGCCGAGAGAGGTGGGATCGGTCTGTGGACCGATCCAGATATGGCCTGATCGGTCCACAGACCAATCAGGAAACGAACAGAAAGAATGGGCAACTTTCTGTGGAGCAATCTGATCGGTCTAGGGACCGATCAGCCCAGGGCCTGATCGGTCCCCAGACCGATCAGAAGGGTCCTGGACCGATCAGGGTGGAGCCTGATCAGTCCACGATTCGACCGTTGAGTCACAACGAGTCGCTCCGTCTTCTCCGCTGGCTTCTGTCTTCGCTGTGCAGGTTCACAGGTTATAAAAGGAGATCAAGGCTTTGGTGCAACTTCTTCTTCTTCCTTCTTTCTTCTCTTCTGCTGAAGATTTGTGGACTGCGATAAGAGCTCTGTTGAGTTCCTCCCGAAAGCTTCGGGAACAGCTGCTGCTGTTAGGGTTTTTGAAGCTGCTGCTTCATCCGGACTCCAGTCGACGAGAAAGCAAGATTGGTAGAGTGCTTGTGAAATCTTATTGTATTTCTTGCTTATTCTTTGTACTTGTACTCCTGTTTGCTGTTGCAAACAAGTGTGGCGAGGTTTCTCCACCCAGAAGGAGTTTTAGTAGCCGATTTTCCGGGGACTCATCCACCGACGGATTGATTGGGTTCGTCCACCTTACGGACACGCCGAGGAGTAGGAGCATCATCTTCGAACCTCGTACATCACTGTGTTAAGGTTTGATATTCTTCCTTTCGTTTCTAGTTTATTTTTCCGCTGCGCTAACGAATTGTAGGAAGAAACGAGTGATTTGGGGTCGGCTATTCACACCCCCCCTCTCTAGCCGTACGAAGAGATCCCAACAACATTGTCCTTCTATCCTAGACATCTAGATTGATCAATATGAGGCATAGACCGTGTCATCCTCTAATCAATCTAAATCTTGAACTCCAAGTAGACTCACTCAATCAAATGAGCTCAATATCTCATATTGACTCATTTGGGCATGGTCATGCACTTAGTGGTTTCACTCTATCAAGAATATCGATGTCACTCCCATCATATAGGAGGGATAGATCCCATCTACATCACTCACATCCCTCCGCATAATTTGTTACATACCCAGTAATCACCTTTATAGTCCACCCAGTTACGGGTGACGTTTGACGAAGACAAAGTACGTAACTCCTTATGTAGGGAACCATGGTGACTTCAGGCCCAAGGACTAGTAGTCATACTAATAGCCACATGAGAAAGTATATGATACTTATATAATGATCCATGATACTTTCTCATGGCAGGTCATTCAGTATGTATTCTCTAATGCATACCCATGTGTCAACTTGATATCTCCATATCCATGACTTGTGAGATCAAGTCATCGAGTTGACCTACATGCTAGTCTCGTCGTATTAACATTGTCCCTGAATGTTAATACTCGACTAGGAATGATTAAGAGTAATGTTCCTTATATCATCTCACTATCGATTCAACCAATCGATTGATATAGGTAAGAACCTTATACTCAAGGACGTTATTATACTTAGTTATTTGGCACCAATACAAGTAAGTATAATAACCAAAATAAATGTCTTTATTTATATACAAGAATATGATACAACGAGTCCATATAACAATCATCAAATGATTGGCTCCAGGGCTCTAACTAACAATCTCCCACTAGCACTAGTGACAATCAGTGTATGCTCTAAGGCCTAATGACCTAGTGTGACCATCATGCTTTCTCTGTTCCAAAGCTTTGGTCAAGGGATCTGCGATGTTTGCCTCTGTGGGTACTCTGCAAATCTTCACATCTCCTCTCTCGATAATCTCTCGAATGAGATGGAAGCATCGTAGTATGTGTTTGGTCCGCTGGTGTGAGTGAGGTTCCTTAGCCTGCACAATTGCTCCATTGTTGTCACAATAGAGCTCAATAGGGTCAGCGATACTAGGAACCACCCCAAGTTCAGTGATGAACTTGCGGATCCAAACTAGATCCTTTGCTGCTTCTGATGCAGCAATATACTCGGCCTCTGTCGTAGAATCAGCTATTGTGTCCTGCTTCGAACTCTTCCAGCTCACAGCACCACCATTTATGCAAAACACAAATCTTAACTGTGATCGATAATCATCCTGATCGGTCTGGAAGCTGGCATCACTGTAACCCTTTACAGCTAGCTCATCATCGCCTCCATATATCAAGAAATATTCTTTAGTCCTTCTTAAGTACTTAAGAATATTCTTTACCACTATCCAGTGACTTTCACTTGGATCTGACTGGTACCTGCTCGTCATGCTCAAAGCATATGAGACATCAGGACGAGTACATAGCATGACGTACATGATAGATCCTATAGCTGAGGCATAAGGGATCTGATCCATGCGATCTCTCTCCTCTCTAGAAGAGGGACCTTGAGTCTTCGAAAGACTCGCGCCATGTGACATCGACAGAAATCCCTTCTTGGAGTTCTGCATGGCAAACCGTAGAAGTACCTTGTCAATATATGTACTCTAACTTAGGCCAAGCAATCTCTTAGATCTATCTCTATAGATCTGTATGCCTAGAATGCGGGATGTTTCACCTAAGTCTTTCATTGAGAAACAAGTCCCTAACCAAGTCTTGACAGACTGCAGCAAAGGGATGTCTTTCCCAATGAGTAGTATGTCATCCACATACAATATAAGGAAGATAACTGTGCTCTCAATAACCTTCTTGTAGACACAAGGTTCATCTTTATTCTTGATGAAACCAAACTGTTTGATTGCATCATCGAATCAAAGATTCCAGCTCCGAGAAGCTTGCTTTAGTCCATAAATGGACCTATGCAGCTTGCATACTCTGCTAGTATGCTGTGGATCTACAAAACCCTCAGTTTGTGTCATGTACACATCCTCGAGAAGGTTTCCATTCAGAAACGCGATTTTGACATGCATCTGCCATATCTCATAGTCATGGTATGCTGCAATAGCAAGCATGATCCGAATGGATTTAAACATCGCTACTGGAGAAAAGGTTTCATCATAGTCAATACCATGAATCTGCTTGAAACCTTTAGCTACCAAGTGACCCTTATAGATAAGTCCATCCATGTCAGTCTTTCTTTTAAAGACCCGCTTACACCCTATGGGTTTTATGCCCTCAGGTGGATCAACCAAAGTTCATACTTGGTTAGTGTACATGGATTCCATCTCAGATCTCATGGCCTCTAGCCATTTCTCGGAATATGGTCTCATCACAGCTTCTTGATAGGAGTTGGGCTTATCCTCTATGAGCACAACGTCATCATGGTCAGACAAGAGAAATGAGTATCTCTCAGGCTGACGACGCACCCTATCAGACCTGCAAAGAGATATGTCTACTTGAACTGGTTGTTGTTTCTCAACTCCTTGTGGAACAACATCATCTACAACACTTTATGGTTCCAGTTCAACTTCCATCGAGGCTTCAGTACTATTGTTCGCATCTTGAATTTCTTCAAGATCGAACGTACTCCCACTAGTCTTTCTAGAAACAAAATCCCTTTCTATAAATACCCCAGTCTTAGGCACAACTATCTTGTGTTGCCTGGGAACGTAGAAGTAATATCCCTTCGTTTCCTTGGGATATCCAATAAAATAGCACTTGTCGGATTTGGGTCCCAATTTGTCCGAGACTTGACGTCTAACGTAAGCCTCACAACCCCAAATCCTTATAAAAGACACCTGGGCATCTCTCCTAGTCCATATCCTATATGGTGTCTTTATTACAGCCTTAGATGGAACTCGGTTGAGAATGAAGGTTGCTGTGTCTAGAGCATAGCCCCAAAGATACATAGGAAGATCTGTGTGACTCATCATAGACCGTACCATATTTAATAAGGTACGATTCCTCCTTTCGGATATACCATTCCATTGTGGTGTTCCAGGAGGAGTGAGTTGAGATAGAATCCCACACTCAGCTAAATGGTCATGAAACTCATGACTAAGGTATTCTCCACCTTGATCTGATCGAAGTATCTTAATACTCTTGCCAAACTGGTTTTGTACTTCATTCTTGAATTCTTTGAACTTTTCAAAGGATTCAGACTTATGTGTCATCAAGTACACATAACCATATCTACTGAAGTCATCAGTAAATGTAATGAAGTACCTATAACCACCTCTGGAAGCGACATTGAAAGGGCCACATACATCACTATGTATAAGACCTAACAAGTCAGTCGCTCTCTCACTATGTCCACTAAAGGGAGTCTTGGTCATCTTGCCTGGTAGGCATGACTCACATGTCTCATATGATTCAAAATCAAATGAGTCCAGCAAACCATCTTTATGGAGCTGGGATAAGCGCTTGTCATTTATATGACCTAAGCGATAGTGCCAGAGATAGGTTTGATTCATGTCATTTGACTTGAACTTCTTGGTACTTATGTTATAGATAGGGCTCTCAAGGTCTAGAATATAGAGTCCGTTCATCAGAGGTGCACTACAATAGAACATATCATTTAAATAAACTGAACAACATTTGTTCTTTATTATAAATAAAAACCCTTTCTTGTACAAACAAGAAACTGATATAATGTTCTTAGTCAAATCAGACACATAACAACAATCATCTAACTCTAATACAAGCCCAGAGGGCAGAGATAGAAAATAAGTCCCTACAGCAACAGCAGCAACCCGTGCTCCATTGTCTACGCGTAGGTCCACCTCGCCCTTCGTTAATGCCCTGCTATTTCTCAGCGCCTGCACATTAGTACAAATGTGAGAAGCACATCCGATATCTAATACCCATGATGAAGAAATAGATAGATTGACTTCTATAACATATATACCTGAAGTGGAAGTCTCACTTCTCTTCTTCTTAAGATCTTCCAGGTACACCTTGCAGTTCCTCTTCCAGTGCCCGGACTGACCGCAGTGGAAGCAGGTAGCATCCTTGGCGACCCCTCCTTAGGCTTCAGTGCCTTGCCTTTGCCCTTGGCTTGGGACTTTCCCTTTCCTTTAGGCTTGCCCTTGCCCTTGTGTTTCTGAACCATCAGAATAGAGTTGGGCTTAACCTTCTTAAGGTTGAGCTCAGCAGTTTGTAACATACTAAGTAGTTCGGGCAGTGGCTTGTCAATTTCGTTCATGTTGTAGTTCATGACAAACTGACTATAGCTCTCTGGCAAAGACTGCAAGATCAGGTCAGTGGCCAGCTCTTGGCCAAGTGGGAATCCCAACCTCTGTAGATTCTCTATGTACCCAATCATCTTGAGTACATATGGATCTACGGGAGCCCCATCTGACATCTTGCACTGAAATAGTGCCCTTGAGATCTCAAATCTCTCGTGCCGCGCTTGTCCTTGATATAGTTGACGAAGATGTTCAACCATATCATAAGCACCCATTAACTCATATTGCTTCTGAAGCTCAGAGTTCATAGTCGTGAGCATTAGATATGATACATCTAATGCGTCATCTTGATGCTTCTTATAAGCATCTTTGTCTGCTCACGTGGCATTGGCAGGAGGAGCCTCCGGAATGAGCTACTCTAGAACGTATAGTTTACGTTCTTGGGTGAGAACTATTCTCAGATTCCTGTACCAGTCCAGGAAGTTTGCTCCGTTGAGCTTGTCCTTGTCAAGGACAGAACGCAGAGAGAAGGTGTTCGTGTTTGACGTCATGGTAATCTACAACAGAAAAAAAATACAGAAAATAAATATTATACTCCAATTAATCATCTAATTAGGCCTTTAATTAAATGATGCTCCCACTGAATTCTATAATTCATGTGGGACAAGATCCACATTATACTATGCTCTGAGTTAGCTTTGGCTAAAACGCCCAAGACTTAGTATGATCAGTAGGTAACTAATTGCCAATTACATCTTTATGCAACTCTTGTTTATAGGATCAAGATCCGCATTTATATTAAAACTCGAGTTAGCTTTGGCTAATATGCCCAAGAGTTAATATAAACGTGATTTTGTCCTATCTACCAACAATTGGGAAAATGCCTACAGTTAAACTTGATTTAACTAGTTATACTCAATCTAATGAGTTTTACTCACCCATGCGTTGATAGGCGGGACCAAGATTGTCCCTCCGTACCCTACCAAGATAATATGTGTTGCTCTGCTTTGACAGATTCAGCAACTACATGTGATCGAGGTAGTGATAGGTATCACGGCATGGTAGACATTACGAGTTATCGCGATTAAGATCTAATCTAATCGACGAGGTGTATCATATACTTGATTTAGATCTAATCTAATCGTTAGGATGCATCATGTACCAAATTTAGATCTAATCTAATCGTCGAGGTGTATCATATACGCGATTGATCGAATCGAATCGTTAAGGCGCTAATTAATTACTTATTCTAGCATGTATCACATATACACACACAAACAATTAATAAAATGTTTTGTGATTAGTCATGGCCCTACTACGATCTTCTCAAGCCAATGAGAAGATCGGATGGTCAACCTAAGGTCAACAACTTCTCAAGCTCCTCCCTTTGACTACCTTGTGTTGCTCGCGCACTCCTCGTAACTCCGTCTCGAGTGGACCTTCCACTGCTCCATTTTGTACATTACAACAGTGAAACTCGAGTTACATTCGAGTCTAAACTAATTTACAACAGGAAATATAAAATAGAGGAAGGCACGACGTGCAGGTAGCGAATCAAGTACAACACGCACAAACACAAAATGGCACGCAGGCCATATTATGAATTACAACACAAATTTCCAATCTAATTGGGTCTTTTCTGTAACGCCCACCCTTCTTACCCTAGGGCGGCGCTACATTCGTACACTACTTACGTACATGCTTCAGTTATACTATGGCAGCGGAAGAATAAAAAAATTTAAAGAATTTAATTTATTAAGCATAATATCACATATTCTGATTTGTTCAAATGTGCATATATTGAACTTATAACTAATCATATTAATTTGTCCGGGTCGTTCTTTGCCGAGCCACCATCACACACATCACTATCTGCTCTTCCTGTTGCTCCTCTAGCTCATCCAGCTTCTTTATCTGCGGTACAAGGAAAGTAAGCTGTGAGCACTCATGGCTCAGTAAGTTCCTTTCCTACTCACTAAAACCGAAAATCATCGTATATTAATATCATGCGTAGTATCATAAGCATACGACATACAAGGGTATCATATTCATATCATGACATTATATCTAATCATCAGATAATTCAAGCACATATGTAGGCAATGCATCATGAATTTGAAAGCTTATACTTATAAGTACTTGAAATTCATATCATCATTAGAGGGGATCCCGGTTTGTACCACATACATAATGCGTGGTCAGGTAGGTCTTGAGCCCTACCATGCATACATACTAGGGCCGAGTCTTACTCCATCGACCTAGGGCACTCAAAGGCCCATTACTGACGAGGCCCGAGTCTTACTCCATCGACCCCGGGGCGTTTACGGAGCCCACCCTTGGTACAAACCATAAAAATAACTTATCATGCATAACTATCATATCATGTCCTTAACAATCTTTCATGCATTTATTCTTTTTCATTTCTTTTCATTATGTATAGCATTTTCTATGCTATCACATATCATAACATAACTTCATTTCTTTTCATTATGTATAGCATTTCCTTATGCTATCACATATCATGGCATATTACATAACATTATGTATAGCATTTCCTATGCTATCACATATCATGGCATATAACATAATTTCATTTTCTCCTCATTATGTTTAGCATTTCCTATGCTATCACATATCATGGCATATTATATAACATTATGTATAGCATTTCCTATGCTATCACATATCATGGCATATAACATAATTTCATTTTCTCCTCATTATGTTTAGCATTTCCTATGCTATCACATATCATGGCATATTACATAACATTATGTATAGCATTTCCTATGCTATCACATATCATGGCTTATAACATAATTTCATTTTCTCCTCATTATGTTTAGCATTTCCTATGCTATCACATATCATGGCATATTACATAACATTATGTATAGCATTTCCTATGCTATCACATATCATGGCATATAACATAATTTCATTTTCTCCTCATTATGTTTAGCATTTCCTATGCTATCACATATCATGGCATATTACATAATATTATGTATAGCATTTCCTATATTACATAACATTATGTATAGCATTTCCTATGCTATCACATATCATGGCTTATAACATAATTTCATTTTCTCCTCATTATGTTTAGCATTTCCTATGCTATCACATATCATGGCATATTACATAACATTATGTATAGCATTTCATAGAAGGAACCTTGCACTAGTTCGGTTAGACAATAATCTTACTCACCTCTTTAAAATATTTTTGGTTGAAATCCTAAGGTTAGATACTCCTCTGATCATACATCATATCAATATAAAATCATGGAAAGGAATCCTTCTACATAGCATAGAAAATCTTATCATGAAATGAGGTCTTGTTTAAATCATCCTAGATTTGAAAACCTTTTCTTTAGCCGAATTTTCTTAAATTCTTTCCTAGGTTTTCTAATCCTTATAAATCCGAAAATCACTTAAAAGCCTTGTACCACAGGTGAGGGGAAGCTTACCTTCTTCGCTTAAGTTTCCTAGGTTTGAGAACTTGCTTGGGGACCTTTCTTCCTTGCTTGTTTGCTCGGCACCAATGGAGGAGAGGAGTGGTTAGGTCTTTTGGTGGAGAGGAGGAGGAAGAAGAGGCTTCTCTTCCTCTTGTGTTGCTCGGCAACAACAAGAAAGAAAAGAGGGGGAGAGTGAGGAGGAAGAAGGTGTTCTTCCTCTTGTGTTGCTCGGCAACAAGAAGAAAAGAGAGGGGAGAGTGGGTCTCGGCACAAAGGGAGGAGAGGAGGATGAGTGGGTTGAGGATGAAGTTGAAGTCCCCCCTTCATGCCTATTTATACTAAGATGAGGGGAGGAAACTTGACTTGATTCATCCTCCCTATTCATTTCTCCCCTTAAATGACAAGAATATTCTAGAGAGATGCCTTTTGAGTTCTCTCTTTTCTTTCCCTTAATTTCTCTCTTTTCTCTCCTTTAATAAAATTTTCTATCTCTCCTCTTACAATATCCTCTTCTATCCCACTTGGTTAACACATGCATGCATCCACAAGAGAACCAAGGATCAAAACTTGGTTATGCATATTTTTACTTCTTTTTACTTCCTTTTCTTTTAAGTAAAAAGAATCCTTTCTTATTCTTAACTACTTAGTCCTTTCTCTCCTTATCAATAATTCTCCTATCCCCTTTGGTATCCTATACATGTTCCTTACAAGAGATCCAAGGTTCAATCTCTCTTCTAACATTTTATTTTCTTTTGTACATAATAACTCATATATTACAATATTATGCATTATGCATAAATATTTCATACATATATATATTATCTCATATTTCTTCCTTTTTGTCTACATTAATTCCATACATTATAAATCATGCATAGATGATTTATATTCTCAATTTTATTTTCTTTCATAAAGTTTTAATCATCTAAATCCTTCCCATATTCAACGTAGACTATCTACACATTCTTTTCATTACATTCGTACTCTCATTGCCCTTACTTTATCTAGGCTTTCTAGGGGTGTTACATTTTCAGCCATGACCATCACAAAATAATACATAATTCTAAATTATGTAATTTCTATAAATTTCTGTAATTTTTTTACAATTTTTATGAGTAAAAATTCCCGGCGGTCCCGTTTAGCGATTTTCGGCTCAATCGCGGAACGAATCCCCTTGCGTGGTCAGGGGAAGCGCCCCTACCCGTGATATAACCATCGTGAGTGTTCCTAAGTGATCGTACAGTGCCTTAGTCTGCTGTCCCAAAATGATTTGAGGCGAAACCTTGCCGTTTTGGAAAAATCTTCTCGGTAGTCGAAGCCTACAAGTGTCTAAACACTTGTGCTTCGCTTCTACGAGAAAAATGTTAGCTAGAGCCCTAGAGCCAATCATTTGATGATTATATTTTTGGAGTTATTGTATCATATTCTATATAAATAAAGGCATTTGGTTTTTGGTTATTATACTTACTTGTATTGGTGCCAAATAAACTAAGTGCAATAACGTCCTTGAGTAGAAGGTTGTAGGACCGTTGGGCCGGCTAGGAGGGGGTTGTTGGATATCCAGCTAACACAAAAAGGAAAACAAACCCTCCTCGAACTCTTTAGGCTAACACTTGCATAATTAAGTTAAGTAGATAAATTAAAAGCATAAAGAAAAACGAGGCACAAAAGATTTACTTGGTTACAACCGATGTGGTTGTTAATCCAAGGAAGATTAAGCTCAATAACACTCCTTCTGGCGGAGAAGCCTCGTACAGCGTTGAAGTGCAGAAAACAGAAGCTTAGACTAAAAGAGAGTGTGCAAGCACTGGATTTACAATCAGTGAGTTCTTTTTAAGCTTCTGGACCAAGGCTATATTTATAGTCTTGGTCCGGGCGCCTGGAAGGGTTCCGGGCGCCCTGGGGGGGGATAAATTTTATCCCCCAACGGTCGGATCGAGTCAAAACTTGATCCTGTTGAAAAGTCGATTCTGGGCGCCCGGAAGGGTTCCGGGCGCCCCGGTCGGTTCCGGGCGCCCAGAGCCCTAAGGTCAACATAAGTTGACTTTTCGACTCCGGTTCAACTCGTCTCAGTTCTGTTCGCTCCGGCTCCATTTGCTTGGGTGATCTCTGCCATCCGGAATAGGGCTCACCCGAACCCATCTTCCGGTCTTCTCGAGCGTGCTTCCCTCCGACTTCTCGTCCCTCGGAATTGCCGCGTGTTCCTTCTCGTCCACCAGGGTACTCATCCGCAGACTTCGTCCCTCGGTCGCACCCCGTGCCGACCTTCATGCTAGCTGCGTCCCTTGCTCCCCGAGCAATCTTCCGCTCTGGCTTTCGTACCTCGGAATACTCTTCCGCAGCACCTCGTCCCTCGGACGCACAGCGTGCCGTCCTTCTCGCTAGCTGCGTCTTCCGCTCGAGTACCTATGCTCCTAAGCTCCTGCACACTTAGACACAAGGTTAGAAACAACGCAGGACCTAACTTAACTTGTTGATCACACCAAAACAACCTTGGGATTCCAACAATATCTTGCCTATATCAATCGATTGGTTGAATCGATAGTGAGATGATATAGGGAACACTACTCTTAATCATTCCTAGTCGAGTATTAACATTCAGGGATAATGTTAATGTAATAAGACTAGCATGTAGGTCAACTCGATGACTTGATCTCACAAGTCATGGATATAGAGATATCAAGTTGACACATGGGTATGCATTAGAGAATGTATACTGAATGACCCGCCATGAGAAAATATCATGGATCGTTATATGAGTATCATATACTTTCTCATGTGGCTATTAGTATGACTACTAGTCCTTAGACCTGAAGTCACCATGGTTCCCTTATAAGGAGTTATGTACTTTAGTTTCGTCAAACGTCACCCGTAACTGGGTGTACTATAAAGGCGATTACTGGGTATGTAACAAATTTTGCGGAGGGATGTGAGTGATGTAGATGGGATCTATCCCTCCAATATGACGGGAGTGACATCGGTATTCTTGATAGAGTGAGACCACGAAGTGCATGGCCATGCCCAAATGAGTCAATATAGGATATTGAGCTCATTTGATTTAGTGTGTCTACTTGGAGTTCAAGATTTAGATTGATTAGAGGATGACACGGTCTATGCCTCATATTGATCAATCTAAATGTCTAGGATAGAAGGACACTTGTCATATATTGTGAGGAGTCACAATTAGTAGTCACAAGGTGATGTTGGATCTCAACATTCTTGTAACTTGGGTAGTAATGATGTGTTGCTAGATACCGCTCATTACTTATGCTCCTAAATGGGTTTAGGGCATTGCCAACATTACAAGAACCTATAGGGTCACACACTAAGGACAATTAGATGAAGATTAGGTTCTTATGATGAACCAAGAGGATTAAATTTATTTGATGAATCAAATTGGATTAAGAGTAATCATAATTGGGCTAACTTGAGTTGGACTCAAGTGGATTCATGTATTCAATGAGTCTAATTTAGATTATGACTCATTAAATCAACTTAATTTAATTAATTAGATTCATTATATTAAGTTGGCTTGAATCAAATGATTAGATTAGATCAACCATGGAAGAGATTTGGTCAAGTTTGACTTGACTTGAGAGGAAGATAAAAGGTCAAGTTTGACTTGACTTTATGCCACCTCATTGGTGAGTTGGCATTGATGTGGACCAATGATGTTACTCCACATCATCATGGGTGCCACCTCATGGAAGTTACAAAGCCATTTTCTTTAATAGATTCACATTAATTGCACTTAATGCAAAATTTGGGGGTTACACTTGGGAAGTGGCCGGCCACTTTTGAATGTGAAGAGAATTCATTTTTCTCATTCAAGTGCATTATTCCTTCTTCTTCCTCTTGGAGCTCTCTCCCTCTCCTCCTCAACTTGGTCGAACCACACATAGGTGCTAGCACACCTCTTTGTGTGTTTTTCTCCACCTAAGAGTCCGTGTGGATACTTCTAGAGGAGTATCTATCTTGATACTCTTGAGATCCGACATTTTGAACGAGCGGGATACGCAAAGGGCATGCACCGAAGGTATAACTCTTTTCATGTAGATCTAGAAGTAGATCTAAGTAGAAACTCGCACTCGTAATTTTGTTTTGAAATCTTTTCTTCGCACGAGATCCGTTGGCTAGGGTGATTCGGGGTTTCTGCGACGCGAAAATGAGGTTTTCACGGCGCGAAAAACCCAACAGTGGTATCAGAGCCACGTGCGAAGGCGTGTACGAGTTTGTTTTTGATTTTATGAAAAAAAAGGCTTCTATGATTTTCTGTAAATTTAGGTTTTTTATAGTTTTTATGGGTAATTTTCTCGTAGAAGCGAAGCACAAGTGTTTCGGCACTTGTAGGCTTCCGCTACCGGGAAGTTTTTCCAAAACGGCTTGGTTTCGCCCCAAATATTTTTGGGACAGCGGACTAAGGCGGCATTAGATCGCAAAGGAACCCTCGCGATGGTTAGATCGCGTGTAGGGGCACTGCCCCTGGCCCCGCAAGGGGATTTGTTCCGTGATTGCGCCCGAAATCACTAATCGGGACCGCCGGGAAAAATTTACTCATAAAATCTGTAAAATTATAAAAAAAATTTACAGAAAATTATGAAAAATATATAATTTTGAATTATATATTAATTTTGTGATAGTCATGGCCCAAAGACCCAATTTGATTGGATAATCTGTGTTGTAATTCATAATACGCCCTACGCGCCGTGATGTGATGTGCGTGTTGTACTTTTATTTTTATTTTTTTCTCGCGACCTGCGCGTCATGCCTTTCTTTTATTCTGGTTGTAAATTAGATTTATACTCAAATGTAACTCGAGTTTCAAAATTGTAATGTAAATTTTGAAGTGGTGGAAGGTCCACACGAAACGGAGTTACGAGGAGGGCGCGAGCAACACAAGGTGGTCAAAGGAAGAAGCTTGAGAAGCTGTTGACCTTAGGTTGACCATCCGATCTTCTCATTGGCTTGAGAAGATCGTAGTAGGGCCATGACACAATCACAAAATAATTTAATTAATTGTTTATATGTATGTGATGCATGTTTAATTAAGTAGTTAATTAGTGTCTAGCGATTAGATAAGATCTAAATCGTGCACATGATGCACCCCACGATAAAACCCAACAAAAAATATCCATAAAACTATAAAAATCATAAATTCACAAAAAGTTACAAATCTGTAATTTTCATAAAATACAAATTAAAACTCATACTCGCTTCGCACGTGGCTCTGATACCACTGTTGGGTTTTCCGGGCCGCAAAAATCGCCTTTTTGCGTTGCGAAAACCCCGAAACCCCAGCCACCGGATCCGTGTAAAGTAAAAAGCGATAAAACATCGAGTACGAGTTTATCTAACCTAGATCTTCACTAGATCTACAAAGGAGAAGAGTTTACCCTTGATGCGATGCCCTTCGCAATCCCGCTCGTCCAAGGTTCGCCGGATCTCGAGAGTATCAAAGTAGATACTCCTCTATGTGTATCCACACGAACAAATGATGGAGAAAACAACTAAAAGGTGTGCTAGAACCCTTAGAAGTTTCAGCCAAGGAGGTGGAGGAGAGGGAGAGAAGATGAGAGCTTGAGAGGAGGAAGAAGATGAAATCAATTAGCACACAAATGCACTCAATTTCATCTTTAAGTGGCCGGCCACTTCAAGGCTTGTAACCCCCATGGAATATCAAGAGTCACAACTTGTAACACCCCTAGAAAGCCTAGATAAAGTGAGGATAATGAGAGTACGAATGAAATGAAGGTGTAAATATTCTAAGTTAAATATTAAGATGGATTTAGATGATTAAAACTTCATGAAAGAAAAATAAAGTTGAGAATATAAATCATCTATGCATGATTTAAAAGGTATGAAATTAATATGGACAAAAGGAAGAAGTATGAGATAATATATATATGTATGAAATATTTATGCATAATATAGTAATATACGAATTATTATGTACAAAAGAAAATAAAATGTTAGAAGAGAGATTGAACCTTGGATCTCTTGTAAGGAACATGTATAGGATACCAAAGGGGATAGGAGAATTATTGATAAGGAGAGAGAGGACTAAGTAGTTAAGAATAAGAAAGGATTCTTTTTACTAAAAAGGAAAAAGGGAGTAAAAAGAAGTAAAAATATACATAACCAAGTTTTGAACCTTGGTTCTCTTGTGGATGCATGCATGTGTTAACCAATTGGGATAAGAGAGGATATTGTAAGAGGAGAGATAGAAAATTTTATTAAAGGAGAGAAAAGAGAGAGATTAAGAGAGAACTCACAAGGCATATCTCTAGAATATTCCTATCATAAAGAAGAGGAATAAATGGGGAGGATGAATCAAGTCAAATTTCCTCCCCTCATTTTAGTATAAATAGGCATGGAGGGGTGACTTCAAATTCATCCTCCACTCCTCTCCCTCTCCTCCTCCCTCTTGTGCCGAGACCCCCTCTCCCTCTCCTTTTCTTCTTGTTGCCGAGCAACACAAGAGGAAGGAAGCTCCTCTTCCTCCTCACTCCCTCCCTCTTCTTTCTTTCTTGTTGTTGCCGAGCAACACAAAGAGGAAGAAGCCTCTTCTTCCTCCTCTCCACCAAAAGACCTAGCCACTCCTCTCCTCCATTGGTGCCGAGCATAGCAAGCAAGGAAGAAAGGTCCAAGCAAGCTCTCAACTCTAGGAAACTTAAGCGAAGAAGGTAAGCTTCCCCTCACCTGTGGTACAAGTCTTTTTACATGTTTTTATGATTTTATGAGGATTTTAAAACCTAGAAACAAGTATGAGAAAATTCGGTTAAGAAGAGCTTTCGAAATCTAGTGATGTTTAACTAGTCTTCACTAAATGATAGATCTTCTATGCCATGGAAAAGGATTCTTCTTCATGTTTTTATACCTATATGATGCTTGATAAGAGGAGCACTTAACCCTAGAATTTCGGCCAAAAATATTTTTAAGAGGCTAGAGAAATTCATTGTTTTACTCAACTAGTACAAGGTTCTTCCTATGAAATGTTAGGGACCATGTAATTAGTTTTCTTGCTTAGAAGATGTTTGAACTAAAAGGAAACCCACCCATATGTTTCGGCCAAGAAGGGGTTTAGGGTTAGGAATACCCTTAAATTTAAATAAACATGCTCATGAGGTAGGATACAAAGATGTTAAAAGATTTGTATGTTTCGGCCAAGTTGTTCATGAACTAAATTTATGTGTTTATTTCTTAGTAAATTTTACCATGAAACTCACTTAGGTTTTCATGCTTTAGACTACTTAAGAACCTAGCTAAAGAATGGTAGGTTTCGGCCATGTGAAAGAAATAAAAGAAAAAAAAAAGGGAAAGAAAGAAACCTAGGAAATGTTATGCAATGAAATTTATGTAAATGCCATGATATGTGATAGCATATGAAATGCTATACATAATAAGAAGAATGAAATTTATGTAAATGCCATGATATGTGATAGCATATGAAATGCTATACATAATGAGAAGAATGAAATTTATGTAAATGCCATGATATGTGATAGCATATGAAATGCTATACATAATGAGAAGAATGAAATTATGTGAATGCCATGATATGTGATAGCGTATGAAATGCTATACATAATGAGAAGAATGAAAAATGAAATGCATGAAAGATTGTTAGGGATATGATATGATAGTTATGCATGATAAATTACTTTGTATGGTTTGTACCAAGGGTGGGCTCCGTAAACGCCCCGGGGTCGATGGAATAAGACTCGGGCCTCGTCAGTAATGGGCTTCTGATGCCCTAGGTCGATGGAGTAAGACTAGTATGTATGTATGGTAGGGTTCAAGACTTGCTACCTTGGACCTACGTATGATGTATGTGGTACAAACCGGGATCCCCAATGATGATGATATTAATTTCAAGTACTTACAAGTATAAGTTTTCAAATTCATGATGCATTGCCTGCATATGTGCTTGAATTAGCTAATGATTTGATATGATGCCATGATGATATGAATACGATACCTTTGTACGTTGTATGCTTATGATATTACGCATGATGTTAATATACGATGATTTTCGGTTTTAGTGAGTAGGAAAGGAACTTACTGAGCCATGAGTGCTCACAGCTTACTTTCCTTGTACCGCAGATAAAAGAACTGGATGAACTAGAGGAGCAACAGGAGGAGCGGATAATGATGTGTGTGGTGGTGGCTCGGCAAGGAACGATTCGGACAGATTAATATGATTAGTTATAGAATCAATATATGCATATTTAATCTGTGATATCATGTTATAAAATGAATGTTTAAAAAGAAAAAAAATTTTGTTCTTCCGCTGCCATAGTATAACTGAAGCATGTACGAACGTAGCGCCGCCTTTGGTTGGGTAAGAAGGGCGGGCGTTACACAACTCTTGGTAACTCCCATGAGGTGGCATTTGGTCAAGTCAAACTTGACCAAATGAAGAAGCCTTGATGATGTGGCATTGGTCAAGTCAAAGTCAAGTCAAAACTTGACTCTTCATCTTCCTACTTAAGTCAAGTCAAACTTGACCACTTCTCTCCCTTGGTTGATCTAATCTAACCATTAGTTCAAGTCAATTTTAATTTAATGAATCTCTATTCATTGAATTAAATTAATTAAATGAGTCTAAGTCCAAATTAGACTCACTTAACACATGAACCAAATTGAGTCCAACTCAATTAGCACAATTTGAATTACTCTTAATCCAATTTGGTTCATCACATGAACCTAATCCTTTATGTTCATCAAATGAACCTAATCTCCATCTAATTGTCCTTTATGTATGACCCTATAGGTTCTTGTAACGTTGGCAATGCTCCTAAACCTATTTAGAAGCATAAGTAATGAGCGGTATCTAGCAACACATCATTACTACCCAAGTTACAAGAATGTTGAGATCCAACATCACCTTGTGACTATTAATTGTGACTCCTCACAATATATGACATTGTCCTTCTATCCTAGACATATAGATTGATCAATATGAGGCATAGACCGTGTCATCCTCTAATCAATCTAAATCTTGAACTCCAAGTAGACTCACTCAATCAAATGAGCTCAATATCTCATATTGACTCATTTGGACATGGTCATGCACTTAGTGGTCTCACTCTATCAAGAATATCGATGTCACTCCCGTCATATAGGAGGGATAGATCCCATCTACATCACTCACATCCCTCCGCATAATTTGTTACATACCCAGTAATCGCCTTTATAGTCCACCCAGTTACGGGTGACGTTTGACGAAGCCAAAGTACGTAACTCCTTATGTAGGGAACCATGGTGACTTCAGGTCCAAGGACTAGTAGTCATACTAATAGCCACATGAGAAAGTATATGACACTTATATAACGATCTATGATATTTTCTCATGGCGGATCATTCAGTATGCATTCTCTAATGCATATCCATGTGTCAACTTGATATCTCCATATCTATGACTTGTGAGATCAAGTCATCGAGTTGACTACATGCTAGTCTCGTCGCATTAATATTGTCCCTGAATATTAATACTCGACTAGGAATGATTAAGAGTAGTGTTCCTTATATCATCTCACTATCGATTCAACCAATCGATTAATATAGGTAAGAACCTTCTACTCAAGGACGCTATTATACTTAGTTATTTGGCACCAATACAAGTAAGTATAATAACCAAAATAAATGTCTTTATTTATATACAAGAATATGATACAACGAGTCCATATAACAATTATCAAATGATTGACTTTAGGACTCTAACTAATAGAAATATCATCCTATCTTTTAGATTCGGACTTGGAATCTGAATCAATTATTTCCTTTTTCTTTTTTTCTTTCTTTTACCTTCTTGTTCTTAACAACAAAAGCTAAATCTTTCTTTTGGGTGTAGCGTTACCGTGTCTAAATTCATAAAAAAGTTCATCGAATCTTACCGTCAAAGGGTTCTTTCACACTTATTGGCATCTACTAGATACCCTTATATAAATTAATAATAAGAAATGCTTTCCACACATATCATATCAAATCACGATTGTTAATACTCTATCCAGTCACATAAGCTGCACTTATGGATTTGACTCAAGGTTTTTCATTGAACAACTGCCATTTCCAGCCCACTCCATTCTATAATACTTTCTTCTCGTCGTCCTGTCTCTTAGCAGCCAAGGGCAATCTTATGGATGCGAGCGTCTCGTTATGGAGTTTCTTCTTAAGACTTAAGTACTTGGGCCATGTGATGCCTGGATAAGCCGGACCCTGATTCGGATCAACGATCTTTTGAATGGGCCCGACCTTAAAATGGGCCAGAGGCCCGCAAAAGTAGGCCACCGAGATGCGGCTCCAGGTGCGGTCGACGATCGCTCGGTGAATGACAGTGTGGAAGCGGCCATTGGAGATTATATGAAAGAGGTCGCCAACGTTGACGACCAATGCCCCCGAAATGGGTGGCACCTCCACCCACTGGGGCCGAGGATTGTCGGACTCGTCGTGGTGCAGGAGTTGCAATCCGGTCACGCAGCTGCTCTGGTGGATGATGGTTATAAGGCTGGAATCGGTGTGGTCAGCGAGGCCCATGGTTCGGTCAGGCTCCGGACAGGGCGGATAGTAGTTGAGCTGCAGAACGGGCTCCACCTCGTCATGGCCTCTTAGTGGCCCGACCTCATCTATGTCCTCCTCACTGAGACCTAACGAGCGCAACATCAGCACTATCACTCTCCGCGATAGATCCTTCATCCCCTTGCTATATTCTTCCATCGCGCTACTGCAATCGGTAGTGATAGAACAATCGATAAAACAAAAATACATAAACAACTCATGCAATTAATTAACAGTCTATAGAGAAGGGTGCATGTGGGCATCGATTACACACAAACACGCGTACCAAAAGTCGTTGAAGCAGTTGGGCCAGAGCTTGCGGGCGTCTTCTTGAGCGGAGCCAACGATGGTGAAGCCCTCGGACCAGAAGAGCTTGGAAAAGAAGGAGGAGATAAGAGCCGGTCCGTATCCGGTGACGCCGCCGGAGGGGCTGCGTTGTGCGCGGAGCTTGTGAGCGGAGGGCAGGGAGAAGAGACGACACGTCTGAGCCTCCACGAGGTCTAGCAGTCTGAGGGGGACGCCGTGGCCTGTGATCTGGAAGGCACCCCAGGTTTCGCATGCTCTGCCGATGAGGGGGATGACAACAGAATCAGCGGCGGTGAGGTCGATGATGGGCATAGAGGAGGAGGGAGGGATGATATTGGAAGTAGGATGGTGGTGGAGGAGATCGGGCGGCCATATATGGGAGTCAGGGACCTGGTTGAGGCTCTTCCATTCCAATTGACAGAGCAGCGAAGGTTGGCCGGAGACTGAGAGAGAGTGCATGGTTTGTGAGGATATTAATGGATCATGAGACAATTACATGTACAAGCAAATAGCACCGCTCTAGGTTGAGCTTTATATGTCTATATTTTACTCTAGCCACTTAGCACTCAGTTGTAAATTTAGCCTATGATTTACTTCTCTTATCATATAATATGAGGATAGGGTTACGAGGGACGTTATCTAATACAATTATATA
Organism: Zingiber officinale; assembly: GCF_018446385.1. NCBI lineage: Eukaryota > Viridiplantae > Streptophyta > Magnoliopsida > Zingiberales > Zingiberaceae > Zingiber > Zingiber officinale. The sequence continues at coordinate 66,564,413 of NC_056004.1, forward strand.
CCTATATTTATAAAAAGCCATAGGTGAATAGCCGGATATAAAAAAAAAATTTAGGAGATTGCTACTATGCAAAATATTGATTCAAATATAAAATTATTATAAGGAGATTAATCAATGCACTTCAAAAAAACATAAAGAAGGATTGTCCTGTCTCTAAACTTGATCAATAAATTAACAAGGCCCTCCGTGAGTCAAAATTATATGGAAGAGTAGTGTACCGGGAGACATGATGTTTAGGTCCTCAAGTGATAAATTAAAGATCTAGTGTTTAAGATTCAACTAAGATATATTATTGAGTATACTATTAAGAATTTTTTTTCTTTAATAGATAATAAATCTAAGACTACTAATGATTAAGATGAGTATCCATCTTCTCCGATTTATCAAGGATTTAGATTAATTACGTTTTTTTGATATGAGAGTAGTGAGCCATTACAAGTGTCGCATGAGAAACAAAGCAGGTAGAAACTGACCGTAACTGCCATCTTGTTTCCACCGAAAAATGACTCAGCCTTTCATTCTTTTTTACTCACCATACATACAACGAAAGATTCCAGCTGTAACGGCCTCAAGTAAAGGAAGAAAGCTAAAAATACATTTTTATTCTGCATTTGTTCTGTCATGGATTATTTACAAATTAATGCAAATAAGAATATACATTAGCATAAGAAATAAATTAATTAATTTTTAATTTGACTAAACAAATAAAAATACTTCAAAGCTCCATTGAGCTCTCTACATTAAGAAATATAACACAATCAAGATTTTTAATTTTATTTAAAAGTATTTAAGTCAGTAATTTTTATATTTTATTAATTTTTTTAAAAAGTCTATTTTTTATTAGCATAACTATGATTTTATTTAAAATTATTATTTTATGAAGAACAAATCATCTTATTAATCTATAGAGAGGTTGGTATTCTATGTATTGAATAAGTTTTGTGTTAATATAATTTATAATTTTCTTTTCTCTCTAAGAATTGCTAGCGAACGAAATGATTTTTATTTGAGAACCAATTGATCGATCGGTGGATATAGAGCAGTCGATCGAAAGATTTTAAACCAGCAATTGGTTGATGACACAATCAATAGATGATTGATACAGTGCATAAGGGTGGGATTCGATAAAGCATGGCAGTCAGAAGTCAAGGGGATGTGACAATCAGCAGTTAGGGAAAGAAGAAGTAGGATTGTCTGACGATATCAGTGACATGGTTCTCAGTCGGGTTCTCATATACCAAGACCCCAGATCTGAGACACCCAGGTCTGAGACATGGTGGGTAGTCGGGGTGATACCTACCCTGCTCCGACTAGTCAGATTTCCACAGTTCGGCTATATCCAGGCTTGGTCCTCCTAGTAGGCCAACTACCGACCATCTCGAGCTTATCTTATTCATACCCGGTTGGGACAGAGGGTGCTACACGACAACAAGGTCAGAGAATCGTAACAGTCTGTTAGAGAATAATTGTTGTATGTCAGGAATATTCCAACGGTCCACGGTCATCTGCGAATAGAACGTTCTTTCAGTCCGTAAAAGGGTTCCATGTGTCCTCCATCACCAGACAGGTCCTGATACCCGACATTCCCTGACATCAAAAAGGCTCCAGAGGTACGCACTATCATATAAAAAGGGAGGTTTTCTACCTTGCGCAGGTACGCTCCCTTGCACATTTGCACTTGTCTTCTACTTTTCTTTCTCCTTTGTACACTGTTCTTTTGGGAAAAAAGTGTTGGATCGAAAAGAATTTAGATATCTCCACAATTACATGATATTGTCCACTTTGGGCCTAAGCCCTCATGGTTTTGCTCTTGGGCTCTACCCAAAAGGCCTCATGCCAATGGAGATATCTTTTCTCTTATAAACCCATGATCTTTTCCATGTGTTTTCAATGTGGGACTATGTTTGTAATCTTGCAACCCCAATAATCCCCCATCAAACAAAGGACCACAGGCTTCCCACGTCCGATCCTCGACCCACCAGGTCTTCCTGCCCCTCGATCCACCCGACCTACTAGGACTTCCTACCTGGTGTCTGGTCCTCTTGATCCGAACATAGGAGTCCCCTTTTCTTTGTTCGAGGTAAATATTGTACCCACATGGTTCAATCTGATCATAGCTCTTGTGCACAGTCGGCAGTTAAACCTTCTGGCAATCCAGGCTCTGATACCAATTGTTGGATTGAAAAGAATTTAGATATCTCCATAATTGCATGATATTGTCCACTTTGGGCTTAAGCCCTCATGGTTTTGCTCTTGGGCTCTACCCAAAAGGTCTCATGCCAATGGAGATATCTTTTCTTTTATAAACTCATGATCTTTTTCCATGTGTTTTCAATGTGGGACTATGTTTGCAATCTTGCAACCCCAACAAAAAGTACCTGACTTGAGCGTCGGAGGGTCTACTCCGGGGACTTTTTTCCTATTTTCTGGCCTCTAATGTTTCATGTGTTGGTTAGTCCTAGGAAGATCGTACCGGTTCCATTGTACAAAAATTTTGTACAAGTCCTGAACCTTTCCGAATAACCTATTGTGTTCTTTAGAAATTAAATTCAGAATCGCAAATGGAACTTAACATTATTGATTCCAAATTTAACTTATCTGTTCTTAATGGTTTATACTTGGATCGCAAACGATGCTTGACATTATTGATCCAAATCCACCTATGTTATAAATTCAATTAAATATTAATTTCTAAAATTATCTTCCAGGACTGCATGGAGAGGTACTAGGCCTTCTTGGGTATGAGATCACCCACCACCGCCTAGACAAAGCCTTTTAAAGAAATCTAATATTTAATTTCCTTATATAACTCTAGATTTAAACAAATGGAACAATCGAATCACAAATTCGAAAAAACAAAACAAAACAAACACAACTTCAAATATCTAATCCGAAAATCTAGAATCACTAGCCTTTTGTGTTTGGAATTCATACAAAGAAAACTAGTATGATGCGGAAAACAATTACTAGTTATACCTTTCTTTGTAAGCAATAACCTTTTGATCTTCTACCGTATTTCTCTTCTTATCTCGGACGTTGTGTGGGCAACGATCTATCGAGATGAGAACCACTAACACCTTCCTTCTTGCAAGATTCGACCACCAACCTTCAAGCTCCAAGGGATGTAAGAGCAAAGCCTCCTTTCTCTCCATCTTCTCCTAGCTAGAATCGGCCACCAAGGACTCCTCTTGTGTTGATGCCGCCGGCCACCAAGGAGGAAGAGAAAAGGAGAAGAGCAAGGAACTTATGGTCTACCACCACCAAGGAAGAGAGGAGAGGAAAATAGAATAGAGTTGTCTCTCATGAAGGCACCCCCTCCCTCTCTTTTATAATCCTCGGTCTTGGCAAATAAGGAAAATTTAAATAAAAACTTCCTTATTTTCTTTGCCATGAAAAGAAAAATTTAATTGATTAAAATCAATTTCCTTTTCTTAAATCATCATGGCTGGCCACCTCATAGCTCCAAGCCAGGAAAATTTTAATAACACAAGAATTAAAACTTCCTAATTTGCTTTCGAAATTTTTAATAAAAATTTCTCTAATAATTTTTTCCTTCATGGTTGGTTATAAAAGAAAATTTTATAAATTAAAATCTCTCTATTAAAACATGTGGATGATTTCCAAAAGGAAAGCTTTCTCTTAAATTAAAATCTTCCTTTCAATCTACAAATAAGGAAAGATATCAAATCTTTTCTTAATCTTTTGTAGAAACTTATAAAAAAATATTTAATTTTAAAACTCTCTTTTAAATCATGAACATGGTTACACAGAAGGAAAGTTTTATCAAAAATTAAAATCTTCCTTTTAACTACAAATAAGGAAAGATATCAAATCTTTCACTTAATCTTTTGTAGAAAGCTATAAAAGGAAAATTTTAAATTTTAAACGTTCTCTTTTAATACCATGATATCCACATAAGAAAAGATTTTAAAATAAAATCCTTTTAATGTTATTAGGGTCGGCCACAACAAGCTTGGGCTCTAAGCTATGGTCGACCCCCTCAACTTGACTCAACCCTTGGCTTGGCCGGCCCAAGCTTGGACTCCAAGCTTGCTTGGTCGGCCACCTAAGGGTGGGTAGGAAGTGGGTATGCGGTGGGTATAATTCTTTATATACAAGAGGCTACGATAGGGACTGACAGAAGGAGTTGATTTTGGTCTCCCGATGAAATTAAGCTTCCTGTGTTCGCCCCGAACACCCAACTTACTTTCATCAATAATAATTCATACCACTAAATAATTTTTATTGAACTACCGCACCAATCCGAAATTACATTTTGGGCTCCTTATCATGAGTGTGTTAGTCTCCCTGTGTTTAAGATGTCGAATGCCCACTAATTAAATGAGTTATTGACAACTCTTTTTAATTAATATCTTAGTCCAAGAGTAGTACCACTCAACCTTATTGTCATGTCGGACTAAGTCCACTTGCAGGATTTAACATGACAATCCTTATGAGCTCCTCTTGGGGACATTATCAACCTAGATTACTAGGACACAGTTTCCTTCTATAATCAACAACACACTATAAATAATATCATTTCCCAACTTATCGGGCCTTTTGATTTATCAAGTTAAATCGCACCCTTTGATAAGTTAAAGAAATGAATACTAAATATATGTGCTTGTTATTATATTAGGATTAAGAGCACACACTTCCATAATAACTAAGGTCTTGTTCTTTTATTAAGTCAGCACAAAAAGAATTTACCTTAAATGGTCCTGCTCAATACACATAGAGTGTACTAGTGTAATTTTATAGTTAAGATAAACTAATACCAAATTACACTACGACTATTCCAATGGTTTGTTCCTATCCATCTTAGTCGTGAGCTACTGTTTATAATTTATAAAGAACCGATAATATGATCTTCTGTGTGTGACACCACATACGATGTTATCTACAATATAAATTAATTGAACAACTACACTTAGCATATAAATGCATACATTTTTGACCAATGTGATTCTTTATTTCAAAATAAATATTTACAAAAGCTATGCTTTTTGTATACGCTCTAACAATCTCCCACTTATACGAAAAGACTAAGCTGCCATATCTGCTGCCATACATCTGATTCTTATCCCCTCCACTTGCCGATCAAAAGCTTTCGCCGGAAGGGCCTTAGTGAAAGGATCTGCCAGGTTATCTGCTGATGCAATCTTGGCGACAACAACTTCTCCTCGCTTGACGATGTCTCGTATCTGGTGGTACTTGCACTCTATATGTTTACTCGCCTTATGGGCTCATGGTTCTTTTGAGTTTGCAACTGCACTGCTATTATGACAATAATTTTTGATGATTTTGGGCAAATCAGGAATCACATCTAAGTCTATTAGGAAGTTCCTAAGCCATACAGCTTCTTTGGCTGCCTCAGAGGCTGCCACATACTCAGCTTCCATGGTTGAGTCTGAAACGCATTTCTACTTAACACTCCTCCATGCAATGGCTCCACCTCCTAAAGTAAACACATAGCCTGATGTAGACTTACTATTATCCCTATCTGATTGGAAGTCTGAATCCGTGTAACCCATAGGGAGCAAATCATCTGCTTGGTAGACTAGCATATAATCTCTAGTCCTTCTTAGGTACTTCAATATATGCTTTACAGCAGTCCAATGTCTTTGTCCAGGGTTACTTTGATATCTGCTAACCATGCCTACGGAAAAATAGATATCTGGTCTTGTACACAGTATTGTATACATTAGGCTTCCCACAGCCGAAGCATAAGAAACTGCCTTCATGTCCTCTATCTCCTTTGATGTCTTCGGGGACATCTCTTTAGATAAAGCTACTCCATGTCAAAAAGGTAAGAAACATTTCTTGGAGTTTTGCATGCTAAAACGAGCAAGGATTGTATCTATATATGAAGTTTGAGATAGGCACAACATCATTTTCTTGCGATCCCTTATGACTTTGATCCTAAGAATGTGTGCACATTCTCCTAAGTCCTTCATATCGAATTTTTTGGATAACATACCCTTACGTCCGATAACACTTTGATATTGTTGCCAATTAACAAAATGTCATCTACGTATAGTACAAGAAATACCACCACATTTTCGTTACACTTTTTGTATACACAAGACTCATCTGGACACTGAATAAATCCATATGACTAGATTACTTCATTAAACCAGATGTTCTGAGATCTTGAAGCTTGCTTCAGTCCATAAATGGACCGATTGAGCTTGCACACTAGATGCTCTTTGCCTTTTTCAATGAACCCCTCTGGTTGCTTCATATGGATGTTTTCTTCAAGACTTTCGTTAAGGAAAGTTGTCTTGACATCCATTTGTCAAACCTCATAATCCATATGAGCGACAATAGATAAGAGTATCCGGATAGACTTAAGCATGGCTACCGGCAAAAAAATTTCCTCATAATCGATTCCCTCTTTCTGAGTATACCCTTTCACAACAAGCCTTGCTTTGAAGGTTTCTACCTTCCTGTCTGTCCCTCTTTTCCTTTTGTAGATCCACTTACATCCAACGACTTTTACACCATTTGGTGGTTCTACAAGCTCTCAGACCTTATTAGAATACATAGATTCTATTTTAGAATTCATCGTCTTTTGCCAAGATACTGCATCTTGATCTTGGAGTCTTCGTCATATATCCGGGGATCAGGTTCATGTTTACCCGGGATCAAATCCAAAGATTCTCCCAAAAATATAAATCTCTCAGGTTGCCTCACAACCCTCCCACTACGACGAGACATTGTCTGTAACTGTGCATCATTTGTGACACGTGTTGCAGTTTCATGTGATACTTCATCTTGTACTGTTGGTACTAAAGTAGACGTGTCCTCTCTAATTTCTTTTAGAACAATTTCACTTATGGGCTTATGGTTCATTACATAATCTTCTTCTAGAAATCGAGCATTGGTGCTAACAATGATCTTATGATTTTTAGGATTATAAAACAAATCACCTTTCGTTCCCTTAGGATATCCCACAAATAGACAAACTTCTATACGTGATTTCAACTTGTCAGTATCTCCCTTCAGCACATGTGCTGGACTACCCCATATCCGGATATGACTCAGACTAGGCTTACGCCCATTCCACAATTCTATGGGAGTAGAAGGAACTGTTTTAGAAGGTACCATATTCAGAATATAGACTGCTGTTTCCAAAGCATATCCCCAAAATAAATTTGATAATTCTGAATAACTCATCATCGATCTAACCATTTCCACAAGAGTCCTATTCCTTCTTTCTACCACACCATTCTGTTGGGGTGTACCAGGTGTAGACAATTAGGATTGGATCCTGACTTCTGATAAGTAATTCCTAAACTCTCCAAAGAGGTATTCGCCACCACGGTCAGACCGTAGTGTCTTGATACTTTTAGCAAGACGTTTCTCCACATCAGCCCTATATTCTTTGAACTTATCAAAGCATTCAGACTTGCGGCGCATCAAGTAAATGTATCCGTATCTTGAATAATCGTCTATGAAAGAGACAAAATATTCATAACCACCTCTTGCTTGGATAGATATAGGACCATACAAATCAGAATGAACCAGTTCTAACACATCTTTGGCTCTATACCCCTTGGCCTTAAAAGGTCTCTTGGTCATTTTTCCTTCCAAGCAGGATTCACATGTTGGAAAATTTTCCAATACTAATGAACCCAAGAGTCCATCGATTATAAGCCTTTGAATCCTGCTTAAGTTAATATGACCAAGTCTTAGATACCAAAGATATGTTTGGTTCATCTCCGAAGGTTCCTTTCTCTTATTGGAATTAGAAGATGTGTTATTAATTTCCATTTGTTGTTTTGTCGGAGAAATTAGATTTAAAGTATATAAATTTCCGACCAATGCACCAGAACAGATAATAATCTTATTTCTCTTTATAACTACATTGTTATTAAAAGAAACAGAATATCCATTCAAATACAGTTTAGAAACTGAAATTAAATTATTTCTAAAATTGGGTACATAAGGACAATTTCTTAAAATCAAACTTCTATTCCTATCAAAAGATAAGTAGACGTCTCCCATTGCAACAACCGTCACCTTAGTAGCATTGGCCATGTAGACTGTTATTTCTCCTTCAAATTGTCGTCGGGTTTCTTGGAATCCCTGCAAAGAGTTGTAGACATGATCAGTGGCTCATGTATCTACACACCAGGTGCTGGTAGATAACACCGCTAAACATGTTTCAACTACTAGAGAATGATATATACCTTTATTGTTCTCTTTCCTATGAGGACAGTCTACCTTCTAATGTCCTGACTGTTTGCAGATAAAGCATTTGCCCTTCGACTTCTTCATTCCAGCTTTTGGTCTTGTACCTAGAGGTTTATTCACCTTCTTTGCTGAGACAACCTGTTTCTTCTTCTTCTTGCCTTTCGACTTAGAAGTAGAACCATTTTCAGCATAGTAAATCTGAGAACTGTGACGAAATATACCTTCTGCTTCCTGTAGTTCTATCAGAAGTTCCGCCAATGTATACTCCCTTTTGTTCATGTTATAGTTCAGGCGGAACTGCTCAAAACTTCTGGGTAGCGTTTGGAGAATAATATCGACCTGGGTTTCCCCATCGATTTCACCTTTAAGGATCTGTATTTCGTTCAGATACACCATCATCTTGAGGATATGATCCCTTACGGGTGTCTCCTTTGACATGGTGGCTATCATTAACTTTCTCATTGCCTCTTGCCTAGCAGCCTGACTCTGGTGTCCAAAGAGTTCTTTGAGATTGTTCACTATGTCATAAGTAGTTAGTAAATCCTTATGCTGATGTTGTAGCACATTTGAAATTGAAGCCAAAATGTAACACCGCGTCATCTCATCCGCCTTTACCCATTTCTTAGGAGCCTCAATCTCCTCTTGACTAGAATCACTATTAGGCACATTAGGGCAGACCTCTAACAGTACAAACTTATAGCCTTCAGCAGTTAGGACAATGTCCAGATTTCTTTTCCAATCTATATAATTGGGACCAGTAAGTTTGTTCTCTTTCAGTATAATGGCCAGTGAGTTTAAAGACATCCTAAGAATCACAAAATAAACTTTGGTCAAGACTTTAAATTTAGAATAATATTGATTCCTTAAACAATACTATTTAAATTTACCAACAACTCAAAACACCGGGAATATTGCATGCCACGTTAATGTGGGCGTATACAAATTCAACATTTGTAAGAGGAGGTTTTACCCATTAATTTTATTATCTTGTCATCCTAACTTTATGACAAATAAAATTAATAGTTGATTTTCCTTTGGTCACGCAAAACAATAGTAGTGACTCCATTGGGGAGGATACTATTGAATGCGTCTAAGTGTATACAATTACTTGATACTTAGTCCATTAAATAGGATTGTGCCCCTTCAGTTGGAGAAAATCACACGCTCCTAAATAATTTCCTATAACCATCCATTAAGGAAGTTTGATCTAATGATCCGCAACAAACCCATCTATCGTGGAGGGAGGCACTAAGAGCCAACACGCAAGCTTGTTGCATCACTTTCAAACCAGTAATGGAGACCGTGAAATTTATTTAAAAAATCCCTCTCCCACTTAGTTATTTAAGGTGAGGAATTTTAACCTAGCAAGCACACATCACACACATAAAAATAAATAAAAGTAATAAATATGGAAATTAATTTTTCAACTATTATGGCCTTTTCCATCACTATCCTTCACGTGCTGCCAGCCCTAGGGTTCATGTCGTCGGGTCAATCGAGCTTCCTTTTCCACTGCACCTCTGGTCCTTCAATAGTACCACGCCTCGCAAGGATACGATCCGCGACAAAAAAATAAAATTTTACATACATTGATCCTATATTCCACAAGGGGATGTACATCAAGTCTAGATCAAACATAAATGTAAAATCCTAGGGCTAATACAACTCTTGCTGTAATAGTTAAATACAATCATGCCCACACAATAAAATGCATTTGACATGTTCAACGATCCAATCACACACAATAACCATAAGCTATAATAGTTGGGGCCTACAACCACAGAGTTAGCATATCTTACTATTATCCTGCCTAAATTATGTATGACATGTGCATAATTAAACTGAAAACCAAACACACAGAGGCAAACCCCAGCTCTGATACCAATTGTTGGTTGGTCCTAGGAAGATCGTACAGGTTCCACTGTACAAAAATTTTGTATAAGTCCGGAACCTTTCCTAACAACCTATTGTGTTCTTTAGAAATTAAATTCAGAATCACAAACGGAACTTAACATTATTGATTCCAAATTTAACTTATCTGTTCTTAATGGTTTAGACTTGGATAGTAAACGATGCTTAACATTATTGATCCAAATCCACCTATGTTATAAATTCAATTAAATATTAATTTCAAAAATTAGCTTCCAGGACTGCATGGCGAGGTACTAGGCATTCTTGGGTATGGGATCATCCACCACCGCCTAGACAAAGCCTTTTAAAGAAATCTAATATTTAATTTCCTTATATAACTCTAGATTTAACCAAATGGAACAATCGAATCACAAATTCGAAAAAACAAAACAAAACAAACACAACTTCAAATATCTAATCCGAAAATCTAGAATCACTAGCCTTTTGTGTTTGGAATTCATACAAAGAAAACTAGTATGATGCGGAAAACAATTACTAGTTATACCTTTCTTTGTAAGCAATAACCTCTTGATCTTCTACCGTATTCCTCTTCTTATCTTGGATGTTGTGTGGCAACGATCTACCGAGATGAGAACCACCAACACATTCCTTCTTGCAAGATTCGACCACCAACCTTCAAGCTCCAAGGGATGCAAGAGCAAAGCCTCCTTTCTCTCCTTCTTCTCCTAGCTAGAACCGGCCACCAAGGACTCCTCTTGTGCTGATGCCGCCGGCCACCAAGGAGGAAGAGAAAAGGAGAAGAGCAAGGAACTTATGGCCGACCACCACTAAGGAAGAGAGGAGAGGAAAATAGAATAGAGTTGTCTCTCATGAAGGCACCCCCTCTCTCTCTTTTATAATCCTTGGTCTTGGCAAATAAGGAAAATTTAAATAAAAACTTCCTTATTTTCTTTGCCATTAAAAGGAAAATTTAATTGATTAAAATCAATTTCAATCAATTTCCTTTTCTTAAATCATCATGGCTGGCCACCTCATAGCTCCAAGCAAGGAAAGTTTTAATAACACAAGAATTAAAACTTCCTAATTTGCTTTCGAAATTTTTAATAAAAATTTCTCTAATAATTTTTTCCTTCATGGTTGGTTATAAAAGAAAATTTTATAAATTAAAATCTCTCTATTAAAACGTGTGGATGATTTCCAAAAGGAAAGCTTTCTCTTAAATTGAATTCTTTCTTTCAATCTACAAATAAGGAAAGATATCAAATCTTTTCTTAATCTTTTATAGAAACTTATAAAAAAAATATTTAATTTTAAAACTCTCTTTTAAATCATGAACATGGTTACAAAGAAGGAAAGTTTTATCAAAAATTAAAATCTTCCTTTTAACTATAAATAAGGAAAGATATCAAATCTTTCACTTAATCTTTTGTAGAAAGCTATAAAAGGAAAATTTTAAATTTTAAACTCTCTCTTTTAATACCATGATATAGACATAAGAAAAGATTTTAAAATAAAATCCTTTTAATTTTATTAGGGTCGGCCACAACAAGCTTGGGCTCCAAGCTATCGCCGCCCCCCTCAACTTGACTCAACCCTTGGCTTGGCCGGCCCAAGCTTGGACTCCAAGATTGCTTGGCCGGCCACCTAAGGGTGGGTAGAAAGTGGGTATGCGGTGGGTATAATTCTCTATATACAAGAGGCTATGATAGGGATCGAGAGGAGGAATTAGTTTTGATCTCCTGATGAAATTAAGCTTCCCGTGTTCGCCCCGAACACCCAACTTAATTTCATCAATAATAATTCATACCACTAAATAATTTTTATTGAACTACCGCACCAATCCAAAATTACATTTTGGGCTCCTTCTTATCATGAGTGTGTTAGTCTCCCTGTGTTTAAGATGTTGAATCTCCACTAATTAAACAAGTTACTGACAACTCTTTTTAATTAATATCTTAGTCCTAGAGTAGTATCACTCAACCTTTTTGTCATGTCGGACTAAGTCCACCTGCAGGGTCTAACATGACAATCCTTATGAGCTCCTCTTGGGGACATTATCAACCTAGATTACTAGGACACAGTTTTCTTCTATAATCAACAACACACACTATAAATAATACCATTTCCCAACTTATCGGGCCTTTTGATTTATCAAGCTAAATCTCACCCTTTGATAAGTTAAAAAAAATGAATATTAAATATATGTGCTTATTATTATATTAGGATTAAGAGCACACGCTTCCATAATAACTAAGGTCTTGTTCTTTTATTAAGTCAGCACAAAAAGAACTTATCTTAAATGGTCCTGCTCAATACACTAAGAGTGTACTAGTGTAATTTTATAGTTAAGATAAACTAATACCAAATTACACTACGACTATTCCAATGGTTTGTTCCTATCCATCTTAGTCATGAGCTACTGTTTATAATTTATAAAATACTGATAACATGATCTTCTGTGTGTGACACCATACATAATGTTATCTACAATATAAATTAATTGAACAACTATACTTAGCATATAAATGCAGACATTTTTACCAATGTGATTCTTTATTTCAAAATAAATATTTACAAAAGCTAGGCTTTTAGTATACACTCTAACACCGTGTGCTTGTCTGAGTGTGCGCAGAGCTCAAATACCACCGGTTGAGTCACCGCTGTCCGTCAGCGGCACGTGGGGGTTCGTTCACACGGGCGCATATGATAAGAGTGTCTTAGTCGCCTCTTCGTCAACACCAGCAACAACATATCTGACCTTAGTCTGACTCAGATTCCGGACAGGATAAATTTGGCACCGTGTGTGGGAACTTTCTTCACCTATTCTAGAGTGTGAAGATGGAGGAGACCGGAAGAATCAATATGGCCATGACAGTAGGGGAATACGAACTGTTCAACGAGGCCAAGAGGCGGGCAACTTCCGAAAAATAGACCACCATTTCACGGCTGTGCAAGATTCCTATGATTTCCAAGGATGCTACTCTCGCCTCAGATAGAGGCTCCAAGATAAAATAGCCCGAGGATTTCTCTCCAACCTTATATCGAAAGCCGGGCCCAGACTATTACCACATGGGCCCGGATGATTACAATAACAAAGAGTAGCGATATGCCTCCATGGTAGAAAGCTCCCCGCCCAGGGACTCAAAGAAAGGGAAGGCCATAGTGCTCAGGGAGGAGCCCCGGGGGGAGCCTGATGAGCAAGTGCCCTTCTCTCCAAGGGTACTTGAAGAGAAGCTACCTAAGGGGTATAAGCCCCCGGCTATCGGAGAGTATGATGGTAGCAAAGATCCGAAGGATCATTTCCATAAGTTTAGGAACACTACACTGTTGTACCAATATAGAGACGCCATCAAGTGCCGAATGTTCTTGAACACTCTGTCCAGCTCAACACAAAAATGGTTTGATGGACTGCCGTCCATCACCTGTTTTCCTGGGCCATTTAGCTAGTAGCAGGAAGTACTAGAAGACAGACCACTGTCTCTTCTGTTGGGATCTAGCGCACTAAAGACGCAGAAACGCAGCGGAAAAATACTAGATCCTCTTATCCAACAGATCCATGCGAAGGGAAGAAACATTTTATGAAAACTATACTAAGCTATATGATAGGATTATACCTTTGTTGCGTGCCCTTCGCTATCCCGACAGCAACCTTTTTCTCTAGATCCAGATCTCAGCACGTTCAAGTGTCCGTGCTCTATGGTATCCACATGAACAAGCCTTGTCTTTGCTTGTCTCACAAACAAAGCAAGATGAAGAAGAAATAACAAGGTTGTGCTAGTAACCACAATGTTAATTTCGGCCAAGAGGGGAAGGAGGAAGAAGAAGAATGCCAAGGGTCTCAACACTTGTTCATCTCCTCAAAATTATCATCCAAATGATATTTATAACCATCCCATGGTATACCAAGAGTCTCCACCCTTTCATCTTCTAATCTAATGGCTCAAAATCAACCATTCAATCCAATGGTTCAATTTTGACCATTCAACTTCCTTGGTGAACTCAAGTTCACCCAATGAGTCCAACCCATTGATTCTCAAGCAACTTGACTCAATCCAACAATTGGATCCCTTTGAGTCTAACTCAATGAGTCAAATTCGGATTACACTTAATCCATTGATTCATCACATGAACCCATCTCCATATCAACTTGTTCTTTGTGTGTGCCCCTATAGCCTCTCGTAACATTGGCAATGTACCCAAATCAACATTTGCGATACATAAACAATGAGTAACATCTAGCAAGGCATCATTGCTACCCAAGTGACGAGAAAGTCGAGATTCGACCTAACCTGTCCGTGGCTATCATCATGTATGACTTGGTCCTTCTATCCTTGATATCTAGATTGGTCAATGAGGTATAGATCATGTCATCTTCTTATCAATCTTTGTGTTTCATGATCTCTAAGTAGAAACACTTAATCAAATAAGCTCAATATCTCATATTGACTTATTTACGCATGGTCATGCTTTCTTTTGTCCTATTAATCAAGGGACCCACAAATATCGCTTCCGTCATATGGAGGGATAGATCCCATCTACATCACTCACATCCCTTCGCATAATTCATTGTATACCCAGTGATCGACTTTATAGTCCACACTGTTACGGGTGACGTTTGACGATACCAAAGTATACAACTCCTTATGTAGGGAACCGTAGTGACTTCCGGTCTAAGGACTATTCATACCAATAGTCACATGAGAATATTTATGATACTCATACAATGATCCATGAAACATTCTCATGGCGGATCAATCAGTATATATTCTCTAATATATACCCAGGTGTCAACTTGATATCTCATATCCATGACTTATGAGATCAAGTCATCCGCTGACCTACATGCTAGTCTCAATGCATTAATATTGTCCTTGTATATTAATGCTCTACTGAGAATAGTTAAGAGTAGTGTTCTCTATAATATCTCACTATCAATTCAACAAATTGATATATTGTAGATAATAACCTACCACCCAAGGACATTATTATATTTATTCAATCAACACTAAACTGTAATAAATAGAATAACCAATTTTGTCCTTTTATTAATAATGATATATGATACAAAATGAGCCCTTCACAATCATATCATAATTGGTACTAGGGCTAATACTAACAATCTTCCATTAGCACTAGTGTCAATCTCTGAGGTATCTAATACCCATTGACCTAGTGTAACCATTATACTTTTCCTGTGCCAAAGCCTTGGTTAAGGTATCTGTAATGTTAGCATCAGTTGAGACTCTGCATATCATCATATCTCATATATCGATGATCCCTCAAATCGCTGTAGTATCTAATACCTAAGACCACCATTTAAGTACAATACATGCCCTAACTGTGATCTAGAATCATCCTTGTCAATTTGGAAGCTTACACCACTGTAACCTTTTACAGCAACAGCTGTAACCCTTTACAGCAACAGCTGTAACCCTTTACAGTAAGCTCTTCATCACCTCCAAATATAAAGAAATAATCTTGAGTCATTCTCAAGTACTTAATTATATTCTTGACTGCTGTCCAGTGACCTTCACCTGGATCTGATTGGTATCTGTTCATCATGCTTAACACATATAAGACATCTGGACGAGCACAAAGCATGACGTACATAATAGACCCTATAGCAGATGCATAAGGAATCTGATCCATGTGGTCCCTTTCTACCTTAGAGGAAGGACATTGAGTCTTCGAAAGACTCACACCATGTGACATAGGTAGGAATCCCTTCTTGGAATTCTCCATAGTAAAACGTTTAAGTACCTTGTCAATGTACGTACTCTGACTTAGGCTAAGCAATCTTTTAGATCTATCTCTATAGATCTTAAGGCCTAAAATATAGGCTGCTTCACCTAGGTATTTCATTGAAAAATAATTTCCAAGCCAAGTCTTCACTGACTGAAGAGTAGGGATATTATTTCCAATGAGAAGTATGTCATCTACATACAATATGAGAAAGATGATTGTGCTCCCACTAACCTTCTTGTAGGCACAAGGTTCATCTTCATTCTTAATGAAACCAAACATTTTGATCGCATCATCGAATCAAAGATTCCAGCTTCTAGAAGCTTGCTTCAATCCATAAATAGATCTTTACAACTTACAAACCTTTCCAGCATGCTCTGGATCTACAAAACCCTCAGGTTGTGTCATGTACACATCCTCGAGCAGATTTTCATTAAGAAATACGATTTTGAGACATCCATCTGCCAGATATCATAATCATAGTAAGCAGCAATAGCAAGCATGATCCGAATGGACTTGAGCATCGCAACTGGTGAAAAGGTTTCATCATAGTCTATACCATGAATCTGCTTGAATCCTTTAGCCACCAATCTACCTTTATAGGTATGCATATTTCCATCCATGTCAGTCTTCACCTTAAAGACCCACTTACACCCAATGAGTTTGATCCCTTCTGGTGGATCAACCAAAGTCTATACTTGGTTAGTGTACATGGATTCCATCTCGGATCTCATGGCCTCTAGCCATTTATTAGAATTTGGGCCCTGTACAGCTTCCTGATAAGATGTAGGCTCATTGAGACCAATAAGCTCCATATCACCGTGGTCAGATAAGAGAAATGAATATCTCTCAGGTTGACGATAGAGTTATTGGATTATAAATTGTCAACCAACGTACCAGAACAGATTACTTCCCTATTATTCTTGATAACAACTTTGTTATCAAAAGAGATAAAATATCAAGTTCTTTGATAGTTTAGAAACTGAAATCAAGTTCTTTCTAAACGTGGTACGTAAAGATAATTTCTCAAAATCCATATTTTATTCCTATCAAAGGATAAGCATCTCCCAATGCAACAATTGCTACTTTTGCAGTAGTGCCCATGTAGACAGTGTTTTCCCTTTCATATAGTTATCGAGTTTCCTGGAACCCTGCAATGAATTACCGACATAATTAGTGGCTCCTATATCTACACACCAGGTACCGATAGATAACACCACTAAACATGTATTAACTAATGAATAAAATACACCTCTATTGTTCTTAGTTCTGAGAGGATAGTCCACCTTAATATCCAAGTCTTATTTCCAATCATTATAATTGGGACTACTAAATCTATTCTATAGTATAACAGCTAGGGGATTGACAAACATTTGAAATCATAAAAATATTTGGTCAAGACCAACACCTTAAAAATCCCCATGATTTTTGTATGCCATGTTAGTGTGGACGTATACAAATTCAAACTTTAAGAAGAGATTTTATCCATTAATTTTATCTCATCAACCTAACTTTATGACAAATAAAATTAATAGTTGGTCTGACTTTGATCAAATATTTGGTCAAAACTTTGAATTTAAAATAATATTGATTCCTCAAAACAATGTCATTTAAATTCACCAACCCCTCAAACACCGGGAATTATGCATGCCACGTTAGTGTGGATGTATACAAATTCAAACATTTGTAAGAGGAGGGTCTTACCCATTAATTATCTTGTCAAACTTAAATTACCTCAAACACCATGAATTTTGTATGCCACGTTAGTGTGGACGTATACAAATTCATTTGTTTGTAAGAGGAGGTTTTACCCATTTTATTTTGTCAACCTAACTTTATGACAAAATTACCTCAAACACCATGAATTTTGTATGCCACGTTAGTGTGGACGTATACAAATTCAAACATTTGTAAGAGGAGGGTCTTACCTAGCATTATGACAAATTAATAGTTGATATTCCTTTGGTCCCGCAAAACAATAGCAGTGACTCCGTTGGGGAGGATACTATTGAATGCGTCTAAGTGTATACCATTATTTGATACTTAGTCATTAAATATGATTATGCTCCTTCAGTTGGAGAAGATCACACGCTCCTAAATAATTTCCTATAACCATCCATAACCATAAAGGAAGTTTGATCTAGTGATCCGCAACAAACCCATCCATTGTGGAGGGAGGCACTCAGAGCCAACACGCAAGCTTGTTGCATCACTTACAAGCCAGTAATGGAGACCGTGGAATTTATTTAAAAATTCCTCTCCCACTTAGTTATTTAAGCTGAGGAATTTTAACCTACTTTGCACACATCAAACACATTACAGTAAATAAAAGCAATAAATATGGAAATTAATTTTTCAACTATTATAGCTTCTTCCATCACTGTTCTTCGTGTGTTCCAACCCTGGCTGCTGCCATCTTTAGCCACTGCCATCGGGTCCATGTCATCGGGTCCATCGAGCTTCCTTTTCTGCTGCGCCTCTGGTCCTCCAATAGCACCACGCTTCACAAGGATACGATCCACGACAAAAATAGAATTTTACATATATCGATCCTATATTCCACAAAAGAATGTACATGTATTCTAGATCGAACAAAGAATAAAATTCTAAAATTAATACAGCTCCTGCTGTATTTGATACATACAATCATGCACACACAAAATAATGCCCTTGACATGTCCAAGGGTCCAATCACTCACAACATCTATAAGCCATAATAGTTGGAGCTTGCAACCACAAAGTTAACATATCCTACTATTATCCTGCCTAAATTATATATGACATGTGCATAACTAAATCAAAAACCAAACACACAGAGGCAAACCTTAGCTCTGATACCAATTGTTGGTTGGTCCTAGGAAGATCGTACCGGTTCCACTGTACAAAAATTTTGTGCAAGTGTCGAACCTTTACTAAACAACCTATTGTGTTCTTTAGAAATTAAATTAGGAATCACAAACGGAACCTAATATTATTGATTCTAAATTTAACTTATATGTTCTTAATGGTTTAGATTTGGATCGCAAGCGGAATTTAACAATATTGATCCAAATCCACCTATGTTATAAAGTTGATTAAATATTTATTTCTAAAATTGGCTCCCAGGTCAAACATGGCGAGACACTAGGCCTTCTTGGGTATAGGATCATCCACCACTGCCTCGACAAAGCCTTTAATAGAAATTCAATATTTAATTTCCTAAAATAACTTTAGGTTTAACCGAAAAGAACAATTGAATCACAAATCTGAAAAACAAAACAAAAGAAACACAACTTCGAAACAAATCCGAAACTCTAGAATCATATGCCTCTTGTGTTTGGAATTCGTACAAAGAAGAACTAGCATGATGCGGAAAATAATTACTAGTTATACTTCTTCTTTATATGCTAATAACCTCGAGATCTTCTGCCGTATTCCTCGCCTCCTCTTGGACGTCGTGTGGGCGATGATCCTCCAAGATGAACACCACCCAAAAGCTTCTTCCTCCTCTTAAAATCCGGCCACCACCACCTCAAAGAAATAAGAGAGCAAGGGGAAAAGAGAGGGAGAGAGGGCCGGCCACAAGAGAGAGCTCCAACAAGAGAATAAGAATTGATTCAATCCCTACTTCTCCTTTTCTTCTCCTTCTCTTTGTATCCGGCCATACAAAACAACCACAAGAGGTGGTCGGCCCTAGCATGAAAAGAAGCAAGGGACGACCCTTAGGAGAAGACTAGAGAGAAGAGATAAAAGAATAGATTAATTCATGAGGCCTCTCCTCCCCTTCTTTTATAATACTTGCCCAAGGCAAATAAGGAAAAGATTTTTACAAAAATTAAAATCTTCCTCTTGTTTTTCCTTTTCCCCTTTTATTTTTCCTTTTGTTTCCCTTGATTGATTTAATCAATGATTGAATCATTGATTGGATGATTGGCCGGCCCCTTGCTTGGGCACCAAGCAAGGGTGGCCGGCCCTTTAAAGGAAAGAAATAATCTTGTAAAAAATTTTATAAGCAAAGAAGTAAAGCTCTTATAAAATTTTACAAGCTCTCTTTTAATTTCCTAATGTGGATGTTAAAAAAGGAAAGTTTTTAAAAATTAAAACCAAGTTTTAAATTTTAAAAACTTCTCTTCTAAAATTTTCCTTTTTAACATGGTTACAAAAATAGAAAGTTTCAAATTTAAAACTTCTCTTCCTCTTTTTTTTTCAATAACCATAAGGATGGTTAAAAAAGAAAAGTTTTAAAACTTTTAAACTTTCTTTTATACCTTGTGGCCTAATTCAAATAAGGAAAGTTTTGTAAATTTAAAATCCTTCTTTTAAACTTGTAGTTTATCTACAAAGAGAAGATTTTAAAAATTCAAAACACCACTCCTAGTTTGAATTATAGTGGCCGTCCCCTTCTTGCTTGAGCACCAAGCAAAGGGCTGACCCCCTTTGAGAAGTAAGTGGCCGACCCCTATGGCTTGGTCACCAAGCCATGGGCCGGCCCCCTCTTGGACACCAAGATGGGTTTTTCATGAGTGGATTTAAGGCTTCATTGAGGCTACGACAGGGACCTAGAGGAGAAATTGGTTTTGACCTTCCGACAAGCTTGAGTATCCCGTGTTCGCCCTGAACACACAACTCAAGTTCATCAATAATAACTCATTCCACTAGAGAGTTATTATTGCACTACCGCACCAATCCCAAATTACATTATGGGCTCCTTCTTATCATGGGTGTGTTAGTCTCCCTGTGTTTAAGATATTGAATGTCCATTAATTTAATTGAGTTACTGACAACTCACTATAATTAATGTCTTAGTCCAAGAGTAGTACCACTCAACCTCATTGTCATGTCAGACTAAATCCACTTGCAGGGTTTAACATGACAATCCTTATGAGCTCCTCTTGGGGGCATTCTCAACCTAGATTACTAGGACACAGTTTCCTTCTATAATCAACAACACAACTATAAGTAATATCATTTCCCAACTTATCGGGCCTATTGATTTATCGAGCTAAATCTCACCCTTTGATAAGTTAAAGAAATAAATACTAAATATATGTGCTTGTTATTATATTAGAATTAAGAGCACACACTTCCATAATAACTAAGGTGTTGTTCTTTTATCAAGTCAGTATAAAAAGATCTTACCTTAAATGGTCCTGCTCAGTACACTCAAAGTGTACTAGTGTAATTTATCAGTCAAGATAAACTAACACCTAAATACACTACGACTATTCTAATGGGTTGCTCCTTTCCATCTTAGTCGTGAGCTACTGTTTATAATTTATAAAGAACCGAGATAACATGATCTTCTGTATGTGACACCACACACCATGTTATCTACAATATAAATTAATTGAACAACTACACTTAGCATAAATGTAGACATTTTTGACCAATGTGATTCTTTATTTCAAAACAAATGTTTACAAAAGCTAGGCTTTTAGTATAAACTCTAACACGTAAGCCTCACAACCTCAAATCTTCATAAAAGACATATTGGTGCTCTTCCCTATCCATATCGTATATGGTATCTTTATGACGACCTTGGATGGAACTCGGTTAAATGTTAAAGCGGTTGTCTCTAGAGCATGTCCCCATAAGGAAATAGGAATATTTGCATGATTTATCATCGATCGTACCATATCTAATAAAGTGCGGTTCCTCCTTTCTGATACACCATTCCATTGCGGTGTTCCAGGTGGAGTGAGTTGAGATATGATCTCACACTCAACGAGATGGTCATGAAACTCTTGGCTAAGGTATTCCCCACCTCGATCTGATTGAAGCATCTTTATACTCTTACCATGTTGGTTTTGTACTTCATTCTTGAATTCTTTAAACTTTTCAAAGGATTCTGACTTGTGTCGCATCAGATATACATAGCCAAATCTACTGAAATCATCAGTGAAGGTAATGAAGTAATGATAGCCTCCTCTAGCTGCTACTCTGAATGGGCCACATACATTAGTATGTATGAGTCCTAACAGATCATTAGCCCTTTCTCCATGTCCACTAAATGGAGTCTTTGTCATCTTGCCTCGAAGACAAGATTCGCATGCCTCATATGATTCAAAATCAAATGAGTCCAAAAGTCCATCCTTATGGAGTTGGGATATGCGACTCTCATTTATGTAACCTAAGTGACAATGCCAGAGATATGTTTAGTTCAAATCATTAGATTTGAACTGCTTGGTATTAATGTTATAGATTGGGTTTTCAAAGTCAAGAACATAGAGTCCATTTATCAGAGGTGCACTACAATAAAATATATTATTTAAATAAATAGAACAACATTTGTCCTTTATTATAAATGAGAACCCCTTCTTGTCTAAACAAGAAACAGAGATTATGTTTTTGGTTAAAGCAGGCACATAACAACACTCTTCAAGTTCTAAAACAAGCCCAGTGGGAAAAGATAAAGAGTAGGTTCCTACGGCGACGGTGGCAACTCTTGCACCATTTCCTACTCATAGGTCCACTTCGCCCTTTGCCAATAATCTACTATTTCTTAGCCCCGCACATTAGTACAAATGTGAGACGCACATCCGGTATCTAATACCCATGAAGAAGAAATAGATAGATTGACTTCTATAACATATGTATATACCTGAGGCAGAAGTCTCACTTCTCTTCCGTTTCAGTTCCTCTAGGTATCCCTTGCAGTTCCTCTTCTAGTGTCCGGTCTCACCGCATTGGAAGAAGGTTCCTTCCTTAGCAACCCCACCTTTGGGTTTCAGTGCATGAGCCTTGCCCTTGCCTTTGGCTTGAGTCTTACCCTTACCTTTAGGCTTTCACTTGCCTTTGCCTTTAGACACCATCAAAATGGAACCTGGTTTTGCCTTCTTAAGGTTGAGTTCAGCAGTTCTCATCATGCTTAACATTTCAAGTAGTGGTTTCTCAATTTCATTCATGTTGTAGTTCATGACGAATTGACTATAACTATCGGGCAATGGCTGTAAGATAAGATCAGTGTCCAATTCTTGGCCTAGTGGAAATCCCAACCTTTGTAGATTCTCCACATACCTGATCATTTTGAGCATATATGGCCCAACAGGACTTCCTTCTTGCATTCTGCTTAGAAACAGTTCTTTGGAGATCTCAAATCTCTCATGCCTTACTTGTCCTTGATACAATTGTCTAAGATGTTCAACTATATCATAAGCATCCATGTTCTTATATTGCTTCTGAAGCTGAGGGTTCATGGTGGCGAGCATCAGGAATGACACATCTAATGCATCATCTTGATGCTTCTTATAAGCATCCCTATCAGCTCTAGTGGCAGTAGCAAGGGGTTCTTCAGGAATAGGCTGCTCTAGGACGTATAGTTTTTATTCTTGTTTGAGAACTATTCTCAAGTTTCTGTTGGGTTTTTCGGGCCGCGAAAACCGCGTTTTCGCGTCGCGGAAACCCCAAATCACCCTAGCCAACGGATCTCGTGCGAAGAAAAGATTTAAAAACAAAAAATTACGAGTATGAGTTTCTCCTTAGATCTACTCCTAGATCTACATGAAAAGAGTTATACCTTTGAAGCGAAGCCCTTCGCGTTCCTGCTCGTCCAAACGGTGCCGGATCTCAAGAGTATCAAGATAGATACTCCTCTAGAAGTATCCACACTGACAACTTAGGTGGAGAAGACCTAAACAAAGGTGTGCTAGCACCTTGATAGGTCACGCCAAGAAGAGGAGAGGGAGAGGAAGAGAGCTCCAAGAGGAAGAAGAAGGAATAATGCACTTGAATGAGGAAAATCAATTTTATTTCCATTCAAAAGTGGCCAACCACTTTCAAGTTGTGTAACTCCCAAAAAATTGCATTAAGTGCAATTAATGTGAAGCTATTAAAGAAAATGGCTTTGTAACTTCCATGAGGTGGCACCCATGATGATGTGGAGTAACATCATTGGTCCACATCAATGCCAACTCACAATGAGGTGGCATAAAGTCAAGTCAAACTAGACTTTTAATCTTCCTCTCAAGTCAAGTCAAACTTGACCAAATCTCTTCCATGGTTGATTTAATCTAACCATTTGATTCAAGCCAACTTAATATAATGAATCTAATTCATTAAATTAAGTTGATTTAATGAGTCATAATCAAAATTAGACTCATTGAATACATGAATCCACTTGAGTCCAACTCAAGTTAGCCCAAGTAGGATTACTCTTAATCCAATTTGATTCATCAAATGAATCTAATCCTCTTGGTTCATCATATGAACCTAATCTCTATCTAATTGTCCTAAGTGTGTGACCGTATAGGTTCTTGTAACGTTGGCAATGCCATAAACTCATTTAGGAGCATAAGTAATCAGCGGTATCTAGCAACACATCATTACTACCGAAGTTACAAGTATGTTGAGATCCAACATCACCTTGTGACTACTAATTGTGACTCCTCACAATATATGACAAGTGTCCTTCTATCCTAGACATCTAGATTGGTCAATGTGAGGCATAGACCGTGTCATCCTCTGACCAATCTAAATCTTGAACTCCAAGTAGACTCACTAAATCAAATGAGCTCAATATCCTATATTGACTCATTTGGGTATGGCCATGCACTTCGTGGTCTCACTCTATCAAGAATACCGATGTCTCTCCCGTCATATAGGAGGGATAGATCCCATCTACATCACTCACATCCCTCTGTATAATTTGTTATATACCCAGTAATTGCCTTTATAGTCCACCCAGTTACAGGTGACGTTTGACGAAACCAAAGTACATAACTCCTTATGTAGGGATCTATGGTGACTTCAGGTCTAAGGACTAGTAGTCATACTAATAGCCACATGAGAAAGTATATGACACTCATATAACGATCCATGATACTTTCTCATGGCGGGTCATTCAGTATACATTCTCTAATGTATACCCATGTGTCAACTTGATATCTCTATATCCATGACTTGTGAGATCAAGTCATCGAGTTGACCTACATGCTAATCTTATTGCATTAACATTGTCCCTGAATGTTAATACTTGACTAGGAATGATTAAGAGTAGTGTTCCCTATATCATCTCACTATCGGTTCAACTAACCGATTGATATAGGTGAGAACCGTCTACTCAAGGACGTTATTATACTTAGTTTATTTGGCACCAATACAAGTAAGTATAATAACCAAAAACCAAATGCCTTTATTTATATAGAATATGATACAATAAGTCCAAAATACAATCATCAAATGATTGGCTCTAGGGCTCTAGCTAACAATCTCCCACTAGCACTAGTGCCAATCAGTGTAGGCTCTAAGCCCAAATGACCTAGTGTGACCATCATGCTTCTTCCGTGCCTTGGTCAAGGGATCTGCGATGTTAGCCTCTGTAGGTACTCTGCAAATCTTCACATCTCCTCTCTCGATGATCTCTCGAATGAGATGGAAGCGCCGTAGTATGTGTTTGGTCCGCTGGTGTGAGCGAGGTTCCTTCGCCTGTGCTATAGCTCCATTGTTGTCACAATAGAGCTCAATGGGGTCAGCAATGCTAGGAACCACCCCAAGTTCAGTGATGAACTTGCGGATCCAAACTGCCTCCTTTGCTACCTCTGATGCAGCAATGTACTCGGCTTCTGTTGTAGAATCAGCCTCTGTATCCTGCTTCGAACTCTTCCAGGTGACCACCATTAATGCATACGAACCACATTGCGATCTATAGTCATCACGGTGGGTCGAAGCTAGCATCTTTGTAGACTTTACTGGCTCATCATTGCCTCCATATATCAAGAAATATTCTTTAGTCCTTCTTAAGTACTTAAGAATATTCTTGACCGCTATCGATGACTTTCACCTGGATCGGAGGTATCTGCTCGTCATGCTCAAAGCATACGAGACATCAGGTCGAGTACATAGCATGGCGTACATGATCGATCCTATGGCTGAGGCATAGGGATCTGATCCATGCGGTCTCTCTCCTCTCTAGAAGAAGGCCCTTGAGTCTTGAAAGACTCGCGGAAATCTCTTCTTGGAGTCTGCATGGAAAACCGTGGAGTACCTTGTCAATGTATGTACTCGACTTGGGCCAAGTAATCTCTTAGATCTATCTCTATAGATCTGTATCCCTAGAATGCGGGATGCCTCACCTAAGTCCTTCGTTGAGAAGCAACTCCCTAGCCATGTTTTGAAGCATATGGATGTCCTTCCCAATGAGTAATATGTCATCCACATACAATATGAGGAAGACAACTATATCCTACAACCTTCTTGTAGACACAAGGCTCATCTTCGTTCTTGATGAAACCAAAAGCGTTTGATTGCATCATCGAATCGAAGATTCTAGCTCGAGAAGGTTGCTTTAGTCCATAAATGGACCTATGCAGCTTGCATACTCTTGTGGATCTACAAAACCCTCGGGTTGTGTCATGTACACATCCTTGATTCAGAAAAGCGGTTTTGACATCCATCGGCATATCTCATAGTCATGGTATCTTTGCAATAGCAAGCATGATCCGATGGACTTAAACATCGCTCTGGAGAAAGGTTTCATCATAGTCAATACCATGAATCTGCTTGAAACCTTTAGCTACTAAGCGACCCTTATAGATAAGTCCATCCATGTCGGTCTTTCTCTTAAAGACCCACATACACCCAATGGGTTTTATCCTTCGTGTGGATCAACCAAAGTCCATACTTGGTTGGTGTACATGGATTCCATCTCGGATCTCATGGCCTCTAGCCATTTCGAAATCTGGTCTCATCACGACTTCGATGGGTGGTAGGCTCATCCTCTATGAGCACAACGTCATCATGGTCGACAAGAGAAATGAGTATCTCTAGACCTGCGAAGAGGTATGTCTACTTGAACTGGTTGTTGTTCCTCAACTCCTTGTGGAATAACATCATCCACAACACTTTGTGGTTCCAGTTCAATTTCCATCGAGGCAGTGCTATTGTTTGCATCTTGAACTTCTTCAAGACTCCCACTAGTCTTTCTAGAACCAAAGTCCCTTTCTAGAAAGATTCCAGTCGGGAATGTGAAGTAATATCCCTTAGTTTCCTTGGGATATCCAATAAAGTAGCACTTGTTGGATTTGGGTCCTAATTTGTCTGAGACTTGACGTCGACGTAAGCCTCACATCCCCAAATCCTCATGAAAGACACCATATCCTATATGGTGTCTTTATCACGGCCTTGGATGGAACTCGGTTGAGTATAAAAGCTGCCGTGTCTAGAGCATAGACCCAAAGGTATGTCGGAAGATCTGTGTGACTCATCATCGATCGTACCATATCTAATAGGGTACGATTCCTCCTTTCGGATACACCATACACCTGGGCATCTCTCCCAGTCCATATCCTATATGGTGTCTTTATCACGGCCTTGGATGGAACTCGGTTGAGTATAAAAGCTGCCGTGTCTAGAGCATAGCCCCAAAGGTATGTCGGAAGATTTGTGTGACTCATCATCGATCGTACCATATCTAATAGGGTACGATTCCTCCTTTCGGATACACCATTTCACTGTGGTGTTCCAGGAGGAGTAAGTTGGGATAGGATCCCACACTCTGCTAGATAGTCACGAAACTCATGGCTAAGGTATTCTCTACCTCGATCTTAATAGCTGGTTCTGTACTTCATTCTTGAATTCTTTGAACTTTTCAAAGGATTCAGACTTATGTATCATCAAGTACACATAACCATATCTACTGAAGTCATCAGAAATGTGATGAAGTATCTATAACCGCCTCTAGCAGCACATCACTATGTATGAGTCCTAACAAATCAGTTGCTCTCTCACTGTGCCCACTAAAGGAGTCTTGGTCATCTTGCCTCGTAGGCATGACTCGCATATCTCATATGATTCAAAATCAAATGAGTCAACAAACCATCCTTATGGGATAGCGCTTGTCATTTATATGACCTGAGGTAGGTTTGGTTCATGTCATTGACTTGAACCTCTTGGTACGTTATAGATATGGCTCTCAAGGTCTAGAATATAGAGTCCGTTTATCGAGGTGCACTACAATAGAACATATCGTTTAAATAGGCGGAACAACATTTGTTCATTATAGTAACGAGAAACCTTTCTTGAAAAAGATATAATGTTCTTAGTTAATGCATGCACATAACAACAATCGACTAACTCTAGTACAAGCCGGAGGGCAGAGATAGAAAGTAAGTCTCTACAGCCTATTTCTCAGCGCCTGCACATCAGTACAAATGTGAGAAGCACATCCAGATCTAATACCCATGATGTAGAAATAGATAGATTGACTTCTATAACATATATACCTGAAGTGGAAGTCTCACCGCTTCTTCTTAAGATCCTCCAAGTATACCTTGCGGTTCCTCTTCTAGTGCCCGGTCTGACCGCAGTTGCCCTTGGCTTGAGACTTTCCCTTGCCTTTGGGCTTGCCCTTGCCCTTATGTTTCATCAGAACAATGTTGGGCTTAGCCTTCTTAAGATTTAGCTCAGCAGTTCTTAATGGCTTGTCAATCTCATTCATATTGTAGTTTAGAACGAATTATCTGGCAAGGATTGCAAGATCAAGTCAGCTCTTGGCCAAGAGGAACCCCAACCTTTGTAGGTTCTCTATGTACCCAATCATTTTGAGTACATATGGGCCTATCCCTTGAGATCTCAAATCTCTCATGCCTCGCTTGACCTTGATATAGTTAACGAAGATGTTCAACCATATCGTAGTGCCCATTAACTCGTGTTGCTTCTGAAGCATCTCGGTCAGCTCGCGGGGCAGTGGCAGGAGGAGCCTCCGGAATGGGCTGCACCAGAACGTACAGTTTACGTTCTTGGGTGAAAACTATTCTCAGGTTCCTTTACCAGTCCAGGAAGTTTGCTCCGTTAAGCTTGTCCTTCTCGAGGACAGATTGCTGGGAGAAGGAGTTCGTGTTCGACGTCATGGCAATTCTACAACAGAAATAAATGTAGAAATAAGTATCATATTCTCAATCATTTAATTAAGCCTTTAACTAAATGATGCTCCCACTGAATTCTATAATTTATGTGGGACAAGATCCATATCATACTAACCCTTGAGTTAGCTTTGGCTAATATGCCTAAGACTTAGTATGATCGGTAGGTAACGATTACCAATTACATCTCTATGCAACTCTTGTTTATAGAATCAAAATCCGCATTTATATTAAAACTCGAGTTAGCTTTGGCTAATACGCCCGAGAGTTAATATATATGTGATTTTGACCTAACTTTCCAACCGTTGGAAGAATGCCTATAGTTTTACTCGATCCAACCGAGTGAACTAGGAATACTCAATCTAATTGAGTTGTACTCACCCATGCGTTGATAGGCGGGACCAAGATTGTCCCTCCGTACCCTACCAAGATAGTATGTGTTGCTCTGCTTTGGCAGATTCAACAACTATATGCGATCGAGGTAGTGGTAGGTATCACGGCATGGTAGGCATTACGAGTTGACGCGGTTTTAGATCTAATCTAAACGATGATGCGTATCATATACTCGATAGATCTAATCTAATCGAAGGGTGCATCATGTGCACGACTTAGATCTAATCTAATCGCTAGGCACTAATTAACTACTTAATTAAACATGCATCACATACATATAAGCAATTAATTAAATTATTTTGTGATTGTGTCATGGCCCTACTACGATCTTCTCAAGCCAATGAGAAGATCGAATGGTCAACAGCTTCTCAAGCTCCTTCCTTTGACCACCTTGTGTTGCTCGCCCCCTTGTAACTCCGTCTCGTGTGGACCTTCCACCACTTCAAAATTTACATTACAATTTTGAAACATTACATTATAAATCTAATTTACAACCAGAATATAAGAGAAAGGCACCACGCGAATAAAATAAAAAAATATCACATACGTCACGTAGTCGACAATTACAATCAATCCAAATCAATCTTTTGGGCCATGACTATCACAAAAAATAATATATAATTCAAATTTATTTATTTTTCATAATTTTCTGTAATTTTCATAATCTTACAGATTTTATGAGTAAATTTTTCCCGGCGGTCCCGATTAGCGATTTCGGGCGCAATCACGAAGCAAATCCCCTTGCGGGGTTAGGGGTAGTACCCCTACCCGCGATCTAACCATCGCGAGTTGCTCCTAAGCGATCCAAGAGCGCCTTAGCATGCTGTCCCAAAAGATTTTGGGTCGAAACATTACCGTTTTTGGAAACACTTCTCGGTAGTCGAAGCCTACAAGTGCCGAAACACTTGTGGTTCACTTCTACGAGAAAATTACCCATTAAAATTATAAAAACATGAATTTACAGAAAGTTTACAGATCTATATTTTTCATAAAAATATGAATCTAAACTCGTACTTGCTTCGCACGTGGCTCTGATACCACTGTTGGGTTTTTCGGGCCGCGAAAACCGCGTTTTCGCATCGCGGAAACCCCGAATCACCCTAGCCAACGGATCTCGTGCGAAGAAAAGATTTAAAAACAAAAATTACGAGTATGAGTTTCTCCTTAGATCTACTCCTAGATCTACATGAAAAGAGTTATACCTTTGAAGCGAAGTCCTTCGCGTTCCCGCTCATCCAAACGGTGCCGGATCTCAAGAGTATCAAGATAGATACTCCTCTAGAAGTATCCACACGGAAAACTTAGGTGGAGAAGACCTAAACAAAGGTGTGCTAGCACCTTGATAGGTCACGGCAAGAAGAGGAGAGGGAGAGGAAGAGAGCTCCAAGAGGAAGAAGAAGGAATAATGCACTTGAATGAGGAAAATCAATTTTATTTCCATTCAAAAGTGGCCGACCACTTTCAAGTTGTGTAACTCCCAAAAAATTGCATTAAGTGCAATTAATGTGAAGCTATTAAAGAAAATGGCTTTGTAACTTCCATGAGGTGGCACCCATGATGATGTGGAGTAACATCATTGGTCCACATCAATGCCAACTCACAATGAGGTGGCATAAAGTCAAGTCAAACTTGACTTTTAATCTTCCTCTCAAGTCAAGTCAAACTTGACCAAATCTCTTCCATGGTTGATCTAATCTAACCATTTGATTCAAGCCAACTTAATATAATGAATCTAATTCATTAAATTAAGTTGATTTAATGAGTCATAATCAAAATTAGACTCATTGAATACATGAATCCACTTGAGTCCAACTCAAGTTAGCCCAATTAGGATTACTCTTAATCCTATTTGATTCATCAAATGAATCTAATCCTCTTGGTTCATCATATGAACCTAATCTCTATCTAATTGTCCTAAGTGTGTGACCCTATAGGTTCTTGTAACGTTGGCAATGCCATAAACTCATTTAGGAGAATAAGTAATGAGCGGTATCTAGCAACATATCATTACTACCCAAGTTACAAGAATGTTTAGATCCAACATCACCTTGTGACTACTAATTGTGACTCCTCACAATATATGACAAGTGTCCTTCTATCCTAGACATCTAGATTGGTCAATGTGAGGCATAGACCGTGTCATCCTCTGACCAATCTAAATCTTGAACTCCAAGTAGACTCACTAAATCAAATGAGCTCAATATCCTATATTGACTCATTTGGGCATGGCCATGCACTTTGTGGTCTCACTCTATCAAGAATACCGATGTCTCTCCCGTCATATAGGAGGGATAGATCCCATCTACATCACTCACATCCCTCTGCATAATTTGTTATATATCCAGTAATCGCCTTTATAGTCCACAGATTTGTTTGAGCGAAAAAGTACATAACTCCCTGTAGGGATCTATGGTGACTTCAGGTCTAAGGACTAGTAGTCATACTAATAGCCACATGAGAAGTATACACTACATGATCCTTGATACTTTCTCATGGCGGGTCATTCAGTATACATTCTCTAATGTATACCCATGTGTCAACTTGATATCTCTATATCCATGACTTGTGAGATCAAGTCATCGAGTTGAACTACATGCTAATCTTATTGCATTAACATTGTCCCTGAATGTTAATACTTGACTAGGAATGATTAAGAGTAGTGTTCCCTATATCATCTCACTATCGGTTCAACTAACCGATTGATATAGGTGAGAACCGTCTACTCAAGGACATTATTATACTTAGTTTATTTGGCACCAATACAAGTAAGTATAATAACCAAAATCCAAATGCCTTTATTTATATAGAATATGATACAATAAGTCCAAAATACAATCATCAAATGATTGACTCTAGGGCTCTAGCTAACAGTTTCTATACCAGTCCAGGAAATTAGCTCCATTGAGTTTGTCCTTATCAAGGACAGATCACATAGAAAGGGTATTCGATGTACCTGACGACATTGTAATCTACAACAGAATAATGCAGAACTTAGTATCATATATTGATCATTTAATTAGGACTTTAATTAAATGATTCACCCACTGAATTCTAAAACTTGATAGAAGCAAGTCACTACTAGCTTTAAACCCAAAAGTAAAGACATTCTAGTGGAACAAGATCCATATTATACCTCATCTTGAGTTTGCTTTGGCTAATCGCCCAAGACTTGTATAAATTAGGTAGGCAACGTGTACCAATTGGACAAGATCCACATTGTACCTTATCTTGAGTTAGCTTTGGCTAATCGCCCAAGACTTAGTACAACTTAGGTAGACGACGTTTGCCAATTACATCCCATCTTATGAAATCCATACTATTACTCATCTTGAGTAAGCTTTGGCTAATCGCCCAAGACTAGTATAATATGATTTATATCTTATGGGATATGCCTCTAAGTTCCTGTTAGCTAGAGTCCTAGAGCCAATCATTTGATGATTGTATTATGGACTTGTTGTATCATATTCTATATAAATAAAAGGTATTTGTTTTAGTTATTATACTTACTTGTATTGATGCCAAATAAACTAAGTATAATAGCGTCCTTGAGTAGAAAGTTCTAACCTATATCAATCGGTTAGTTGAACCGATAGTGAGATGATATAGGAAACACTACTCTTAGTTATTCCTAGTCGAGTATTAACATTCAGGGACAATGTTAATGCAATAAGACTAGCATGTAGGTCAACTCGATGACTCGATCTCACAAGTCATGGATATGGAGATATCAAGTTGACACATGGGTATGCATTGGAGAATGTATACTAAATGACCCGCCATGAGAAAGTATCATGGATCGTTATATGAGTGTCATATACTTTCTCATGTGGCTATTAGTATGACTACTAGTCCTTAGACCTGAAGTCGCTATGGTTCCTAAGGAGTTATGTACTTTTTCGCCAAACGTCACCCAACTAGGTGGACTATAAAGGTGATACGGGTATGTAACAAATTATGCGGGGGTGAGTGATGATGGAATCTATCCTCTGCTATGACGGAGAGATGATATTCTTTATAGAGTAAGACCACGAAGTGCGATGGTCTGAATATGATGAATATGAGATATTGAGCTCATTTGATTTAGTGAGTCTACTTGAGTTCATTTAGATTGATCGGGAGGATGACACGCTGCTTTCATTGATCAATCTTGATGTCTAGGATAGAAGGACACTTGTCATATTTTGTGAGGAGTCACAATTAGTTGTTGTTGGATCTCAACATTCTTTTAACTTGGGTAATGATGTGTTGCTAGATACCGCCATTACTTATACTCCTAAATGGGTTTAGGGCATTGCCAGCGCAACCTAGGTCACACAAAGGATAATTAGATGGAGATTAGGTTCATATGATGAACCAAGAGGATTAGATTTATTTGATGAATCAAATTGGATTAAGAGTAATCCTAATTGGGCTAATTGAGTTGGACTCAAGTTGATTCATGTGTTCAATGAGTCTAATTTAGATTATGACTCATTGAATCAATTTAATTAAATGAATTAGATTCATTATATTAAATTGGCTTGAATTAAATGGTTGGATTAGATCAACCATGAGAGAGATTAAGTCAAGTTTGACTTGACTTGAGAGGAAGAGGAAAAGTCAAGTTTGACTTGACTTTTTGCCACATCATTAGTGAGTTGGCAAGATGTGGACCAATGATGATGCTCCACATCATCATGGTAACTTAAGTGAGATGCCACCTCATGGAGGTTATAATTCTTCACTTTAATGGCTCCACATTAATTGCACTTAATGTGGAAATGGGGGTTACACTTTTTGAAAGTGGCCGGCCACTATTGTGAGGGGATGGAATGCATTTTTTATTCAAGACACATTCACTTCATCCTCTTCCTCTAGCTCTCCCTCTCCCTCTCCTCCTCTACCATTGCCGAGACCCTTTGGAGTCCTAGCACACTCTAAGGCTCTCTCTCCATTGAGTTGTTTGTGTGGATACATATAGAGAGTTGTCTACATTGACAACTTCGAGATCCGACACCATTTGGACTAGTGGGAACGCGAAGGGCTTCACTTCAAAGGTATAACCTTTTTCCCTTGTAGATCTAAGAGTAGATCAAGGTAAACTCGTACTCATAGTTTTTCGAAAAATTTTATTCTTCGCACGGATCCGTTGGCTAGGGAGATTCGGTTTCCACGTGGCTCCTCGAAAATTCCAAAGGGTATCGAGCCACGCTAGCGAAGGCGTATGAGTTTATTTTGGTTTTTATGAAAATAAACATTCTGTGAATTTCTGTAATTTCATGATTTTTATAGTTTTAAAGGATATTTTTCTCAGTGAATGCACAAGTGTTTATGCGCCTTAGGCCTACCACCGAGAAGATTTTTCCGTTGCAATGTTTCCCCAAAACTTTTTGGGACAGCGGGCTAAGGCACTGTAGGATCGCTTAGGAGCAACTCGATGGTTAGATCGATGGTAGGGGTATTGCCCTAACCCCGCTTGAGATTGCGCCCGCTATGGACCGGGAAAATTTACTCATAAAAATTGTAAAAATTATGAAAAATACAGAAAAGTATGAAAATATATAATTTAGAATTATATATTATTTTTGTGATAGTCATGGCCCAAAAAGACCCAAT
This sequence comes from Zingiber officinale, assembly GCF_018446385.1. Lineage (NCBI taxonomy): Eukaryota > Viridiplantae > Streptophyta > Magnoliopsida > Zingiberales > Zingiberaceae > Zingiber > Zingiber officinale. Next base: position 66,599,050 of record NC_056004.1, read on the forward strand.
ATGATTGATTTGTGTTGTAATTTATAATACGCCTCATGTTGCCATGTGTTTGTGTGTGTGTACAGATTGACCATAGCCGTAGTGCCTCCCTATTTATATTCTGGTTGTAAATATTTGAACTGTAACTCGAGTTTCAAATAATGTTTGAAGCGTGGAAGGTTTACGAGGCGAACGAGCAACACAAGGTGGTCAAAAGGAAGGCGCTTTGAGACGTTGACCTTGTTGACCATCCGATCTTCTCATTGGCTTGAGAAGATCGTGGGGCCATGACATAATCATAAAATTATTTAATTAATTGCTTTTGTGTGTGTGATACATGCTAGTTAATTAAGTAATTAATTAGTGCCTAACGATTAGATTAGATCTAAGTCGGCACATGATGCACCCTTCGATTAGATTAGATCTATCAAGCATATGATACACATCATCGCTTAGATTAGATCTAAATCGGGACAACGTAATGCCTACTATGTCGATACTTACTACCACCTCCGATCGCGTTGTTGAATTTGCCAAAGCAGCAACACATACTCTTCTGCTACGTAGGGGCAATCTTGGTCCTTATCAACGCAGGGTGAGTACAACTCAATTAGATTGAGTAACTAGTTAACCAATTGGATCGAGTTTAACTATAGGCATTATCAATGGTTGGTAGATAGGTTAAAATCACGTTTATATTAACTCTTGGGCATATAGCTAAGCCTTTTAATATAAAATGCGGATTTTGATCTTATAAACAAGAGTTGCATAGAGATGTAATTGTATTTAGTTATCTACCCATCTAAGTCTCATGATAGCCAAAGCTAACTCAAGGGTTAGTATGATATGGATCTTGTCCCACATGAATTATAGGTCAAGAGCATCGTTAGTTAAAGGCCTAATTAAATGATTTAAAAGAATATGATATTTATTTTCACATTTTCTGTAGTAGATAACCATGACGCCAAATACGAACACTTTCTCCCCGCGATGCTCTTGAGAAGGACAAGCTCAACGGAGCAAATTTCCTAGACTAGGAACTTGAGAATAGTTCTCACCCAAGAACGTAACGCACGCTCGAGCAACCCATTCCGAGGCTCTCCCGCCAACCGCCTCTGAGAGATGACCGCATCAAGACGATGCATTAGATGTGTCTTGTCTAATGCTCACGACCATAAACTCGAGGCGTAACACGAGTTAATGGATGCTTACGATATGGTTGAACATCTTCACAATCCCCAAGGTCAAGCGAGGCATGAGAGATTTGAGATCTCATTTCAAGATGTCGAGACGTGATGAGGCCCATATGTACTCAAAATGATTGCACATAGAGAACCTACAAGGTTGGGGTCCCACTGAGAGTCACGATCGCTCGATCTTAATCCTTCTTGGGACGAGCTATAGTCAGCTCATTCCAAACTACAACATGAATGAGTTGACAAGCCCACCGCTCGAAATGCATGTTGAGACGGCTAAACCTGAAGGCTAACCCGATGGTTCGTAAACATAAGGGCAAGGGCAATCCCAAAGGCAAGGGAAGGTCCTGCCAAGGGCAAAGGCAAGACAAGCCAAAGGAAGGATGCCTAACCGCGGCGTCGAACTGGCACCAGGAGCGCAAGGTATGAGGATCTTGAAGAAGCTTAGTGAGACTTCCACTTCTCGTATATATATTTAAGTCAATCTATCTATCATCATGGGTATTAGACTTGGATGCTTCTCACATTTGTACCGCATGGCCAGAGGGTAGCAGGCTAAGCGAGTGGGACCTACTAGTAGGCCTGTCGCGTTGCGTAGGGACTTACTTTCATCTCGGCCCTCGGTGTACTGTTTGTCGAGTTATGTGCCTACATTAAGAACATTATATTTGTTTGGCAAAGAAAGGTTTCTCGCTTACAATAAAGAACAAATGTTGTTCCGCCTATTTAAACGATATGTGCACCTCTGATAAACGAACTCTATATTCTAGACCTTGAAAGCCCTATCTATAACATAAATACCAAGAGGTTCAAGTTAAATGACCTCTGGCACTGTCGCTAGGTCATATAAATGACAAGCGCTAATCCCACTCCATAAGGATGGTTTGTGGACTCATTTGATTTTGAATCTTATGAACGCGGGCGTCATGCCTACTAGGCAAGATTACAAGACTCTTTTAGTAGGCGCAAAGAGCGATCGATTTGTTAGACTTATGCGATGTATGGCCCTTTCAATGTCATAGAGTTGGTTATAGGTACTTCATCACATCGACTTCAATAGATATGGTTATGTGTATGATGACATAAATCTGAACTTTGAAAGTTCAAAGAATTCAAGAATGAAGTGATGGAGAGCAAGAGTATTAAGATATACGATCGATCGAGGTGGAGAATACTTAGCCATGAGTTTTGTGACTATCTAGCCGAGTGTGGATTCTATCCCAACTCACTCCTCGTGGAACACCACAAAGGAATGGTGTATCCGAAAGGAGGAATCGCACTTATTAGATATGGTATGATCTATGATGAGTCACATGATCTCGACATTCTTTGGGCTATGCTCTGTGAACCCTTATAATTAACCAGTTCCATCCAAGGTCGTGATAAAGACACTATAGGATATGGATCGAGAGATGCCCAAGTGTCTTTCATGAGGATTTGGGGATGTGTGGCCTCGTTGGACGCCAAGTCTCGTATAAATTAGGACCCAAATCAACAAGTGCTACTTTATAGGATATCCCAAGGAAACTAAGGGATATTACTTCTACATTCCCATCAAGACAAAATAGTTGTGGCAAGATCGGAGTCTTTCTAGAAAGGGACTTTGTTTCTAGAAAGACTAGTGGGAGTACATTCGATCTTGAAGAAGTTTAAGATGCGGATCCAAGCACTGTCGATGGAAGTTGAACTGGAACCACAAAGTGTTGTGGATGATGTTCTTCCACAAAGAGTTGAGGAACAACAACCAGTTCAAGTACATACATCTCTTGGCAGTCGATCGGAGTGAAGCACGAGAGATACCCATTCTCTTGTCTCGACCATGATGACGCTGTGCTCATAGAGGATGAGCCTACCACCTATCAGGAAGCTGTGATGAGACCAGATTCCGAGAAATGGTTAGAGGTCATGAGATCCGAAATGGAATCCATGTACACCAACCAAGTATGGACTTTTGTTGATCCACCTGAAGGGGTAAAACCCATAGGGTGTAAGTGGGTCTTTAAGAGAAAGACTGACATGGATGGACTTATCAATAAGGGTCGCTTGGTAGCTAAAGGTTTCAAGCAGATTCATGGTATTGACTATGATGAAACCTTTTCACCAGTAGCGATGTTTAAGTCCATTCGGATCATGTTTGCTATTGCAGCTTACCACGATTACGAGATCTGGCAGATGGATGTCAAAACCATGTTTCTGAATGGAAACCTAATCGAGGATGTGTACATGACACAACCTGAGGGTTTTGTAGATCCAAAGCATACTAGCAGAGTATGCAAGCTGCATAGGTCCATTTATGGACTAAAGCAAGCTTCTCGGAGTTGGAATCTTCGATTCAATGATGCAATCAAACAGTTTGGTTTCATCAAGAATGAAGATGAACCTTGTGTCTACAAGAAGGTTGTAGGGGACATAGTTGTCTTCCTCATATTGTATGTGGATGACATAATGCTCATTGGGAAAGACATCCCTTTGCTACAGTCTGTCAAGACTTGGCTAGGCACATGTTTCTCAATGAAGGACTTAGGTGAAACATCCCGCATTCTAGGGATACAGATCTATAGAGATAGATCTAAGAGATTGCTTGGCCTAAGTCAGAGTACATACATTGACAAGGCTCCTGGTTTGCGTAACTCCAAGAAGGGTTTCATGTCACATGGCGTGAGTCTTCGAAGATTCAAGGTCCCTCTTCTAGTGAGGAGAGAGCATGGATCAGATCCCTTATGCTTCAGCCATAGGATCTATCATCACGCCATGCTATGTATCGACCGATGTCTCGTATGCTTTGAGCATGACGAGCAGATACCTCGGATCCGGTGAATCCTCGATAGCGATCAAGAATATTCTTAAGTACTTGGAAGGACCAAAGAATATTTCTTGATATATGGGCGATGATGAGCTAGTAATATGGTGATGCTAGCTTCGGATCATGCCGGAAGAATTGTGACAGACAAGATTCAGACAGTCGATTCTACGTGAGGTCGAGTATATTTTGGAGGGCAAAGAAAGGATGATCCGCAAGTTCATCACTGAACTTGGGGTGGTTCCCAGTATCGCTGACCCCATTGAGCTCTATTATGACAACAATGGAGCTATAGCACAGGCGAAGGAACCTCGCTTACACCAACGGACCAAACACATACTACGATGCTTCCATCTCATTCGAGAGATTATCGAGAGAGGAGATGTGAAGATTTGCAGAGTACCCACTGAGGCTAACATCGCAGATCCCTTGACCAAGGCTTTGGCACAGAGGAAGCATGATGGTCACACTAGGTCATTGGGGCTTAGAGCCTACACTGATTGGCACTAGTGCTAGTGGGAGATTGTTGGCTAGAGCCCTAGAGTCAATCATTTGATGATTGTATAATGGACTTGTTGTATCATATTCTATATAAATAAGAGGCATTTGTTTTGGTTATTATACTTACATGTATTGGTGCCAAATAAACTAAGTATAATAGCATCCTTGAGTAGAAGGTTCTCACCTATAACAATCGGTTAGTTGAACCGATAGTGAGATGATATAGGGAACACTACTCTTAATCATTCCTAGTCAAGTATTAACATTCAGGGACAATGTTAATGCAATAAGACTAGCATGTAGGTCAACTCGATGACTCGATCTCACAAGTCATGGATATGGAGATATCAAGTTGACACATGGGTATGCATTGGAGAATGTATACTAAATGACCCGCCATGAGAAAGTATCATGGATCGTTATATGAGTGTCATATACTTTCTCATGTGGCTATTAGTATGACTACTAGTCCTTAGACCTGAAGTCACCATGGTTCCCTACATAAGGAGTTATGTACTTTGGTTTCGTCAAACGTCACCCGTAACTGGGTGGACTATAAAGGCAATTACTGGGTATGTAACAAATTATGCGGAGGGATGTGAGTGATGTAGATGGGATCTATCCCTCCTATATGACGGGAGAGACATCGGTATTCTTGATAGAGTAAGACCACGAAGTGAATGGCCATGCCCAAATGAGTCAATATGAGATATTGAGCTCATTTGATTTAGTGAGTCTACTTAGAGTTCAGGATTTAGATTGATCAGAGGATGACACGGTCTATGCCTCACATTGATCAATCTAGATGTCTAGGATAGAAGGACACTTGTCATATTTTGTGAGGACTCACAATTTGTAGTCACAAGGTGATATTGGATCTCAACATTCTTGTAACTTGGGTAGTAATGATGTGTTGCTAGATACCGCTCATTACTTATGCTCCTAAATGGGTTTAGGGCATTGCCAACGTTACAAGAACCTATAGGGTCACACACTAAGGACAATTAGATGGAGATTAGGTTCATATGATGAACCAAGAGGATTAGATTCATTTGATGAATCAAATTGGATTAAGAGTAATCCTAATTGGGCTAATTGAGTTGGACTCAAGTTAATTTATGTGTTTAATGAGTGTAATTTAGATTATGACTTGATCTTGTCCGAAAGCTGAATCAAAGGAAGCTAGGCACGTGGCGCTCTCCGAACTGCTGACATAGATCTCTGACCGGTCGTGTGGACCTCCGGCGAACCTGCAAGGAAGTCGGGCCGGGGGGGGGGGGGGGGGTTCCCGGCGACGACCCTTCGACGCTCTAGTCAGGCAAGAGGAAGACCAGAAAGTGGCTCTCAATATGCGAGAATGCGTACCTCCGGCGAAGTGTGAGGCTCCTTATATAGAGCTGTGAAGGGGCTCAAGCACACATACCGAGGCGAATACGTGTCCTCAGCCCATATCTCAGTATGGGCTTGTCAGAAAAGCTTACCTGACACCATACTACTACAGTCTGAGCACATCTCTGATGGGACAGCGGAGCCCTCTGTCATAAGATCCTGCATATGGCCTGATCGTCGAACATACCCGCTGTCAGAAGATGTTCCCTTGTCCTTTTCTCCTTTTACCACATACCGAGCGTTCGGCCGGTCGGCAGCTTCCTCACGTCCGGCCAGTCGTATGCGCTGGTCCACTCGGTAGATTCCCGGTCGTGTGCTATGTGGACTGTTCACAGTGTTGCTACTTTATGTCTTTGGCCTAGCGGGCTACCCGCTCGGCCATACGACCCTGTTCAACATGAGCGCCGGAACCCCAACTCCCCGCCGGGGTGCCTTTGCTTTCATTTAGACCCCGATCGGCCGGTAGGTCCACCCTTTTCTGATCGGCCTGTTGACCTTTTGACTTCCACGTGGCGTTGACTTCCCGGAACGGGGGTCCCCTGTTCTTACCGCCGGATCACTTGCCTCCCCTTCAAGTCTAGTCGAAGGAGGCGAATAGTCCGACTGACTGGATGATTGTTTCGCCGAGCGGCTCTTCCAAGAAACCATCCTCCGCTCGGCAATGTGGCAGTGACTACGGCCTCAGTGAACGCCACCATCCCCCGGATCTCATCGGAAGTTGCGCCAATCTCCGTCATTAAGGCCAAGCACGCGCTCTGCACCTCGATAAAGCACTTATTAAATGCTCTCTTGTGGTGGAATGCCACGTGGCATTGCTGCCGTTAGCATACGGCGGTGGCGTCGCAGGCGACGAGACCGAGGCGATTTGAAACTGACGGCCCGATGAGTGCTTTGGTTCTTGTGACCTGCATCCAACGATGGAGGCCGCTCGGGCTCAGCCCTATAAGGCCTTCACTTTCTCCGTCTTCGCCGCATTTCTCTCTTGCGTGCCCAGAAGCTTCAGCGTTTCCCTGTTCTTCTGTTCTCCGACGATCTCCAGCTTCTTTCTTCGTTCCTTCTTCTTCTCTGTAAGGCTCTTCCTCTGTTATATCTTTGGTTCCTATGGTTTTCTTTGCATTTCTTTCCAAAGTTTTGGTCCTCGGGGTACTGTTTCGTTACCATCTTCTTCCTTTTATCCTCTTTCATCTTTTTTGGTTTCGTCCGCTCGGACAATGGCTAGCTCTTCCCAACCTCAAGACCAAGCCCTAGGCCCATGGTATACTACCATGGAGTCTCGCTTCGATCAGCGCGAAGTCGATATTCTGATAGATAATTTTGAGATTCCTTCCGACCTCGAACTTATCTTACCCACTCCTTCCGCTCGGCCACACAAATCGCCGCACGGAGCTTTTTGTGTTTTTCTACTATTTCTACTACCCTAAACAATCTGAGCTGGGCACCTACATGTTCCAGGCTTGGCCTGGCTTAGTTTTCTTCAATAAACTACCTTCTTCCAATAAGCATTGGAAAGAATTCTACTTTTATATTCGCCTTCCCGAGCGGGCCACCTTCCGAACGCAATGGCAGGTCGGACCTCCTCTCTCCCTAAAACTCAAAAGGTTCAAGACCCGGCCGGACTATCTTCACGCCGCCAACATGTTAGCCGGTCTGAAGGTCGACATCAACAAATTCCTTCCGGAAGGGGTTATGTACATATTCGGCTTGAGCCCGATCAGAACCCCCCTCCCGAGCGGCTTTGGTAAGAATTTTACTCGTACCTTCGCCTTGATTGCTAACTGATTTTCTCCTTTTTCTCTTGCAGCTAATATTGTTATGGAGTCGGTGATGGCTGGTATTTTGAAGAGAAAGGCGGTGGCGCTCGAGGCCGCAGCTGCTAAGGAGATGGAAACACTCGACATTGAGCCGGTCGGCTCGCATGAGGGAGAGAGTGCCACTAAACAAGGGTCGGCCGCTCAGGCTTCTCTCCCGGGGCAGGCAGTGGGAGCAACTGTTAGCCAAGAGCCTTCCGTCCGGGAGGAAGGCTCTGCTCCAGAAGAAGAGCGGCCTCTTCGACAGAAGAAGCGCCGAGTGGAGACTCCCCTTCGGTCGGCCACATTCGCTGTCCAGCCGTCCGAACGGGCCACCGCAGTCGCTCGTGGCAAAGCTCTAGAGGTCGAGGCGATTTCGTCCGATCGGACTCCCAGTCAGCGTCCTTCCGCCTGCTCCCCGCCGAGTCCAGTGTTCAACAATTTTGTCCCAGTTCTCTACGCCGGCTTCTGATCCTTCTCCGGCTTCCGCCCATACGACCCCCGGTCGGCGCCGCACCGTCCGGGTCTCCTTGCATCTCCCCACCGAGGAATTAATGCCCGAAGCCGATCGGCCTACCGCGCCCGAGCACACGATCACCTTAAAGGGGCCTCTAGCCGAAATGTGGGCTGACGCCCGGGCGGGTGTGGCGATGATCCCACTCAGCAACTTGGCCAATAGCCACATGCAACAGGCCACTGGGGTAAGTGCATTTTCTTCCTAAGCTTTTTATGCCTTCTTTCCGATCGACCCTTAATAATTTTCGTTTGTGCCAGAGATGGGTGGAGGAGATTGCTGTCTCCAATCGGCTCGCCATGGTGGACGAGGAGCTCAAAAGGCTGCGGAGTTCGGGCGGCGCTCCTTCCCAAGGCCCATCGTATGCCGAGCTGCAGAAGGAGCTCAAAAAGACTCAAAATCTTTTGGAGGCCGAACGGAAGAAGACGGCCGACCAGGCTCACAATCTGGCCGAACTTGATCGCGTGAATAAATCACTGGATCGCAAGATAAGCCTGGCGACCGAGTGGAAGAACACGGCCATCTCCGATCTGGAGAAGAAGAATGTAGAGGCTCGGGGGCTGGAGCAAAAAGTTAAAGAGCTGATGGAGCAGCTCGATGAGGAGAAGGCAGGCCGCTCGGCTGATGCAATTAATCATTAGGACGAAATGAAAACTCTGCAGGAGTCCCTCACTGCCTCCCAAGCGGCCTTCAAAGAATATCAAGAGGCTGAGCCTGGCCGAGTCGCAGCCCTGAGGCTAAACTACATCCGTTCGGCCGAATTTTCAGAGAAAGTCTGCGAACGGATGTACACTGCCTTTGACCTTGCTATGACTGCCACCACAACATATTTGAAGTCCAAGGGTCTTCTTCCCGACTCAGCTCTCATCCCGGCCGCAGATCAAGTGGCGCTCCTTGACAACATCCCGAAGGATCTTTATGATTATCTAGAATAGAAGTTCATATGTAATTCGGCCGCTCGACTAAAAACGGTCACTTTTTTGTAATTCAGGCGCTCGGCCTTAAGGTTTTAAATGCTATCCATTCGCTTGCCTTTTCATTTATTAATCAGTATGGGTGCTAGCCGCTCGGATTACCAACTACCGTTGTTCGTATTCCCTTAATTCTCCTTGTCATTCGCCTTTCCTCCCACCTTTCTCGTGTTCGAAAGGGATTTTTACGAAGTCTTTTGGATACTAGTCCGCTCGGCTGAATATATCCTATTTTGCAAACGGGATTTCCGCCGGACATTTACGAAGTGCTTTTGGTTAGTTGATCGATCGGCCAAATTGACTTACAAAGTCCTTCTTTATGTCTTCTTCCGGCCGGAGGGTTTAAAGTCGCCGGCTCGACTCTCGATATTTAACGTCGGAGCTCGACGGTCTTCTGCTCGGAGGGTTTATAGTCGCCGGTTCGACTCTCGATATTTAACGTCGGAGCTCGACGGTCTTCCGCTCGGAGGGTTTATAGTCGCCGGCTCGACTCTCGATATTTAACGTCGGAGCTCGACGGTCTTCCGCTCGGAGGGTTTATAGTCGCCGGCTCGACTCTCGATATTTAACGTCGGAGCTCGACGGTCTTCCGCTCGGAGGGTTTATAGTCGCCGGCTCGACTCTCGATATTTAACGTCGGAGCTCGACGGTCTTCCGCTCGGAGGGTTTATAGTCGCCGGCTCGACTCTCGATATTTAACGTCGGAGCTCGACGGTCTTCCGCTCGGAAGGTTTATAGTCGCCGGCTCGACTCTCGATATTTAACGTCGGAGCTCGACGGTCTTCCGCTCGGTGGGTTTATAGTCGCTGGCTCGACTCTCGATATTTAACGTCGGAACTCGACGATCTTCCGCTCGGAGGGTTTATAGTCGCCGGCTCGACTCTCGATATTTAACGTCGGAGCTCGATGGTCTTCCGCTCGGAAGGTTTATAGTCGCCGGCTCGACTCTCGATATTTAACGTCGGATCTCGACGGTCTTCCGCTCGGAGGGTTTATAGTCGCCGGCTCGACTCTCGATATTTAACATCGGAGCTCGACGATCTTCCGCTAGGGAGGTTTATAGTCGCCGGCTCGACTCTCGATATTTAACGTCGGAGCTCGACGATCTTCCGCTCGGAAGGTTTATAGTCGCCGGCTCGACTCTCGATATTTAACGTCGGAGCTCGACGGTCTTCCGCTCGGAAGGTTTATAGTCGCCGGCTCGACTCTCGATATTTAACGTCGGAGCTCGACGGCCTTTTAAGGCTAATTTTAATACTTCCGTTCGGTGAAGATATTTGCCATCTTTTATCATTTTGCTTCCTGCATTACAAGGACATCGACGACCAAAACATATATAAAATTACATTTAGCGCACCTTTCATCCAGCTCGGTACGGCTGGAGATGATTTGCGCTCCATGGTCTTTCCAGCCGTCGTTCGTCTTCATCCTCCAAATAATAAGCACCCGAGCGGAGCTTCTCGATGACTTTGAAGGGTCCCGCCCAAGGAGCCTCCAGCTTGCCAACGTCGCCGACCGGCTTTACCTTCTTCCAGACAAGGTCGCCAACTTGGAATGCTCTGGGGATCACGCGCCGATTGTAGTTCTGCTTCATTCTTTGCCAGTACGCCATCAACCGAACGGACGCTTTGGCACACTCTTCATCGATCAAGTCCAACTCCATGTTCCTCCACTCGGCATTATCACCGTCATAATTCTGGATCCGGACGGACTCGATGCCGACTTCGACTAGAATAACTGCTTCACCGCCGTACACCAAATGGAATGGCGTGACGCCCGTTCCCTCCTTTGGGGTCGTGCGGATAGCCCATAAAACGCCTGGCAGCTCGTCCACCCAGCTTCCTCCCATGTGGTCAAGTCGAGCCCGAAGAACTCTAAGGATTTCTCTGTTGGTTACTTCCGCTTGGCCGTTACTTTGGGGATACGCCACTGACGTAAAATGTTATTCAATGCCATAGCCTTTGCACCATTCTTTGAGCAGCTTTCCGGTGAACTGTTGTCCGATATCAGATACGAGTCGGCGAGGGATGCCGAACTGACAGATTATATGTTGCCAAATAAATTTTTTGATCATCTGCTCGGTGATCTTGGCTAGTGGCTCGGCCTCCACCCATTTGGAAAAGTAGTCGACCGCCACTAGTAGAAACTTCCACTGACCAGTCGCCATAGGAAATGGACCCACAATATCCATTCCCCATTGGTCGAACGGACAGGATACGGTAGCAGCTTTCATTTCCTCCGCCGGTCGGTGGGAGAAGTTGTGATACTTCTGGCAGGAAAGGTACGTCGCAACGGTCCGAGCGGCGTCTGTTTGCAGGGTTGGCCAGAAGTATCCGGCTAGCAGGATCTTCTTAGCCAACGATCGTCCGCCCGGATGCCCTCCGCACAATCCTTGATGCACTTCTTGAAGGATGTACGCCGCGTCCTCTGAGCTTACACACTTCAAAAGTGGGCGGGAGAAAGCCTTCTTGTAGAGTTGGTCGCTAACGAGTGTGAACCGGCCGGCTCTCCTCCTCAATAGCTGGGCTGCCTCCCGATCGGACGGTGTTGCACCCGAGCGGAGAAACTCCATAATGTCTGTCCTCCAATCGCTCGGAAACTCAAGGCCCTCCATCCGATCGATATGCGCCACCAGGGATACTTGTTCAATCGGCTGTTGTATGACGACCGGTGCTATTGAACTTGCAAGTTTGGCTAACTCATCTGTCGCCTGGTTCTCCGCTCGGGGTATCTTATGGATAATGACCTCTCTGAAGTTGGCCTTGAGCTTTTCGAAGGCTTCAGCATAAAGTTTGAGTCGAGCGTTGTTAATCTCAAAAGTGCCCGAGAGTTACTGAGCGGCCAACTGGGAGTCCGAATGGATTGTCACCCGACCAGCTCCTACATACCGAGCTGCCTGTAAGCCGGCTATGAGGGCTTCGTACTCTGCTTCGTTGTTTGTGGCTCTGTAGTCCAGCCGAACAGACAGATGCATTCGTTCTTCTTGAGGAGAGAGCAATAATACCCCAATTCCTCTTCCAAGCTGAGTAGATGATCCATCCACAAATATTTTCCACATAGTTTCGGGCTCTGGCTTTTGTACTTCGGTGACAAAATTTGCCAAGGACTGCGTCTTTATCACCGAACGGGGTTGATACTGAATGTCGAATTTGTTCAACTCCGTGGTCCATTTGATGAGCCGTCCGGACGCTTCTGGGTTCAACAGCACTCTTCCCAAGGGGCTATTTGTCCGGACGATGATAGTATGAGCCAAGAAATAGGGACGAAGTCACCGAGCGGCGAGGACCAAAGCAAAAGCCAGCTTCTCGAGCCCGGTGTAGCGAGATTCAGCATCTTTTAAAATATGGCTTAAGAAATACACGGGTTCTTCTCCGCTCGCTCTCACTAATGCCGAGCCCACTGCTTGCTCAATTGAAGATAAATAGATTCAAAGTGGCTCACTCACAGCTGGCTTGGCTAGCATAGGCAAAGAGTTCAGATATGCCTTCAATTCTTCGAATGCCCTATCGCACTCTTCATCCCAATGAAACTTGGTGGCCTTGCGCAAGATTTTGAAAAACGGGAGGCTCCAATCGGCCGTCTTCGAGATGAATCTGGACAGTGCAGTTATCCGTCCGGTCAAGCGCTGTACTTCCCTCAGATTTCTTGGGGGCGGCATATCTTGCAATGCTTTCACCTTGCTTGGATTTGCCTCGATGCCCCGCTCGGTCACTATGTAACCCAAGAAGCGCCAGCCTTTTGCTCCGAACAGACACTTCTGAGGGTTCAGCTTAACTCGATACTTCCTCAGTGTTTGGAAAGTCTCATCCATGTCTTTAAAGAGATCGGCCGCTCGGACGGACTTGATGAGAATATCATCCACATACACTTTCAAATTTCGTCCGATCTGCTCCCTGAACACTTTGTTCATCAAGCGCTGGTAAGTTGCTCCCGCGTTCTTCAGTCCGAACGGCATCACATTGTAGCAGTAGGTGCCGTCGGCTATAACGAAGCTGACCTTCTCTTGATCTTCTCGGGCGAGCGACACTTGATGGTAGCCTTGATAGGCGTCGAGCATGCAAATCAACTCGCAGCAGGCTGTGGAGTCCACTAGTTGATGGATCCGGGGTAAAGGATAAAAATCCTTTGGGCATGCTTTGTTGAGATCCCAGAAATCGATGCAAACTCTCCACTTGTTGCCCGGCTTGGAGACTAGTACTACATTCGCCAGCCAGCTCGGGAATTGGACCTCGCGTATGTGGCCGGCCTCCAGGAGTTTTTCAACCTCCGCTCGGATGATGACATTCTGTTCGGCTCTGAAGTCCCTCTTCCTTTGCTTCACTGGCCGAGCATCCAGTCGGACGTGTAGCTCGTGCTGCACAATACTTGGCGAAATCCCGGGCAGCTCATGTGTTGACCAAACGAAGACATCACAGTTTCTCTGGAGACATTTGATCACTTCCTTTTTCTGGCTTGCCTCCAGATCGGCCGCGATGAAGGTGGTTGCTTCCGGTCGGGTCGGATGAATCTGCACTTCCTCTTTTTCTTCATAAACCAAAGAGGGTGGTTTTTCGGTTATGGCGTTCACCTCGATCCGTGGCGTTTTTCGAGCGGAGTTAGCTTCTGCTCGGACCATCTCGACGTAGCATCGCCGAGCGACCAGCTGGTCTCCTCGTACTTCTCCCACTTTATCCTCTACCGGGAACTTGATTTTCTGGTGGAAGGTGGAGACGGCCGCTCGGAACTCGCTGAGCGCCGGTCGCCCCAATATGACATTGTATGCTGAAGGAGAGTCGACCACGACGAAGTTGGCAGTCCTCGTCCTTCTGAGCGGCTCCTCTCCCAGCGAAATAGCCAGTCAGACCTGTCCGACCGGCAGCAGCTTGGCTCGATCTATTTACCGTTGATCGAAGGCCTTCTTGAATATGATGTTGACCGAGCTTCTTGTATCGATGAAAACGCGATGAATAGTATAGTTAGTTATTACCGCTTTAATGAGGAGAGCGTCGTCATGTGGCACTTCCACTCCCTCCAAGTCCCTGGGCCCGAAACTGATTTTGGGACCGCTCGCCCGTTCTTGGCTGCAGCCGACCGCATGGATCTGAAGCTGTCTGACGCTTACCTTCCTTGCTCTGTTGGAGTCGCCTCCGGTCGGCCCCCCAGCGATGATGTTGATTTCGCCTCGGGAAGTGTTACTTCTATTTTCTTCTTCCCGAGCGGACGGTCTAGGCTGCTCCCTAGACCTTCGGGGATTGTCCTCACGCCTCGGAGTATGGTGCTGCTCGGGAGTCTGTCTTTGTCACCTGTCGGATATCATCTGATCGGCTTCACGAGGGTGCTGTCGCCTGTTGGATGATGGCGATCGACGGTGGCCACCCCAGGGCACGGGGTGGGCAATCAAGGGAAGGCTCCGGCAATCTCTTGTATTATGAGTGTCTGTCCGGTGAAATGAGCAAAACATTGGGGGTCTATACCTTCTTTTTAGGTTTGGGCCTCTCGGCAGATACTTCTTGAATGGCGTGGGATCTTGCATGTTGCTGGGGGCGGACTTCAGCTCACGGTCCTCTGGACGGCTGATGAGCAGTGTGCGTCTTCTGCTCGGCAGGAGGTGGACGCTCGGTTGGAGCTTCCTTCCTTCGGGCCGCCTGGGCTTCCTCCACATTGATATATTCATTAGCCCGGTGTAGCATATGATCGTAGTCTCGGGGCGTCTTCCGAATGAGTGAGCGGAAGAAGTCCCCATCCACGAGGCCCTGTGTAAACGCATTCATCATCGTTTCTGAGGTGGTCGTTGTAATATCCATGGCCACTCGGTTGAACCGTTGGATATAAGCTCTGAGCGGCTCCCTGGGCTCTTTCTTGATGGCAAATAGGCTGACGCTAGTTTTCTGATAACGCCGACTGCTTGCAAAATGGTGGAGGAAGGTCGTGCGGAAGTCCTTGAAACTTGTGATGGATCCGTCCGGCAGCCTTCGAAACCACCGTTGCGCCGATCCCGAGAGAGTGGTAAGGAATACTCGGCATTTTACTCCATCTGTGTACTGATGAAGGGTGGCTGTGTTGTCGAACTTACCCAGATGATCATCCGGGTCGGTGGTTCCATTATACTCACCGATCGACGGGGGAACATAGTGCTTTGGCAGAGGGTCCCGCAGGATGGCCTCCGAAAATTGACGGTTGACACGCTCGGGTGAGGCGTCCGCTCAGGGGGCCTTGCCCTTTCTGCTGTCTCGTATCGACACTTCATCTGATGAAGATCCTCAATCACGATTAACTGCTGCGGCTTTAGGAGGCGTGCGGAATAGGGCCCGAGGAAATGGAACCGTGGCCACGGGTGCTTCCGCTCGGCCTCCCGATGCGGACGTCGCTTGTTGCTCCATCCGCTCGGCTTGCGACTTCTACTTTTGTTGTTCCACGAGCTTGGCTGCTCTGGCTTCGATCAGAGCGTCGAGCTCCTCTGTGGAGAGCATCACCGAGTGCAGTCGTCCAGCTTCGTCCATTGCTTCCGATCCGATGCAGGAGCGTTCCCACAGACGGCGCCAAATTGATCTTGTCCGAAAGCTGAATCAAAGGACGCTGGGCACGTGGCGCTCTCCGAACTGCTGACGTAGATCTCCGACTGGTCGTGTGGACCTCCAGCGAACCTGCAAGGAAGTCGGGCCGGGGGGGGTTCCCGGCGATGACCCTCCGACGCTCAAGTCAGGCAAGAGGAAGACGAGAAAGTGGCTCTCAATATGCGAGAATGCGTACCTCCGGCGAAGTGTGAGGCTCCTTATATAGAGCTGTGAAGGGGCTCAAGCACATATACCGAGGCAAATACGTGTCCTCAGCCCATATCTCAGTATGGGCTTGCCAGAAAAGCTTACCTGACACCATACTGCTACAGTCCGAGCACATCTCTGATGGGACAGCGGAGCCCTCTGTCATAAGATCCTGCGTATGGCCTGATCGTCGAATATACCCGCTGTCAGAAGATGTTCCCTTGTCCTTTTCTCCTTTTACAACATACCGAGCGTCCGGCCGGTCGACAGCTTCCTCACGTCCGGCCGGTCGTATGCGCTGGTCCACTCGGGAGATTCCCGGTTGTGTGCTCTGTGAACTGTTCGCAGTGTTGCTACTTTATGTCTTTGGCCGAGCGGGCTACCCGCTCAGTCATACGACCCTGTTCAACATGAGCGCGGGAACCCCGTTCAACATGAGCGCCGGAACCCCGACTCCCCGCCGGGGTGCCTTTGCTTTCATTTAGACCCCGGTCGGCCGGTAGGTCCACCCTTTTCCGATCGGCCTGTTGACCTTTTGACTTCCACGTGGGGTTGACTTCCCGGAACGGGGTCCCCTGTTCTTACCGCCGGATCATGACTCATTGAATCAATTTAATTAAATGAATTAGATTCATTATATTAAATTGGCTTGAATTAAATGGTTGGATTAGATCAACAATGAGAGAGATTAAGTCAAGTTTGACTTGACTTGAGAGGAAGAGGAAAAGTCAAGTTTGACTTGACTTTTTGCCACATCATTAGTGAGTTGGCAAGATGTGGACCAATGATGATGCTCCACATCATCATGGTAACTTAAGTGAGATGTCACCTCATGGAGGTTACAATTCTTCACTTTAATGACTCCACATTAATTGCACTTAATGTGGAAATGGGGGTTACACTTTTTGAAAGTGGCCGGCCACTATTGTGAGGGGATGGAATGAATTTTTCATTCAAGGCACATTCACTTCATCCTCTTTCTCAAGCTCTCCCTCTCCCTCTCCTCCTCTACCATTGTCGAGACCCTTTGGAGTGCTAGCACACTCTAAGGCTCTCTCTCCATTAAGTTGTTTGTGTGGATACATATAGAGAGTTGTCTACGTTGATAACTTCGAGATCCGGCACCATTTGGACGAGCAGGAACGCGAAGGGCCTAGGTATAACTCTTGTATCTTTAGGTGATCAAAACTGTGTAGTTTTTCTCAAAATTTATTCTATTACTGATCTTGAGTTAGATTTGGCTATCGACTAGTAATGATTTAATCTTGGGAAATCCCAACAGTTCCCAACTTAGTTAAGTCATACCCAAAGTTCAATAGTCGAACATCACAATTGTCCAGTCGCACTCTACCAAAATAAAACGAGTCACTTTGCTTTGGCAAACCTAACTACAAATGATCGAGGTAGTAGTGTATACCAAACTTTGGTAGGCATATGTAAAGGACTTAATTATGATAGCTACACATGCATCACATACATTCATGGCATATCATGGCATACATCAACATATATGCTAATTTAAACGTGACATGGTTATGGCCCCTATAAACTACGATATTCTCAAGTCAATGAGAAGACCGATAAGTCAACCTAAGTCTAAGCCGCTTCTCCAAGCGCTTCCTTGGTTATCGTGTGTTGTTGTCCTTCCTTCCTTTTCACCCATCTTCCAGAAGACTAACTCTTTCGAATTTTGTACATTACAAAATCTAAAGAAACTCGAGTTACATTCGAGTGTAATCTAATTACAACAAGAATAAAAGGGATGAAGGCACGACACGCAAGTCGTATTATGAATTACAACATTACACACATCCAATCACATTGGGGTTAAAGGGTCATAACCATGCACTGTTGGATCGAAAGCGCTAGAGGGGGGGGGGGGGGGGGGGAATAGCGCTCGTGGCTTTCACACTTTTTGAATTCGTAAATCGTGAGTAATAATGTAACACCCCTAGAAAGCCTAGATAAAGTAAGGGCAATGAGAGTGCGAATGTAATGAAAAGAATGTGTAGATAGTCTACGTTGAATATTAAGATGGGAAGGATTTAGATGATTAAAACTTTATGAAAGAAAATAAAGTTGAGAATATAAATCATCTATGCATGATTTAAAATGTATGGAATTAATATGGACAAAAGGAAGAAATATGAGATAATATATATATGTATGAAATGTTTATGCATAATGCATAATATAGTAATATACGAATTATTATGTACAAAAGAAAATAAAATGTTAGAAGAGAGATTGAACCTTGGATCTCTTGTAAGGAACATGTATAGGATACCAAAGGGGATAGGAGAATTATTGATAAGGAGAGAAAGGATTAAGTAGTTAAAGATAAGAAAGGATTCTTTCTACTTAAAAGGAAAAGGAAGTAAAAAGAAATAAAAATATACATAAACAAGTTTTGATCCTTGGTTCTCTTGTGGATGCATGCATGTGTTAACCAAGTGGGATAGGAGAGGATATTGTAAGAGGAGAGATAGGAATTTTAATTAAAGGAGAGAAAAGAGAGAAATTAAGGGAAAGAAAAGAGAGAACTCAAAAGGCATTTCTCTAGAATATTCTTGTCATTTAAGGGGAGAAATGAATAGGGAGGATGAATCAAGTCAAGTTCCTCCCCTCATTTTAGTATAAATAGGCATGGAGGGGTGACTTCAACTTCATCCCCCACTCATTCTCCTCCTCTCCTCCCTTTTGTGCCGAGACTCACCTCTCCCTCTCTTCTTCTTCTTGTTGCCGAGCAACACAAGAGGAAGAACCTCTTCTTCCTCTTCACTCTCTCCCTCTTTCTCTCTTGTTGTTGCCGAGCAACACAAGAGGAAAGAGAAGCCTCTTCTTCCTCCTCCTCTCCACCAAAAGACCTAGCCACTCCTCTCCTCCATTGGTGCCGAGCAAAGCAAGCAAGGAAGAAAGGTCCAAGCAAGTTCTCAACTCTAGGAAACTTAAGCGAAGAAGGTAAGCTTCCCCTCACCTATGGTACAAGGCTTTTTATATATTTTTCAGATTTTATGAGGATTTTAAAACCTAGAAACAAGTTTGAGAAAATTCGGTTAAGAAGAGCTTTCGAAATCTAGTGAGGTTTAACTAAGTCTACAATACATGATAGATTTTCTATGCCATGGAAAAGGGATCTTCTTCATGTTTTTACACCTATATGATGCTTGATCAAAGGAGTACTTAACCCTAGAATTTCGGCCAAAAATATTTTTAAGAGGCTAGGGAAATTATTGTTTTACCCAACTAGTACGAGGTTCTCCCTATGAAATGTTAAGGATCATGTATTTGTTTTCTTGTTTAGAAGATAATTGAAAATAAAAGAAAAAAAAGGGAAAGGAACCTAGGAAGTGTTATACATAATGAGAAAAGAATGAAATTTATGTTATGTATATGCCATGATATGTGATAGCATAGGAAATGCTATACATAATGAGAAAAGAATGAAATTTATGTTATGTAAATGCCATGATATGTGATAGCATAGGAAATGCTATACATAATGAGAAAAGAATGAAATTTATGTTATGTATATGCCATGATATGTGATAGCATAGGAAATGCTATACATAATGAGAAAAGAATGAAATTTATGTTATGTAAATGCCATGATATGTGATAGCATAGGAAATGCTATACATAATGAAAAGAAATGAAAAATGAAATGCATGAAAGATTGTTAGGGATACGATATGATAGTTATGCATGATAAATTATTTTTGTATGGTTTGTACCAAGGGTGGGCTCCGTAAACGCCCCGGGGTCGATGGAATAAGACTCGGGCCTCGTCAGTAATGGGCTTCTGAATGCCCTAGGTCGATGGAGTAAGACTCGGACCTAGTATGTATGTATGGTAGGGTTCAAGACTTGCTACCTTGGACCTACTTAAGAAGCGCGCGCATTATGTATGTGGTACAAACCGGGATCCCCTCTAATGATGATATGAATTTCAAGTACTTATAAGTATAAGCTTTCAAATTCATGATGCATTGCCTACATATGTGCTTGAATTATCTGATGATTAGATATAATGTCATGATATGAATATGATACCCTTGTATGTCGTATGCTTATGATACTACGCATGATATTAATATACGATGATTTTCGGTTTTAGTGAGTAGGAAAGGAACTTACTGAGCCATGAGTGCTCACAGCTTACTTTCCTTGTACCGCAGATAAAGAAGCTGGATGAGCTAGAGGAGCAACAGGAGGAGCAGATAGTGATGTGTGTGATGGTGGCTCGGCAAAGAACGATCCAGACAAATTAATATGATTAGTTATAGAATCAACATATGCACATTTAATCTGTGATATCATGCTTATAAAATGAATGTTTAAAAAGAAAAAATTTTTGTTCTTCCGCTGCCATAGTATAACTGAAGCATGTACGTAAGTAGTATAAGAACGTAGTGCCGCCCTAGGGTAAGAAGGGTGGGCGTTACAAATAAAGCAGCGGAAATAGTAAAATGCACAAACACACAGAAGACACGATAAGTTACTTCGTTCGGAGCCTATCTCGACTCCTACTCGAAGGCCCACGCTCGTTGAGCGTTTACGTTGGGCAACAACTATATCTCGTAAAAACTATTACAAATTAAGTACAATTCAAGGCAGTAATAATAAAAATTATACCGACAACAAAAGACTAAATCTGAAGCTCCGGGTTGTCGGCGTCGAGCTGAGGCTTTATCAGAACGTCTCATTAGCAGCAGGTTGCAGAAAGATTGCTTGTGCGAAGTTGTATAGAGCTGTTGTTCGAAGTCCCCTTATAAACAGTGCTGGAGGTGCCTCCAAGCCTGTCTAAGGCGCCTCCAGGCCGCCGAGTCGCACGGGTGGAGCAACGCAAACCTGGTCGCACCTCATCCCTCTGAAGGCACCTTCAAGCTGCTCCAAGGCACCTCCAACGCCTAGTCCAAGGTGCCTCTAGCTTCCTCCGAGGCGCCTCCAGCGTCTCTGGACAGCTGGCTTCGGCTAGCACCCGAGGCGCCTCTAAGCCCCATGGAGGCGCCTCGGACACTGTTCATCCGAGGTCTAAGTTGCTCCTCTGTTCCTGCAAATTGTGTTAGTCCCAAACACAAACCCTGCAAAACAAATTTAGCACAGAAACAATAAGATAGATATATTTGACAATCGTCGGACTGTTCGGGTCTGACTTCGGATTTCCAACTGGAAACCCTAGGTCGACCCGACCGACGCCTACTGTTCCCTCTACGGGGAACGTGTCCTCACCTACTCCACTCAGGAGATTTACCTGTTGTCAATGCGATCCTCGAGATTGACTGGACTTTTGCTCAGCGTTCAGAGCTTCCAGACTTTCTGCTGGACTTCCGCTTCCCTGCTGGTCCAGTCTTTCACCTGGTTCGTGACACCAGGACTTTCCACCTAGGGTTACCCCCCCCCCCCTAGACCTTTTGCCTGAAGCTCACGACCCGCCAAGACTTTCCACATAGGGTTACCACCTCCTATGACCTAGGGTTACCACCCCCTAGGGTTTTCTCCCTGCCTAACCGCAGCTAGGACTTGTCTGAAACACTCAATTAAGTATGTTAGATTACAAAACAATTTAACTTTGAATTCTTTTACCATTATCAAAATAACGGTCGATCGTCGGATGCTTCCCGCACCAACAATCTTCCCCTTTTTGATTATGGCAACTGAAATTCAAAGCTAAGTAAAATAGATATATAAAATTTAAGCAAGTATGCTTAATAAATTTTGAATACACGCATGGTTAAGCTAAAGCTTAAATTTTGTCAGGCTCCCCCTTAATAATTGTCACACCCCCAAAGGAGTCTCTACCAGACAAAAATCCGGCAGCATCTTCCTTGTACCGGTGACAATCTGAACATCAGATACATGCAAAATACATCAGCCACATGCGGCTGAGATATATGTGCACAAAAGGAACACAACCACGCAGATAATATTCATAGCCTACCCGTCTGGATAAAAGAAATGAAAACAATCATACAACTAATATGTAGCCCACACGGCTATATCCAAAACACAACGGAAAGTCGAAGAGGAAACCCACAAACACAAAAGTCCATAAAAACACATCACAGATATGAAGTCCGTAGTACCAGTATCAAAACATAATCCATACTCAAAAATACAACGAATACGAAATGTGGATAAGGAGAAACAAAATAAAAACTCATCCCTCGGATATGACACGGGAAATGGGACCGGCTGGCAATATGCTCCAAGCATCTCCATATCATCTATCTACTGCCTGAAAAGTCAAAATGGTATAGACGGGGTGGTGAGTACAGGTAACTTAGCGGGTAATTGACAGAATAAAGCATGGTTTGCATAAAAAAATAAGAATCAAGAATACAGTCTCTTAAGTAAAGAATAGAATCATGCTGTCAACAGTGCAGTACATCTAACTATATCTAATACAACAATGGCATATGAATGAACCTGACATAATAAATGCACATAACATAAATGTACATACCCGAAAAGAATCAATACCATGATACCATGATCCGTAAACTCACCGAGTCAACAACACCTGTGGAATACATATACGACTGCACATATATGTAAAGTAAATGACATGTATGCAACATGGCATCCATATGCAACAATCATATCTCAAACAAGTGCAACATCACACAATCACATGCAACTAATAGCTACTAGTCATGTATGCAAATGTATCTCCACAGATGCACCGCGCATCATATGCAAAAATGCGCATGCATGACATATGGTCACCCCCGACACCTCTCCAGACACCACGACCCCGGTATGGCCGAGAGGCTTGGGTCCGTGACAAACCGTGCAAGCCTCATGCACGTAACCGCTATAAAGCGACTGAGACTACGGTACACTATGTAGTTATCTAACTACATAGTTAAGGGTCCCTGACCACTCACAACCCAAGCCCTTTGACTACTGTACCCTCAAGACCCACTACTCCAGAGTGGTCGAGGCTGACAGAGTAACAATATTGAGCAGCTGAGTAAGCGCGACAGGACTAGCTCCACTTCTAACTACCACTCTCCAACAGTGGCAGAAAGGACAGCTACACACAACCGACGACCCTCTCAACCACAAGGGAGACTATAGTCGTCAGTATGCAATGAATGATGAACATGATGTGAATAATCACAATATAGATACCATCATCAATCACAGAAACCACCTCCTAATCATAACAAACATATAAACACACAACCCAACACAAGATGGTTAATCACTATGCAACTCCAACAACCACCTACCCATCACGTATACACTAACTCAATAATATGCATGATCAACATGTAACCCGAATAAACCAGACATCCCTATGATACAAACTCTACACGTACATATATACAGAGTATAGATGTCAAAAGTCGAGACTGTAATGAATTAAACAAGATTATATCAAAGGTCCAACAACAGTGACAAGCAGGAAAAACAGCAATAAACAGATTTAAGGAATGCAACATAAATATCCAAATATAACCATGCTTTATAGTTCAAAGAACTAAATAGGAGATAAGAAAGGAATACCCGCCTCAATATATCCCGTATCGGCAGAACCACCCACGTCACGTAGAACGTCGCCAATCAAGGTCCTGTATCACATATACAATTTCATGTAACTATATATGTGTACTCTACAAATAGATGAATTAATTTACAAGTAACTAGCCAACTTTCAAGCAATAGCTGACCACGATTCCTACTCTTTTCTACTGGTAAGTGTAGATTAAATTTCAACCTAGCTTACCCATCCATAAATCAAATTCCCATTACCGACCTTAGTTATCACTAATCCTTTCTATATCACATAACAAGAAATGAACCTAAACATCATGAAAATCCTTTTTATATTTAGATTCATCCACATTATCCCCCTAATTATCGAAACAGATATAAAACAAAACCACTCAACACTTTAGTTTGTAATCCAAACACTGATAACAATTAAAACAGCCTACTCTTAACCCTCTAACCACTAATCCGAACAATTCACAACTCATGATGTTCCATCACTGATTTAGATCAAAGAATACACCAAACTCATTAGATAGAAGTTACTACAACTAAGGATTAGTCATGAGAAAACACAAAAAGTAGACATCGCATCAACTCCCTGTTATCAGAAACCTACCCACTGTAACTTCACCCATCCGATCAAGAACAACAAAATTTTCTGATCTGTTTATCCCTACAACAGTAATACAAGTTTCTCTCCTTACCTCTATTTCTTCAATCGCCGGACACGATCGCAGTTTCGATGGAGGAACGAAATCCCTAACAGAACTGTGGTTGCTGGAGATCAAAACACCGATCTCTGCTTCCCAAAGAAAACCACCCGAATCAACACTAGAAAAGGATCAAGGTTCGATTTCACGACCAAAACCAAAATGCTTACCTCCAAGAATTCCAGCTAGGGCACGATCTGTGCTTGCCGACGAACAGGGGAAGGAGATAGTGGTCGTTATCTCACCAATTCGTCGACGCCGGCCAGATCCAATGCCAATACCCTCGATTCCCCTCCGACAGCCGGCGAAATCCACAGATCGAGGATCCGTCGCCGCTGTTCGCCAAGATCAAAGAAGAAAGAAAGGTTAGGGGAAAGAGGATCTCGTCCCTCCCAACGCTCTGAGATCCCTCCTCGCCGGTGCCACCGAGGGATGAAGGAGAGAATCACCGATCGTCGGGTAAGCGTCGGTGTCGGGGCGATCACACGAGAGAGAAAGAGGAAGAGAAGAATCGGGTCGGGTTCTAGGGTTCGGGTGAGATCCAGAGCTCTATTAATAGAATTCACTTAGGGTTAAGGGAATTAAACCCTAGATAACTCCTCAATAGAACCCAATAATACGTATCAATTAAAACAGGCTTCCCCCGTTCGATATGTCCATCCCCTTAAAACGGCTCATACGAGCTCCCTTTAATTCCAGAAAAATTTCTAAAAATTTCCTAAAAATTTCGTAAGGTTATTTCTTGCTAACCCTAAAATAAATTCGCATATATTACAATAATGGCATTTTAAATTTTTGTTTTTGAATTTCTTTTTTCTACTCTCCCCCTTTGCCATTTATCAAAAAGAATGAACATTTTTGAAAGAAAATTTTAACTTTTCACAAGGAAAGGGAAAAGACTAAGTAAAAGATATCAATTTGCTAAAAATAGATTGAGAAATTTTTTTTTCTTTTGTAGCATTGCAACTTTTAGCAAATTTTTAAAACTTTAGGCTTTAAAACAACATTTTGGTAATCAACATTCTTAGCTAAAGAGTTCTTTCAACTGAGTTTAAAAGGCTAAGTAAAAGGTTGATTTTGAAATATAGCTTTAAGCCTGTTTAGTTGACTTTTTTTTAAAAAAAAACTTTTTCTTTTAGCTAAATTTTGTGAATCTATTAGAAAATACTTAGTTAATTTTTCAAAATAGTGTGTTTTAGAAGAAATTAGAAAGTCTTAGATACTAAGCTTTGGTAATAACTATTAAAAAATGTTTCAGAATCTTGAAAGCTTAATAAAGTTAAAGTTTTGAAAACTTAGCTAATTTGTAAGAATTTTTATTTTAGACGGAGAATCAATTTAAGACTTTTGATGGAAAGGGGGGAGCTTAAATCCTTAATGTCCAAGCATTAGTTCAGTTAGACTGATTGTAAGTTTGTTAATTTCTTTTTAAGTGAGGTATCAGAGCCTTAATGTGCATGCCTAAAAAAATTAAAAACTCAAGCACTTGGGTTCGCGGCCACATGTCTAACCAGTTAGCTACTAGCTGATTACCTAGAGGGCAACATCTTTCACTTGGTTAGTCAAGTTGAGTCTATAGATCCAGTTAGATTTTATTAGCACTGGCAGACTTGACTTGATTACTGTTAACTAAGTGTTTAACGCCCAGACTCATATTGATGCATAGATATAAGCATACCCTATGCTTATTGAGTTCAGGCTGTACCCTATGCATCTCACTCCATTCTATGTTTTTCAAACACAAGCAAGGTAATCCTAGGTGTTTGTGAGATGCTCTGGCTGAATTCTAGGGGAGCATGATTTCTAAGGTGGAGCCTAGGCTAAATCCATATTTTGAAAATCTAGTAAAATTGGAATTTTAAAACCAATGTTTTCCTAGAATGTAAAAGATAAGGAAAAAAATTGTAGGAAACTGATTAAAAAAAATTATTCTACCCAACACATTCCTATTTCAGTAAACAACCAAAAACTAATAAACATGAGTAAGTAGAAGTCAACCAAATACTAATACAATCTGAGAAGACAAATAGGTGTCTGTCCAAAATACATCAAGTGATAGTCTCAAAAGGCAGGATCATCAAGAGCGGGATCATCAGCTGGAGGGTCGTCAGCTGGAGGTGGTGCAAGAGGCTGCTCGGGTGCCGGCTGAGGCTGTCCTTAGCGCCGTATCTCACCTCGGAGAGATGCGAACCCTACATCCATCTCGGATCGGAGAGATCGGAGGATGCGATGGCTATCTAGCATAGTACGTCGCGTCTGAATGGACTGGATCTCGAGCCGAGTAAGTCTGTCTCTGACGGAAGGAGGAGCCGAAGTCGAAGACCCAGCTGATGTGGAGGGGCCGACAGAGGTGGAAGGATCTGCGAAAATCTCCTCTGGCAGGAAGTCGGGCCACTCCTCTACGGATTGAAGGTGCCTTAGATCCCGATCAAGGCGCCTTAAAGCATTAGATGGAGGCGCCTCGGTGGTGAATCGAGGCGCCTTAAGTAAGTCTGCAGGAGTTTTCCCGTTGTTTTTTAGGGCACCTCCCTTGTGTGGGAGGCGCCATAGTTGGACGCCACGTGTTTTTTTATTATGAGATTAATTAATTTTTGAGGTTCATTAAATTTGGAATAATATTAATTAAGTTTCGAAAAAGTATATTAATTAATTTTTGAAATTTTTTTTTTTAACTTAATTAATTTTAAATGTTAATTAATTTTTGAAAAATAATTTTAAGTTAATTAAGTTTTTTTTTGAATAATTTTAAGTTAATTAATTTTTGAAAAATAATTTAAGTTAAATAAATTTTGAAAAATAATTTTAGTTAATTGATTTTGAAAATAATATAAGTTAATTTATTTTGAAAATAATTTAAGTTAATTAATTTAGAAAATAATTTAAATCAATTGATTTTGAAAATAATTTGAGTTAATTGATTTTGAAAATATTTTATGTTAATTTAATTTTGAAAAATAATTTAAGTTAATTGATTTAAAAATATTTTATGTTAATTTAATTTTGAAAAATAATTTAAGTTAATTGATTTTAAAAATAATTTAGGTTAATTGATTTTGAAAATAATTTAAGTTAATTATTTTTTAAAATAATTTAAGTTAATTGATTTTGAAAATAAATTAAGTTAATTGATTTTGAAAATAATTTAAGTTAATTGATTTTAAAAATATTATATGTTAATTTAATTTTGAAAAATAATTTAAGTTAATTGATTTAAAAATATTTTATGTTAATTTTAAAAATAATTTAAGTTAATTAATTTTGAAAATAATTTAAGATAATTAATTTTAAAAAATAATTTAAGTTAATTAATTTTGAAAATAATTTAAGTTAATTAATTTTGAAAATAATTTAAGTTAATTAAATTTTAAAATAATTGAAGTTAATTAATTTTGAAAAATAATTTAAGTTAATTAATTTTGAAAAATAATTTAAGTTAATTAATTTTGAAAATAATTTAAGTTAATTAATTTTGAAAATAATTTAAGTTAATTAATTTTGAAAAATAATTTAAGTTAATTAATTTTAAAAATAATTTAAGTTAATTATTTTTAAAAATATTTTATGTTAATTTGATTTTTTAAAATAATTTATGTTAATTTATTTAAAAATATTTTATGTTAATTTAATTTTGAATATAATTTAAGTTAATTGATTTTAAGTTAATTAATTTTGAAAATAATTTAAGTTAATTAATTTTAAAATTAATTTAAGTTAATTAATTTTAAAAATAATTTAAGTTAATTAATTTGGAAAATAATTTAAGTTAATTAATTTTAAAAATAATTTAAGTTAATTAATTTGGAAAATAAATTAAGTTAATTAATTTTAAAAAATAATTTAAGTTAATTAATTTTGAAAATAATTTAAGTTAATTAATTTTAAAAAATAATTTAAGTTAATTAAATTTGAAAATAGTTTAAGTTAATTAATTTTGAAAATAATTTAAGTTAATTAATTTTGAAAATAATTTATGTTAATTAATTTTGAAAATAATTTATGTTAATTAATTTTGAAAATAATTTAAGTTAATTAATTTTGAAAATAACTTAAGTTGATTAGTTTTGAAAATAATTTAAGTTGATTAGTTTTGAAAATAATTTAAGTTAATTAATTTTGAAAATAATTTAAGTTGATTAGTTTTGGAAATAACTTAAGTTGATTAGTTTTGAAAAAAATTTAAGTTAATTAATTTTGAAAATTATTTAAGTTAATTAATTACGAATTTTAATTTTGAATTGATTTTAATTACGTCTTTAATTTTGAATTGATTTTAATTACGATTTTAATTTTGAATTAATTACAAATTTAATTTTGAATTAATTAAAAATTTAATTTTGAATTAATTAAAAATTTAATTTTGAATTAATTTTAATTACAAATTTAATTACGATTTTAATTTTGAATTGATTTAAATTTCGATTTTAATTTTGATTTGATTTAAATTTCGATTTTAATTTTGAATTAATTTTAATTACAAATTTAATTAAATATTTATTTCTTAGTCATGTCATCCGATCTAAATTTTCAAGAAGGTAATCCTACAATATATGTGAGATGAATTAAGTTCAATTTTAGGGTTTAGTTTAACTTTGTGTTAGATTCAGGTTTAGCTTTGGGTTCAACAAGTAGGCGTTCTTTGGATAAACTTCTGGGCTATGGTGAGTCACAAGGACATCATTGAAGTAACCATGCCTTCGAGGTTTTCCAAATAGTCCTACCCATTGAACTTAATACAAAACCTTGGTCTAACTGGTTAGGATCCATAAAGGGTAGATTCGGTCAGTTCCACTTAGCCAAATGCACCAGGTCGAAGCCATATCTTCCTAGACATGCGATGACTAAGTTTCCTCAACGTACTATCATCCAATATTTCACCAGTACCGTGGGTCAAGTTAAACCTAGCCCATTTTCAATCTAACCTTAATTACCCGGCTGGATATTCTACTCTTGTTTACCCTTATCGGGTGGATTATTTTTGGAGGTGCTAGCTATTCTGGAGCCTTCCTTTGCATTTTGATTTAGTTTGAATTTAATTTTATTTTAATTTACTTTTAATTTAATTTGATTTTAATTTTATTTCGATTTAATTTGAATTTAATTTAATTTTTATTATTTTTCTTTTAGCCCCCCCTATATCATAGCCTGATATGATTTATCGAGGTAATGTATTTGATCCTTAGGGACCCAATATTGTCCAAGTCCAACTTGATTGATCAGGTTAGACTTGGGGACCCATGCTTGGACCATTTTTCTATTTTTTCTTTATATAAGTGATAAATATGATTTATATTTCTTTTTCGATTTGAATCCTAGTCCAGTTCTATTGTAAATTGCCCTTTGTGTTTCAAGAAGTAGGTCAAGGTTCTTGGAACCCAAAGAGAATCATTCTAATATTTTCTCCAGATCCTTGACCTGAGTTTTCAGGCTGGAATTCTCTTCCTCAAGTTTTTGGACTTGAGTCGAGTTTCCAGTCTGAATTGGTTCAGGCAAAGGTTCGGAGTTAGTCATTTCTTTAAGGACAACTTCTTCCTTTAGAAGTGACTTAATTCTAAGATTAGACTTAGCTAATTTTCGTAATAAATAATTGACTAGATTGTTTAGTCGAGGAATACTTACCGAGGAATTAGGCCCTTCGGAAACAGATATGGATCCGTGGCTTCGCTCGGACCCGGCTTCTAACTCGCTCTCGCTCTCGGACAGTTCAATCTGGTCCTGGGCCATCAGCGCAAGTAGACTCGTCTGATCGAGTTCATCGTCGGTGTCTTCTTCTGAGGATTCTTCCCAAGTCGCTTTGAGTACCTTCCTTTTCCTCTGCTTCTTTGCATCCTTTTGGTTTGGGCAGTTGACCTTGATGTGCCCCTTCTGGTTGCATCCGTAGCAGATCACCTCAAATTTGATCTTTGAGCTTGGTTGACCCTCCTTGGATTGTACTGCCTTCTTTAGGCCTTTCTTGTTGAAGCCCTTTTTCTTCTTGTAGAGCTTCTTTACCAAGTTCACGAGTTCGGTTGTTAGTTCGTCATCTTCATCGTCTGAATCTGGTTCTGGTTCCGACTCTGGCTCAGTTCTTCGTCGTGATCTTGGTTCGCGTGTTCTACCGGTACCTGCAAGCAAAGCTACACCTTTCTCGGGTGGCTGTGTATTAGACTGCTCATGAAGTTCAAATTCACAAAATAACTCATCTAGTCTAATGGAAGATAAATCCTTGGAGACTTTGTAGGCATCTACCATTGATGCCCACAATGTGCTCCTCGGAAAAGCACTAAGTGCATACCTTATGATGCCCCATGTTCTCGACCTTTTGCCCGATCGCGTGGAGGGAGTTTAGTATGTCTTGTATACGAGCGTGAAGTTGGCTGGCCATCTCGTCTTCCTGCATTTTCAAATTATATAATTTATTGAACAAGAGATCTCTCTTGCTTACCTTAGTGTTGGAGGTGCCCTCGTGGAGTTCGATCAGCTTATCCCAAAGCTCTTTTGCGCTGGAGAATGGTCCAACTCTGTTGAGTTCCTCCTTGGTCAGTCTGCACTGGAGGGTGAAGGTTGCTCTGGCATCAATTTCCACCTTCTTGATTATGGTCGGTTCCCATTTTTCGCAGGGTGTCGGCTTGCCGTCTTTGTTGGATGGCAGTTGTAGTCCAGTCTTGATAATCATCCACGTGTCAAACTGTGTCTTGAGAAAGGTTTCCATTCGCCCCTTCCAATATTCGAAGTCTTCTCTGGAGAAAAGTGGGGGGCGAATGATGCTGAAACCTTCTTGTTGGGCCATTTGTGATATGCAACAACAAAAAATAGGAATATCCCAAGACTAGGTCTTGGATTAGCAGTGTGGGAAATAAAGTTAAGAATTTGCGAACTCGAGTGGTGTTGCACTAGTCTCGAGCAAAACTGATTCGTTAAAACGAATTAGAATGTAGCTACAAAGCTAATTCTAATTGACTCCGAAAAGATTAAAATGACCACGTAAAATTGCTTTGAATGGTGGTTACACCAATTCAAAACGACCCCGCTCTGATACCAATTGTTGGATCGAAAGCACAAGAGGGGGGGTGAATAGCGCTCGTGGCTTTCACACTTTTCGAATTCGTAAATCGCGAGTAATAAAGTAGCGTAAATAGTAAAATGCACAAACACACAGAAGACACGATAAGTTACTTCGTTCGGATCCTATCTCGACTCCTACTCGAAGGCCCACGCTCGTTGAGCGTTTACGTTGGGCAACAACTATATCTCGTAAAAACTATTACAAACTAAGTACAATTCAAGGCAGTAATAATAAAAATTATACCGACAACAAAAGACTAAATCTGAAGCTCCGGGTTGTCGGCGTCGAGTTGAGGCTTTATCGGAACGTCTCGTTAGTAGCAGGTTGCAGAAAGATTGCTTGTGCGAAGTTGTATAGAGCTGCTGTTCGAAGTCCCCTTATAAACAGTACTGGAGGCGCCTCCAAGCCTGTCCGAGGCACCTCCAGGCTGCCGAGTCGCACGGGTGGATCAGCGCAAACCTGGTCGCACCTCATCCCTCTGAAGGCGCCTTCAAGCTGCTCTAAGGCGCCTCCAATGCCTGGTCCAAGGCGCCTCCAGCTTCCTCCGAGGTGCTTCCAGCGTCTCTAGATAGCTGGCTTCGGCTAGCTCCCGAGGCGCCTCCAAGCCCCATGGAGGCGCCTCGAACACTGTTCATCCGAGGTCTAAGTTGCTCCTTTGTTCCTGCAAATTGTGTTAGTCCCAAACACAAACCCTGAAAAATAAAGTTAGCACAGAAATAATAAGATAGATATATTTGACAGTCGTCGGACTATCCGGGTCTGACTTCGGATTTCCAACCGGAAACCCTAGGTCGACCCGACGCCTACTGTTCCCTCTACGGGGAACGCGTCCTCACCTACTCCACTCAGGAGATTTACCTGTTGCCATTGCGATCCTCTAGATCGACTGGACTTTTGCTCAGCGTTCGGAGCTTCCAGACTGATATGAACCCCACCAATAAATGTGATGGAACCCGAGACAAAGGTGGATAGAACCCCTAAGAACTAAACGACAAGAGTGTGAACCTTGACCCGTAACCAAGAATTGGCACGAACCAAGCCTACGAAGGAAAGAAACGCCACACCTAGGGGTGATAAGTTTCGATGGGTTGAACGCCATGAGAGTAGACTCGATAAGTTCAGAAAGTCCCTTCAAGAACTAAGAGAGCACACAATCTCACCAAAAACTAAGTTGCTTCATACTAAGATGTCCCTCCCTTATATAATGGGAATGAACAAGGAAAAATACAAGATAAGTACATGCACAATTAGAGTCCCAATGTTGCATGCCTCATGCAAGCTATCTAGAAACCCAAAACAAAATAAATGCATGCACAATTAGAGTCCCAAGTTGCATGCTTCATTAAACAATCTAAAATACTTAAGTCTTCATGCATGGACGAATTCCAATGCTTTGCATGCTTATTAGCGTTCTTCCGTTAAGCGCGGCCAGTCATGGATGGTTATGCCCGATTACGTGGATTAGGCCACGACTAGCAGTTGCGATTATCTTGGTTTCTCCTTGCTCATAGTCCTCCCAATATTTTTTGATTAGCTCATTTAGTGCTTCCTTGAAACGCTTTGCCCGTAGTCTTGTAATTAGGCCTTCCGGAAGTGATAACTGATCTCTCCTATCTTCAGCCCTTGGGCATACATCATTCTCCCCTTCTTGAAAAGGATTTGTCCTCAAATCATCACCTTCATCAAACGGGGATAAGTCAGCAACATTAAAAGTAGAATGTACGCCATACTCACCTGGTAGTTCAAGTTTGTAGGCATTATCATTGATGCGCTCTAATACTTGAAATGGGCCATCCCCTTGAGGTAGAAGTTTAGAATGACGTTTGTCTGGAAATCGCTCCTTTCATAGGTGCAACCAAACCTATTCTCCTGGTTCAAACACAATTTTCTTGCGCCCCTTGTTAGCTTGTTGCATGTATTGCTGAGTTCTTTTCTCAATATTCAGTCGTGCTTGTTCATGAATCTTCTTTACGAATTTGGCCTTCTGCTTACCATCTAAGTTTATATGCTCACTTACAGCTAAAGGAATCAAATCTAATGGTGACAAGGGATTGAAACCATAAACAATTTCAAATGGAGAAAATTTAGTCGCAGAATGTATGCTCCTATTATAAGCAAATTCAACATGAGGTAG
Organism: Zingiber officinale; assembly: GCF_018446385.1. Classification (NCBI taxonomy): domain Eukaryota; kingdom Viridiplantae; phylum Streptophyta; class Magnoliopsida; order Zingiberales; family Zingiberaceae; genus Zingiber; species Zingiber officinale. Next base: position 66,632,316 of record NC_056004.1, read on the forward strand.
ACAATCTTCCCATATTCTCAAATTCTTGTTAATGACCGCACGAAGTAAAAAGGTCAAGGTTCGATTGACCACTTCAGTTTGCCCATCAGTTTGGGGGTGACAAGTAGTAGAGAACAATAATTTAGTTCCTATTTCCCCCACAAAGTCATCCAAAAATAACTCAAAAATTTTGCATCTCTATCAGAGACAATGGTCCTAGGCATGCCATGCAACCTAATAACCTCTTTAAAGAACAATTCAGCTATATGCGATGCATCATCGGTTTTATGACATGGAATGAAATACGCCATTTTAGAGAATTTGTCTACCACAACAAAAATTGAATCTCTCCCCCTCTTGGTCCGGGGTAATCCCAAAACAAAGTCCATTGAAATATCAGTCTAAGGCTCACTAGGTATAGGCAAAGGAGTATACAAGCCATGGGGTTTCAATTTAGATTTAGCTTGTTTGCAAGTGATACACTTCTCACAAATTCTTTCCACGTCGCGTTTCGTATATGGCCAAAAGAAATGATCCTGTAAAACCCCTAAAGTCTTAGTAATGCCAAAATGACTCATCAATCCACCACCATGGGCTTCCCTAGTGAATAATTCACGTAACGAACATATAGGCACACACAATCTATTTTCACGAAATAAAAACCCATCATGCCTATAGAACTTACCAAATGCAACCTTATCGCATGCTTTGAACACCTTAGCAAAATCAGTATCGTTAGTATATAAATCCTTGATATATTCAAATCAAAGTAACTTCGTATCTAAAGTGGACAGTAAAGCATACCTTCGAGATAGTGCATCAGCAACTACGTTCTCCTTTCCTTGCTTATATTTGATCACATAAGGAAATGTCTCAATGAATTCTACCCATTTAGCATGGCGTCGGTTCAACTTATGTTGGCTCTTCAAATGCTTTAGAGATTGATGATCTGTGTGAATCACGAATTCTTTTGGCCATAGGTAATGTTGTCATGTCTCCAATGCTCTCACCAATGCATACATTTCCTTGTCATATGTGGGATAGTTGAGAGTGGCTCCACTCAACTTCTCATTGAAATAAGCAATGGGTCTCATTTCCTGCATAAGCACAACACCTATACCAACACCAGAAGCATCACATTCGATTTCAAAGGTTTTAGAAAAATCTGGTAGGATTAGTAAAGGAGCAGAACTTAGCTTTTCTTTCAAAGTGTTGAAGGCCCTCTCTTGCTCCTCTCCCCACTTGAATGACTCATTTTTCTTGATGACTTTAGTAAGAGGAGTTGCAATATTGCTAAAATCACGAACAAACCGTCGATAGAAGCTGGCCAAACCATGGAAACTCCTCACTTGGCTAATTGTTGTCGGTGTTGGCCACTCTTGATTGCTTTCACCTTTTCCTCTTCCATCTCAATGCCTTTAGTACAAACAACAAAACCAAGAAACACGACTTTCTCCGTACAAAAGGAGCATTTAACGAGGTTAGCAAAAAGCTTTTCTTCTTTTAGCACACTCAAAACTAACCTTAAATGTGTAACATGCTCTTCTAAGCTTCTGCTATAAATCAAAATATCATCAAAATACACAACTACAAATTTTCCTAAGAAAGCACGCAAAACATGGTTCATCAAACGCATAAAAGTGCTAGGAACATTAGTTAAGCCAAAAGGCATTACTAACCATTCATATAAGCCATGTTTGGTTTTAAAACCAGTTTTCCATTCATCACCTTCCTTCATCCTAATCTGATGATATCCACTCCTAAGATCAATTTTTGTGAACACACAAGAATCATGCAATTCATCAAGTATATCATCAATCCTAGGAATTGGATGGCGATACTTTATTGTGATGTTGTTGATGGCTCGACAATTCACACACATCCTCCATGTTCCGTCCTTCTTGGGAACTAGTAACATAGGCACGGCGCAAGGACTCATGCTTTCTCGAACATACCCCTTTTCTAATAATTCATTAACTTGCCTCTGAAGTTCCTTTGCTTCCTCCGGATTGCTTCTATAGGCAGGTCGATTCGGAATGGAGGCACCAGGTATGAAGTCAATTTGGTGCTCAATTCCTCTAATGGGAGGTAAGCCATGCTGAACCTCTTCAGGAAAGACCTCTTCAAATTCCTGTAAGAGAGAAACAATAACACTAGGCAAAGAATTGTTAAGGTCGTTAGTGCTAAAGAGTGCCTCCTTATACAAAAGGATAAGGGGCAGCTGATTTGAAAACAAAACTCGCTTAATCTCACTTTTTTTTGCATAAAAAATATTTTTCTTTCTCTCTCCTTTTTTTTCCTTGCCCACTCCTTTTGTCTCTTTCCTCTTATCTTCTTTCCTCTCATTTTTCTTTCCCTCTACTTCTTTTTTCTCAATTTTTTTTTCTCAATTTTTTTTTCTTTCTTCTTTTCATTTGCTTTTTGTAGTCTCAACTAGTCCTCCATAACTTGTCTTGGAGTCAACGGTACAAGAATAATAGGTTGCCCTTTCAAAGTAAAACTATACTAATTTGTGAGGCCATCATGTGTTACCTTTCGATCGAATTGCCAAGGTCTTCCCAACAATAGATGACATGCATGCATGGGAACCACGTCACACAACAGCTCATCTTCATATTTGCCAATGGAGATTGCTACCAAGACTTGTTTTGTTACCTTGATTTCACCGCAATCGTTTAGCCACTGGAGTCGATAAGGTCGCGGATGTTTCCGAGTTGGTAGTGACAATTTCTCCACCAAATCAGTACTTGCCACATTGGTGCAACCCCCCCCCCCCCCCCATCAATAATAACACTACAAACCTTGTTATTAACAAAGTAATGGGTATGAAATAAGTTTTCCTGTTGATTACCTTCTTCCTCCTTAGCTTGTAAATTGAGAACTCGTCGGGCCACCAATAAGTCTCTGATAACAGCATGTTGTTCATCATCACTGTCCTCTTTTTGTGGCACTTCTTCAACTATTTCATCCTCATCTTTCGACTCAAGTTCACCTTGGGCGTTTATTACCATCACCCTTTTGTTCACACATTGACTAGCTATATGACCATGCCCTTGACATTTAAAACACTTGATATCACGAGTTTTGGAGGAAATGGGCTCGCGATTACCTTGAGTAGTAGATGGTGTAGGTTTGGGCTTCTTGAAGGGTTCAAACTTTGGCTTATTTTGAGGTTGTTCCTCCTTTCTTGGAGCTGTCCGCCATGTGCCATGAGTAGTCATTGGTTGTCCCCTCCTAGCCAATCCTCTCCTCTTGAGTTGTTCTTCCACTTTTTGTGCTTGGTGGACCATGTCTGACAGCTCAACATAATGCTGCAATTCAACAATATCAGCAATTTCTGGGTTTAAACCATGTAAAAACCTGGCCATGGTGGCTTCCCGATCTTCATCGATATTATCTCGGATCATGGACAACTCCATCTCCTTGAAATATTCATCCACACTTTTGGAGCCTTGAGATAATCTTTAAAGCCGCTGATATAAGCTTCTATAATAATGGCTGGGTACAAACTCCTTCTCATGAGCACTTTCATCTCCTCCCAAGTGGATACAGATTACTCTCTGTTTCTTCTCCGAGTCATCACCACTTGATCCCACCAAACAATAGCGTAATCAGTGAATTCAATGGCAGGTAACTTTACCTTTTTAAACTCTGAGAATTCATGACAGTCAAATACCATTTCCATCTTAGTTTCCCATTCCAAGTAAGCTTCTGGGTCATTTCTCCCTTGGAAGGTTGGAATCTTCATTTTAATCCCTCCTAAATCATTATTTCTTCTAGTTCCATTTCTATCTCCTCGATGTCAATCCAGCCCCGATTGTAGTTTTGCTCATCAAAGTCTTCCATAATAACCTCTTCATCTTCTTCGACATCAATCCCTTGGGTGTCTTCGTTGTGGTCTAGTAATACGGTCTTGTTGATGTCTTCTTGGTGTCCCATCCTCCACCCGATCCAACCTCTCATGGATAGATTCTAATTTCGCCCTCATCATCCGCTGCATCTCCCCCATCAATGCTTGTAATTGTAGGTTCGGAAGTGGCCTAGCCCCCTCATTTGCTCCATCCTCCTGGTTGTTGGACATGGCTGCAAAATGCAAGAAAACCTCAGAAGCACTCAACTCACGTTTGGGTGGTAGCTCTCAATTGATGATATCTCTCAGTTCTTGATCAAACTCTAGAACAAATCAGAATATCACGTAGCAATTCAAAAGATGCCACCGAAACTTATGATGACAGAATTTTAAGAGAAAATTAAAGAGTAGAAGTTTGAGAATAAGGAAAACAAGAAAAGAATTGTTGAAGACAATTTACTTCGATTCACACAAACAGTTTTTTTTTTTTGCGCTTTCTTCTTCTTTTTTTTTGTCTTTTCGATGCGCTCTCTTTTTTTTCCACGATTTTTTTTTTTGCTTTTGAACCGAAGCTCTGATACCAGATGATATGAACCCCACCAACAAATGTGATGGAACCCGAGACAAAGGTGGATAAAACCCCCAAGAACTAAATGACAAGAGTGTGAGCCTTGACCCGTAACCAAGAATTGGCACGAACCAAGCCTACGAAGGAAAGAAACGCCACACCTAGGGGTGATATGTTTCGATGGGTTGAACGCCACGAGAGTAGACTCGATAAGTTCAACAAGTCCTTTCAAGAACTAAGAGAGCACACAATCTCACCAAAAACTAAGTTGCTTCATACTAAGATGTCCCTCCCTTATATAATGGGAATGAACAAGGAAAAATACAAGATAAGTACATGCACAATTAGAGTCCCAATGTTGCATGCCTCATGCAAGCTATCTAGAAACCCAAAACAAAATAAATGTATGCACAATTAGAGTCCCAAGTTGCATGCTTCATTAAACAATCTAAAATACTTAAGTCTTCATGCATGGACGAATTCCCATGCTTTACATGCTTATTAGCGTTCTTCCGTTAAGCACGGCCAGTCATGGATGGTTATGCCCGATTACGTGGATTAGGCCACGACTAGCAGTTGCAATTATCTTGGTTTCTCCTTGTTGATAGTCCTCCCAATATTTTTTGATTAGCCCATTTAGTGCTTCCTTGAAACGCTTTGCCCGTAGTCTTGTAATTGTGCCTTCCGGAAGTGATAACTGATCTCTCCTATCTTCAGCCCTTGGGCATACATCACGGACTTTCTGCTGGACTTTCGCTTCCCAGCTGGTCCAGTCTTTCACTTGGTTCGTGACACCAGGACTTTCCACCTAGGGTTACCCCCCCTAGGACTTTTGCCTGAAGCTCACGACCCACCAAGACTTTCCGTATAGGGTTACCACCCCCTATGACCTAGGGTTACCACCCCCTAGGGTTTTCTACCTGTCTAACCGCAGCTAGGACTTGTCTGAAACACTCAATTAAGTATGTTAGATTACAAAACAACTTAACTTTGAATTCCTTTGCCATTATCAAAACAACGGTCGATCGTCGGATGCTTCCTGCACCAACATGCACCATGTCATTGTAACACCCACGAAAAACTTGTAGTTATACATATGTGAGTATCCTTTGTTTTTATAGAATAAAAAGGGAGATAGAACCAAAAAGATATAAAAAGAAACGAGGTGAGGTTAAGGATTGAACCTTGAAACTTTTTAATTAAATGGCAACCTTTAGGAGTTATGGAATGACCACTAAGCCATCATGAATTATTGTTAAAAGGGGATGGAAATTTTAGATAAAGTAAGAGTATGGTATGTGCTCTATCAAGTAGCCATGGAAATTTTAGTTTGAGTATGTCCCTCCCTCAAACTAAACATGCTCCCTTGTTCTTATGATATGTGCTCTATGATAATGGTGTTGTTAACATTTTCTCCTACTTGTATGTTGATTGGAACTTCATTTTCATGCTCATGAACATTCTGCCATGGTAGAACTAAGGGCCTAGGAGAGCTTTAAACCTAAAACTAAGCATGCCATGATTTCCCTAGGATAAGATATGAAGCTAATATGATATGCCCATGATTATATGTTAATTTGAACTCTATTTCATGCTTATGAAGATTTGGCCATGTTAAGATTTGAGGCCTAGGAAAGTTTAAAACAAGTCTAAGATGCTCATGACCTTCTTGATGAAATGATATGAAACTAACTTGATGTTCTTATGCTTGTTTGTTGCATAGAAATTTGGTTACATGCTCTATAACTTTCGACCACACAAGGTTTTAAGACCTAGGATGCTTAGAACTTAAACTAAGTTTGTTCATGTTGTTCCTTGTAATAAATACCATGAAATTTGTGTAGGGTTTCCATGCTTTTATGTCACATGAAAACTAGTCTATGTCTTACATGTTTCGGCCACCATTAGTTTAAGGGCCTAGGAAACTTAGAACCCAACTTAGATATGCTCATGATGTTTCTTGTAATAAATGCTATGAAATTTGTTTATGGTTTCCATGCTTAACAAGTTTCGGCCACCTTAGATTAAAGAGCTTAGGAAGTTTGGAACTTAAACTAAATGTGCTTATGATGTTCCTCATGATATGTGTTATGATATTGGTTTAAGGTTCAACACTTTCATGGTACTTGTAACCTAGAATCATGCTTGCTAGGGTTCGACCATGATAAGGTTAAAAGCTTAGAGAACTTAGAACCCAAACTAAACATGCTCAAGTTGTTCCTTATGATATATGATATGACATTAGTTTAGGGTTTACATGTTTGCATGTTGCTTATAACCTAATTTGAGGCTTGATGAGTTTCGGCCATGATAAAAGTAAAGACCTAGGAAGCTTAGAACCCAAACTAAGCATGCTCAAGGTGTTCCTTATGATATAGGATATGATAATGGTTTAGGGTTCACATGCTTTTATGTTGCTTGCTAACCTAGGCTACAACTATATGTTTCGGACACTACATGATATTAGGGTTAGAGACCTAATTATGATCTCCCATGTGCCTCTCATGCAATGCTTTATGATATGATAAGAATATGCCATGCTGCTATACTCATTTATGTATGCTTATGACCTATGCATGATGATGTGCTTTGTGCCCAAATTTATGATATGCTATGTGCCCAAATTTATGATATGCTATGTGCCCAAGTTCATGATGTGTTGTGTGCCCAATTATGCATGTGATCATGATGTGCTGTGTGCCCAAATTCATGATGTGGTGTGTGCCCAATTATACATGCTTTATGTTATGCCTAAGAGTTGCTTCCCTATCAGTTGAAACTAGGAGCACTCTTCATGATATGAATATGACATGAATGATAGGTTAAGAATTATGATATGTATGACATGCTACTTTACTTTTAAGGCTTGTACAAAGGGTGGGCTCCATAAGCGCCTCGGGGTCGATGGACTAAGAAACGGGCCTCGTTAGGGATGAGCTCCTAAGTGCCCCTAGGTCGATGGACTAAGAAACGGGCCTAGTATGTATACCTTGTAGGGTTCAAGACTTGCTACCTTGGACCTACATAGGACGCGCGCATTTATGTATGTGGTACAAGCCGGGGCCCCCCTTATGTTGAGATTATGTTTAAGTATGTATATTATAAGTTTTCAAAAGACATGTTGCATATATTTTCATGATACATGTTAAAAATTCACCTTGCATATACCTTATGATTATGCCATGATATTTATGATGATGTTATGATATGTCAGGGTGTATTTGATGATCATGTTATGTTATGCCATGATACCTTACGATTATGTTACGATATGCCATGATATGCTGCATGATATGATGAAATTGTCTCCATGCGTTATGTCTTGTGATTTTGATATGCTATACGGTTTTTGGTGAGTAGGAAAGGAACTTACTGAGCCATGAGTGCTCACAGCTTACTTTCTTGTACCACAAATAAAGGCAAGGAATGGATGAACTAGGGGAGCAGCAGGAGGGGCTAGAAGGATGTGTGTGGTAGTGGCTTGACTAAAGGAGAAAGACCTGCTTTTGTTTAATAAAAACTATGCCTAGTTTATGTTACTACTTTATGACTCCATGACATTTAATTATGTGTTTGGGTATTATGACTTAAAAATCATGTTAAGTATGCTATGTGGTTTTATATGTCCAGGTGATTAGTCATGGTGAATTTTAAAGAATAGAAATGTTTTTAATTTCTATAAATAACACTTCCGCTATAGTAAGTAGGTATGTATGTGTAAAGTAACCCCCATCGCCTTAGCAGGAGGGGTGGGGCGTTACATCTACTGTGACTTGATAGTGCTTGACATGCAAGAATATGACAGTATATTGGACATGAATTTCCTGAGCAAGTACGACGCTTCCATCGAGTGCCGACAAAGAAAAGTGATCTTCTGACCTGAAGCAGAACCAATATTTGAGTTCATTGGAGAACCCAGAGAAAATTTATGCTACGGGGCTGAAGATGTGACCGGACAACTCTCTACCCTGACTATAGCACCGACGCTGTTTGATGATGTATTAGAGAAGCAAACTCGTGACCTAAGCATCCAGCGGATAAAGCAAGAAGTATTAGAGGGAAAGAATGACAGATTCTGTATCGCTGACAGTGGAATATTATACCTCAAGGATCGTTTATGTGTTCCCGACGACCCGGAGTTGCGAAAGAAGATACTAGAAGAAGCCCACTCAACGCCCTATGCAATGCATCCGGGATCCACCAAAATGTATCAAGATTTGAATAAGAAATTCTGGTGGTCCGGTATGAAAAGAGATGTGGCTCAGTATGTCAGTACCTGCCTGACCTATCAAAGGGTTAAAGCAGAACACCAGAGGCTGGGAGGATTACTGCAGCCTATCCAAATTCCAGAATGGAAATGGGAAGATATCTCTATGGACTTCATTTCAGGATTACCTAAGACAACAAACGACTATGACGCTATATGGGTAATCGTGGATAGATTAACCAAGTCCGCCCATTTTCTAGCAATCAAGATGACTTATTCAATTGAGCAACTGGCTCAATTATATGTCAAGGAAATTATTAGGTTACATGGGATTCCTAAGACCATCATTTCTGACAGAGATGGTCGCTTTGTTTCACATTTTTGGGAATGTGTTCAGAAGGCTCTTGGTATAAATCTATTATTCAGTACTGCCTTCCACCCTCAGACCGATGGACAAACAGAAAGGGTGAACCAAGTACTAGAAGACATGTTACGGGCTTGCGCCTTAGACTTCAAAGGAAGCTGGTGCCGATATTTATGCTTAGTGGAATTCACCTACAACAGTAGTTACCAAGCTACTATTGGAATGGCGCCCTATGAGGCTCTGTACGGGAGGAAATGTAGATCCCCTATATGTTGGTACGAAGGCGGTGAAAAGAAAGAGATGGGATTCCAAACAGAGTTCATCGATAACACCACCCGTGTTATACAGAACATCCGCCAAAGAATAGAAACTGCTCAGAGTCGATAGAAGAATTACGCGGATAAGCGACGAAGGCCATTGGAATTCAGTGTCGGAGACTCAGTATTTCTCAAGGTAGCTCCTATGAAAGGAGTAATGCGGTTTGGTAAGAAGGGGAAGCTAAGCCCGTGCTATGTGGGGCCATATCAAGTTCTGAAAAGAATTGGCAAGGTAGCTTATGAAATAGAGCTGCCTCAAGAGATGTCAACCATTCACAACGTGTTCCACGTTTCGATGTTAAAGAAATGTATTCCGAGCACGAACCAAGTGATCGAACCACGGACAGTACAAGTGCAAGAGGACCTAACCTACGAGAGCCGACCGGTTCAGATATTGGATCGGGATGTCAAAAGGATAAGGAACAAAGAAGTGTCCTTAGTAAAAGTCCTGTGGCAAAATCAACGGTTCGAAGAAGCCACTTGGGAACGATAGGATGATATGAAACGGAAGTATCCGGAGCTATTTTAAGTTCGAGGACGAACTTTCTATGAGGTATGGGGTACTGTAACACCCACGAAAAACTAGTAGCTATACATATGTGAGTATCCTTTGTTTTTATAGAATAAAAAGGGAGATAGAACCAAAAAGATATAAAAAGAAAAGAGGTGAGGTCAAGGATTGAACCTTGAACCTTTTTAATTAAATGGCAACCTTTAGGAGTTATGGAATGACCACTAAGCCATCATGAATTATTGTTAAAAGGGGATGAAAATTTTAGATAAAGTAAGAGTATGGTTAAGAGAAGGAAACAAGAAAATATCAAGTAGCTTTCTTCCTCCTTCTCTTGATTAAGAACAAGCAAAAAGACAATTGTCTTTCTCTTCTTCTTCCTTCCATTTTCGTGAGGATGAAGGAGAAGATAGGATTAGAAGAAATTAAGGGGATGAATGGGGACATATTCTCATTAGGGAATGATAAAGAAGGCAAAGTTCATCTTTGTTTCTTCCTCCCACTTAGTATAAAGAAGAAAGAAAGAAAGGGACTTCCTTTTTCTTCCTTCTTTCCTCTTCCTCACCATTGCCGAAACCTAAAGCTCTCCCTCTCCTAATTTCGAAATCCACCTAAGGTCTTTCTTCCTAAGAATACTAATCCACAAGAAGGAGCCTTCAAGATCTACCCTTCCAAGCAAGAGAAGAAAAAAGGGAGTGCTAGAAGGAGAAGCTCTCTTCTTCCTCCTCACAAGGGTACCATTTTTCTTTAGGAACCACAAACAAAAAGATGTGAGTATTCCCTCACCTGTGGTACAAGTAGCTCATGGTTTTTCCATAGATTTAAATGGCTTAAAAACCTAGGAAGTTTTCTTACAACTTTCGGCCATGGCAAGTTTAAAAGCCTAGGAAAGTTTAAACTCAAATCTAACATGTTTATGATCTTTCTTATGACATGATAGGAATATTTCCTTGGTTTTCATGCTTGTATGTTACTTGGAATTAGGTGAACCCCACCTTAGGGTTTCGGCCATGCCAAGTTTAAAAGCCTAGGAAAGTTTAAACTCAAATTTAACATGTTTATGATCTTTCTTATGACATGATATGAATATTTCCTTGGTTTACATGCTTGTATGTTAATTGGAATCAGGTGAACCCCACCTTAGGGTTTCGGCCATGACAAGTTTAAAAAGCCTAGAAAAATTTAAACACAAATCCAACTTACTTATGATCTTCCTCATGATATGGTATGAAGATAACTTGATGTACTTATGATTTCATGTTGGTTAGAACTAGGTATTCATGCTTAGAACTTTCGGCCAAGTTAGGATTAAAAGGGCTAGGCAAGCTTAAACTCAACCCTAACATGCTCATGTTTTTCCCTATGATATGATATGAAGATAACATGATATTCTTATGCTTGTCTTTGGTTTAGAACTTAGTTTCACACTTCATGACTTTCGGCCACAACATGTTTTGTAGACCTAGGAAGCTTAGAACCTAAACCAAATATGCTCATGATGTTCCTTATGATAAATAATATGGAATTGGTTTAGGGTTCACATGTTTATATGCTATTTGTAACCTAGGTTTAGGCTTTTTATGTTTCTACCACAACATGTTTTGTAGACCTAGGAAGCTTAGAACCTAAACCTAATATGCTCATGATGTTCCTTATGATAAATAATATGGAATTGGTTTAGGGTTCACATGTTTATATGCTATTTGTAACCTAGGTTTAGGCTTTGTATGTTTCAGCCACCACATGTTTTGTAGACCTAGGAAGCTTAGAACCTAAACCAAATATGCTCATGATGTTCCTTATGATAAATAATATGGAATTGGTTTAGGGTTCACATGTTTATATGCTATTGTAACCTAGGTTTAGGCTTTGTATGTTTCGACCACAACATGTTTTGTAGACCTAGGAAGCTTAGAACCTAAACTAAAAATTCTCATGATGTTCCTTATAATAAATGATATGAAATTGGTTTAGGGTTCAAATGCTTGTATGTTGCTTTCAACCTAGGTGATTCCATACATGTTTCGACTGTAACGCCCGCCCTCCCTGCTACCCTAAGGGACGGGGCTACGATACTCTACGTATAAATTTTCTTTTTAAAACAGCGGAAGACTTAAAATTATTTTCATAGTTTTAATAAAACTTTTCTTTTAAATTTATTTTGAACTATACTATCACATGGCATCAAAATCATAACATCAAATCCAGTGGAACCATAATGTCAAGCCACACATGTTTAGGTATCGCAAGTCATAAAATACCAATGCATAGTTCTTTAAAGAAACTTTAAGCAGGTTCTTATTTATTTGGTTGCCTAGCCACTGCCACACACATCTTCGTTGCCCCTCCTGCTGCTCCTCTAACTCATCCAGCTTTTTCCTTTATTTGTGGTACAAGGAAAGTAAGATATGAGCACTCATGGCTCAGTAAGTTCCTTTCCTACTCACTAAAACCAACAATCAGCACATAATCAAGAATGCATCAACAAGTCATAATCTCAACTAATCATGGCATAACATAGCATTCTATTCAAGCATATCATGCATCATAATATAATCACAACTAGTCATAGCATATCAAGCATCACCATGGACAAAACATATACATAGTGCATTGCATAAAACATAGCTAGACATGGCATAACAAACAAGTATCATGGTATATCAAAGCATGGCCGAAACATGTATATCAAAGCATCATACTATGGCCGAAGCATGTACATCAAGGCATCATCATATCCATGGCCGAAATCTATATATCAAGCATCAACAAATCCATGGCCGAAACATGTCTATAAGGTATAGCATGAACATAACATAATCATACCTTATCATGGCATATCATAATCAAGAGCATAACATGAAACATAGCATAATCATAAGGTGTATGCAATATGATTTTGGAAAACATGTATCCGAAAAACATGTGTATGTCTCATGATCTTTAAAACCATTTTCTTTTACATATATACTTGAAAATAATCTCAACATAAGGGGGATCCCGGCTATGTACCACTTACATATTGCGCGCAACCTTGTAGGTCCAAGGTAGCAAGTCTTGAACCCTACGAGGCAAACATACTAGGCCCTTAGTCCTAGGGGCACTTAGGAGCCCATCCCTAACGAGGTCCTTAGTCCCCGGGGCGCTTATGGAGCCCACCCTTGGTACAAGCCACTCACATATAAAGTAAAGTACATGTCATACATATCATGTATCATAAAAGCATGCATCACTTAGGTACACATCATATCATAAAAGTATGCATCACTTAGGCATATATCATGTCATAAAAGTATGCATCACTTAGGCATACATCATATCATAAAGGTATGCATCACTTAGGCATACATCATGTCATAAAGGTATGCATCACTTAGGCATACATCATATCATAAAGGTATGCATCACTTAGGCATACATCATGTCATAACAATATGCATCACTTAGGCATAGATCATAAAAACATGCATATCTTAAGCATAAAGCATCAAGCATGCATGATTTAACCACATAGCATATCATGAAAGCATGCATATTTTAAGCACTAAACATAGCATCAAAGCATGCATAATTTAACCACATATCATAACATAAGCATGCATATTTTAAGCACAAAGCATATCATATCATAAAAGCATGCATATCATATCATAAGTAATAAATCACAAGCATACATATTAAGCATAAAGGTGTATCTTGTGATTATCCTATCATAGGAAACATGGTATCATATTTATCTTGGTTTTAAGCTTCCTAAACCCTTGTGGCCGAAACCCTTTAGAGCTCAATTTAGGTTAAACACAACATTCAAGCATGTGACACCTAAATTATCATCATAACATTTTCATAGGAAGCATTATAAACATGATTAACTTAGTTTCTAAGTTCCTCAAGTCCCTAATTTCATATGGCCGAAACCTTAAGGTGTGAAACAAGGTTCCATATAACATAAAAGCATGGACAACTTTAAATCATATATAACTTTTTTACCAAGGAACAAGGTAAACACATTTGACACATTTGAATTAGTTCCTAAGTTCTTTAAGCCCTTAACATATGTCATGGCCGAAATTTAACATGTCACGCCCCAGAGGAGTCCCTGTCCGAGAAAATTTCGGCAGCATCTCCCCTGTACGGTGGACAATCTGAAACTTTTCTACATCTCACAAATACCTCAGCCACAGGCGGCTGGAATAACAACAGTAAATAAAATCAATCACCACGCAGTTTATATATGTATTCAGCCTCTGGCTGTCACAACCACACAGTTAATAAAAATAAACAACATAGTAATACTCTGACTCGAAATCAACCCTACTCAACTACACTCGTAAAGCCCAAATCCGATTTTTCTTACCTCTTCTGCCGTACAGGCAGGCATATAGTAGAATAAAATCCAAATCATACCAAAGGTCCATCAAACGAAAGGATTTCATACAATATCCATATGAAAAATCCAAAATAAGACTAAAACAAGGTCTGATAGAGAAAAACTAAAATAAAATAACAACTCAACCCAGCAGAGGATTAGCACTACGTGCTGTGGGGACTAGCGACTGGAACTCCCTCCTGACAGCATCAACCTGAAAATAACAACAATGGAGGCGGGGTGAGTCCAACACTCAGCAGGTACAGTTGATATGCAAAGTAAAGAAATAACACCTAACACTAATCATGCGTACAGTCTCCTGATATAAGAAAGATATAAATATGCATAACCAGGTCCTGAGTATAAGGTCAAACAGTCCAAGTGGTATAGGAATCCTGTATGCATGTCAAACATAGGTATCCAAACAATATGCAGCATATAAATGCAGCAACCACAAACACAAACAATAAATGCATCATGCATATGATGCCAATGATGCGTCCTGGTCACCCCTGACGCCAGTCGATCATCTCACAGAATAGTGAGGCCGAGTGGGTAGGGCTGTGACAACCGTGCACTCTGTCGTCACTACTCCTGATGAGTGACCGAGTGGACGGGATGCTGTCGGAGTACACCTATCCTCCTACCCCAAATCATAGATGGGGGAGCGCAATGCTCTCAACTCCCGGTACTCAAAGACGGGGAGGAATCCCTGCCGGATAACACGTTGTGTCACACTACCCATGAGCGCCTAACAGAGTCCCTGCTGCAACACACTCTGCCTGAATCGACCACTAACCCATGAGTGGTGGTGTGTGCAGATCCATGTAACTGGCGATGTGCTCAGCAATAATGGAGCGGACTATCGCACAGCATGCAATCATGCAAATGATGCATGGCAATAACCATATAAACATCCTGACCTAATCCATATATATAGAAATGTGCACCCTAGGTCAAAGAATCATATCAAATCAAGGTACACATAAGGTATAAAAACCTAGGTCCTGAACATGGTCAAGCATGGCATATCACTACCCCCTATAAGCATGTATAAACAGGTAAAATATACATGTGATGCAAATCAATCAATCAATCAAGCACGTACCAAGATTTGGGTAGTGATTAACCGAAATAGATAAGAAACATAATTAATGAAACATGTTAATTCCATTACTAAGCATATCAAAGACAACAAAAGTCAAAAGTACCCGCCTCCGACAAAATGGTCCAAATCCGACGTCGAGATACCGTCTCGAATCAGAGCCCTGTGTAAACAAAAATACCTTTACTTTTATTTAGCTAGAATACAAATAAACAGCTAAATAAATCCTAAATAGAAATTTAGGGATAAACCCTAAACCATTTCCTTCGACCTTTCTAACGGTTAATTAGGGTTAATTACCTTAACCCCAAACAACCTTTTTGATAAAAATCCAAAAACCTAAATCCATATAACATAATTATTCTACACAACCTAATGATGAATAAATTATCAATAGGTATCAAGATTATACCTAAACATGGATTAATCCAATATTTTCCTAATCCAATACATGAATCCAACTCATCAACACGTAACAATTACTCTATTTCTTACCTTGATTCAAACCTCTGCTCTTGATCCAACCACTGGTGATGCTGGAACCAATCAATCCACAGAATAGCACCTTGCTGGAATTTGATCAGAATCGAAGGTAGAATCTTCAAGATCACCACAAATCAGTGAGGAGGAGCCAAGACTCGGTAAAGGGCAGAGATCAAACTCAGCAGGCAAGGTGGCGTGGGCACTGGGGTTCGGCAGAGAGGAAGGAAATACAGCCGTGAAAACGGCTAGAACTCGTAGTGGCCCGTGACCAATACCTAGGGCACAACAACTGGGGCCGGCAGTGGGCAGCGGTGAAGAGGCTAAGGCAGAGGTGGTCGGCGGTGAATCTAGGGCACAGCGACGGCGGCCGACGCTGAGAAACCGGTGCCGGCAGTGGTGTCGGGCTGAGTCTAGGGCACAGGCCGGAGATGGGTGTCCCGGTGGCCGGCGCTTGATTTCCCATGGGCGGCGCTGCCTCGGAAAGGAGAGGGAAGGCCGACGCGAGGGCTGAAGAGCAACACCCGGCGGTGTTAAGTCACAGGCGACGGCGGTCGGCGCTCGGAAGAGAGAAACCGCCGGCCGGCAGTTAGGGCAGAGAGGAGGAGAAAGGAGGCGGCGTCGGGATGGGCTCGGGTGCGCGAGGGAGAGAAACGGAGGGATTAAGGAAAATAAAGAAAAATATAAAGAAAAAGAAAAGTAAAAAGGAAAAGAAAAATAAAACTTTTCCTTACTAAAACTGGGTAGCCTAAACAGGCTTTTCCGGGCCCCATCTTGATCCCCGTTAACTCATCCGTACGAACTCCGAAAAATTCCCGAAAAATGTCCAAAAATTCCGGAAAATTCCCTTATTCATATCCGCCTATTTCCTGTATTTTACATAACAAGTTCTCATTAGGGCTACAAACAAGCATACAAGCATGTGAACTTGGTCTAACATTATGTATAAATTCATACAAGGTATCATCCAATAGTTATGGCCGAAACATACCCTAGCATCATTTTAGGTCATAAAGCAACATATAGCAATTGAACCTTGGCTTTCTACTTATCATTTTTCATGTAGAGTGACATGAGCATATTTAATTTAAGTCCTAGGGTTTCTAGGGCATCTAAACCTTCATGGCCGAGACTCACAATGGTCCATTTAGATCATGGAAAAATTATACAAGTATGTGACAAAATCAATACATTATCCTATTTCCATAAGAAGTACTTTTAACACATTTGGTTTCATTTCTAAGGCCTCTAGGTCTTTTTTAAACCCTACTTGGCCGAAACTCACAGAATATAAACTTGCTTCAAATAGCCTAAAAGCATGAGAATTTATACAAGTTTCATAGCATGTATAAAGACAAGCATAATGAGTATACATATGAATTGTGTCTTAGGCTTTCTAGGTTTCTTTTTCTCTTTTTCTTTTATTTTTTTCTCATGGCCGAAACCTACCATTCTTTAGCTAGGTTTTTAAGTGGCCTAAAGCATGAAAAACCTAAGTAAGTTTCATGGCAAAAGTTACTAAGAAACATATACAAATTGGTTCATGAATAAGCTAGGACCCCTTGTGGTCATACATGTTATATGTCATGCCACTAATTTTTCTACACCCTAATTAAGCATGAGGGCATTGAACAACTTTCATATCTAAACAGCACAGAGGTATTGAGCATATTAAAAATTTTTTTAAGCCTTTCTAAGCTATCCATCTCATCATGGCCGAAAAACCCTAAGAAGGAGTTCATGAAATTCTAGCAATATTCAAGCATACAAATCCTTTAAGATCTTTGTATTCTATCACATGAGCATGGTTATTTAAATTTAAAGGTCTTCCTAACCCTAAACCCTTTCTTGACCGAATCATATGAGTGGGTTTTCTTTTAGTTTCAAAATATCTTCTAAGGAAGAAAAACTAATACATGATCCTTAATATTTCATAGGGAGACCCTTGTACTAGTTGGGTAAAACAATAAATTTCCCTAGCCTCTTAAGAATGTTTTTGGCCAAAATTCTAGGGTTCAGTACTCCTCTGATCAAGCATCATATAGGTATAAAATCATGAAGAAGAACCCCTCTACATAGCATAGAAAATCTATCATGTAGTGAAGACTAGTTTAAACATCATTAGGTTTTTGAAAGCCCTTCTTGGCCGAATTTTCTCAAACTTGTTTCTAGGTTTTAAAATCTTCATAAAATCCGAAAAACACTTAAAACGCCTTGTACCACAGGTGAGGGGAAGCTTACATCCTTTTCTCTTGTGGATCTAAGGTATGGTGAAGAAAAAGTAGTCTCTTCTTCTAGTTCCTTTCCCTTGATTCCTTTGCTAAGTCCTCCTTGTATCTTAGGCTTTCTTAGGGAAAAACTTGGCTTTGGGGCTGAAGATGGAGGAGAGGGGGAACTGAGGTTTCGGTGAGGGAGGGGATGAATGAGAGAAAATGAGAGAAAAATAATTTTCTCTTTTCTTGCTCTCTTTTATGTTAAGGGGGAAGAGGTAGCAAACTTAGTTTTTTGCTTTCCTTCTCCCTTAGCCTTTTTTTTTCTATTTTATTTTTATTTTTATTTATTTATTTATCCTCATCATTCATGGTGAAATAAGGGGGAATGAATCCCCTTAATCCCTCTTTAAGTTTTCGGCAAAATCAAAGAGGAAGAGGGAGAGGAAGGGAGGAAGGCAAGTTGCCTTTCTCTTGCTCTTTACTTGTTTCCTTTTGGCTAGCTTTTACTCTTACCTTTATCATGAGTTTCCCTCCTTTGCTATCAACATATTATTCCTATCCCAACTGGTTATTACCCATTAATTCTATGAAATATAATATAAGAGGTTCAAGGTTCAATCCTTGACCTTAACTTCTTTTTATTTCATTTTATTTCTTTTTGCTTCAACTCACTTCCTATTATTTTTCTAAGGCAAAATCCCACCTTCATATATTTATCTTACAAGCTTAGTGGGTATTACAGTACCCCGTACCTCATAAAAAGTTCATCCTCGAACTTTAAAATAGCTCCGGGTACTTTTGTTTCATATCGTCCTCGCGTTCCTAGGTGGCTTCTTCAAATCGTTGATTCCGCCACAAGACTTTTACTAAGGGTATTTCATTGTTCCTTAACCTCTTGATTTCTCGGTCCAGAATCTGGATGGGTTTACTTTCGTAACTTAAGTCCTCCTGAACCTGTACCGACTGCGGCTCAATTACTTGATCTGTGCTGGGAATACACTTCTTGAGCATCGATACATGGAACACATTGTGAATGGCTGCCATGTCTGGAGGTAGTTCTAGTCTATATGCGACTTGGCCCACTCTTTCTAAAATCCGGTACGGTCCTACGTATCGGGGGCTTAACTTGCTCTTCTTTCCGAACCTCATTATCCCTTTCATGGGGGATACTTTAAGGAATACTAAGTCTCCGATGTTGAATTCTAGCGGCCTGCGCCGTTTATCGGCATAATTCTTCTGCCGACTCTGAGCAGTTTCTATTCGTTGACGGATCTTTTGTATAGCTCGGGTGGTGTCATCAATAAGTTTCGTTCGGAACCCCATTTCCTTCTTTTCACCACTTTCATACCAGCATATAGGAGATCTACACTTCCTCCCATATAGAGCTTCGTAAGGTGCCATTCCAATAGTAGCTTGGTAGCTATTATTGTAGGCGAATTTTGCCAGGTATAAATATCGGCACCAACTCCCCTTGAAGTCCAGGGCACAAGCTCTTAACATATCCTCCAATATTTGATTTACTCTTTCAGTCTGCCCATCAGTCTGTGGGTGGAAGGCTGTGCTAAACAACAACTTCGTGCCGAGGGCCTTCTGAACGCACTCCCAAAAGTGCGAGACAAAACGTCCGTCTCTATCAGAAATAATGGTCTTAGGGATACCATGTAATCTGACGATTTCCTTAACATATAGCTGAGCTAGTTGTTCAGTTGAATAAGTCATCTTGATCACCAAAAAGTGTGCAGACTTCGTCAGTCTGTCCACGATTACCCATATAGCATCATACCCGTTTGTCGTCTTGGGTAGACCTGAAATGAAATCCATGGAGATTTCTTCCCATTTCCATTCTGGAATTTGGACAGGTTGTAATAATCCACCGGGTCTCTGGTGTTCAGCTTTTACCCTTTGGCACGTCAGACAAGTACTGACGTACTGAGCCACTTCTCTTTTCATACCGGACCACCAAAATTTCTTTTTCAGGTCCTGGTACATCTTAGTGGAACCCGGGTGCATTGCATAAGGCGTTGTATGGGCTTCTTCTAGTATCTTCTTTGGCAACTCTGGATCCTTTGGAATACATAATCGATCCCTGAGGTATAATATTCCATCGTCTGCGATACGGAACCCGTCATTCTTTCCTTCTGCGGTCTCTTGTTTAATTCTTTGAAGGCTCGGGTCCCTGGTTTGCTTCTCTAACATGTTCTCAAATAACGTTGGTGTTATGGTGAGGGTAGAGAGTCGTCCGGACATGGTTTCAACTAATGGATACGAAACAAGTTTCAGTTTCTCGATGGATTCCCTCATCAGTTCGCTTTCAGTATTGAATAAAAAAAATTCTAGCATACTGACTGAAATTAGATAGCTGACCTATGACGATAGTAGAGGCGTTCACCACGTCATCCTGAGCGAGAGAGTAGACTCTGGCATTGGTCATAGTGGGAGGGGCCTCCAATCTTCCTTGGCTGATTGAAGTCCCTTCTATGGCAGCTTGCATCTGGTGAAGCTGTGCGGGGGCACTCCTGTTCTGGAAGTTCTGCGAAGGTGGTGTTTGAAGCTGAGTAGGGCAATCTCTTATCAAATGACCTTCCTTTCCGCAATTGTAGCACTTTCTGGTGCTCAGACGACATACTCCCGAATGCATCTTCCCACATGTGGCACACTAAGGGTACTTGGTCTGCTTAGTGGCTGGACCACCTTTTGTTTTATTCCACTGTTTCCTCTTTCCACTTGAGTTTCCTTTCCAGTCAGTTCTGGTATTGTGCGATTTTTGTGCTCCGGTCAGTGCTTGGTTCTTGCCCTTGTTCATTGCTTCCTGATAGTGCTCGGTAATCAGGGCACTGTTGACTAGCTCCTCTGCAGTCTGCGGTCTATTAACTCCGCCGGCTACGTTAAGAGCTATCTCAGGTCGGAGCATTTTTAACATTAACCGGACCCTTTCTTTTTCAGTTCGGACCAGTTCTGGGCACAGTCGGGCTAGGCGGTTGAACCTCTTGACGACTTCATTAACTGACAGATCACCTTGTCGGAACTTAGTGAACTTGTCATAGTGCTTGTTGGTCACTCGCATATGGAAAAAATTCCTCTAAGAACTCTGTCTCAAAATCTGTCCACTGCATTTGGTTGATTTGTCTTTTCGCCTTTACTCTATCCCACCACATCCGGGCATCTCCGGTAAGACAGAACGACGCGCATTTGACCTTCTCGTGTTCAGGCCAATCCAATAATTCCATTATGTTCTCCACGGTTTTGAGCCAGGCTTGCGCATCCCATGGTTCACAGTTTCCCGAGAATGCTTCCGGCTTAAGCCTTTGCCACTGAATCAGATAGGCCTCTTGTCGGACCATCGGAGTAGGGGCTGCCGGGGGCACTGGTGCAGCTGTAGGTACAACAGGTAGTGGATTCACCGGTGAGGTAACTGGGTTGCCTTACTGACCCATTAAGGTAGTGATCAACTGTTGTTGTTCTGCGATCTGATGCTGGAGGTCTGCGACTACCTGCGTCAGATCTGGTGGAGTCACTGTCCCTCCGGTTCGGGCATTGCGTGTCCTAACCATGTTTATCTAAAAGAAATAAACTAGTGTAAGTGGTTATCGATTTTAGCCAATCTAACGTACTGGTTTGTTTCTATCTATTTGTTATGGTATTATTCCTAACCTACCAATATGTACTCCTAATCTAATTTATAACTAAAAGCATAGAATAAAGCATCAAATATAAGCAAGTAAAACATGAATCTAAAGCATAAACAACATAAGGAAAAATAAGGAATATAATGACAAACAATGTAACATAAGGAAATAAAGCATAAGCAATGTAGTAAAGAAATAAAACATAGGCAATATAACAAGAAAGAAAAATAAAGCATAAGTTATATAACATGAAACTAAACATAAGCATGTAACAAGAAAATTAAACATAAGCATATAACAAGTAAATTAAGCATAAACATTCTTACTTGGAGCGGCAGGTAGGAGGCTTGATGTGTGTGTAGTGAGCTGGCAATAACCTGACTCTGATACCAACTTGTAACGCCCGCCCTCCCTGCTACCCTAAGGGATGGGGCTACGATACTCTACGTATAAATTTTCTTTTTAAAACAGCGGAAGACTTAAAATAATTTTCATAGTTTTAATAAAACTTTTCTTTTAAATTTCTTTTGAACTATACTATCACATGGCATCAAAATCATAACATCAAATCCAGTGGAACCATAATGTCAAGCCACACATGTTTAGGTATCGCAAGTCATAAAATACCAATGCATAGTTCTTTAAAGAAACTTTAAGCAGGTTCTTATTTATTTGGTTGCCTAGCCACTGCCACACACATCTTCGTTGCCCCTCCTGCTGCTCCTCTAACTCATCCAGCTTTTTCCTTTATCTGTGGTACAAGGAAAGTAAGCTATGAGCACTCATGGCTCAGTAAGTTCCTTTCCTACTCACTAAAACCAACAATCAGCACATAATCAAGAATGCATCAACAAGTCATAATCTCAACTAATCATGGCATAACATAGCATTCTATTCAAGCATATCATGCATCATAATATAATCACAACTAGTCATAGCATATCAAGCATCACCATGGCTGAAACATATACATATTGCATTGCATAAAACATAGCTAGACATGGCATAACAAACAAGTATCATGGTATATCAAAGCATGGCCGAAACATGTATATCAAAGCATCATACTATGGCCGAAGCATGTACATCAAGGCATCATCATATCCATGGCCGAAATCTATATATCAAGCATCAACAAATCCATGGCCGAAACATGTCTATAAGGTATAACATGAACATAACATAATCATACCTTATCATGGCATATCATAATCAAGAGCATAACATGAAACATAGCATAATCATAAGGTGTATGCAATATGATTTTGGAAAACATGTATCCGAAAAACATGTGTATGTCTCATGATCTTTAAAACCATTTTCTTTTACATATATACTTGAAAATAATCTCAACATAAGGGGGATCCCGGCTATGTACCACTTACATATTGCGCGCAACCTTGTAGGTCCAAGGTAGCAAGTCTTGAACCCTACGAGGCAAACATACTAGGCCCTTAGTCCTAGGGGCACTTAGGAGCCCATCCCTAACGAGGTTCTTAGTCCCCGGGGCGCTTATGGAGCCCACCCTTGGTACAAGCCACTCACATATAAAGTAAAGTACATGTCATACATATCATGTATCATAAAAGCATGCATCACTTAGGCACACATCATATCATAAAAGTATGCATCACTTAGGCATATATCATGTCATAAAAGTATGCATCACTTAGGCATACATCATATCATAAAGGTGTGCATCACTTAGGCATACATCATATCATAAAGGTGTGCATCACTTAGGCATACATCATGTCATAAAGGTATGCATCACTTAGGCATACATCATATCATAAAGGTATGCATCACTTAGGCATACATCATGTCATAACAATATGCATCACTTAGGCATAGATCATAAAAACATGCATATCTTAAGCATAAAGCATATCATCAAGCATGCATGATTTAACCACATAGCATATCATGAAAGCATGCATATTTTAAGCACTAAACATAGCATCAAAGCATGCATAATTTAACCACATATCATAACATAAGCATGCATATTTTAAGCACAAAGCATATCATATCATAAAAGCATGCATATCATATCATAAGTCATAAATCACAAGCATACATATTAAGAATAAAGGTGTATCTTGTGATTATCCTATCATAGGAAACATGGTATCATATTTATCTTGGTTTTAAGCTTCCTAAACCCTTGTGGCCGAAACCCTTTAGAGCTCAATTTAGGTTAAACACAACATTCAAGCATGTGGCACCTAAATTATCATCATAACATTTTCATAGGAAGCATTATAAACATGATTAACTTAGTTTCTAAGGTCCTCAAGTCCCTAATTTCATATGGCCGAAACCTTAAGGTGTGAAACAAGGTTCCATATGACATAAAAGCATGGACAACTTTAAATCATATTTATAACTTTTTTACCAAGGAACAAGGTAAACACATTTGACACATTTGAATTAGTTCCTAAGTTCTTTAAGCCCTTAACATATGTCATGGCCGAAATTTAACAAGTTCTCATTAGGGCTACAAACAAGCATACAAGCATGTGAACTTGGTCTAACATTATGTATTCATTCATACAAGGTATCATCCAATAGTTATGGCCGAAACATACCCTAGCATCATTTTAGGTCATAAAGCAACATATAGCAATTGAACCTTGACTTTCTACTTATCATTTTTCATGTAGAGTGACATGAGCATATTTAATTTAAGTCCTAGGGTTTCTAGGGCATCTAAACCTTCATGGCCGAGACTCACAATGGTCCATTTAGATCATGGAAAAATTATACAAGTATGTGACAAAATCAATACATTATCCTATTTCCATAAGAAGTACTTTTAACACATTTGGTTTCATTTCTAAGACCTCTAGGTCTTTTAAACCCTACTTGGCCGAAACTCACAGAATATAAACTTGCTTCAAATAGCCTAAAAGCATGAGAATTTATACAAGTTTCATAGCATGTATAAAAATAAGCATAATGAGTATACATATGAATTGTGTCTTAGGCTTACTAGGTTTCTTTTTCTTTTTTTCTTTTATTTTTTTCTCATGGCCGAAACCTACCATTCTTTAGCTAGGTTTTTAAGTGGCCTAAAGCATGAAAAACCTAAGTAAGTTTCATGGCAAAAGTTACTAAGAAACATATATACAAATTGGTTCATGAATAAGCTAGGACCCTTTGTGGTCATACACATGTTATATGTCATGCCACTAATTTTTCTACACCCTAATTAAGCATGAGGGCATTGAACAACTTTCATATCTAAACAGCACAGAGGTCTTGAGCATATTAAATTTTTTTTTAAGCCTTTCTAAGCTATCCATCTCATCATGGCCGAAAAACCCTAAGAAGGAGTTCATGAAATTCTAGCAATATTCAAGCATACAAATCCTTTAAGATCTTTGTATTCTATCACATGAGCATGGTTATTTAAATTTAAAGGTCTTCCTAACCCTAAACCCTTTCTTGACTGAATCATATGAGTGGGTTTTCTTTTAGTTTCAAAATATCTTCTAAGGAAGAAAAACTAATACATGATCCTTAATATTTCATAGGGAGACCCTTGTACTAGTTGGGTAAAACAATAAATTTCCCTAGCCT
The DNA here is from genome assembly GCF_018446385.1 of Zingiber officinale. Taxonomy (NCBI): domain Eukaryota; kingdom Viridiplantae; phylum Streptophyta; class Magnoliopsida; order Zingiberales; family Zingiberaceae; genus Zingiber; species Zingiber officinale. The sequence goes on from NC_056004.1 coordinate 66,657,490, forward strand.
CTTAAGAATGTTTTTGGACGAAATTCTAGGGTTCAGTACTCCTCTGATCAAGCATCATATAGGTATAAAAACATGAAGAAGAACCCCTCTACATAGCATAGAAAATCTATCATGTAGTGAAGACTAGTTTAAACATCATTAGATTTTTGAAAGCCCTTCTTGGCCGAATTTTCTCAAACTTGTTTCTAGGTTTTAAAATCTTCATAAAATCCGAAAAACACTTAAAACGCCTTGTACCACAGGTGAGGGGAAGCTTACATCCTTTTCGCTTGTGGATCTAAGGTATGGTGAAGAAAAAGTAGTCTCTTCTTCTAGTTCCTTTCCCTTGATTCCTTTGCTAAGTCCTCCTTGTATCTTAGGCTTTCTTAGGGAAAAACTTGGCTTTGGGGCCGAAGATGGAGGAGAGGGGGAACTGAGGTTTCGGTGAGGGAGGGGATGAATGAGAGAAAATGAGAGAAAAATAATTTTCTCTTTTCTTGCTCTCTTTTATGTTAAGGGGGAAGAGGTAGCAAACTTAGTTTTTTGCTTTCCTTCTCCCTTAGCTTTTTTTTTTCTATTTTATTTTTATTTTTATTTTTATTTATTTATTTATCCTCATCATTCATGGTGAAATAAGGGGGAATGAATCCCCTTAATCCCTCTTTAATTTTTCGGCAAAATCAAAGAGGAAGAGGGAGAGGAAGGGAGGAAGGCAAGTTGCCTTTCTCTTGCTCTTTACTTGTTTCCTTTTGGCTAGCTTTTACTCTTACCTTTTATCATGAGTTTCCCTCCTTTGCTATCAACATATTATTCCTATCCCAACTGGTTATTACCCATTAATTCTATGAAATATAATATAAGAGATTCAAGGTTCAATCCTTCCTATTATTTTTCTAAGGCAAAATCCCACCTTCATATATTTATCTTACAAGCTTAGTGGGTATTACATCGACCACCTATGATAGGTTGATGATTAAGACCCAATCATGACTCTTTATGTGTTTCACATGCCATGACATGAATTAGGAGATGTTAACTTATGTTCCATGCATTATTATGTTCCCATGATATGATATATGTTCATCTATGTATGCTTATGAATCATGCATTTAAAAATGTCTCCTATGATGTGCTATAAGCTCAAGTACGTATGTTTATGATATGCTAAGTGAAAGGCCTAAGAGTTGCTTCCCTACTGGTTGGGACTAAGAGCACTCTTTATGATATGCTAAGTTAAAGGCCTAAGAGTTGCTTCCCTATCAAGAGGGACTAAGAGCACTCTTCATGCTAAGTTAAGTTATGAATGACATGAACATGATGAATGACATGAACATTATATGCTATGAATGACATGAACATGATATACTATGATTATATGACATGTTATTTTACTTTGTATGGCTTGTACCAAGGGTGGGCTCCATAAGCGCCCCTAGGCCGACGGACTATGAACGGGTCTAGTAAAGGGATGAGCTCCTTAGTACACCCCTAGGTCGACGGTTGTAGTACGGACCTAGATCCCTAGTAGGTTCGGGGCTAGGTACCCTGTCCTAGGGATTGCGCACATTTATGTATGTATGTGGTACAAGCCAGGCCCTCATGATGATATTATGTTCAAGTATTATATGATATGTTTTTGTTTTAAAAGCATCTTGCACATGATATTACCCATGTTTTAAAGGACATCTTACATTGTATATATGATTATGCTATGATATGATATGACATGATGTATCTTTTATGATATGATATGACATGATGTTCCTCTATGCTATGATATGGTATGATATGATGCTCTCTTTATTCTATGTTAAAATGTGATATGATACTCTTGCATGACATGTTGGTTAGATGTTTTATGTGTCCATGCTATATGTTGTATGAATTTGCTATGACATGTGTTTCTTTTGTGAGTAGGAAAGAATCTCACTAAGCCTTGTGTGCTTATAGTTACTTTCCTTGTACCATAGATAAAGGTAAAGGATGAATAAACTAAAGGACCAGCAGGAGGGGCAGGAGATGTGTGTGGTGGTGGCTTGGCTAAGAAAGAAAGACCTGCTTACGTTGATTTAGGATTGATATGAAATTTGCTTAATTTATGTTGATGTCTTGCATGATCACTTTACTTATGCTTATGCTAGAAATGGATATTATGACTCTTTAAGTTCATAACTATGCTAAGCATGCTCGTATGATTAGTTGTGTTTTAAATGAAAAATGATTACTTCCGCTGTTTTTGAAATTCATGTACGTATGTTATGCATGTAGAAAGTAACCCCGCCTGCACTAGCAGGAGGGGCGGGCGTTACAGTCATGTATATTCACAATATTCTTATGACATAAATTTACTATGATTTCAACAAATAAATTATGAGCTGCAACGCCACTGCGGTCCGCCCTTTGCCGGGGGGGGGGGGGGGTTAGGAGCAGCGCCCCCCGAAACAAAATTTATTTTGCATACTCGTTTATGAGTTACTGTCATACCCGAGACCTTACAACCCACAATACCAACTATATTTCGTTCTAAACAAAATATCTCTAGTCGAGACCTTGTTGGTCACACACCAACTATGTTTTGTTCCCAACAAAACACCCATTTGGGTCAAGACTCAAGATTTGGCTGAGATACAAAATCTGGCCGAGAGTCTTGTGTGGCCGAAACTCATAAGATTTTGCAAATCACAGCAATCCCTATCATGCAATTTCTATATCATATATAAAAATTCTAATACTTAGCATAGCCTTTGCAAGTGGCTTTGATACCACTGTTAGGATCTAGCACACCAAAGAGGCGGAAACACAGTGAAAAAATACTAGATCCTCTTATCCAACAGATCCATGCGAAGGGAAGAAACATTTTCTTAAAACTATACTAAGCTACATGATAGGATTATACCTTTGTTGCGTGCCCTTCGCAATCCTGACAGCAACCTTTTTCTCTAGATCCAGATCTCAGCCCGTTCAAGTGTTGGGTTTTTCGGGCTGCGAAAACCGCTTTTCGCGTCGCGGAAACCCCGAATTACCCAAAGCCGTAGATCCGTGCAAGGAAAACCGAAATAAAATTACGAGTACGAGTTTAAAAACCTCTAGATCTACACTAGATGAGAGTTATACCTTCGAAGCGTACCCTCGCAAATCCCGCTCGTCCAACGGTACGCCGGATCTCGAGACCGTCAAGTGTCGGTCCTCTAGAAGTATCCACACGAACAATTCTTGATGGAGAAAACCTAAACAAAGGTGTGCTAGCACCTTGATAGGTCACGGCAAGGAAGAAGGAGTAAATGAGGAGTTGAATGAAAAATGAATTTTCATCCCCACCTCTAAAGTGGCCGGCCACATTTTAGTGTGTAACCCCCATTTCCACTTAATTACAATTAAGTGGATGCCATTAAGAGGTGTTGTGTAACTCCTATGATGTGGCACATCATGAAGATGTGGACCATTACCATTGGCCCACATCTTGCCACCTCACAATGATGTGGCAAATGAGTAACCTCCACTCATTTAATGTGGCCAACCCACATTAAATGCAATGGAGGCTTGTAACCTCCATGAGGTGGCAAAACAAGATGATGTGGAACAACACAATTGGTCCACATCTTGCCACCTCACTCATGATGTGGCAAAGAATCAAGTCAAACTTGACTCTTCCTCTTCCTCTCTAGTCAAGTCAAACTTGACTCAATCTCTCTCATGGTTGATCTAATCAAACCATTTGATTCAAGCCAACTTAATATAATGAATCTAATTCATTAAATTAAATTGATCTAATGAGTCATAATATAAATTAGACTCATTAAATACATGAATCAATTTGAGTCTAACTCAATTAGCCCAATTTGGATTACTCTTAATCCAATTTGATTCATCAAATGAATCTAATCCTCTTGGTTCATCATATGAACCAAATCTCCATCTAATTGTCCTAAGTGTGTGACCCTATAGGTTCTTGTAACGTTGGCAATGCCCTAAACCCATTTAGGAGCATAAGTAATGAGCGGTATCTAGCAACACATCATTACTACCCAAGTTACAAGAAATGTCGAGATCCAACATCACCTTGTGACTACTAATTGTGACTCCTCACAATATATGACATTGTCCTTCTATCCTAGACATCTAGATTGATCAATGTGAGGCATAGACTGTGTCATCCTCTAATCAATCTAAATCTTGAACTCTAAGTAGACTCACTCGATCAAATGAGCTCAACATCTAATGTTGACACATTTGGGCATGGCTATGCACTTCGTGGTCTAACTCTATCAAGAATATTGATGTCGCTCCCGTCATATGGGAGGGATAGATCCCATCTACATCACTCACATCCCTCTGCATAATTTGTTACATACCCAGTAATCGCCTTTATAGTCCACCCTGTTACGGGTGATGTTTGATGAAACTAAAGTACATAACTCCTTATGTAGGGATCCATGGTGACTTCAGGTCAAAGGACTAATAGTCATACTAATAGCCACATGAGAAAGTATATGACACTCATATAACGATCCATGATACGTTCTCACGGCGGGTCATTCAGTATACATTCTCTAATGCATACCCATGTGTCAGCTTGATATCTCTATATCCATGACTTGTGAGATCAAGTCATCGAGCTGACCTACATGCTAGTCTTATTGTATTAACATTGTCCCTGAATGTTAATACTCGACTAGGAATGATTTAGAGTAGTGTTCCCTATATCATCTCACTATCGATTCAACTAATCGATTGATATAGGTATGAACCTTCTACTCAAGGACGCTATTATACTTAGTCTATTTGGCACTAATACAAATAAGTATAATAACCAAACAAATGCCTTTATTAATATACAAAAATATGATACAATGAGTCCATACAATCATCAAATGATTGGCTCTAGGGCTCTAACTAACAATCTCCCACTAAGGCCTAATGACCTAGTGTGACCATCATGCTTCCTCTGTGCCAAAGCCTTGGTCAAGGGATCTGCGATGTTAGCCTCTGTAGGTACTCTGCAAATCTTCACATCTCCTCTATCGATAATCTCTCGAATGAGATGGAAGCGCCGTAGTATGTGCTTGGTCCGCTGGTGTGAGCGAGGTTCCTTCGCCTGTGCTATAGCTCCATTGTTGTCACAATAGAGCTCAACTGGGTCAGCGATGCTAGGAACCACCCCAAGTTCAGTGATGAACTTGCGGATCCAAGCCTCCTTTCTTGCCTCTAATGACAATGTACTCGCTTGTAGAATCATCACGCCGAACTCTTCCGGTGACACACCACCATTAATGCAAAATACGAACCCATTGCGATCTATAGTCATCCGGTCGGTGCGGAAGCTAGCATCATAACCCTTTTACAGCTAGCTCATCATTGCCTCCATATATCAAGAAATATTCTTTAGTTCTTCTTAAGTACTTAAGAATATTCTTGACCGCTATCCAATGACTTTCACCTGGATCTGACTGGTATCTGCTCATCATGCTCAAAGCATACGAGACATCTGGTCGAGTACATAGCATGGCGTTCATGATCGATCCTATGGCTGAGGCATAAGGGATCTGATCCATGCAGTCTCTCTCCTCTCTAGAAGAGGGACCTTGAGTCTTCGAAAGACTCACGCCATGTGACATCGGCAGAAATCCCTTCTTGGAGTTCTGCATGGCAAACCGAAGGAGTACCTTGTCAATGTATGTACTCTGACTTAGGCCAAGCAATCTCTTAGATCTATCCCTATAGATCTGTATCCCTAGAATGCGGGATGCCTCACCTAAGTCCTTTATTGAGAAGCAACTCCCTAGCCAGGTCTTGACAGACTAAAGCATAGGGATGTCCTTCCCAATGAGTAGTATGTCATCCACATACAATATGAGGAAGACAACTATATCCCCTACAACCTTCTTGGAGACACAAGGCTCATCTTCATTCTTGATGAAACCAAACTTGATTGCATCATCGAATCCAAGATTCCAGCTCCGAGAAACTTGCTTTAGTCCATAAATGGACCTATGCAGCTTACATACTCTGCTAGTATGCTGTGGATCTACAAAACCCTCAGGTTGTGTCATGTACACATCCTCGAGTAGGTTTCCATTCAGAAACGCGGTTTTGACATCCATCTGCCAGATCTCGTAATCGTGGTAAGCTGCAATAGCAAGCATGATCCGAATGGACTTAAACATCGCTACTGGAGAAAAGGTTTCATCATAGTCAATACCATGAATCTGCTTGAAACCTTTAGCTACCAAGCGACCCTTATAGATAGGTCCATCCATGTTAGTCTTTCTCTTAAAGACCCACTTGCACCCAATGGGTTTTACCCCTTCAGGAGGATCAACCAAAGTCCATACTTGGTTGGTGTACATGGATTCCATTTCGGATCTCATGGCTTTTAGCCATTTCTCGGAATCTGGTCTCATCACAGCTTCTTGATAGGTGGTAGGCTCATCCTCTATGAGCACAATGTCATCATGGTCAGACAAGAGAAATGAGTATCTCTCAGGCTGACGACGTACCCTATCAGACCTACGAAGAGGTATGTCTACTTGAACTGGTTGTTGGTTCTCAACTCCTTGTGGAACAACATCATCCACAACACTTTGTGGTTCCAGTTCAATTTCCATCGAGGCATCAGTGCTATTGTTCGCATCTTGAACTTCTTCAAGATCGAACGTGCTCCCACTAGTCTTTCTAGAAACAAAATCCCTTTCTAGAAAGACCCGATCTTTGCCACAACTACCTTGTGCTTGGGGAATGTAGAAGTAATATCCTTAGTTTCCTTGGGATATCCGGTGAAATAGCACTTGTCGGATTTGGGTCCTAACTTGTCCGAGACTTGACGTCGAACGTAAGCCTCACAACCCCAAATCCTCATGAAAGACACATCTCCCGGTCCATATCCTATATGGTGTCTTTATCACGGCCTTTGATGGAACTCGGTTGAGTATGAAAGCTGCCGTGTCTAGAGCATATCCCCATAGATATGTCGGAAGATCTGTGTGACTCATCATAGATCGTACCATATCTAATAAGGTACGATTCCTCCTTTCGGATACACCATTCTACTGTGGTGTTCCAGGAGGAGTGAGTTGAGATAAAATCCCACACTCAGCTAAGTAGTCACGAAACTCGTGGCTTAAGTATTCTCCACCTCGATCTGATCAAGTACCTTAATACCAAGCTGGTTTCGTACTTCATTCTTGAATTCTTTGAACTTTTCAAAGTATTTATATGTCATCAAATACACATAACCATATCTACTGATCAGTAAATGTGATGAAGTACCTATAACCGCCTCTAGCAGCGATATTGAAAGGGCCACATACATCACTATGTATGAGTCCTAACAGATCAGTCGCTCTCTCGCTGTGCCCACTAAAGGGAGTCTTGGTCATCTTGCCTCGTAGGCATGACTCACATATCTCATATGATTCAAAATCAAATGAGTCCAGCAAACCATCCTTATGGAGCTGGGATAAGCGCTTGTCATTTATATGACCTAAGCGACAGTGCCAGAGATAGGTGTGGTTCATATCGTTCGATTTGAACCTCTTGGTATTAACATTATAGATAGAGCTCTCAAGGTCTAGAATATAGAGTCCGTTCATCAGAGGTGCACTACAATAGAACATATCGTTTAAATAGACAGAACAACATTTGTTCTTTATAATAAACGAGAATCCTTTCTTGTCCAAACAAGAAACTGATATAATGTTCTTAGTCAAGGCAGGCACATAACAACAATCATCTAATTCTAGTACAATCCCAGAGGGAAGAGATAGATGATAAGTTCCTACAGCAATAGCAGCAACTCGTGCTCCATTGCCTACTCGTAGGTCTATCTCACCATTCGTCAATGCCCTGCTATTCCTCAGCGCTTGTACATTAGTACAAATGTGCGAAGCACATTCGGTATCTAATACCCACGATGAAGAAATAGAGAGGTTGACTTCTATAACATGTATACCTGAAGTAGAAATCTTATTTCTCTTCTTCTTAAGATCTTCCAGGTATTCTTTGGAGTTCCTCTTCCAGTGCCTTGCTTGTCCTTGATATAGGTGACAAAGATGCTCAACCATATCGTAAGCGCCCATCAACTCATGTTGCTTCTGAAGCTCAGAGTTCATGGTCGCGAGCATAAGACAGGACACATCTAATGCGTCATCTTGATGCTTCTTGTAAGTATCTCGGTCTGCTCGCGTGGCAGTGGCAGGAGGAGCCTCCGGAATGGGCTGCTCCAGAACGTACAGTTTACGTTCCTGAGTGAGAACAATTCTCAGGTTCTTGTACCAGTCCAGGAAATTTGCTCCGTTGAGCTTGCCCTTCTTAAGGACAGAACGCAGGGAGAAAGAGTTCGTATTCGACGTCATGGTTATCTACAACAGAAAATTTGCAGAAATAAATATCATATTCTTTTAAAATCATTTAATTAGGCCTTTAACTAAATGATGCTCCCACTGAATACTATAATTCTTGTGGGACAAGATCCACATCATACTAACCCTTGAGTTAGCTTTGGCTAATACGCCCAAGGCTCAGTATGATCGGTTGGTAACGATTACCAATTACATCTCTATGCAACTCTTGTTTATAGAATCAATATCCGCATTTATATTAAAACTCGAGTTAGCTTTGGCTAATACGCCCGAGAGTTAATATAGATGTGATTTTGACCTATCTTTTCCAACCGTTGGAATAATGCCTATAGTTGACTCGATCCAACCGAATAACTAGGAATACTCAATCTAATTGAGTTTGTATTCACCCATGCGTTGATAGGCGGGACCAAGATTGTCCCTCCGTACCCTACCAAGATAATATGTATTGCTCTGCTTTGGCAGATTAAACAATACATGTGATCAAGGTAGTGATAGGTATCACGGCACGGTTAGGCATTAGAGTTGAGTCGATTGAGATATAATCTAATCGAAAAGGATGCATCTTGTGCACGACTTAGATCTAATCTAATCGCAAGGGTGCATCATGTGCACGACTTAGATCTAATCTAATCGTAAGGCACTAATTAATTAACTACTTATTAAATATGCATCACATACACAAGCAATTAATTAATCTATTTGTGATTTAGTCATGGCCCTACTACGATCTTCTCAAGCCAATGAGAAGATCGATTGGTCAACCTAGGGTCAACAGCTTCTCCAAGCTCCTCCCTTTGACCACCTTGTGTTGCTCGTGCCCGCCTCGGAACTCCGTCTCGTGTGGACCCTCCACCGCTCCAATTTGTACATTACAATTTGAAACTCGAGTTACATTCGAGTCTAAATCTAATTTACAACAAGAATATAAGAGAAGGCACGACGCGCAGGTCGCGAATATAATACAACACTCGCAAACACATAATGGCACGCAGGCCGTATTATGAATTACAACACAACCAATCATATTGGGTTTTTGGGCCATGACTATCACAAAATAATATATAATTCAAAATTATATATTTTTCATAATTTTCTATAATTTTAAAAATAATTTTTTACAATTTTTATGAATAAAATTTCCCGGCGGTCCCGTTTAGCGGTTTCGGGCGCAATCGCGGAACGGATCCCCTTGCGGGGCCCGGGGCAGCGCCCTTACCCGCGATCTAACCATCGCGAGGGTTCCTTTGCGATCCAACAGCGCCTAAACCCGCTGTCCCAAAACTATTTGGGCCGAGACATTGCCGTTTCGGAAAAAATCTTCCCGGCGGGTTCGTTTTTAGAGATTTTGGGTGCAATCGCGGAGCAAATCCCCTTGTGGGGTTAGGAGTAGTACCCCTACCCACGATCTAACCATCGTGAGTTGCTCCTTTGCGATCTAATGGCACCTAAGCCCGCTGTCCCAAACGGATTTGGGGCAAAACGAAGCCGTTTTGGAAAAATCTTTCCGGTAGCCGAAGCCTACAAGTACCGAGACACTTGTGCTTCGCTTCTACGGAAAAATTACCCATAAAAACTATAAAATCATAATTTTACAGAAAATTACAGAAACTTTAGTTTTCATAAAACCAAAAACAAACTCGTACAAGCCTTGCACGTGCCTCTGATACCAATGTTGGGTTTTTCGGGCCGCGAAAACCGCTTTTCGCGTCGCGGAAACCCCGAATTACCCAAAGCCGTAGATCCGTGCAAGGAAAACCGAAATAAAATTGTGAGTACGAGTTTAAAAACCTCTAGATCTACACTAGATGAGAGTTATACCTTCGAAGCGTGCCCTCGCAAATCCCGCTTGTCCAACGGTACGCCGGATCTCGAGACCGTCAAGTGTCGGTCCTCTAGAAGTATCCACACGAACAATTCTTGATGGAGAAAACCTAAACAAAGGTGTGCTAGCACCTTGATAGGTCACGGCAAGGAAGAGGAGGGAGAGCAAGGAGAGAGCATAAGGAAGAAGAAGGAGTAAATGAGGAGTTGAATGAAAAATGAATTTTCATCCCCACCTCTAAAGTGGCCGGCAACATTTTAGTGTGTAACCCCCATTTCCACTTAATTACAATTAAGTGGAGGACATTAAGAGGTGTTGTGTAACTCCTATGATGTGGCACATCATGAAGATGTGGACCATTACCATTGGCCCACATCTTGCCACCTCACAATGATGTGGCAAATGAGTAACCTCCACTCATTTAATGTGGCCAACCCACATTAAATGCAATGGAGGCTTGTAACCTCCATGAGGTGGCAAAACAAGATGATGTGGAACAACACTATTGGTCCACATCTTGCCACCTCACTCATGATGTGGCAAAGAGTCAAGTCAAACTTGACTCTTCCTCTTCCTCTCTAGTCAAGTCAAACTTGACTCAATCTCTCTCATGGTTGATCTAATCAAACCATTTGATTCAAGCCAACTTAATATAATGAATCTAATTCATTAAATTAAATTGATCTAATAAGTCATAATATAAATTAGACTCATTAAATACATGAATCAATTTGAGTCTAACTCAATTAGCCCAATTTGGATTACTCTTAATCCAATTTGATTCATCAAATGAATCTAATCCTCTTGGTTCATCATATGAACCAAATCTCCATCTAATTGTCCTAAGTGTGTGACCCTATAGGTTCTTGTAACGTTGGCAATGCCCTAAACCCATTTAGGAGCATAAGTAATGAGCGGTATCTAGCAACACATCATTACTACCCAAGTTACAAGAAATGTCGAGATCCAACATCACCTTGTGACTACAATTGTGACTCCTAACAATATATGACATTGTCCTTCTATCCTAGACATCTAGATTGATCAATGTGAGGCATAGACCGTGTCATCCTCTAATCAATCTAAATCTTGAACTCCAAGTAGACTCACTCGATCAAATGAGCTCAACATCTAATGTTGACTCATTTGGGCATGGCCATGCACTTCGTGGTCTAACTCTATCAAGAATATTGATGTCGCTCCCGTTATATGGGAGGGATAGATCCCATCTACATCACTCACATCCCTCTACATAATTCGTTATATACCCAGTAATCGCCTTTATAGTCGACCCAGTTACGGGTGACGTTTGACGAAATTAAAGTACATAACTCCTTATGTAGGGATCCATGGTGACTTCAGGTCAAAGGACTAATAGTCATACTAATAGCCACATGAGAAAGTATATGACACTCATATAACGATCCATGATACTTTCTCACGGCGGGTCATTCAGTATACATTCTCTAATGCATACCCATGTGTCAGCTTGATATCTCTATATCCATGACTTGTGAGATCAAGTCATCGAGCTGACCTACATGCTAGTCTTATTGTATTAACATTGTCCCTGAATGTTAATACTCGACTAGGAATGATTTAGACTCTTGTTTGTTGATCTTTAATATTAGATTTGTTTACCTTCACTTTGCATTTGAAACAATTGGATAGTTGTTTAGCTAATTCGCATTGAGGCATTTCTAGTGCTTATTCCAGTCCCTGTGGATACGATAATCTTTTATATTACTTGCGACATTTCCGTACACTTCAAGGCATATCATGAAAGCATGCAAAGATTACTTACGATAATCTTTAACCACATAGCATATCATGAAAGCATGCATATTTTAAGCACTAAACATAGCATCAAAGCATGCATAATTTAACCACATATCATAACATAAAGCATGCATATTTTGAACTCATAACATATCGTAGAAATTCTCATCTTGTATAGCTCACAAGCATACATGTCTAAGCATAAAAGTGTATCATGTGCTCATCCAATCATAAGGAACAATGTAACATGATTAATTTGGGTACTAAGCTTCCTAGTCCTTTGGGTTCTTATCTTGGCCGAAACCCTCTTAGGTGCCAATTTAGGTTTTAAACAACATCCAAGCATGTAGAACCTAATTCATCCACATATCATTTTCATAGGAAGTATTATAAACAAGATTTACTTGGACTCTAAGTTCTCCAAGTCCTTAAACCTCATTTGGCCGAACCTTAACAAGTGTGAAACAAGGTTCTAAATGACATAGAGCATGGAAACCTTAACCATATTTATAGCATTTGTTTCAAGGAATATGGTAAGCACAATTGAGTTAGTTCCTAAATCCTTTAAGCCCTTAAAATTATGTCATGGCCGAAACTTACAAGTACTCATTTAGGTTTTCAAGCAAGCATACAAGCATGTGAACTTACTCTAACATCATGTATAAATTTATAAATGGCATCATACAAGTGGTCATGGCCGAAACTTCCCTTAGCATCAATTTAGGTCACTAACAACATATAGCATGTGAATTTTTAGCTTTCTACATTTCATATTTCATGGAGAGTGACATGAGCATGTTCAATGTAAGTTCTAGGATTTCTAAGGCATGTATCCCTTCATGGCCGAGACTTTAAGGTGTCCATTTGAATCATAGTTAATTGTATAAGCATGTGAACACAATCAACATGTTATCTCAATTTCATAAGAAGCATCTTTAACACATGAGGTCTAAATTTTAAGGTTTCTAGGTCTTTAAACCCTACATGGCCGAACCTCATCAAGCATGGAATTTGTTCAAATGGCATAAAAGCATAGAAAGTCATAACACATTTCATAACATGTATCAAAGTCAAGCACTATAAGCATACATTTAAATTGTGTTTTAGGTTTCCTAGGTTTTTCCTTTCTTTATCTCATAGCATATGTTTGGCCGAAACCTTCCAAGTCTTTAAACTAGGTTTTAGGTGGCCTAAATTATGGAAAACCTAAACAAGTTTTATGGAAAAAATATCAAAGAAACTATACATATAAGTTTGGTTCACAAACAAGCTAGGACCCTTGTGGTCATAATTATCATATATCATGCAACCAATTTTCCTATACTCTAATTAAGCATGGGAGCATCAAACAACTTTCATATCTTATTGTCATGGAGGTTTTGAGCATGTTAAAATCTGTTTAAGCTATTCTAAACCATCCACCTTACCATGGCCGAAACATTAAAAGTGATGTTCATGAGTTTCTATCAACATACAAGCATGCAACTCCTTAAGAAACTCTATATTCTATCATATAAACATGGTGAGTTTAAATTCAAAGTCTTCCTAACCCTAAACCCTTCCTTGGCCGAAACTTGTGAGTGGGGTACTTTTGGTTCCAAGTAACCTTCAAGTATGAAAACAATAATGGATCCTTAACCATTTATTTAGAGGGTTTTGTGCAAGTTAGGTAAACAAATAAATTCCCTAGCCCTTATAAAACCTTTTTGGCCGAAACTCTAGGGTTAGGTACATCTCTAATCCAGCATCACATATATATAAAAATATGAGAGAAAACCTTCTTACAAAGCATAGAAAAATTATCATGAATCAAGGCTTATATTAAACATTCCTAGGATCAACAAGTCCTTTCTTTGGCCGAATTTTCACAACTTTGTTTCTAGGTTTTAAAATCCTCATAAAATCCAAAAACACATTAAAACCACTTGTACCACAGGTGAGGGGATACTTACTTCCTTTTCGCTTGTGGTTCTAAAGTGTGGTGATGGAAGAAAGGGTCTCTTCTTCTTGTTCTCCTCCTTTGATTTCCCTTGGTAGCCTTCCTTGTATCCTAGGAGGAACCTTGTTTTGGGGGCCGAAAATGGAGGAGAGGGGGCTGAGGCTCTCGGTGGTGGAGAGGAGAGAATGAGAGAAATGAGAGAAAAATAAAATCTTCTCTTTACATGCTCCCTTTTATGTTAAGGGGGAAGAGGTAGCAAAATTGGTTTTTGCTTTCCTTCTCCCTTAGCCCTTTTTTTTTTTTTTTTATTTATTTATTTATTTATTTGTTCTCATCATTCATGATGAAACAAGGGGGAATGAATCCCCTTAATTGTCCTCTTTAAGTCACGGCAAAGGGAGAGGAAGAGGGAGAGAAAAGAAGGAAGGCAAGTTGTCTTTCTCTTGCTCTTTTCTTGCTTTCTTTTGGCTAGCTTTTACTCTCATCCTTATCATGAGTTTCCCTCCTTTGCTATCAATATATCATTCCTATCCCAACTGGTTATTACCCATTAATCCTATCATTTACATCACGAGAGGTTCAAGGTTCAATCCTTGACCACTCCCTATTTTTATTTCTTTTATTTCTTTTTGGTTCAACATTCTACTAATATTTTTCTAAGGCAAATTCATCATTCTCATATTTATCTTAAAAGCTTAGTGGGTGTTACACTTGCCTAGTTCTCCCTAGAGTTTGCTCATTTTGACCCTTAAGAATATTTTCCATTCTTGCTAGGGTCCTTTCTAAGTTATCAAGTCTTGACCTCAAGACTTGGTTCTCCTAAATTAAATCTATAGATTTGGATTTTTCTTGACCCCTATGAGAATTTTTATATTTTGACATATATCTATAATCCTTAGAGTTATTTTCTAAGTTACTATCTACCTTCCTAAACTTAGGTGTGGTAGTTCTAGTATGAGGAGGAATGTATTTTCCCTTAACGCTATCATGCTTCCTACTTTCATGATAATTTGTATTAAGATGGTAAGAATTATTTCTAGCATGCTTTTTATCATGTGCCAAAGGAATAGATTCATTAAATGATACCTTGGTTTTTACCTTGGAAGCTCCCCCTAGACTTGTGCTTCCTCCTTTGACTTTGGTTGTTTTCTTCCCCTTTGGACATTGGCTTCGATAATGTCCATTTTGGTCACACAAGAAACACACAATGTGTTCCTTGCTCTTCTTTGTTGTGGGGATTGTCTCTTTGGGCTTCTCCTTGCCCTTAGGTACTACTTGGCTCTTCTTCTTGGCCAACTTTAGACACTTGCTCTTATAGTGTCCATGTTCCCTACACTCAAAGCACATGATATGATTTTTGTTATTTTCAATTGAAGTTTCTATACCTTTACTTGTGGGTATGATGCTTGATTATGTTGGTTGCTATGCGGAATATCATACCGGTTCCCCTATACAAAAAATTTATACAAGTCCTGAACCTTTACTAACAACCTATTGTGTTCTTTAGAAATTAAATTAGGAATCGCAAACGGAACTTAACATTATTAATTCTAAATTTAACTTATCTGTTCTTAGTGGTTTAGACTTGGATCGCAAACGATGCTTAACATTATTAATCCAAATCCACCCATGTTATAAATTTAATTAAATATTAATTTTAGAAATCAACTTCCAGGTTAAACATGGTGAGGTACTAGACCTTCTTGGATATGGGAACATCCACCACTTCCTAGACAAAGCCTTTCAATAAAATCTAATATTTAATTTCCTTATATAACCCTAGGTTTAACCAAAAGGAACAATCGAATCACAAATTCGAAAAACAAAGAAAACACAAATTTGAAACAAATCCAAAACCTAGAATTATATGCCTCTTGTGTTTGGTATTTCAAAAACTATACAAAGAAAACTAGTATGATGCGGAAAACAATTACTAGTTATACCTTTCTTTGTATGCAACGACCTCTTGATCTTCTACCGTATTCCTCTTCTTATCTCGGATGTTGTGCGGGCGAAGATCTTCCAAGACGAGAACCACCCAAGCCCTTCTTCTTCCTTCTTCCAAGTTTCGGCCAAGCAACTTCTCCAAGAAATTGTAAGTCTCAGCCACCAACCAAGCTCCAAGGGATACAAAAGCAAAGCCTCCTTTCTTTTCTTCTCCAAGCAAAATTCGGCCACCACAAAAGCTCCAAGATATGTTGAGGTTCGACCACAAGAAGAAGAAAAGAGAAAAGAATAGGGCCGACCACACCAAGGAAGAAAAGATAGAGGAACCAATAGAATATGTGTTATGAGGTGAGGCACCTCTACCCTCTCTTTTATAATACTTGGTTTTGGCAAATAAGGAAATTTAATTATAATTAAAATTCCCTTAATCTCCTTGTCATTGGTTGATAAGGAAAATTTAATTAAAAATTCCTTTTAACCCTTATCATGGTCGGCCACCTCATGTGCTCCAAATAAGGCAAGTTTTAAACATAAAATTAAAACTTCCTTATTTGTTTCCAAAAATTTTTAAAATAAAAATTTCTCTAATAATTTTTTCCTTCATGGTTGGTTATAAAAGGAAATTTTATAAATTAAAATCTCTCTAATAAAACATGTGGATGATTTCCAAATAGAAAAATTATCTTTAAAATTAAAAACTTCCTCTCAATCTACAAATAAGGAAAGATATCAAATCTTTTCTTAATCTTTTGTAGAAACTGTAATAGGAAAGATTAATTTTAAAACTCTCTTTTAAATCATGAACATGGTTACAAAAAAGGAAAGTTTATCAAAAATTAAAATCTTCCTTTTAACTACAAATAAGGAAAGATTTCAAACTTTCTCTTAATCTTTTGTAGCAAGCTATAAAAGAAAAGATTTAAATTTTAAACTCTCTTTTAAAACCATGACTTCCACATAAGAAAGATTTAAAAAATAAAATCCTTTTATTATGATGTGGCTGGCCACCTAAGCTTGGGCTCC
Organism: Zingiber officinale; assembly: GCF_018446385.1. Taxonomy (NCBI): domain Eukaryota; kingdom Viridiplantae; phylum Streptophyta; class Magnoliopsida; order Zingiberales; family Zingiberaceae; genus Zingiber; species Zingiber officinale. The sequence continues at coordinate 66,674,339 of NC_056004.1, forward strand.
AAGCTAGGGCCGACCACTACTTGAACCATCTAATGCTTAATGTGGTCGACCCTTGCTTGGGCTCCAAGCTAAGCTTGGCCGGCCACCATAAGATGGGTAAGAAGGTCGGTATGAGTGGGTATAATACTTTATAAATAAGAGGCTACGATAGGGACCGAGAGGAGGAATTGGTTTTGGTCTCCCGATGAAATTAAGCATCCTTGAGTAGAAAGTTCTTATCTATATCAATCGATTGGTTGAATCGATAGTGAGATGATATAGAGAATACTACTCTTAATCATTCCTAGTCAAGTATTAACATTCAGGGACAATGTTAATGCGACGTGACTAGCATGTAGGTCAACTCGATGACTTGATCTCACAAGTCATGGATATAGAGATATCAAGTTGACACATGGGTATGCATTGGAGATTGTATACTGAATGACCCGCCATGAAAAAGTATCATGGATCGTTATATGAGTGTCATATACATTCTCATGTGGCTATTAATATGACTACTAGTCCTTGGACCTGAAGTCACCATGGTTCCCCACATAAGGAGTTGCATACTTAAGCTTCGTCAAACGTCACCCGTAACTGGGTGGACTATAAAGGTGATTACTGGATATGTAACAAATTATGCGAAGGGATATGAGTGATGTAGATGGGATATATCCCTCCTATATAACGGGAGTGATATCGTTATTCTTGATAGAGTGAGACCACTAAGTGCATGGCCATGCTCAAATGAGTCAATATAAGATATTGAGCTCATTTGATTAGAGTGAGTCTACTTGAAGTTCAAGATTTAGATTGGTTAAAGGATGACACGGTCTATGCCTCACATTGATCAATCTAGATGTCAAGGATAGAAGGACATTGTCATATATTGTGAAGAGTCACAATTAGTAATCACAAGGTGATGTTGGATCTCAACATTCTTGTAAGTTAGGTAGTAATGATGTGTTGCTAGATACCGCTCATTACTTATGCTTCTAAATGGGTTTAGGAGCATTGTCAACGTTACAAGAACCTATAGGGTCACACACAAAGGGTAATTAGATGGAGATTAGGTTCATTTGATGTACCTAGAGGATTAGGTTCATGTGATGAACCAAATTGGATTAAGAGTAATCCGAACTAGACTAATTGAGTTAGACTCAATTTGATTCATGTGTCCAATGAGTCTAATTTAGATTATGACTCATTGAATCAATTTAATTTAATGGATAGAGGTTCACTAAATTAAATTGACTTGGATCATAGGTTGGATTTGATCAACCATGGGAGAATTTAAGTCAAGTTTGACTTGACTTGAGAGGGAAGATGAAGAGTCAAGTTTGACTTGACCTTGACTTGACCAAATGCCATGTCATTGTGACTTGGCATAGGGTTGGCCAATGATGATGTGCCACATCATCAAAGGTTACATGAGTATGTGCCACCTCATGAGGGAGACCAAGAGTTGTGACCCTTGGTATACCATGGAGATAAAAACTCCTCCATTAAGTGGCCGGCCACTTAAGTGTGCATTTGGTGTGCTTGTGTAACTCCATCTTCTTCTTCTCCATCCTTTTATTCGTGTGGATACACATAGAGGGGTGTTCACTTGATACCCTTGAGATTCGATGAACCTTGGATGAGCGGGATAAGCGAAGGGCTTCGCATCAAAGGTATAGACTCCTTAACATGTAGATCTAGTGTAGATCTAGGTTAGAGAACAAGTACATGAAATTTTAATTTTCGCACGGATCCGGTGGCATGGGATTTCGGGGTTTCCGCAATGCAAAAAGCGATTTTTGCGGCTCAAAAGTCCCAACAGTGGTATCAGAGCCACGTGCGAAGCGTGTACGTGTTTTATTTTAGTTTTTATGAAAAACTACAGATCTGTAAGTTTCTGTATATTTACTGTTTTTATGTATTTTATGGATATTTTTCTCGTAGAAGCGAAGCAACAAGTGTTGGACACTTGTAGGCTTCGACTACCGAGAAACACCTTCCGAAATGGCAAGGTCTCACCCAAAATATTTTGGGACAGCAGCTTAGGGTGCTGAAAGATCATCGTGGGATACTCGTGAGACTCATTTCACGAGAAGGGGTGCTGCCCCTAACCCCGCAAGGGGCATTGTCCCGCGATCGCACCCGAAAACCACTAAATGGGACCGCCGGGAAGTTGTAATTCATAAAATTATAAAAATAGTAGAAAAATTATAGAAATTTATGGAAATTATATAATTTAGAATTATGTATAATATTTTTGATGGTCATGATCCAAAAACCCCAATTGGATTGGATACATGTGTTGTAATTCATAATATGGCCTGCGCGTCATTTTTGTGTGATTGTGCGTGTTGTATATTTGATACGCGACCTACGCGTCGTGCCTTTCTATTTTATTTCCTATTGTAAAATATTTTAGACTCGAATGTAACTTGAGTTTCATCTTTGTAATGTACAAAATGGAGTTGTGGAAGGTCCACTCGAGGAGGAGTTACGAGGAGGGTGCGAGCAACACATGGCGGTCAAGGGGAGGAGCTTGGAGAAGCTGTTGACCCTAGGTTGACCATCCGATCTTGTCATTGGCTTGAGAAGATCGTAGTATGGCCATGACTAATCATAAATTAATTAATTACTTGTGTGTGTGTATGTGATGCATGCTAGAGTAGAGTAATTAATTAGTGCCTTAACGATTAGATTAGATCTAAATCGCGTATATGATGCACCACGATTAGATTAGATCTAAATCGCGTATGATATGGGTTAGGTTTCATGGGTCCCCGATAAGGAAGGGAAAGGAGATAATCAAAGGAGGTAGGCTAATATCGGCCGGGATATTCCTCCAAAGGAGGTAGGTTTGCATCGACCGAAATATGCTTCCCAGGAGGAAGATCCATATCAATTGGCATATACCTCAAAGGAGGTAGGCTAATATTGGCCGGGATATACCTCAAAAGGAGGTAGGTTTGTATCGACCGAAATATGCTTCCCAGGATGAAGATTCATACCAGTTGGCATATACCTCAGAGGAGGTAGGCTAATATCGGCCGGGATATACCTCCAAAGGAGGTAGGTTTGCATCGACCGAAATATGCTTCCCAGGAGGGAGATCCATATCAATTAGCATATACCTCAAAGGAGGAAGGCTAATATCGGCCGGGATATACCTCCAAAGGAGGTAGGTTTGCATCGACCGAAATATGCTTCCCAGGAGGAAGATCCATATCAATTGACATATACCTCAAAGGAGGTAGGCTAATATCGGCCGGGATATATCTCAAAAGGAGGTAGGTTTGTATCGACCTAAATATGCTTCCCAGGAGGAAGATCCATATCAATTGGCATATATCTGAAAGGAGGTAGGCTAATATCAACCAGGATATACCTCAAAAGGAGGTTGGTTTGTATCGGCCGAAATATACTTCCCAGGATGAAGATCCATATCAATTGGCATATACCTCAAAAGAAGTTGACCAGTATCGGCCGGGAGATACTTCTAAGCAAGTAGACTAGCATCGGCCGAGAGATACTTCTAAGCAAGTAGACTAGTATCGGCCGGGATATCCTTCCAAAGCAAGAAGATCAATATCGGTCGGGATATACTTCCAAAGCGTGTAGACTAGTATTGACCGAGACATGCCCTCAAGAAGGAAGGTTAATATCAGCTCGGTTGACGAGTATCTTGGAAAGATGCTTAATAAAATATAGCCTAGTGCTAATTAGGATAATTAACATAGAAGGGCGCTAACCGAAGCCTCAAGAGGAATAATAATCATTAACTAAACTCAGTCATGATTTAACTTCGACCGATATAAGGAACATTGAGCTATCCATGATAAAACAGAAGCAGGAGGGGCGGGAAGAAACGATAGAAACACTTTAAAGGGACTCATAAGATAGGTAAATATTTCAAATAAGATAATTAATGAAGATATCTGCAATGTGTGACTATATGACAGGTATTATATATTTTGGCGGGAAATGTATTTTTAGATTGTTTTGCAGGTGCTAAACGACAAAAAAGGTACATCTGGGGTACAAGAAAGATTCCTTAAAAAGACATTCACCACAAGTACGCAGCTTACGTCATCTCATAACAAACTCTAACAAACCAAGGTCCACTTCATGACTACGGAGGTTATATGAAGTGGTATAAAAAGGGAAATCCTCTCCGTTGGCTAGGTAAGTTCACATCATTACGCACATTCATAACCCTAATTTCCAGCTATTGTTCATCTTCTTCTTCCTTCTTCCACACCGAGAGAGATCACTGACTTGAGCGTCGGAGGGCCTAGCCAGGGATTCCCTCCCCGGTCTTAGGTCACTGACGATAGTGTTGGCTGGTCTCTTGTGTGCAGGATGTCTTGGGAGCTTCAAATAGGGGTGTCTCTTTGATTAGGTTTCTCTCTCGTCATCGGATCTTCGTGCAAGGAAGGCATTCGGTTACTCTATTCTTCCTGATCCGCTCTGGGTTTCTCGGATCAGTATTCTACAGGTATTATTCTTCACCGGCGGTAGGTTTTTTCTCCCGGCTCTCCGTCTTGTCCAGCTTCTCAGACAGGATCAAATTTGGCGCCGTCTGTGGGAACTTCAACTAAATCTGAGACTACAAGATGGAAGAGGCCGGAAAATCAAACCTACTTACCATTAGTCGAGAGGATATGGATTTCCTCATTAATTCTCACGTATAAAAAGCCTTACAACAACAACTTCAAGCTCACACTGGAGCTACTCTACCAACAGCTCATAATCCGGCGATCTCAACTACTGAACATCGAAAAGGAAAGGAACCGGAGGAGGAGGAACATGCGTATTTTCCCCAAGCTGTTGTTTCTCCAACAAGACGTCCACGAGCCTTTCTTTGCACTCCCATGGAGCAGGGGGTAGGAGGCCTGTGTTTCAGGAATCCTCGGGCGAAGCACCAGACAGAGAAAAGCGTAAGGTCAAAATGATAACTAGTGATAGCTCACCAGAGAAAGTCATCTCCCCATTCTCTCAGAGTGTACTGGATGATCCGCTTCTTAAGCGGTATCAAAATCTTCAGATCGGTGAGTATACTAGAACGACAGATCCAGAAGATCATTTATTGAAATTTGAGAATGTAGCATTATTACAACAATTCTCGGATGGGGTGAAATGTTGGATGTTCCTTACTACCCTTGGAGGAGCTGCACAACGCTGGCTCAAAAGATTGCCAGAGAAGTCTATTCCAAAATTCAAAGACTTCAAGAAAGTTTTTCTACACCATTTCTCTAGCAATAAGAGGTATCATAAGACTCCTTGGAGTCTATTTTCAATTAAACAAGCATCCAAAGAGTCCATCTGAGCCTACATCAAAAGGTTCAATCAGGTAGCTATCGATGTACCTAATGCTACCACTGAAATTCTAGTAAGCACTTTCTCTCAGGGTTTAAATGATAATGACTTCTTTAAAAACTTAGTGAGAAATCCTCCTGTTAATTTTGATTCCTTGATTGAGCATGCTACTGAATTCATTAATGTGGAAGAAGCTCAAGCCGCCTGTAGAAAGGAAGGTGTTCTCCTATCCAGGTTAAGGAAAAAGCTCCGGCCCCTGTTCCTCCACCAAGAGGGCCTAGAGCAACTCATACCCCTCACCGACAACCAGAATATAGTCCACAAGCCGTACAACACGTGGAGATACAGCCAGAGGCACCAAGGAGATGGTGCACTTATCATAAAACTAGCAGTCATCATACTGAAGACTGTTTTGTTTTAAGAAATAAACGAGCTAATAGGGAGCGTTATCAGAGGCAGAATTATTATCGACAACAGTACCCCAGGCAGCAAAGCCCGCTCAAACTGGAATATCGCCCGGTTGAGCCTCGCCAGGACACATTGCCGACCCCGGCCGGTACAAGCCAAGTGTCAGAAAAAGCTCCTTCTGAAGCCATGACGACTCGACAGGAAGAAAACAGGAGTAATGCTGCTCGGGGCAATATCAATATGATTGCGGGCGGACCCACAAATGGGATTCTAATAGGGCCAGGAAAGCACATGCCCGAAGATTGGAAATTCATGCCGTGGGATGTAGCATGGAGCGAGCGACCAGTCCTGAGATAAGTTTTGGGCCTAGGGATCTCGAAGGGGTAGAGATACCTCATGATGATGCCCTAATCATTAAAGCAGTAATAGCCAACTACGCTATTTCTCGTACCTTCATAGACACGGGTAGTTCTGTTAATATTATAATCAAGAAGGCTTTCGATCAATTACAGATTGACCCGAGTGAACTTCAATCGATGGTCACTCCTCTATATGGATTCACAGGTAATGAAGTGCAACTGCCAGGACAAATAAAGTTAGTCATATCTCTAGGAGAGGAGCCTCTGATGAGAACAAGAAGATCTTATTTCATGGTGGTAGACGCCCCATCCTCTTATAATGTGATACTGGGTCAACCTGCCTTAAATGAGTTTAGGGCGGTCGTTTCTACTTTTTGTCAGAAAATTAAATTTCCTGTGGATGACCAAGTTGGGGAGGTGCGAGGTGATCAGAAGACAGTCCGAAAATGTTATGTAGAAATAGTTCGGGGTGAAGCTAACACTGCCCGGAAAATTCAAAGAATGGAAGTTAATGCCATTCAGCAGAAGCAGCCTGTTCTGGTTTATGAAGAAAAGGAAGAGGTTCAAATCTAGACCGGTCAGCCTGAAGCTACTACGTATATTGCAGCTGATCTGGATCCCACTCTGAAAGCCGAACTGGTACAGTGCTTGAGGAAGAACAATGATGTGTTTGCCTGGACGCTCAAAGAAGTCTCGAGCGTTTCTCCTGCAGTCATGGAGCATGCCTTATATGTCTTCCCAGATGCCCGCCCGGTCATGCAAAGAAAGAGGAATTTTAGCGCAGAACAGAACCAAATCATCAAGGAAGAAATAACTAAATTTATGGAGGTTGGTTACATCAGGGAAGTACAATTCCCTAGCTGGTTAGCTAATGTGGTGTTAGTCTCTAAGACGGGAAACAAATGGCGAGTGTGTATTGATTTCCGGGATCTCAACAAGGCTTGCCCAAAAGATTATTATCCATTACCCAGGATCGATCAATTGGTAGACTCCACTGCTGGATGCGAGTACATCTCTATGCTAGACGCTTATCAAGGCTATCATCAAGTTCCCTTAGCTAAAGAAGATCAAGAAAAGGTCAGTTTTATAACATCTTAAGGTACTTATTGTTATAATGTTATGCCCTTCGGACTAAAAAATGCAGGAGCAACTTATCAAAAGCTTATGAATAAGGTCTTCCAGAAGCAGATTTGTAGAAATATGGAAGTATATGTTGATGATATCTTAATTAAGTATCTTCAAGCTGCTGATCTGTGCAGGGACGTAGAGGAGACCTGCAAGACATTGAGACAATATGGGCTCAAGTTAAATCTGAGAAAATGTTTATTTGGCATGAAAGGGGGAAAATTCTTGGGATATATGGTGTCCGAACGGGGAATAGAAGCCAACCCGAGCAAAGTCAAAGCACTTCAGAACATGGAGCCACCGCGCAACATGAGAGAAGCTCAAAGACTGACTGGCCGAATTACAGCCTTGTCTTGGTTCATTTCTAGGTCTGTCGATCGTAGTTTCCATTTCTTCAAAATACTCCGAAAGGCCAATAAATTGCAGTGGAAAGAGGAATGTGATAAGGCTTTCCAAGAATTAAAAGATTATTTGTCTACTCTCCCTGTATTAGCTAAGCCTATAGTAGGAGAGACTCTTTGGGTTTATTTGTCGGCTAATGAAAACGCTGTAGGCTTTGTATTAGTCAGACAAGAAGGAAAGGAACAACAACCTGTATATTTTTCTAGCCATTTATTAAAAGGAGCTGAGTGTAGATATACTACACTAGAGAAATTGGCCTATGCACTAGTCTTGATCGCTCGGAGGTTGCGCCCATATTTCTTAGCACATGAAATTATTGTATTAACCAACAGTACTCTCGGACGGGTGTTACTCAACCCAGAGGCATCAGGTCGGCTGATCAAATGGACAACTGAACTTGGAGAATATGACATTCAATATCAACCTCGCTCAGCCATCAAAGCACAAGCTCTAGCAGACTTCATTATAGAAGTTCAAGGCCCTGAGGAAGAAAACATTTGGAAAGTTTATGTAGATGGCTCCTCAACTAGACAAGATAGCGGAATTGGTGTTCTTCTTATATCTCCAAGGGAAGACAGACTTCAACTCTCTATTAGATTGAATTATAGAGGTACTAACAATGAAGCAGAGTATGAAACCTTGATATCAGGATTGCAGGCTGCTCGGCATATAGGGGCAACTCGAGTCCTCATCTATTCTGATTCTCAATTGGCAACCCAACAACTATCGGGTAATTTTGAAATTAATAATGATAGACTCAGGTTATATGCTGAGGCGTTTGATAGGTTGAAGTCTCAGTTTAAAGAAGTAAATATACGAAAGGTTCCTCGATCTGAGAATCAGGTAGCAGATGAATTGGCTAAGTTGGCCTCTACTATATACCATGGAGTCTAGATCGGCCCGTAGAACAAACTCTGTTAATATCCTGTATCGAAAGACAGGCTGAAGCAGAAATTCAAGGTAACTGGAGGGTTCAAATCATATTGTATTTACAGCAAGGTATTCTTCCAAGTAATACAGAACAGGCAAGAGTATTTAAGAAGAGAGCTGCTCAGTACACTATGATAGGAGAGCAGCTATATAAAACAGCTTTTTCTAGACCTTTGCTCAAGTGTATTGGTACAGAAGATATACAATTTATTTTACAGGAAGTTCATCAAGGTTCATGTGGTAGTCATATAGGAGGGAGATCCTTGGCCCGTAAAATCTTATTAGCAGGATATTTCTGGCCTACTCTACACGAAGACGCCAACAAATTGGTGAGAATTTGTATGTCCTACCAGAAACATCAAAATATTTCGCATCATCCCACACAGTTGTTGAAAACCTCTATAGTCTCATGTCCCTTTGATCAATGGGGTATGGACATAGTAGGCCCATTTCCTATGGCGACTGCACAAAGAAGGTTTTTATTGGTGGCAGTAGATTATTTTTCCAAATGGGTAGAAGCAGAACCACTTGCCCGGATTACTGAAGATGCAGTTATTAAATTTCTGTGGAAAAATATCATATGCAGATTTGGCTTTCCTCATAAATTAGTCTCTGATAATGGAAGGCAATTTCAAGGGGATAGAATTCTAGCTTGGTGCAAAAGTTATGGTATTACTCAAGCTTTTACCTCTGTGGCTTATCCGCAAAGTAATGGTCAAGCGGAAGTAACCAATAGAGAAATTATAAGGGGCTTAAAATCCAAACTGGATCATGTTGGAGGATGCTGGGTAGATGAATTACCCAGCGTTCTTTGGACATATCGTACTACACCTCGAGAAGCTACAGGAATCACACCCTTTCAATTAGTCTATGGGGGAGAGGCAATAGTTCCCATTGAGGTGGGGATAGAATCTGATAGAAGACAATTATATGATGCAGACAATGAGGGTCGGCGACTCATGGAGCTGGATTTGATAGAGGAAATTAGAGATAAAGTTGCTGCTCGTCTAGTATCATACCGACAATGAATGAGACAAAACTACAACAAAAGGGTCATCCCCAGATTTTTCCAAGTAGGAGATTTAATATGGAAGCGTGTTAAACCTGTCGGAGATGTCAGTAAGTTGGCACCGCAATGGGGAGGACCCTACAAAGTGGTGGAAAAGTTTGCATCAGGTTCCTATTATTTCCAAGACATTGAAGGAAGAATGTTGGAACGTCCCTGGAGTGCAAATCATTTACAACCTTACCGGACTTAACCAGAGTGAGACACTTAAGAATATATCAGAAGGAACAAATCATAAATATATGAAGTAAGTTCCTGATGAAAAGAAGACGAGTATTCTCATAGTTCATGTATTCCCTTTCTTTCAATAAAAGCAATGCAAGACAAATATCACCACGGAGCTAAATGTGGCTCATATATATTGACAAGTATTGGCAGAACTTTTATAATCTATGTTCGAGCAATCAACAGGGGGGAATCTTAAAGACCTATTCGGCCCCTTCCCCCTTTATATGAGAAATCGTGAAATTTTTTTTAAAAAAATCATCATAAGGTCAGTGCAATCATAATTTTACAGTCGAACATAGTCGATCGGGAAATCTCATGAAGTAACTCGGACGGGTCTTCATGGGAGGAACCGGAGACTTTAAACCATCACAAAACATAGTCGATCGGGAAATCTCATGAAGTAACTCGGACGGGTCTTCATGGGAGAAACCGGAGACTTTAAACCATCACAGAACATAGTCGATCGGGAAATCTCATGAAGTAACTCGGACGGGTCTTCATGGGAGGAACCGGAGACTTTAAACCATCACAAAATATAGTCGATCGGGAAATCTCATGAAGTAACTCGGAAGGGTTTTCATGGGAGGAACTGAAGACTTTATACCATCACAGAACATAGTCGATCGGGAAATCTCATGAGGTAACTCGGACGGGTCTTTATGGGAGGAACCGGAGACTTTAAACCATCACAGAACATAGTCGATCGGGAAATCTCATGAAGTAACTCGGACGGGTCTTCATGGGAGGAACCGGAGACTTTAAACCATCACAGAACATAGTCGATCGGGAAATCTCATGAAGTAACTCGGACGGGTCTTCATGGGAGGAACCAGAGACTTTAAACCATCACAGAACATAGTCGATCGGGAAATCTCATTAAGTAGCTCGGACGGGTCTTCATGGGAGGAACCAGAGACTTTAAACCATCACAGAACATAGTCGATCGGGAAATCTCATGAAGTAACTCGGGCGGGTCTTCATGGGATGAACCGGAGACTTTAAACCATCAAAAAACATAGTCGATCGGGAAATCTCATGAAGTAACTCGGACGGGCCTTCATGGAAGAAACCGGAGACTTTAAACCATCATAGTACATAATCGATCGGGGAATCTCATGAAGTAACTCAGACGGGTCTTCATGGGAGGAACCAGAGACTTCAGAGCATAATTAACCGGGATTATATTGGCATGTTGAATATAGAGCTATATGGATTTATTCACAAAATCGGTTGACATTTTATACTAGATTAGAAGGGGAATTCTATGCATATGGCACAGTTTCCATCTGGAAGCCCATTCATATGAAAGTCTTTATCTAAAATTCGCCCAGAGTATTATATTCAGCTCGGAACTCAGGAGTTTTATATAGTTCCTTATCTAAAATCACTCAGGATTATTCATTCTTTTGAAATATGAAGCACACCAGATGTTATCTGCAGAAGGATTCATCAAGACAAGGCTTAACTTCAAAAGATGAGCAAGGAATTCTCGAATAAAGTTTATACTTAAATGCTCGGAAGCATTTCAAAAGGGGCATTCTCAAATCAGCACAATAGAAAAACAGGTAAGTATCAAAAATTTCCTATACATCGTAAGCACTTAATTACCAAGCTTTGATTACACTTCTTTTCATTACCAGTTTTTTCCATTACAAGTCTTTTCTGAACAATCGTTTTAGACATCTAGAAAAGGACCTTTTAAATCGACGGGTAGTTCTTCATTAAGCCTGCGACGACTTATGAAAGAAGGGGGAGGTTCCTTGGGTAGATAGCCACCCTCTCTTAATTGTCGAAGAACTCCCGATACAGAATGATTTAAAGCACCCACTATCCTAAGGATAAATTCTTGGGCAAACGCTGAAGACTTTAAATAAGCCAGACGCCACTCTTCCCATCGACTCTTCTCTTGCTCCTTATAGCTTTGAAAATCAGCTTGCAGTTTTATGTTTTGATCTTTTAAAGCATCCTTTTCTGATTTAAGCTGTTCCAATTCCTTCTGAAGCAGTGACAATTCAACATCTTGAGCTTTCCTTTGCTCTTGTTCCTGTAGGATAATGAAATCATGAGAGGCTAGGTCTTGAGCTTGGTCAGAAAGACAGGCATATGAAGCTTCTCTACTTTCTCTAAAATAAGACTTTTTTGAGAAGCATCTAATAGAGCTTTCTCCTTTAAAGCAATCTCCAGTCGAAGACCAGAATGTAGTCGATCCACCTGTAATTCCAAAGTTCTTCTTACAAGCTCTTTATCTTTCAATAATTGTTGGGACTCCTCCAATTCCTATTTCAAGGTCCCCAATTGTTGACTTTGAAAGGCCACTTTCTCTTGCAACTGAACCAGGTCGCTATTAGAAGAGGGCAAAGTAGCCTTCAATGTCTCCAGTTGAGCTTTTAATTTGTTATTCTCCTGGTCCTTAGCCATAAGTAGCTGGTCGATATATAGACTTGAGGCAAGGAACTAAACAAAAGGATGATATAGTTAAAGATGAGGATACAAAGTTGACAACATATAACTAGAAATACTTACAGCTACTGCCTGACGACTATGGCGATCGGCCCGATGTGAAAGACTAAGGCCTCTTAGTTGTTCTTGGCCTTGTAGCCAAGATTCGGCCAATAGGCTCTGTAGTTGTAAAGAACCATAGCTAGGTGGATCATAGGGTTGTCCCAGTTGAGAGGGCAAACTCATAGCCTGTTTAAATAAAGGCGGGGAATGGATGAAGAAGGAGGTAGAGAAGAAGAAGATGCAATGGAAGGAAAAGAAACAGTAGAAACAAGAGAAGCAGAAGAAGAACTAGATGGAATAGAGGGTGACAATGCAGGAAAGGCTGATTCAGTTATGGAAACACTAATAGTTGAAGGACTAGCACTTGGAGAAGATCTTCGGCAAGGTGTCCGTTTTGCTCGAGGCCCAGAAGCCAAAGGAGGCAAGGCCAATGCGAGAGGTGCAGAAGACACAGAAGGGATAATGGCCATCTCAGAAGCAGAAGCAGAAGGAGCTGAAATAATAGAAGAAGATGGGATAAGTAGACCGGGTCTCATCATCCTAAGAGAAGGATTAGAGATAATATGGGTAGGAGTTTCGGTGTCTTACCTCTCTCGAGAGAAATGGGCGCCGGGACAAGAGGAGCTTGCACAAAGGTACCAAAGAAATCACTAAAGGGAGAAGCCTCAGTAAGCTTTGGCTTTTTAACTAAGGCAACAGAATGTTCTTCTTCTTCCTCCTCCATGGCTGCGACAACCTCTGCCCGTTGTTCCTCTTCAGATAGCAAACCCAAGGTGGAGAAATTAGGATTAGCCCGGCGGGCGCGCAACCATTCTTCTCCAAGATTATTGACAAAGGACTTAGTCATAGCAGGATTCTTGTACATAAAGGCTGGAAGAAGAACATCAGCTGAAACACAGGAATTAAACACCGTTATAAAAGTGATGTATTAATCAGTAAATACGGACCGAAATGTTTATACATACCAAAAGATCCATCCAAACACTACAACAAAAACCCTCATAGACATCGGCTTTCCACCGGTGTCTATTACATTTTCGACCGATGTCTATAAAGCCGATGTAAAAGGTTTGCCATTTTAGACATCGCGTTAAAATCGGTGTAGTATTACTTAACGACACCGGTGTTCGAATCGGTTATTAACCGGTGTAGTATGACTTAACGACACCGTTTCATCAACGGTGTAAAACCGATGTAATATTATATGTTAATAACACCAGTTTTGGCAACGACCGATGTAATATTAGTTAATAACACCGGTTTTGCAGCGGTGGAAAATCGATGTAATATCGATATTTTTTAACAGCACATTGATTTCCGAAACAATGAATACAGTAACCAAAAAAATACACAAATATTCACAAATTACACAAATATTCTTCATTCAACAATATCCATAAAATACACAAATATTCACAAATTACATAAATAATCTTCTTACAACAGTATCCATAAAATACACAAACATTCTTTTTAGATCAAAAACTAATAGATATCAGAATCAAGGTAGAACATTCTTTTAACAACACATCAAGGTAGCTAGAACCGCACTTCAAATGTAATCTAACATGCATTCAGCCCACTCGAACCGCACTTCATCAATTTCAATTCTGGAGTACTTGAGATTTGTAAACTGTAAAAACACATAAATAATATATTAGTAAAGATGCAATTTTGAAAGCTAGAAATGGTAAAGATGCAATTTTGAAAGCTGGAAATGGTAAAGATGCAATTTTGATTTATTTAATTTTTTCCAAATATCTACTCTAGCTCTAACGAGGCCAGTCTAGTTTTTCTGATCTCTATCCTTCTAACACTTCAAATAAGCATTTTGAAAGCTTTTCAGTCTGGTTTTGCAATGAGAACTACCAATAAACTAAATTTGGAATGCAAAATATCTAAACCAAAGAAAGTCCCTTTCTAATTGATACTTGCAACAAAGATAATCTACAATACTTTATACAAAGTTAATTCATGATCAGGACCCAATAATCCACCATATGTCAAATAACTAAAATAAATGTGTACATGTATCAAATAAAATAGAATACTAAGTTTTTAAAGGCTGCTGTGGAAGACTATTGTTCATAATGCTTAATTCATTGAAGGATAATTGCGCGCATCTGCATACACACCGATACACATATACATATACATATTGTTGGGTTTTTCGGGCCGCGAAAACCGCTTTTCGCGTTGCGGAAACCCCGAATCGCCCAAGCCACGGATCTCGTGCAAGGTAAAACTGAATGAAAATACGAGTACGAGTTTGAAAACTTTAATCTACAGTAGATCTACATAAGGATAAACCATTTATACCTTTGATGCGATGCCCTTCGCGTTCCCGCTCGTCCAAATGATGCCGGATCTCAAGACCGTCAAGCGCCGGTCCTCTAGAAGTATCCACACGGACACACTAGATGGAGATGACCAAAAACCAAGGTGTGCTAGCACCTATGTGGTTCGGCCAAGGGAGGAGAGGGAGAGGGAGAGCTTGAGAGGGAGAAGGAGGAAGATGCACACACGTGAATGAAAAATGAATTTCTTCACCCAAAACAAAGTGGCCGGCCACACTTCAAAATTCACATTAATTGCATTAATTGCAATTAATATGAAACCATAAAATCACATTAATTGCATTAATTACAATTAATATGAAACCATTAAGAGAGTGGCTTTGTCACTTCCATGAGGTGGCACCCATGATGATGTGGAACATCATTATTGGTCCACCTAATGCCAACTCACCAATGAGGTGGCAAAAGGTCAAGTCAAAATTGACCTTTGGTCTTCCTTCTCAAGTAAAGTCAAACTTGACTCAATCTCTACCATGGTGGATCTAATCCAACCATTTGATTCGAGCCAACTTAATATAATGAATCTAATTCATTAAATTAAATTGATTCAATGAGTCAAAATCTAAATTAGACTCATTTAACACATGAATCAACTTGAGTCGAACTCAAGTTAGCCCAATTAGGATTACTCTTAATCCAATTTGATTCATCAAATGAATCTAATCCTCTTTGTTCATCATATGAACCTAATCTCCACCTAATTGTCCTAAGTGTGTGACCCTATAGGTTCTTGTAACGTTGGCAATGCCCTAAACCCATTTAGGAGCATAAGTAATGAGCGGTATCTAGCAACACATCATTACTACCCAAGTTACAAGAATGTCGAGATCCGACATCACCTTGTGACTACCAATTGTGACTACTCACAAAATAATGACAAGTGTCCTTCTATCCTAGACATCTAGATTGATCAATGTGAGGCATAGACCGTGTCATCCTCTAATCAATCTAAATCTTGAACTCCAAGTAGACTCACTCGATCAAATGAGCTCAACATCTAATGTTGACTCATTTGGGCATGGCCATGCACTTAGTGGTCTCACTCTATCAAGAATACCGATGTCGCTCCCGTCATATGGGAGGGATAGATCCCATCTACATCACTCACATCCCTCTACATAATTCGCTATTATACTTAGTCTATTTGGCACTAATATAAATAAGTATAATAACCAAACAAATGCCTTTATTAATATACAAGAATATGATATACATGAGTCCAAACAATCATCAAATGATTGGCTCTAGGGCTCTAACTAACAATCTCCCACTAGCACTAGTGCCAATCAGTATAGGCTCTAAAGCCTAAAGACCTAGTGTGACCATCATGCTTTCTCTGTGCCAAAGCCTTGGTCAAGGGATCTGGGATGTTAGCCTCTGTAGGTACTCTGCAAATCTTCACATCTCCTCTATCGATAATCTCTCGAATGAGATGGAAGTGCCGTAGTATGTGCTTGGTCCGCTGGTGTGAGCGAGGTTCCTTCGCCTGTGCTATAGCTCCGTTATTGTCACAATAGAGCTCAACTGGGTCAGCGATGCTAGGAACCACCCCAAGTTCAGTGATGAACTTGCGGATCCAAACTGCCTCCTTTGCTGCCTCATTGTAGAATCAGCTACTGTATCCTGCTTCGAACTCTTCCAGCTGACAGCACCACCATTAATGCAAAATACGATCCCTGACTGCGATCGGTAATCATCCTGATCGGTCTGAAAGCTGGCATCACTGTAACCCTTTACAGTTAGCTCATCATTGCCTCCATATATCAAGAAATATTCTTTAGTCCATCGTAAGTACTTAAGAATATTCTTGACCGCTATCCAGTGACTTTCACCTGGATCTGACTGGTATCTCAAAGCATACGAGACATCAGGTCGAGTACATAGCATGGCGTGCATGATCGATCCTATGGCTGAGGCATAAGGGATCTGATCCATGCGGTCTCTCTCCTCTCTAGAAGAGGGACCTTGAGTCTTCGAAAGACTCACGCCATGTGACATCGGCAGAAATCCCTTCTTGGAATTCTGCATGGCAAACCGAAGGAGTACCTTGTCAATATATGTACTCTGACTTAGGCCAAGCAATCTCTTAGATCTATCTCTATAGATCTGTATCCCAAGAATGCGAGATGCCTCACCTAAGTCCTTCATTGAGAAGCAACTCCCTAGCCATGTCTTGACAGACTGAAGCATAGGGATGTCCTTCCCAATGAGTAGTATGTCATCCACATACAGTATGAGGAAGACAACTATGTCCCCTACAACCTTCTTGTAGACACAAGGCTCATCTTCGTTCTTGATGAAACCAAACTGTTTGATCGCATCATCGAATCGAAGATTCCAGCTCCGAGAAGCTTGCTTTAGTCCATAAATGGACCTATGCAGCTTGCATACTCTACTAGTATGCTGTGGATCTACAAAACCCTCAGGTTGTGTCATGTACACATCCTCGAGTAGGTTTCCATTCAGAAACGCGGTTTTGACATCCATCTGCCATATCTCATAGTCATGGTATGCTGCAATAGCAAGCATGATCCGAATGGACTTAAACATCGCCACTGGAGAAAAGGTTTCATCATAGTCAATACCATGAATCTGCTTGAAACCTTTAGCTACCAAGCGACCCTTATAGATAAGTCCATCCATGTCAGTCTTTCTCTTAAAGACCCACTTGCACCCAATGGGTTTTACCCCTTCAGGTGGATCAACCAAAGTCCATACTTGGTTGGTGTACATGGATTCTATCTCGTATCTCATGGCTTCTAGCCATTTCTCAGAATCTGGTCTCATCACAGCTTCTTGATAGGTGGTAGGCTCATCCTCTATGAGCACAATGTCATCATGGTCAGACAAGAGAAATGAGTATCTCTCAGGCTGACGACGTACCCTATCAGACCTGCGAAGAGGTATGTCTACTTGAACCGGTTGTTGTTCCTCAACTCCTTGTGGAACAACATCATCCACAACACTTTGTGGTTCCAGTTCAATTTCCATCGAGGCATCAGTGCTATTGTTCTCATCTTGAACTTCTTCAAGATCGAACGTGCTCCCACTAGTCTTTCTAGAAACAAAATCCCATTCTAGAAAGACCCCAGTCTTTGCCGCTGACTGGGAATGTAGAAGTAATATCCCTTAGTTTCCTTGGGATATCCGATGAAATAGCACTTGTCGGATTTGGGTCCTAATTTGTCTGAGACTTGACGTCGTACGTAAGCCTCACAACCCCAAATCCTCATGAAAGACACCTGGGCATCTCTCCCAGTCCATATCCTATATGGTGTCTTTATCACGGCCTTTGATGGAACTCGATTGAGTATGAAAGCTGCCGTGTCTAGAGCATATCCCCATAGATATGTCGGAAGATCTGTGTGACTCATCATAGATCGCACCATATCTAATAAGGTACGATTCCTCCTTTCGGATACACCATTCCACTGTGGTGTTCCAGGAGGAGTGAGTTGAGATAAAATCCCACACTCAGCTAAGTAGTCACGAAACTCATGGCTTAAGTATTCACCACCTCGATCTGATCGAAGTACCTTAATACTCTTGCCAAGCTGGTTCTGTACTTCATTCTTGAATTCTTTGAACTTTTCAAAGGATTCAGACTTATGTGTCATCAAGTACACATAACCGTATCTACTGAAATCATCAGTAAATGTGATGAAGTACCTATAACCGCCTCTAGCATTGAAAGGGCCACATACATCACTATGTATGAGTCCTAACAAATCAGTCGCTCTCTCGCCGTGCCCACTAAAGGAAGTCTTGGTCATCTTGCCTCGTAGGCATGACTCGCATATCTCATATGATTCAAAATCAAATGAGTCCAGCAAACCATCCTTATGGAGCTGGGATAAGCGCTTGTCATTTATATGACCTAAGCGAAAGAAGTTTGGTTCAAGTCATTCGACTTGATCCTCTTGGTATTTATGTTATAGACAGGGCTCTCTAGGTCTAGAATGTAGAGTCCGTTTATCAGAGGTGCACTACAATAGAACATATCGTTTAAAAAGACGGAACAAAATTTGTTCTTTATTATAAACGAGTATCCTCTCTTGTCCAAACAAGAAACTGATATTATGTTCTTTGTCAAGGCATGCACATAACAACAATCGTCTAATTCTAGTACTAGCCCATAGGGCAGAGATAGATGATAAGTTCCTACAGCAATAGCAGCAACTCGTGCTCCATTGCCTACTCGTAGGTCTATCTCACCCTTCGTCAATGCTCTGCTATTCCTCAGCGCTTGTACATTAGTACAAATGTGCGAAGCACATCCGGTATCTAATACCCACGATGAAGAAATAGAGAGGTTGACTTCTATAACATTTATACCTGAAGTAGAAATCTTATTTCTCTTCTTCTTAAGATCTTCCAGGTATTCTTTGGAGTTCTCTTCCAGTGCCTTGCTTGTCTTTGATATAGGTGACAAAGATGTTCAACCATATCGTAAGCGCTCATAAACTCATGTTGCTTCTGAACCTCAAAGTTCATGGTTGCAAGCATAAGACAAGACACATCTAATGCATCATCTTGATGCTTCTTGTAAGCATCTCGGTCTGCTTGCGTGGCAGTGGCAGGAGGGCCCTCCGGAATGGGCTGCTCCAGAACGTACAGTTTACGTTCTTGGGTGAGAACTATTCTCAGATTCCTGTACTAGTCCAGGAAATTTGCTCCGTTGAGCTTGTCCTTTTTAAGGACAGATCGCAGAGAGAAAATGTTCGTATTTGACGTCATGGTTATCTACAATAAAAATTTGCAGAAATAAATATCATAATCTTAAAAATCATTTAATTAGGCCTTTAATTAAATGATGCTCCCACTGAATTCTATAATTCTTGTGGGACAAGATCCACATCATACTAACCCTTGAGTTAGCTTTGGCTAATACGCCCAAGGCTTAGTATGATCGGTAGGTAACGATTACCAATTACATCTCTATGCAACTCTTGTTTATAGAATCAATATCCGCATTTATATTAAAACTCGAGTTAGCTTTGGCTAATACGCCCGAGAGTTAATATAGATGTGATATTGACCTATCTTTCCAACTATTGGAAGAATGCCTATAGTTGACTCGATTCAACCGAGTAACTATGAATACTCAATCTAATTGAGTTTTTATTCACCCATGCGTTGATAGACGGGACCAAGATTGTCCCTCCGTACCCTACCAAGATAATATGTATTGCTCTGCTTTGGCAGATTCAACAATACATGTGATCGAGGTAGTGATAGGTATCACGGCATGATTAGGCATTTTAGAGTTGGTTCGATCTAGATCTAATCTAATCGAGAAGAATGCATCTTGTGCACGACTTAGATCTAATCTAATCGCAAGGGTGTATCATGTGCACAACTTAGATCTAATCTAATCATTAAGGCACTAATTAATTAATTAATTATTAAACATGCATCAGATACATAATAATTAATTAATTAATCTATTTGTGATTTAGTCATGGCCCTACTACAATCTTCTCAAGCCAATGAGAAGATCGATTGGTCAACCTAGGGTCATCAAGCGCCTCCCTTTGACCACCTTGTGTTGCTCGTGCCCGCCTCGGAACTCCGTCTCGTGTGGACCCTCCACCGCTCCAATTTGTACATTACAATTTGAAACTCGAGTTACATTCGAGTCTAAATCTAATTTACAACAAGAATAAAAGACGAGGCACGACGCGCAGGTCGCGAATAATAAAATAAATACAACACGCGAAAACACGCAGTCCGTATTATGAATTACAACACAACCAATCATATTGGGCTTTGGGCCATGACTATCACAAATTAATATATATAATTCAAAATTATATATTTTCATAATTTTCTATAATTTTAAAATTAATTTTACAATTTTACAAGTAAAATTTCGGCGGTCCCGTTTAGC
This sequence comes from Zingiber officinale, assembly GCF_018446385.1. Lineage (NCBI taxonomy): Eukaryota > Viridiplantae > Streptophyta > Magnoliopsida > Zingiberales > Zingiberaceae > Zingiber > Zingiber officinale. The sequence continues at coordinate 66,694,901 of NC_056004.1, forward strand.
GGTTTTCCGGGGGCCAGGGGCAGCGCCCCTACCCGCGATCTAACCATCGCGAGGTCCTTTGCGATCCAACAGCGCCTTAAACCCGCTGTCCCAAAACGATTTGGGCCGAGACATTACCGTTTGGAAAAATCTTCCCGACGGGTTCGTTTTAGCGATTTCGGGTGCGATCGCGGAGCAAATCCCCTTGCGGGGTTAGGGAAGTACCCCTACCCACGATCTAACCATTGTGAGTTGCTCCTTTGCGATCTAATGGCACCCAAGCCCGCTGTCCCAAATGGATTTGGGGCAAAACGAAGCAGTTTGAAGTAGAAGCGAAGCACAAGTGTTGAGACACTTGTGCTTCGCTTTACGGAAAAATTACCCATAAAATCATAAAAACTAATTTTACAGAAAATCACAGAAGGTTTTATTTTCATAAAATAAAACAAACTCATAAGCCTTGCGTGGCTCGATACCATGTTGGGTTTTTCGGACCACGAATCGCCCAAGCCACGGATCTCGTGCAAGGTAGAACCGAAAATACGAGTACGAGTTTGAAAACTTTAATCTACAGTAGATCTACATAAGGATAAACCATTTATACCTTTGATGCGATGCCCCGCTCATCCAAATGATGCCGGATCTCAAGACCGCCGCCGATCCTCTAGAAGTATCCACACGGACACACTAGATGGAGATGACCAAAACCAAGGTGTGCTAGCACCTATGTGGTTCGGCCAAGGGAGGAGAGGGAGAGCTTGAGAGGGAGAAGGAGGAAGATGCACACACGTGAATGAAAAATGAATTTCTTCACCCAAAACAAAGTGGCCGGCCACATTTCAAAATTCACATTAATTGCATTAATTGCAATTAATATGAAACCAAAAAATCACATTAATTGCATTAATTGCAATTAATATGAAACCATTAAGAGAGTGGCTTTGTCACTTCCATGAGGTGGCACCCATGATGATGTGGAACATCATTATTGGTCCACCTAATGCCAACTCACCAATGAGGTGGCAAAAGGTCAAGTCAAAATTGACCTTTGGTCTTCCTTCTCAAGTCAAGTCAAACTTGACTCAATTTCTACCATGGTGGATCTAATCCAACCATTTGATTCGAGCCAACTTAATATAATGAATCTAATTCATTAAATTAAATTGATTCAATGAGTCAAAATCTAAATTAGACTCATTTAACACATGAATCAACTTGAGTCGAACTCAAGTTAGCCCAATTAGGATTACTCTTAATCCAATTTGATTCATCAAATGAATCTAATCCTCTTGGTTCATCATATGAACCTAATCTCAACCTAATTGTCCTAAGTGTGTGACCCTATAGGTTCTTGTAACGTTGGCAATGCCCTAAACCCATTTAGGAGCATAAGTAATGAGCGGTATCTAGCAACACATCATTACTACCCAAGTTACAAGAATGTCGTGTTAGTTAGAGCCCTAGAGCCAATCATTTGATGACTGTATGGACTCATGTATATCATATTCTTGTATATTAATAAAGGCATTTGTTTGGTTATTATACTTATTTATATTAGTGCCAAATAGACTAAGTATAATAGCGTCCTTGAGTAGAAGGTTCATACCTATATCAATCGATTAGTTGAATCGATAGTGAGATGATATAGGGAACACTACTCTAAATCATTCCTAGTCGAGTATTAGCATTCAGGGACAATGTTAATACAATAAGACTAGCATGTAGGTCAGCTCGATGACTTGATCTCACAAGTCATGGATATAGAGATATCAAGCTGACACATGTGTATGCATTAGAGAATGTATACTGAATGACCCGCCATGAGAAAGTATCATGGATCGTTATATGAGTGTCATATACTTTCTCATGTGGCTATTAGTATGACTATTAGTCCTTAGACCTGAAGTCACCATGGATCCCTACATAAGGAGTTATGTACTTTAGTTTCGTCAAACGTCACCCGTAACTAGGTGGACTATAAAGGCGATTACTGGGTATATAACGAATTATGTAGAGGGATGTGAGTGATGTAGATGGGATCTATCCCTCCCATATGACGGGAGCGACATCGGTATTCTTGATAGAGTGAGACCACTAAGTGCATGGCCATGCCCAAATGAGTCAACATTAGATGTTGAGCTCATTTGATCGAGTGAGTCTACTTGGAGTTCAAGATTTAGATTGATTAGAGGATGACACGGTCTATGCCTCACATTGATCAATCTAGATGTCTAGGATAGAAAGACACTTGTCATTATTTTGTGAGGAGTCACAATTAGTAGTCACAAGGTGATGTTGGATCTCGACATTCTTGTAACTTGGGTAGTAATGATGTTGGATAGAAAGACACTTGTCATTATTTCGGCATCGATGAACCTGCGATCAGAGAGCCCTCTCCGTCGGAAACCTCGACTTTTCCCTCTCCGTAGTACAGCAGATGATCAGGTTTGTCTCTCTACCTCCTTCTGTTTCCGTCAGTTGCTGGTCGGGGCTCTGCTTCTTAATTTGATGTTTCTTAAACTGCAGAATGTACGATTTTGATGGAAATGGGACCATGAACTTTGAAGGTGGTTTCATCACTCCTTTCTTTGTTATGCAATGCGTTGGGTGCTGTTTACATGAGTAGTAATTGGTTATTTTTCAGTAATTACTTAGTGTTTAATTACAATGTACATTTGGCGGATTTTGTTCTCTCAATCAGTAATAAGTTGATTTGGTTAATCAATTACCGCCGACCATCATATAAAACTACATCATATGCTATCACTGGCAAAGGTACATCACAGTTCACATTAAGAACAGCAAAAGAATTAATTATTTTCACAGTGGTGGTTTCTATAAGGTTGTAATACTAATTATGGTTTGTACAACTATATTAATCATAGTAATGAAAAAAAACTTCTTGACTTGTCCGTGGATAAACTAATTGAAACTGAGAGATCTGCTGCAAAATAATGTTGTACCTTTTTTTAGTGTCAAGTTATGCATTTCCACATTTGATTTTCTTAACCCAATGTAGTATTGATTGGGAATGGCCTCATTCTTATTGTTTTAATTGAACCATGTTTGATCATATATACCTTTATTGAGCTACAATGCATCTGATCAGATTTGTTGTAATAACTACTGACTGTTTGTTTGCATAAGGTCAAGACGCCCATGGTTCAGCTGGAATCGCTAGCTATATCTCTTACTAGCAAAAGTTAACTAATGTTTTTTTTTTGTTGAATGCTGTTGCTTTCTAGATATAGTCCACCCAGTTACGGGTGACGTTTGACGAAACTAAAGTACATAACTCCTTATGTAGGGATCCATGGTGACTTCAGGTCTAAGGACTAATAGTCATACTAATAGCCACATGAGAAAGTATATGACACTCATATAACGATCCATGATACTTTCTCATGGCGGGTCATTCAGTATACATTCTCTAATGCATACCCATGTGTCAGCTTGATATCTCTATATCCATGACTTGTAAGATCAAGTCATCGAGCTGACCTACATGCTAGTCTTATTGTATTAACATTGTCCCTGAATGCTAATACTCGACTAGGAATGATTTAGAGTAGTGTTCCCTATATCATCTCACTATCGATTCAACTAATCGATTGATATAGGTATGAACCTTCTACTCAAGGACGCTATTATACTTAGTCTATTTGGCACTAATATAAATAAGTATAATAACCAAACAAATGCCTTTATTAATATACAAGAATATGATATACATGAGTCCATACAATTATCAAATGATTGGCTCTAGGCTCTAACTAACACATATGCATATAATATGCAATTTAGAGGCCTACCAAAATGTATAAATGGCAAAGGCCACTGAGCATACATACAAAATTGTGAAAATTTGGCTGACTAGAAACTCCCCAAGTCAACCTTATTTTTGGAATGTATATGTGAATTCTTCAATGGCAATGGGCACAACTTTCCTCCTGTTCGGAAATGATAAAACAGAAACTTGGATAGTATCGAGAAACACTATAGATTGAGATGATAAAAATACCTTGCAGAGGAAGAAGAATTTTGAACGTCTTTTAGAGGTGCACGGAGGACACTTGCACGGGCACTTGATTGAGTGTATCTGAAAGATGACATGAGCGCTGCAAATCTGTCCATTGATCTCTCTGCTACAGTTGTGTAGTTGTTCACATGTGAAATGTCACAACCAAATTTTCCTCCTTCCCTTACCATGGCGCCATTGTTGTTCAAATGAGACACTTGATTATCTGCAGAGTACCGGTATTATTAGTTTTATTTAGCATAAACCTTTTGACTGTGATTACTGTCTCCTTCGCTCGTTATAGAGTATTGCAAGCATAACAACTTTATCATCAACTGATGTGAAGAACATAAACTTGTTTATGAAAGAAGTAGCTCGAACCTTCTCCATGATGAACTGAAGTCCTCGCATTCTTTGATGGCAGATTTTCCTGATTCATTACTAAGATGGGTGGCTGATTTTCGTTGTCCTCAGATAGTTTTCTTTTCTTGACAGGGTAGCCACTAGGAATACAATCGTTATTTTCATTACCATCTATGGCACCATCATTGGGTCGATGGAGACTATTGACATCTGATGGCTTATGCTTGAAGTATGAGCTTCTCACAATGAATTTTCTGTTTGTAGACATTCTTGTCTCGTCGACCACAGACGTTGCCTGGTCGGACGTCTTTTCCTTTTGTGATGTTAAAAATGGCTTACATCTGGAGGAGGAAATTTGCGGACCTGTAAAGCCACCTGAAAGCCATGATCTCAGGCAAGTTTAATTATACTTACAGCTGAAATCAAAACTAACTTACCATGTACAGTTAGCCTATTTTTGTCCTGTTTCTGGATTGGATTGAGGAACTTATCTTCCATCTGGTAAAAAACAAAGAGTTATACCGATTTTTTTGTTGAGAGAGTACTAAAGGAGCTCAAACATTATACCGTTTCCATTGCTGGTTCTGTAACATGACCTTCAGGACCAGAGCCATCCTTGTCATCTTGATCAACTGGACTGCTTTGAGTACTGCTCATATAACAAGTAGCATCTTTTGCTGAAGGAGGTGGTCCAGAGCTACAAGTTTCAGAGCTTGGAGAAGATGAATCTGGTATTACCAAATCTTTCTGCATGACTTTCAACAAAGGTAAGAAAAGAAGCCAAAAAAACTTATGAAAGACACTGGATCAGATCCAAGAGGTCATTCCATCAATTATTAAAGTCCAAGCCATCATGTCCTTCAGGAATTCCCAACAAGTACATGTGTATATTATCAATTCATACAGAAAACACATAAAAATAAAACATGTTCTGTACACTTTCAACAGAATATTTTGCATTGTTAAGTTTGAAAATTACCACACTATATCTATAGTTTAATTCAGTGTTCAAAAGAACAACTTTAATGAATGATTTTAATTATTTGGTTCAAATTGAAGCAATCCACATGTATGAAGGTTGATTTGCTTTTGTTATATTTCTTGATGAAAATGATTTAATTCAGTTGTATTAAGAGGTCTTGTTCAAATTGTACTACAGCCAGTTACAACTAAAAGAAATATTTCTTAGGTGATTTCACTAGTAATCAATTTTCCGATTCTGAAACCAAGATTAAACCAAGAAAACCCCAGCCATCAATTTGCAGCTTCTAAGTATCAAACTTAATGGCATAGAAACAAGGTAAACGTTGACATGAAAATTGATTGTGCTAATTATTTCAGATGGATCGCTTAAAAATCAATGTTCACTAAACGAACCTTTTATCCATTAGATTCTTTGATAAGAAAATAAGAACTTAAATAAATAAATCATAAAATAAAATTTAAGAACCATCAAAATGATAAAGATCTTAAAGAAGATGTCGTATGACATTCATCCATGAGACAGGGAATTTATCACATTCTCCAAACAAAAAAATTACAATTAGCGTGAGAAAATATAAAACAGAAAGTGTAGGATGACATAAATGAACAGAAAATTTCCAATTTCCCTTGCTATTCCGACTGCCTTCAAGAGTTAACACACCAATTGCTTGTAAAAGTTAATTTTCATAAATTGTAAATTGGTTGAACGTTAGTCACCATGAGCAAGACACAACACTGAGTTGGTCAAATACGCACCAGATGATGGTAATATTGAAGTTGGAATTAACATCAACATGGCTTGAAGTGTTGACTTAGAACAATGAGCAGTCTTGTAACGTCTTCGCAATGCATATATTAGAAACTAAATTCAAAATCCCTCTACATAGTTAGGAAAGATTATTAACAATTTCATCATTGTCAAATATAAAGGCACCTTTTTTCCTGGCCTCACAAGGCGCAAGGCAACTTCTGCTGGTCCTTCCTGTATAACATGAGTGTGTGCCACCACAGTAATAAGCCCATCAATATGACACCCCATGTCACTGCAACACAGAGAAGATATTGCCAAAAAACCTCAGAAGAATTAAATCTTAGAGAGTCACAAAACAATCTAGATAATTAACATATACATTTTAACGATGTCATTTTCTTCCAGTACATTCTCGTCATTGCCAAGCTTAGCTTGAAATAACGGAATACAAGCATGATAGAGTGCCAAGGGTCCCCACAGATCTGTCCATATGGCTTGAAATAAAGAGAAATAACCACTTAAATTAGAGGGATCAAACAAATTTATGAAGATAAAAAAATAACACAAATCCATCGATTGAATAACAAGTAGCATCTTTTGCTGAATAACAAGTAGCATTTTTTGGTTACTGTCGGTGTTAATAGTACTACTACTGTCAGGGACTTTTGTCAGTTTTTGTAAGTTTAGACGAGTCGACATCGATTGAATGTCAGCTTCAACATCATCCATCTTGCACTAACCCAATCCTAACTCGGCCAAAGTGCAACGCCCCTCAACCAAACCCAGTAGACTCATAAGGCACCTCGACTCGACTGCGATCGCCTTAGGCAAACAAAACATGTCAAAACTCAGTTTCGAATGAACTCAAACATCTTGTACTCATCCAATCCAAATAAGAGCTCACATTGTCATCAAATCCTACAGGTAGGATTTTGTATAGGTAGCACAACAAGCACTATTACTCAGCATTAAATCATGTATAGGTATGTGCTCAAATACTTAGCATTAACAATTGAGCTCAAATACTCAGCATTAAATCCATAAAAACACCACATTTTAAAGCAATAAACTTATGTTTACAGAGTGCTATTATAACTTGCTAAGTTGTTAGTAACGGGGCCAGCAACAGCATACCTTTTCTATATTGTCCATCATTATTCCTTTAACCTCAGTTATATGAGCTTTTAGCTTTGAAAGTTTACTCATTTCCTCTGGATGATTTATACAATACTCCATATGCTCCTTCAGCCTTGGACTGTAAAAAGCAGTCACATGTTAAAGTATGACCAAACAACTACAACTAAACTAACAAACTGTAAAATCCCACTTAGTATTAGAAGAGAAGTGAAATCATCCCACAAAGAGTTCTTCCCTTCCTTAAAAACTCCAGACCTGGAAGAAGCTAAAACTGTTCCCCAACTTTGCATATCTGATATGGTCGAATGAGTAAAATTGGTGTCACACAAATGGCTAAATTTCATGTGCCAACATTGAAGAGAGACAACAACACCGGCCGGGTTAATGCTGTTATGCAATGCTGCACAAACTTCACTTGCTAGTCTTTTAGGATCCTGAAACCTCCTTGCAAATACATCTGCAACTCGCGACAGCTTACTCAGGCCGACGACACGCCCTCCGGATGGCACATAGCCAACATGGCACTTGATGCTAAATGGAAGCAAGCAAGACTCACAGTAGGAAAACAGGTTGATGTCACGAACAACCACTAGCCCACCAACCCCTCCTGCATGGCCGACTCCCGGATTCAGTCCAGCTTCTGGAAACAAGGCACCCTGCACAATGTCTTTCGCCTTTTGTTTGTACCCTATTACAGAAAAGATTGGCTCAAATGAAGAAATTGATTGAACTTTGCCATACACCAATACAAGCCACCAGTTCCTTACAGATCTTTTTGTGCATTCGTAATTTAGTAATTTGTAACACAAGTAACAGAGCAAATTGTAGGATAAGAATGCTGATAAAATGGATTTTATTCTCGGGTATGAATTGAAGTTTTTGATTCGGATAGTGAATCCAAATAACACAAGTTCTGAAGATTTCTTTACCAAGCAGAGAGAAGCAGAACATTCCTTATCTAAAGCGGAATAGAAAAACTACTCAGCTTTGTCTTATGATGTCAACATAGCATACTACTAACTACTTATCCTTGTAAAGAAAGCATTTTGGTTGCTAACAACTACATAGCAATCTACTCACCAAATAAAGGATATTGGGAAAGCAATGGCAGATATCTAAAGCGAGTGGTTATGTTTTCTAAACTAAAGAAACGGAAGATGACCGACAGATTGTGTGAAATGCAAAAGGATGGAAAAAAAAGAGGGGGGACCAACGGAGTAGCAGCAGATTTACAATAAAATGATCGCAAACCTCTGGTTCCTCCGCGGAAGGCCTCAGCCACGCGATGCGACGTCCTCCGGAGGCCTTCTCGCTCGTGATCCTCTCCGAGGCCCTGCAACAGCGCCTTGACGACCTCCTCGATCGAGAGTGCGCGCTCGGCCTCCGACGCCAGTGGATCTGTCGCCTCCTCCTCCTCCCCCCACTCGCACAATGAGCGGGCGAGCGAGCAAATAAAGAAATCAAACCTATTCACTGACAGCAGTGAACAACACAATCTGCTCTCCTTCTTCCTCGTCGGCTGTTGCATTCGCCGCCGCCGCCGCTGCAAGCGTTGGGCTCCGCTTTTCTGGTCTCCTCCGTGACGAGATGTCGAGATCCTCGAAAAAAAGAAGATCAAAAACTTGGAATTTGATGGAGAGGGAGAGAGAGGAAAGAGGGCAGTGGTGAGGTTACTGCAAACTCAAAATTTAGAAATAAAAGACACGATTTGATTGTCTTCATCGGATCGGTGGAACTTTTCCCCTTAGTCGTCTTCATCCTACCTCCCTCCGCCGCTACTATTCTGAAACCCTAGAAAACAAGACCAACTCATCACCTCTCCTTTCTCGAAATATGAAGAAGGGTTCCTCTTCTTACCTAAAGGGAGGAGGTGGAGGAGATGCATCGTGAGTCAATCTTGATCGGGAGAGGAAGAGGTGTCGATCTAAGAGGGTAAGAGGAAGATGAAGCTGAGAGAGATATGGTTGGATGGCCTGCGGCGAGGAGGAAAGTGGTGGCGTCGCGATGGTATACGGCGCGATATAGGTTTAGGTTTGGAGTATTGGGGGGAAAATAAATTATTTTATTTTATCATAGACACCAGGTTTTAAAAACCGCTGTAAAAATCGATGTCTATTAACGAAAAAAAGGCGCTCATAGACATCGGCTTAAAAAACCGATGTCTATGAGCGAAAATCTGCGCTCATAGACATCGATTTTTGGAAAAATCGGTGTAAAATACTCAAAGACATCGGTTTTTGCTTAAAAACGTTGTTGTTCCACCGATGTCTATGAGGGTTTTTGTTGTAGTGAAAGGGGTGTCAATATTGCTTATCCCGAAAGGAAACATTAAACCCTCCACAATTAGATGCGGCAAGCTGAATTTCGCTCCTCTCAGTTTAGGTAGGGCAGAAGCAACAAGGGGATCGTTAAGAAGATCCTGGGTGCTAGGAAGTGGAGGTAAATCATGTATCCATTGGATGGGAAACGGAGGAGGAGAAGGGAGACGCATATAGAAAAATTTGTGATACCATTCCCCTTGAGGAGGAATTTGGTTGAACAGAATAGCCTTAGGACGAGATTGGAATTTGAAAACACCAACATCTACTCGACGAGGAATGAAGAAGTGATGAAAAAGACGGGGAGACAAGGGAAAATCTAACAGTTTGGATACCCCAATAAAACCCATAAGAATAGAAAAGGATTGAGGGACAAACTGGTTGAGTGTAATATTAAAATAGAGGCTAACATTACAGAAAAAAGGGTGAAGAGGAAATCGAAAACCTTGTAGGACTTGATCTCGTAAGATAGAAATACACCCTAAAGGAGGAAGATGCGGACCCTCATGAGGAGCGGGACGAGTTATATAAGAAGGAAAACCATAGGTCACCTTTAAATCCACTTCTTCTGTATCTATAAGGTCGGAAGCGCATGAGAGAAACCATGCAGGAGGGGAAGTTGCCATAGAGAGATAATAAAAGGAAGAAGAATCAAGGAAGATGAAGAGAACTGGGGGAAAGCGGAAGAAAACTTCGTAAAACCCTTGTTTTTCTTTTGGCCCTATGCTAAAACCCCCAAACAGAAACAGCAGAAGGAAAGAAGGAAATAAAAGGCACTTAGAATTCTAATCGTCATAAATGAGTGATAATATTAAAGGATAAAATCAAGAGAAGGAGGTAAAGTTAAGTAATCTTCCTCGAAAAATGTGTGAAGTTTCCCCTAGAAACAATTCCTAAGAAACCTTGATGGATATAGAGAAAAATTAGTCCAGTAATTATAAGTTCAGGTTATTGATGTAATAAAGTAAGGCAAAAGTTGAGCGCAAGATATCAGTTAGCAGACAGAACTTGGTTATAGACTACCGGATGAGGTCCATAGATATGAATCGGGCGGTTCTGATAGATCGGCTGAGACAAAGACCACCCAAATATGTCGACCAAAAGCTTATCATAATAAGTTAAATAATATACACTATGACAAAATCATATGAGACGTGACTAATGCGTAAAATAACATATGAAGATATAAGTGTAAATCAATCAAGCAAAATAAATCGACCAATATTGGGAATATCATGATAGAACTGTGCTAAGTCGGACAAGACATAACTAATCTATGAAATATCGGGCGGTACTTATCAACCTTGATATATACCGTCCGGTTATGAGGAAACAATCTAGAACATAATAATCTGTTAGGTGAGGTTGTATGATGACCCGCCAAGCAACATTTGACATATTTAAACAAAACAGATGACTGTCATGAGAAAAAGTGAAATTTACATTGAAAAGGGTTTAATAAGCGTTACATAAGTTTGTCAGATTGTGATCACAGAGTTTTGATGCCCCTTTTTTACAAGAATTTAAATTTAAGTCAAACTAAAGTCAGCTGAGGGTATAGATCAGGGGGTTTGTTCTCAATGAGTCTGCGATAATTTAGGAAATTAGGAGGAGGGTCACGAGATAAGTAGCTCTCCTCCCGTAATTGTTCAATCGCCCCTTTAGCTCCCGCAGTAAAGGTTGATAAGATGGACTTCACGATCGGCCTATTGAATTCAGGAGATTCAATCATGGTGGTGGTCCATTCTTTGTAACGAGTATCTTCATTCTCCTTGTAGACCACCAAAGCCGTTTAGGAAGTCTTCAGTTCATTCTCTTTGATAGAAACCTCGGTCTTAACTGAATTAAGGGAGGTGTTCAAGGAGGTTATTTCATCTTCCTTTAGCTGCAAGGCTTTAAGTTTTTCAGCCAATTCTGCTTCATAATTAGCCTTTAGCTCGCTAATTTTGGAAGTCAATTCTTGGTTGAGATTCGTAGTCGATTTGAATTGTGCTTGAAGACTTTCAATCTGAGCTTCAAGTTGCTTCTGGGCAGTGGCAGAAAACGCGGCAGAAAATAACTCAGTAACATGTTGTCTCAACTTATCATTCTCGGACCTTAGTTTCTTGTTCTCATTGTATAAATTGTACATCAGTCGAGATAAGCCCATATTTTCTATCCATCGCTAGAAATATAATAAAAGGTCAGGAGATAACCACTAAGAAGTAGAGAGTAGACATTAGTAAACATACCTGATTCTCCTTATGGGAGAAACGGTCAATTGCTTCAGAAGTATTGAGTTCTTCAAAAATAGGACGAACTTCATCCCAATCACCAGCGAAGGAACCTCCTAGCAATATGGGGAGGACAGGAATAGCGGAAGAACCAGCAGAAAAAGAGGAAGTAGGGACAGAGGGAGGAGCAAAGACCAAATAAGAAGAAGGCGAGGAGGGTAAAGATCCAGAAGTTAGAATAGATAGGGGAAAAGTGAAAGAGACATCACCAGAAGTACTAGCATTAGAGAAGGGTGAGGTAGGAAAACTAAGAGAAGGGTAGAGTTCGGCCAACGTGGGCTCATCAGAAGGAGGGTTAGCAGGAACACCTTCTGAAACCTGTTCATTAGCCGGAAGGACAAGTCTCCTTTTTGACGGAGGAATTCTGGTAAGTTTGCGCCCTGGGCGTTTGCCGGTAACAAGTTCAGCTATTGATTTATTGGGGCTGCCAGAGGACGTAAGTTCAATGATGGGAAGAGGGGCAGATGAGGAAGCAGCAACAGCCACTGGTGAGGTAACAACGGGTAAAGAAATGGCAAGGATCTCTGCAGAAGGACCTTCAGGAGCCTCAAGAGCTTCAAGAACCCCCAAAGAGCTGGATGCTTCAGCTAAAGGAGCCAGCTCTTCGATTGAAGGGGGAGGAATAATAGCAGCCAGAAGTTCGGCTTCTTTGGCATGAATTGCATCCTCTTCCAGACATAGTTGTTCGTCAATCAAAGCGTCATAAAAGCTCTCCACTACATAGAAAAGAAAAATAGTTCAGTTAGTTAAAAGCAAGAAGAAAGAAACAAGGCATTACCTAAAGTGACTTGAGTATCAGGTTTGACGGGGCTTAAACCAAATAGGTATAGAAGATCGACTCTCAGCCACTTGGGGATAGAAAGTCAATGACTTAACAACTTCTCATAATAAACAGGAAAAGAGGAATGAAGATGAAACTCTTTGACGTCGGGCAAGGGGGGCAAGAAGGATTTCCAGGCATGAGACCAAGGAATGGGTCCTAGAAACTTTATGAAGAAAAAACGAGATTTCCAAGCTTTGAGAGACGAGGGCATATCCTTAAAAAGAACCATTTTAGTTCGCGACTGAAATAAGAAAACACCAGGTTCTGAGCACTTGGGATAAGAGAACATGAAGAAATTTTGAGTAGGAGGAATATCTTGCAAACGAAATAGCATGTAAGTACCACATAGATAACGAAATGCATTGGGGGCAAATTGTTACAAAGGAATATCGAAATACTGGCTTATTTCGATCAAGAAAGGAGGAATAGGAAACCTTAAACCTCCTATTAACTGATCCTTGAAAAAGGTCACGCGGGTAGCAGGGGGATGGTGAGGACGATCATTCGATTTTGGGATTATGATGCTGTACTCCCGGGGAATTTCATACTGATGACGGATGGTTAGCCTAGCATTTTTATCAAAAGAAGAAGACATGTGGACGTACCAAGGGGCAATTGCTTCCTCAACCATGGACAAGAATATCGGCTAGCAAAACAACAGATTACTTACTGAAAACTAGAAGGAAGATCGTCGAGAAACGGTGAGCACGAGGTTTGGTCGAAGACTGCAGCAAGAAAAGAACTCTAAGGAAGAGAAAAGAAGGGACAAAGTTGAAAAGGAGATGAAGGGTTTAGGGTTTGAAAAACACACAACCGTCGTCAGATCAAAACACTTTTATCTCAGCAGACGCTGAGAATCACAGGAAAAAGGCAAAGGCTTACGTGACATGGCGGTCAGAGAAAATATGTGTCCTATCATCATAAAAAGCATTTATACTGGATGTGACAGATTGGATCACGCTGGGGTTGGTAACACCTCGTTGTACACTTATAACTTTCTCTTACCCGAAGAAAAGCCAATCACCAAACAGGAAGTTTTAAAAGGAGACGTAATTAACTAGACATAATAAAGTGAAAATGACTGAATTTTGACTAAGACCAAGCTAAGGACAAAAATATTTAAGGATGGAGATTTAGGCGAATAACAGATTTAAAATTAACATCCTTATAAAATGCAAACTAGTATTGATCAAAATAATTTTATGTTGGCCGGTATAACTTTGGTTATGCTTGATAAGTATAATATTGATTTAAATAACATTGTTTATAATCAACGAAACAATATTGGTTGGTACAATATTAGCTATAATATAGAAGTATTCCAACAGTTAAGATAGCCTCAGCCATGATAAATGACACATAGGATATACGAAGGGGTAATGAATACAACATAACATTTATTCTTATAAATTAAAGAAGGATTCAATAGAATCACTTAATTCAATACGAAAGTTTATTTTTACACTTAGAATCTGATCAAGTACATAACATTACATTTCCCCTCAGAACAGTAAACCTCAGATAGATAATAAAAATTACAAACATAAGCTCTTGAAAAATTTCAGTCCCACTGGATTCAAACTTACCATGGAGCAGAGATGGAAACATTTTACTTCGCCTAGGCTTGTCACGGCGCATAAGTGACAATATTTTGCCTGGGACGAAGAAAGCAACAAAGTAGAAAGACTCAAGGGCAAGGGGAAGGGGAAGGGTCTATTCAGACCATAATGGAAAAGTAAATGAAAAAGTTGTTGGTGCGGGTAGCACTAACGGTCTAACCTAGGATTTGATGAATGACAAATAGGTTAAGTTAGTTTTGTTGTTGTCTGACACTTTGATCGAGTGTGCAGGAGAAGTCCAGACAGGTCGACGGGCTGACCGGATGTCTGGCACGAAGTCCATCTAGTTCGACGGGCTGATCGGATAGCTGGCGAGAAGTCCAAGCGGGTCGACGGGCTGACCGAACACTAGGCGAGAAGTCCAAGCGGGTCGACGGGCTGACCGGACGCTTGGCGAGAAGTCCAGAAGGGTCGACGGGCTGACCGGACGTCTGGCAGGTAAGTGAGGTAAGTCACGCGTTCCCGGGAAGGGAACATTAGGCGTCGATCCGGCCTAGATCCATTTCGGATATCTAAGTCGAGATCGTGACTAGATTCCGGTCTCGGAAAGACGGAATCTAAGTCATTCTATTTGTGCTAATTCATACTATTATAAAATGTGCTAACAATCTATGTTGCAGGTTATATATTGCCTCGGACTAACTTTGTTTTGCAGGAAAAGGGAGTTTTCTGGAACAAGGTGGTCCGGGCGCCCGGAGGTCCGGGCGCTCGGAAGGGATCCGGGCGCCCAGAAGGCAAATTATATCCAGCCAAGTCGTCGCCACGTGGAACATCACGGTTTGAGCAGCTACGTCACATTCCAAGCGCCCGGAAGGAATCCAGGCGCCCGGAGCAACATATAAAAGAAGCCCCAGGCAGGAGCTTCAGTATCAAACAATCAATCTGAGAAATCTTCTACTGCTGGTCTTGCTGCTCTACGTGCCTGCGACGCCAACAAAGCTTCGACAAAGTGCTCCTCCGGTTTTTAGTTAATTTCTTTTGTCGATACTACTTTGTTTCACTTGCATTTCCTGTATTCATTTTGTAAGTATATTCGAATTGCTAGTGATTGCCCAACGAAAGTGGTCAAGGACCACGGGCCTTCGAGTAGGAGTCGTCACAGGCTCCGAACGAAGTAAAAACAACAGTGTTCATTTACTTTTCCGCTGCGTAATTTTACTCGACTTTTTCGAATCGATATTCACCCCCCCTCTATCGAACGATCACGGTCCTACAAGTGGTATTAGAGCGGGTACCGCTCTGATTTGGTGCAACCACCAATCAGACTGGGGGTGAATTTTTTTTATTTTTCTTTTGTTTTCAGTTCGACGCTTAATTCTAAAACTAGTGAATCATCACTTTAATTTTTATTAATTAATATAAATTGGTGCAACATGAATCTAGATTTTTACTATTTTTTTCTCTTCCCGCACTACTAATCCAAGACCAAGTCTTGGGATTTTTTTTGTTTCTTCTCTTTCGTCTGTGCGCAGGACTAAAATGTCTCAGACAGAAGGATTCAGCACAGTTCGACCTCCACTCTTCAACGGGGACGATTTTCCGTACTGGAAAAAGCGGATGGAGGTTTACCTCAAAACAGACTTCGACCAGTGGATGAGCATTACGAGACCATACAAAATTCCAGTGGACAACTCCGGGAATCTACTGGATCCTGAAGACTGGACAGCAGACTTGAAGAAAAAGGCATAAACAGAAAATAAAGCGATCAACACTCTACAGTGCGGATTGACAAGAGAAGAACTGAATAGAGTCGGTCCACACAAAAACGCTAAAGAGCTATGGGACAAGTTGATCGAACTGCACGAGGGAACGAGCGACGCCAAGGTAACAAAACGAGACCTGCTTTTAAATAAAATTTTTAATATAAAAATGCAGGAAGGTGAAACGGCGAATCAACTCCATGCAAGAATCAAGGACATCCTTAACGGGCTTCATGCGATAGGCCACCTGATGGAAAATAGAGACTTAATAAGGTACACATTAAATGCTTTTCCACGTAATAGTTTGTGGGCATCAATAGTAGATGCCTACAAAATTTCTAAAAATCTTTCTGAATTAAAATTAGATGAGCTTTTCTGTGAATTAGAATTACATGAACAAACTAATGCTGGAGCCGAAAAAGGTATAGCTTTATTTGCAGGTTCCTCCAAAGAAAAGAAGAGCAAGCCTGAGTATGAAGAAGATCCCGACCAAGACTCCAAACATGAAGAACACCTGGTGAACCTGGTAAGAAAATTGTTCACCAGGAGAAAAAGGAGCTTCAGCACAAAGGACCTTCAGAAGATCAGTTCTCCCTCAGATCAAAAGAACGTGACTTGCTTCGGCTGCAACAAAAAGGGACATTACAAGAACGAATGCCCAAAACTGAAGTTCGATAAATCGAAGCCAACCAAAAAGAAGGCCCTCAAAGCAACGTGGGACGACTCCTCGGACGAATCAGAGGAAGAAGAGCAGAAACATCAGAGCCACCTCGCATTGATGGCCCGCGAAGCTGAAACAGAAGACGAGTCGGAAGATGAAGACGGGTCTGAACCCGAAACAAGCCACGAGTCCGTACTCGTTTCCGAAGGCCCGAATGAGGTATACTTTAATTTAAACAAAAATTTTTTTAGAATTATTTCCTGTTTAAATAGTAAATTAACTAAAATAGAAAATGAAAACAAATCACTTCTTGAGGAAAATCAAAACCTCAAGGAACAAATAAAAAATTCGAATCCAACTCAAGATCTAACACTTGAGGAGGAGAATTTATCATTAAAAAATGAAATAAACAATTTAAAGGAGATGTTAGAAAAATTCACAACGAGATCAAAAAATCTAGACTTAATCCTAAATAATCAAAAGACATGCTATAATAAAACCGGACTAGGTTATAAGTCAAATTCAAATAAAACCTTCAAATCATTAATAACCCAATACAAATCAATCAATCTAGCTTGGGTTCCGAAAGCGTGCTTAACCACGCAAATAGAACTTAATCAATATTATATACCTAAAAAAAAATACATTATATAAAATCGAATAAACCAAACCAAAATCCAAAATACAAACCTAAATCAAAATCTAAACACTTTAAAAATCAACAAAATTATCACCATGTTAACCATGACTATAAAAAGAATCGACACAAACCTAAAACCAAGATTTAAATTAATAGCCAATAATTCAGGGGGAGGCTCCAGAATAGCTGGCACCTCCAAAACTAACTAACCCGGCAGGGTAATTAGGATTAGTTAAAAAGGAGACTAAGTTTAACTTGAATCAATGATACTGGTGAAATTTTTTGATGATAATACGTTAGGAAAACTTGGGCATCGCATGTCTAGAAAGATATGGTTTCGATCTGGTGCATTTGGCCAAGTGGAACTGACCGAAGCTACCCTTAAATGGATCCTAATCAGTTAGACCAAGGTTTAGTACTAAGCTCCGTGGATAGGACTATTCGGAAAACCTCGAAAGGTTGGTTACTTCTAATGACGTCCATGTGACTCACCAAGCGTAGAAGTTTATCCGAAGAATGCCTGTTTGTAGAGACCAAAACTAAACCTGAATCTAACACAAGTTAAACCAAAACTCCATAATTAAAAAATCAAATTTCATCTCGCAAAATCATAGGATTCCCTGATTAATAATATAGATCGGGTGAGATGAATAAGGCTTAAGATTTTAAATCTTAAACTTAAAAATTAATTTCAAAATTTTAATTTTAAACTTAAAAATTAATTTCAACATTTTAATTTTAAACTTAAAAATTAATTTCAAAATTTTAATTTTAAACTTAAAATTTAATTTCAAAATTTTAAATTTTAAACTTAAAAATTATTTTCAAAATTTTAATATTAAACTTAAAAAATATTTTCAAAATTTTAATTTTTAAAAATTAATTTCAAAATTTTAATTTTAAACTTAAAAATTAATTTCAAAATTTTTTTTTACTTAAAAATTAATTTCAAAATTTTAATTTTAAACTTAAAAATTAATTTCAAAATTTTAATTTTAAACTTAAAAATAATTTTCAAAATTTTAATTTTAAACTTAAAAATTAATTTCAAAATTTTAAATTTTAAACTTAAAAATTATTTTCAAAATTTTAATTTTAAACTTAAAAATTAATTTCAAAATTTAAAACTTAAAAATTAATTTCAAAATTTTAATTTTAAACTTAATTTCAAAATTTTAATTTTAAACTTAAAAATTAATTTCAAAATTTTAAATTTTAAACTTAAAAATTAATTTCAAAATTTTAAATTTTAAACTTAAAAATTATTTTCAAAATTTTAAACTTAAAAATTATTTTCAAAATTTTAAATTTTAAACTTAAAAATTATTTTCAAAGTTTTAATTTTAAAACTTAAAAAAAAAAATTAATTTCAAAATTTTAATTTTAAACTTAAAAAATTAATTTCAAAATTTTACTCTTAAACTTAAAAATTAATTTCAAAATTTTAAACTTAAAAATTATTTCAAAACTTAACTTCAAACATCATCCTAAAAAAAAAAAAAAAAAAAAAGTCAAAAACCAGGGGCGGGCGCCCCTGGTATTCCCCTCCGGGGCGCCCGGAAGTCTTGTAACTAGCAGGCGCCCCCAACCTTTGCCCCACCAATTCTCACTTTTGCCAAGGTTCACTCCGAACCCCAGTGCGAAAGTACTTTAAATCAAAATTTTCTTGCGGTGAACGCTGATGCGATTCAACCGAGGTCGTCAGATCTATATTTGTCGATGGCTCCTCGGTAAAATCTCTTCCCCTCTTTAAAAGTTTTTAGAATTTGACTTCTCAAATTTTTTTCTTAGAATATTTCTTATATATATACAGTAGGAAACGAACAAATACTGGTGCTGGACCCTCTAATGCTAGCACTGACCCTAGGTTTCCCACAGAAGAACTAAGGATTAAGTTTGAGTCAACCATTTATAAGGCCATTAGGACTAGCTGCATAGATAGATCGTTCTTTCTAGGGTCATGTCCCTCCGTTTTAGAGGTTATAGACCACTATAACTTAAAGAACCTTGTCGAATGTACCAGTTCAATAAACATAAGTCTGTGTGCCGAATTTTGCAATAACCTAGTGAAAGTAGACGATCTCACATATACCACTAGGGCGGCGGGCACTGATATCACATTTTCCCCTACGACTATTCGAGAGTTTTTAGAGTTGCATCCATCTACTTGTTCCTTTTTGTGCTATCCTCCCAGGGATCTACCATTCGGAGATCCCTACTCACATATTACTCTCGATACGATTTATTCGTATTTTTTTGGAGGAGAGCGAGATCCCACTGTGACACAGTTTAGGTCGGTAGAACTTCGGGTCCAGGACTACGCTCTTTATAGTGTTTTAGTCCTTTGCATTTTACCACTGACTACTCGGGACATCGCTGTGATGCGCCCATTCCATTCGTTCTTACTCTATGCCCTGAGTCATAGGTTAGATATTGACATCAGCCTACATATCTTCTCCACCATTATCTACTCGGCTGGATTCGTGACTGATAGACGAGTCCATATGCCATTTGGTCACATTCTGACAGCCTATATGTCCTCGTTGCACATTGATGTCACTAGAGGAGACATTGCCCATATGACCGAGTTCGATGTTATAGCAGCTCAAAACTTCTCCCTAGCTGGTGTCCAGATAGATAGAAATGACAGGACTATGTCTTGGCGGAGGGGGGCACAGCACCAGCCTGATCCAGACGCACAGGTGGACGAGTTCATGCTCGCACTATTTCCAGAGGAAGCCGCACCGGCTCCACCACCGCCCCGAGCTCGCGCACCACGTCACGCTCCCCGCACTCTAGCCGACCATATGACCGGACTAGAGAGAGCTATGGCGTGTCTCCAGCAGGAGAACTCTGATTTTCATCGGGACATTCAGCGAGAGGTTGCCGAGTTACGAGCTGCCGGGGATACCCGACACACTGAGCTGATGGCCCTTCTCCGATCCTTGGGATCTGGACCACCCCCTTCATCATCTCAGTAGATCTAGTTATGACTCACTTCTGTAGCTACACTACCTGTAAAATATTTTGGATCTATCTAGTGATATTTCAGACTTACATTGATTATGTTCTTGGAAGACTAGGATTTTTCAAAAATACTTTCAAAAATGGTTTTATCAAATTATAAGTTACATTTGTGTGTTTTCAAAACTTTCCATTTTTAGATTTTCAAAAATAGTTTTGGCCTTAGACTAGTTTTGAATCCTTAGAAAGCATGTACCCATAGGCCTAGTTTTTGAGAATCTCACCAACACCTTAGGTTTACCTTGCTTGTGTTTAACAAACATAGAAAAGGGGTGAGATGCGTAGGCCAACTGTCTGGACTTAAGATGCTTATTTCAGTCCATCAGCATAAGTCTGGACGTTAAATACAAATCAGACAGTAATCAGATTAAGATCATCAGTCAAGTCAAACACTGACTGTTTATAATCAACTTAATCTGACTAACCAAGTGAAAGCTACTATCTTCTGATAGTTAGTTAGTACCTAATTGGTTAGACAGCTGGTTAAATTTAAGTATCAAGTTCAGGGGGAGAAATTAATTAAAATTTTGTATGTTTGAAAAATGCTTTTTAAAACTAATTTATGTTTGAACATTAGTTTACAAAAAGTTAAATTTAACTAAGTGTTTGAAAGAACTTGGAAGTTTAATTCCACCTAATTTTCAAACCTAATTTAAAAAGTTGACTATTGAAAATTAAACTTTCCAAATTTAGATTTTATCAAATTAGCCTTAAAAATTTATTTTGGCAAATTTAATCTTAATTAATTTTTGCTTTGTTTTGAAAAATTGAAGTTGAGAATTTACCTTTTGAAAAGTTGAAAAACCTGATTTAAAAATTTTACACGCTTGAAAAGTTAAAAATTGATTAACTTTAAATTTATACTTTTCAAAATTCAACTTGTCTTCCCCAAGTCAACTTGATTTTTTTACTTGGATTTAAAAATTGTATTTTTTTTCTTTTTTTTGAATTTTGAATTTTGAACCAAACTCAGATATTTTTCAAGATTAGCTGTTTTACAGTAACTCTACACTATGTTTACCCTTGTTTTTTTTGATGAATGCCAAAGGGGGAGGGTTAGGCGGTTAAGTTAGATAAACCAAATTGAAAACACTAAAACTAACTTTAAAACCGATGTACCTGTTTTTTTTGCGTTCTTTCACTAACTTAACCAGGTTGTCATTCCATCAAAAATGGGGAGATTGTTGGTGCGGGTAGCACTAACGGTCTAACCTAGGTTTTGATGAATGACAAATAGGTTAAGTTAGTTTTGTTGTTGTCTGACACTTTGATCGAGTGTGCAGGAGAAGTCCAGACAGGTCGACGGGCTGACCGGATGTCTGGCACGAAGTCCAGCTAGGTCGACGGGCTGACCGGATAGCTGGCGAGAAGTCCAAGCGGGTCGGCGGGCTGACCGGACGCTAGGCGAGACGGGCTGACCGGACGTCTAGCAGGTAAGTGAGGTAAGTCACTAGAGGGGAGTGACTGCGAGGACGTGTTCCCGGGAAGGGAACATTAGGCGTCGATCCGGCTTAGATCCATTTCGGATGTCTAAGTCGAGGTCGTGACTAGATTCCGGTCTCGGAAAGACGGAATCTAAGTCATACTATTTGTGCTAATTCATACTATTATAAAATGTGCTAACAATCTATGTTGCAGGTTATATATTGCTTCGGACTAACTTTGTTTGCAGGAAAAGGGAGTTTTCTGGAACAAGGTGGTCCGGGCGCCCGGAAGGCAAATTATATCCAGCCAAGTCGTCGCCACGTGGAACATCACGGTTTGAGCAGCTACGTCACATTCCAGGCGCCCGGAAGGAATCCAGGCGCCCGGAGCAACATATAAAAGAAGCCCCAGGCAGGATCTTCAGTATCAAACAATTAATCTGAGAACTCTTCTACTGCTGGTCTTGCTGCTCTACGTGCCTGCGACGCCAACAAAGCTTCGACAAAGTGCTCCTCCAGTTTTTAGTTAATTTTTTTTGTCGATACTACTTTGTTTCACTTGCATTTCTTGTATTCATTTTGTAAGTATATTCGAATTGCTAGTGATTGCCCAACGAAAGTGGTCAAGGACCACGGGCCTTCGAGTAGGAGTCGTCACAGGCTCCGAACGAAGTAAAAACAACAGTGTTCATTTACTTTTCCGATGCGGAATTTTACTCGACTTTTTCGAATCGATATTCACCCCCCCCCTCTATTGAACGATCACGGTCCTACAAAAGTCACTTCTCCCCTCAAGCCCTGGAGTTCTGCAACCAGAGCCACCCAGCTTAGCCCGTCGGCTAGATGTGTTCTGCCCTTCTCGCAACATCCATGGGCTATTGGGTTGCCCCTCCATGAGTAGTGAAAATCTCTCTGAAGTTTCTTGAGTCCTTCAGAGCATTGGCATCTTTGGATGAAAAGTGTGGACTGTGAAGCTTCATCTCTTAAGATAATCCCTTGAACCCTAGAGTTAGTCGGAGCAAAAATTTGAATAAACTCATATATAGATCTCACCTTGTCCGACAAAAGTCGCCTCCAAAGGGGAGGATCCAAGACCATAACCTTAGCGATGAGAGTTAGCAAGGAAGGAAAAGAACTAAGATAGGTGGTGAACGAAGAGAAGGTTGTAACCCTATTTAAAGGATCAAAAGACTCAAGGAATCACTGTACTGAGGCTCATGGGATCACTATACTTGGTTTCGTCAGATAGTTGTATGCAAAATCTGTGAGGTCATTTCAATATGTGGGGCAGAGTCACGGGTAGGAAAAGACAAAACCAGACTTGTGTCTAGTCAGTCGTCTACACCTCCTTCGACTAGACTTGAAGGGAAGTCTAGTGATATGAGTTAGGTTTCATGGGTCCTCGATAAGGAAGGGAAAGGAGATAATCAAAGGAGGTAGGCTAATATCGGCCGGGATATACCTCCAAAGGAGGTAGGTTTGCATCGACCGAAATATGCTTCCCAGGAGAAAGATCCATATCAATTGGCATATACCTCAAAGGAGGTAGGCTAATATCGGCCGGGATATACCTCAAAAGGAGGTAGGTTTGTATCGACCGAAATATGCTTCCCAGGATGAAGATCCATACCAGTTGGCATATACCTCAGAGGAGGTAGGCTAATATCGGCCGGGATATACCTCCAAAGGAGGTAGGTTTGCATCGATCAAAATATGCTTCCCAGGAGGGAGATCCATATCAATTGGCATATACCTCAAAGGAGGTAGGCTAATATCGGCCGGGATATACCTCCAAAGGAGGTAGGTTTGCATCGAGCGAAATATGTTTCCAAGGAGGAAGATCCATATCAATTGGCATATACCTTAAAGGAGGTAGGCTAATATTGGCCGAGATATATCTCAAAAGGAGGTAGGTTTGTATCGACCGAAATATGCTTCCCAGGAGGAAGATCTATATCAATTGGCATATACCTCAAAGGAGGTAGGCTAATATCGGCCGGGATATACCTCAAAAGGAGGTTCGTTTGTATCGACCGAAATATGCTTCCCAGGATGAAGATCCATATCAATTGGCATATACCTCAAAAGAAGTTGACCAGTGCCGGGAGATACTTCTAAGCAAGTAGACTAGCATCGGCCGAGAGATACTTCTAAGCAAGTAGACTAGTATCGGCCGGGATATCCTTCCAAAGCAAGAAGATCAATATCGGTCGGGATGTACTTCCAAAGCGTGTAGACTAGTATTGACCGAGACATGCCCTCAAGAAGGAAGGTTAATATCAGCTCGGTTGACGAGTATCTTGGAAAGATGCTTAATAAAATATAGCCTAGTGATAATTAGGATAATTAACATAGAAGGGCGCTAACTGAAGCCTCATGAGGAATAATAATCATTAACTAAACCCAGTCATGATTTAACTTTGACCGATACAAGGAACATTGAGCTATCCAGTATATAACAAAAGCAGGAGGGGCGGGAAGAAACGATAGAAACACTTTAAAGGGACTCATAAGATAGGTAAATATTTCAAATAAGATAATTAATGAAGATATCTGCAATGTGTGACTATATGACAGGTATTATATATTTTGGCGGGAAATGTGTTTTTAGATTGTTTTGCAGGTGCTAAACGACAAAAAAGGTACATCTGGGGTACAAGAAAGATTCCTTAAAAAGACATTCACCACAAGTACGCAGCTTACGTCATCTCATAACAAACTCTAACAAACCGGGGTCCACTTCATGACTACGGAGGTTATATGAAGTGGTATAAAAAGGGGAATCCTCTCCGTTGGCTAGGTAAGTTCACATCATTGCGCACATTCATAACCCTAATTTCCAGCTACTGTTCATCTTCTTCTTCTTTCTTCCACACCGAGAGAGATCACTGACTTGAGCGTCGGAGGGCCTAGCCAGGGATTCCCACCCCGGTCTTAGGTCACTGACGATAGTGTTGGCTAGTCTCTTGTGTGCAGGAGGTCTCGGGAGCTTCGAATAGGGGTGTCTCTTTGATTAGGTTTCTCTCTCGTCATCGGATCTTCGTGCAAGGAAGGCATTCGGTTACTCTATTCTTCCTGATCCGCTCTGGGTTTCTCGGATCAGTATTCTACAGGTATTATTCTTCACCGGCGGTAGGTTTTTTCTCCCGGCTCACAGTCTTGTCCAGCTTCTCAGACAGGATCAGCGTATATGATACACATCAACGATTAGATTAGATCTTAATCGCGTCAACTCAAAATGCCTACCATGCCGTGATACCCATCACTACTTCGATCGCATGTTGTTGAATTTGCCAAAGCAGAGCAACACATATTATCTTGGTAGGGTGCGGAGGGACAATCTTGGTCCCACCTATCAACGCCTGGGTGAGTACAAACTCAATCAGATTGAGTAAAACTAGTTAAACTCAATTGGATCGGGTTTAACTATAGGCATGTTCCAATGTTTGGTAGATAGGTCAAAATCACATTTATATTAACTCTTGGGTGATTTAGCCAAAGCTAACTCAAGTTTTAATATACATGCGGATCTTGATCCTATAAACAAGAGTTGCATAGAGATGTAATTGGTAATTAGTTACCTACCGATCATACTAAGTCTTGGGCGATTTAGCCAAAGCTAACTCAAGGCATAGTATAATGTAGATCTTGTCCCGCAAGAATTATAGCTAATTGGTTAGAATCTAGTAGGTGTGGTTTAACTACATCCATGACTTGATTCTACAAAAGTTCTATAATTCAGTGGGAGCATCATTTAGTTAAAGACATAATTAAATTATTAGTGGAATATGATATTTATTTTCTGCATTTTCTGTTGTAGATTGCCATGTCGTCAAACATGAACACCTTCTCCCTGCGTTCTTTCCTTGACAAGGACAAGCTCAATAGAGCTAACTTCCTGGACTGGTACAGGAACCTGAGAATTGTTCTCACTCAGGAAAGGAAACTGTACGTCCTGGAGAGGCCCCTTCCTGAGGCACCTCCTGCCACTACCACGCGAGCTGACCGTGATGCTTATAAGAAGCATCAAGATGACGCATTAGATGTGTCCTGTCTCATGCTCGCGACCATGAACTCTGAGCTTCAGAAGCAACACGAGTTGACGGGTGCTTATGATATGGTTGAACATCTTCGTCAACTATATCAAGGACAAGCTAGGCACGAGAGATTCAAGATCTCTAAGGCACTGTTTCAGTGCAAGATGCAAGACGGGACTCCTGTAGGTCCATTTGTACTCAAGATGATTGGGTACATAGAAAACCTACAGAGGTTGGGATTCCCACTTGGCCAAGAGCTGGCCACTGACATGATCTTGCAATCCTTGCTGGATAGTTACAATCAATTTGTTCTAAATTACAACATGAATGAAATTGATAAAACCCTGCCCGAGCTGCTAAGCATGTTAAGAACTGCTGAGCTCAACCTTAAGAAGGTTAAGCCCAACTCCATTTTGATGATGCAAAGGCACAAAGGCAAGTGCAAGCCTAAAGGTAAGGGAAAGTCCCAACCCAAGGGTAAAGGCAAGGCACTAAAACCCAAAGGAGGGGTTGCCAAGGATGCTACCTGCTTCCACTGTGGTCAGACCGAGCACTGGAAGAGGAACTACAAAGTGTACCTGGAAGATCTTAAAAAGAAGAGAAGTGAGACTTCTACTTCAGGTATATATGTTATAGAAGTTAATCTCTCTATTTCTTCATCATGAGTATTAGATACCGGATATGCTTCTAACATTTGTACTAATGTGCAAGCGTTGAGAAATAGCAGGGCATTGACGAAGGGCGAGGTGGACCTACGTTTGGCAATGGAGCACGAGTTGCTGCTGTTGCTGTAGGAACTTACTATCTATCTCTGCCCTCTGGCTTGTACTAGAACTAGATGAATGTTGTTATGTGCCTGCTCTTACTAAGAACATAATTTCAGTTTCTTGTTTGGACAAGAAAGGTTTTTCATTTATAATCAAGAACAAATGTTGTTCAGTTTATTTAAATGATATGTTCTATTGTAGTGCACCTCTGATAAACAGACTCTACATTCTAGACTTAGAGAACCCCATTTATAACATAAATACCAAGAGGATCAAATCAAATGAAATGAACCAAACCTATATCTAGCACTGTCGCTTAGGTCATATAAATGACAAACGCTTATCCCAGCTCCATAAAGATGGTTTGCCGGACTCTTTTGATTTTACATGCGAGTCATGCCTACTAGGCAAGATGACCAAGACTCCCTTTAGTGGATACAGCGAAAGAGCGACTGATTTGTTAGGACTTACATAGTGATGTATGTGGCCCTTTCAATGTCGCTGCCAGAGGTGGTTATAGGTACTTCATTACCTTTACTGATGACTTTAGTAGATATGGTTATGTGTATTTGATGACACATAAGTCAGAATCCTTTGAAAAGTTCAAAGAATTCAAGAATGAAGTACAAAACCAGCTTGACAAGAGTATTAAGATACTTCGATCTGATCGAGGTGGTGAATACATTAGCCATGAGTTTCGTGACTATCTAGCTGAGTGTGGGATTCTATCCCAACTCACTCCTCCTGGAACACCACAGTGGAATGGTGTATCCGAAAGTAGAAATCATACCCTATTAGATATGGTACGGTCTTTGATGAGTCATACCGATCTTCCTATCTCACTTTGGGGCTATGCTCTGGACTCAACAGCTTTCATACTCAACCGTGTTCCATCCAAGGCTGTGATAAAGATACCATATAGGATATGGACTGGGAGAGATGCTCAGGTGTCTTTTATGAGGATTTGGGGTTGTGAGGCTTACGTTCGACGTCAAGTCTCGGATAAACTGGGACCCAAATCCGATAAGTGCTATTTTATAGGATATCCCAAGGAAACGAAGAGATATTACTTCTACATTCCCAGTCAACACAAAGTAGTTGTGGCTAAGACTGGGGTTTTTCTAGAAAGGGACTTTGTTTCTAGAAAAACTAGTGGGAGTACGTTCAATCTTGAAGAAGTTCAGGATATGGACCATAGCACTGAAGCCTTGATGGAAGTTGAACTGGAACCACAAAGTGTTGTGGATGATGAGATTGTTTCACAAGGAGATGAGGAACAACAACCAGTTCAAGTTGGCATACCTCTTCGCAGGTCTGATAAGGTACGTCGTCAGCCTGAGAGATACTCATTTCTCTTGTCTGGCCATGATGACGCTATGCTCATTGAGAATGAGCCTACCTCCTATCAGGAAGCTATGATGAGACCAGATTGTGAGAAATGACTAGAGGCCATGAGATCCGAAATGGAATCCATGTATACCAACCAAGTATGGACTTTGGTTAATCCACCTGAAGGGATAAAACTCATTGGGTGTAAGTGGGTCTTTAAGAGAAAGACTGACATGGATGGACTGATATATAAGGGTCGTCTGGTAGCTAAAGGTTTTAGACAAATTCATGGTATTGTCTATGATGAAACCTTTTCTCCAGTAGCGATGTTTAAGTCCATTCGGATCATGCTTGCTATTGCATCATGCCACGATTATGAGATCTGACAGATGGATGTCAAAACCGTGTTTCTAAATGGAAACCTGCTCGAGGATGTGTACATGACACAACCTGAGGGTTTTATAGATCCACAGCATACTGACAGAGTATGCAAGCTGCATAAGTCCATTTATGGACTAAAGCAAGCTTCTCAGAGCTGGAATCTTCGATTCAATGATGCAATCAAACAGTTTGATTTCATCAAGAATAAAGATGAACCATGTGTCTACAAGAAGGTTGTAGGGAACACAGTTGTTTTTCCATATGTTGTATGTGGATGACATACTACTCATTTGGAATGACATTACTTTGCTGCAGTCTGTAAAGACTTGGCTAGGGAATTGTTTCTCAATGAAGGACTTAGGTGAAGCAACCCGTATTCTAGGCATACAGATCTATAGAGATAGATCTAAGAGATTGCTTGGCCTAAGTTAGAGTACATATATTGACAAGGTATTACTACGGTTTGCCATGCAAAACTCCAAGAAGGGATTTCTGCCAATGTCACATGGTGTGAGTCTTTCAAAGACTCAAAGTCCCTCTTCTAGAGAGGAGAGAGATCGCATGGATACGATTCCTTATGCCTCAGCCATAGGATCTATCATGTACGCCATGCTATGTACTCGTCCAGATACCAGTCAGATCTAGGTGAAAGTCACTGGATAGCAGTCAAGAATATTCTTAAGTACTTGAGAAGGACTAAAGAATATTTCTTGATATATGGAGGCGATGATGAGCTAGCTGTAAAGGGTTACAGTGATGTTAGCTTCCAAACAGACCAGGATGATTATAGATCATAGTTTGGGTTCGTGTTTTTCTTGAATGGTGGTGCTGTGAGCTGGAAGAGTTTGAAGTAAGACACAGTTGTTGATTCTACAACAGAGGCCGAGGAGGCAGTTTGGATCCGCAAGTTCATTACTGAGCTTGGGGTGGTTCCTAGCAAGCCGATCCGATAGAGCTCTATTGCGACAACAATGGAGCAATTGCACAGGCTAAAGAACCTCGCTCACACCAGTGGACCAAACACATACTACGATGCTTCCATCGATAGAGGCGATGTGAAGATTTGCAGAGTACCCACAGAGGCTAACATCGCTTATCCCTTGACTAAGGTTTTGGCACAGAGAAAGCATGATGGTCACACTAGGTCATTGGGCCTTAGAGCCTACACTGATTGATGTTAGTTAGAGCCCTAGAGCCAATCATTTGATGATTGTATGGACTCATGTATATCATATTCTTGTATATTAATAAAGGCATTTGTTTGGTTATTATACTTATTTATATTAGTGCCAAGTAGACTAAGTATAATAGCGTCCTTGAGTAGAAGGTTCATACCTATATCAATCGATTGTTTGAATCGATAGTGAGATGATATAGGGAACACTACTCTAAATCATTCCTAGTCGAGTATTAGCATTTAGGGACAATGTTAATACAATAAGACTAGCATGTAGGTCAACTCGATGACTTGATCTCACAAGTCATGGATATCAAGATAACACATGGGTATGCATTAGAGAATGTATACCGAATGACCCGCCATGAGAAAGTATCATGGATCGTTATATGAGTGTCATATACTTTCTCATGTGGCTATTAGTATGACTATTAGTCCTTAGACCTGAAGTCACCATGGATCCCTACATAAGGAGTTATGTACTTTAGTTTCGTCAAACGTCACCCGTGACTATAAAGGCGATTACTGGGTATGTAACAAATTATGCGGAGGGATGTGAGTGATGTAGATGGAATCTATCCCTCCCATATGACGGGAGCGACATCGGTATTCTTGATAGAGTGAGATCACTAAGTGCATGGTCATGCCCAAATAAGTCAACATTAGATGTTGAGCTCATTTGATCGAGTGAGTCTACTTGGAGTTCAAGATTTAGATTGATTAGAGGATGACACGGTCTATGCCTCATATTGATCAATCTAGATGTTTAGGATAGAAGGACACTTGTCATTATTTTGTGAGTAGTCACAATTGGTAGTCACAAGGTGATGTCGGATCTCGACATTCTTGTAACTTGGGTAGTAATGATGTGTTGCTAGATACCGCTCATTACTTATGCTCCTAAATGGGTTTAGGGCATTGCCAACGTTACAAGAACCTATAGGGTCACACACTTAGGACAATTAGATGGAGATTAGGTTCATATGATGAACCAAGAGGATTAGATTCATTTGATGAAACAAATTGGATTAAGAGTAATCCTAATTGGGCTAACTTGAGTTTGACTCAAGTTGATTCATGTATTTAATGAGTCTAATTTAGATTATGACTTATTAAATCAATTTAATTTAATGAATTTGATTCATTATATTAAGTTGGCTCGAATCAAATGGGTGGATTAGATCAACCATGGTAGAGATTGGGTCAAGTTTGACTTGACTAGAGATGGAAGACCAAAGGTCAATTTTGACTTGACCTTTTGCCACCTCATTGGTGAGTTGGCATTAGGTGGACCAATGATGATATTCCACATCATCATGGATGCCACCTCATGGAAGTTACAAAGCCATTTTCTTATTAACTTCACATTAATTGCAATTAATGGGGAGTTACTCTAGAAGAAAGTGGGCCACTTTAATGAATTGATGTGAATTCATTTTCATTCACTTGTGTGATCTTCCTCCTTCTTCCTCTCAAGCTCCTCCTCCCTCTCCTCCTTGCTTGGCCGAATCTCACCAAGGTGCTAGCACACCTTTGTGAGGTTTCTCAACTCGTGTCGTGTGGATACTTCAGGACGCGCCAGCTTGGGGTCTATCCGGCCCCTTGGACGAGCGAAAGAAGGCAGTTATCTAGTGTAGATCTAAAGGTTTACAAATTGTACAAGATATTTTAATTTTGTTTCTACGGAATTTGGGATACACTTGACAGCTGTTTCAGAACCAACAGTACGGTGAATGATCGAGCCACGTGCAAAGACTTGTATGAGTTCGTTTGTATTTTTATGAAAATATACCTTCTGTAATTTTCTGTAAAAATTGAGTTTTTAGTGTTTTTATGAGTAATTGTCTCGGCACTTGTAGGCTTCGACTACCGGAAAGTTTTCCTTTAAACGGCTTCGTTTTGCTCCAAATCCGTTTGGGACAGCGGGTCGGGTGCCATTAGATCGCTTAGGAGCAACATTGCCCCTAACCCCGCAAGGGATTTGCTCCGTGATTGCACCCGAAATCGCTAAAAACGAACCCGCCGGGAAGATTTTTCAGAAACGACAATGTCTCGACCCAAATCGTTTTGGGACAGCGGGTTTAGGCGCTGTTGGATCACAAAGGAACCCTCGCGATGGTTAGATCGCGGGTAGGGGTGATGCCCCTGGGCCCCGCAAGGGGATCCGTTCCGAAACCGCTAAACGGGACCGCCGGGAAATTTTATTCGTAAAAATTGTAAAAATTAATTTTAAAATTATAGAAAAATTATGAAAATATATAATTTTGAATTATATATTAATTTTGTGATAGTCATGGCCCAAAGCCCAATATGATTGGTTGTGTTGTAATTCATAATACGGTCTGCGTGCCGTTATGTGTTTGCGAGTGTTGTAATATATTCGCGACCTGCGCGTCGTGCCTTCTCTTATTTTCTTGTTGTAAATTAGATTTAGACTCGAATGTAACTCGAGTTTCAAATTGTAATGTACAAATTGGAGCGGTGGAGGGTCCACACGAGACGGAGTTCCGAGGCGGGCACGAGCAACACAAGGTGGTCAAAGGGAGGAGCTTGGAGAAGTTGTTGACCCTAGGTTGACCAATCGATCTTCTCATTGGCTTGAGAAGATCGTAGTAGGGCCATGACTAAATCACAAATAGATTAATTAATTGCTTGTGTATGTGATGCATATTTAATAAGTAGTTAATTAATTAGTGGCTTACGATTAAATTAGATCTAAGTCGTGCACATGATTCACCCTTGCGATTAGATTAGATCTAAGTCGTGCACAAGATGCATCCCTTTCGATTAGATTAGATCTCAATCGACTCAACTCTAATGCCTAACCGTGCCGTGATACCTATCACTACCTCGATCACATGTATTGTTGAATCAGCCAAAGAGCAATACATATTATCTTGGTAGGGTACGGAGGGACAATCTTGGTCCCGTCTATCAACGCATGGGTGAATACAAACTCAATTAGATTGAGTATTCATAGTTACTCGGTTGGATTGAGTCAACTATAGGCATTCTTCCAATAGTTGGAAAGATAGGTCAATATCACATCTATATTAACTCTCGGGCGTATTAGCCAAAGCTAACTCGAGTTTTAATATAAATGCGGATATTGATTCTATAAACAAGAGTTGCATAGAGATGTAATCGGTAATCGTTACCTACCGATCATACTAAGCCTTGGGCGTATTAGCCAAAGCTAACTCAAGGGTTAGTATGATGTGGATCATGTCCCACAAGAATTTTAGAATTCAGTGGGAGCATCATTTAATTAAAGGCCTAATTAAATGATTTTTAAAGAATATGATATTTATTTCTGCAAATTTTCTGTTGTAGATAACCATGACGTCGAACACGAATTCCTTCTCCCTGCGATCTGTCCTTGAGAAGGACAAGCTCAACGGAGCTAATTACTGGTATAAGAACTTGAGAATAGTTCTCACCCAGAGCGTAAGCTGTACGTTCGGAGCAGCCCATTCCGGAGGCTCCTCCCGCCAATGCCCGTAAGGCGACAAAGATGCTAAGAAGCATCAAGACGACGATTAGATGTGTCCTGTCTAATGCTCACCATGAACTCGAGCTTCAGAAGCAACATGAGTTGATGGGCGCTTACGATATGGTTGAGCATCTTCGCCAACTATATCAGTGGCAAGCGAGGCATGAGAGATTTGAGATCTCGAAGGCACTGTTTCAGTGCAAGATGTCAGACGGGGCTCCTGTAGGTCCTTATGTACTCAAGATGATTGGGTACATAGAGAACCTACAAAGACTGGGGTTCCCACTTGGCCAAGCGCTGGCCACTGACTTGATCTTGCAGTCCTTGCCGGATAGCTATAGTCAATTCGTTCTCAACTATAACATGAACGAGATTGACAAGCCTCTGCTCGAGCTACTTAGTATGTTACGAACTGCCGAGATTAACCTTAAGAAGGTTAAGCCCATTCGATGGTCCGAAGCACAAGGGCAAGGGCAAGCCCAAAGGTAAGGGAAAGTCCCAAACCAAGGGCAAGGCAAGGCAACTGAAGCCCAAAGGAGGGTCGCAGGATGCTACCCCCTCAGCATGTGGACCCGGCCGAAGAGGAACGACAGGTATACTTGAGGATCTAAAGAAGGCGAAGTGAGACTTCCACTTGTATATATGTTATAGAAGTCAATCTATCTATTTCTACATCATGGGTATTAGATCGGATGTGCTTCTCACATTTGTATCGATGTCGACGAGAAATAAGAGCATTAGGCAAGGGGGTGGACCTACAAGTAGGCAATGGAGCACGGCTGTCTTTTGGTGCGAGGAACTTATCACTATCTCCGCCCTCTGGGCTTGTACTAGATTTAGATGATTGTTGTTATGTGCTGCTCTTACTAAGAACATAGTTTTTTCTTGTTTTGACAAGAAAGGATACTCTTTATAATAAAAGACAAATGTTGTTCCGTTTATTTAAAAGATATGTTCTATTGTAGTGCACCACTAATAAACGGACTCTATATTCTAGACCTTGAGAGCCCTATTTATAACATAAATACCAAGAAGTTCAAGTCAAATGACCGAACTAAACCTACCTCTGTGTCACCGCTTAGGTCATATAAATGACAGCATCCGACTCCATAAGGATGGTTCTTTGGACTCATTTAATTTAGAATCATATGAGATATGCGAGTCATGCCTACGAGGCAAGATGACCAAGACGCCCTTTAGTGGGCATAGCGAGAGAGCAACCGATTTGTTAGGACTCATACATAGTGATGTATGTGGCCCTTTCAATGTTGCTGCTAGAGGCGGTTATAGGTACTTCATCACATTTATCGATGATTTCAGATAGATCGGTTATGTGTACTTGATGACACATAAGTTCGAATCCTTTGAAAAGTTCAAAGAATTCAAGAATGAAGTACAGAACCGCTTGGCAAGAGTATTAAGGTACTTGATCAGATCGAGGTGGTGAATACTTAAGCCATAAGTTTCGTGACTACTTAGTCGAGTGTGGGATTTTATCTCAACTCACTTCTCCTAGAACACCACGGTGGAA
The DNA here is from genome assembly GCF_018446385.1 of Zingiber officinale. Classification (NCBI taxonomy): domain Eukaryota; kingdom Viridiplantae; phylum Streptophyta; class Magnoliopsida; order Zingiberales; family Zingiberaceae; genus Zingiber; species Zingiber officinale. The sequence goes on from NC_056004.1 coordinate 66,729,330, forward strand.
TGGTGTATCCGAAAGGAGGAATCATACCTTATTAGATATGGTACGATCTATGATGAGTCACACAGATCTTTCGACATATCTATGGGGATATGCTCTAGACACGGCAGCTTTCATACTCAACCGAGTTCCATCCAAAGCCGTGATAAAGACACCATATAGGATATGGAGAGGGAGCCTAGGTGTCTTTCATGAGGATTTGGGGCTGGAGGCTTACGTAAGACGTCAAGTCTCGGACAAATTAGGATCCAAATCCGACAAGTGCTATTTCATTGGATATCCCAAGGAAACTAAGGATATTACTTCTACATTCTAGTTGAGGTAAAGACTGGGGTCTTTCTAGAAAGGGACTTTGTTTCTAGAAAGACTAGTGGGGCGTTCGATCTTGAAGAAGTTCAAGATGCGAACAATAGCACTGATGCCTGGATGAACTGGAACCACAAAGTGTTGTGGATGATGTTCCAAGAGTTGAGGAACAACAACTCAAGTAGACATACCTGGCGAGTCCGATAGATCATCGGCAGAGATACTCATTTCTCTTGTCGACCATGATGACATTATGCTCATAGAGGATGAGCCTACCACCTATCAAGAAGCCGTGATGAGACCAGATTCCGAGAATGAGATCCGAGATAGAATCCATGTACACCAACCAAGTATAGACTTTGGTTGATCCAACTGAAAGGGTAAAACCCATTGGGTGCAAGTGGGTCTTTAAGAGAAAGACATGGATGGACTTATCTATAAGGGTCGCTTGGTAGCTAAAGGTTTCAAGCAGATTCATGATATTGACTATGATGAAACCTTTCTCCAGGCGATGTTTAAGTCCATTCGGATCATGCTTGCTATGCAGACCTACCATGACTATGAGATATGGCGGATGGATGTCAAAACCGCGTTTCTGAATGGAAACCTACTGAGGATGTGTACATGACACAACCCGAGGGTTTTGTAGATCCACAACATACTAGTATGCAAGTTGCATAGGTCCATTTATGGACTAAAGCAAGCTTCTGAGCTGGAATCTTCGATTTGATGATGCGATCAAACAGTTTAGTTTCATCAAGAGCGAAGATGAGCCTTGTGTCTACAAGAAGGTTATAGGGACATAGTTGTCTTCCTCATATTATATGTGGATGACATACTACTCATTGGGAAGGACATCCCTATGCTTTGTCATCAAGACCGGCTAGGGAGTTGCTTCTCAATGAAGGACTTAGGTGAGGCATCCCGATTCTAGGGATTGAGATCTATAGAGATAGATCTAAGAGATTGTTGGCCTAAGTCGAATACATATATTGACAAGGTACTCCTTCGGTTTGCCATGCGGAACTCCAAGAAGTTTGCCTATGTCACATGGCGTGAGTCTTTGAAGACTCAAGGTCCCTCTTCTAGAGAGGAGAGGCGCATGGATCGATCCCTTATGCCCTCCCATAGGATCGATCATACGCCATGTTGTGTACTCGGCGATGTCTCGATGCTTTGAGCATGGGAGCGAGATACCCAGTCGGATCCGGTGAAAGTCATTGGATACGGTCAAGAATATTCTTAAGTACTTACGAAGGACTAAAGAATATTTCTTAATATATGGAGGCAATGATAAGCTAACTGTAGAGGGTTACGGTGATGCTAGCTTCCAAACCAGGATGACTATAGATCGCAATCGGGGTTCGGATTTTGCATTAATGGTGGTGTTTTCGGAAGAGTTGTAGGATGGAGTCTGATTCTACAATAGAAGGTATATTCTTTGCATCGAAGGCCAAAGGTGTTGATCCGCAGTTCATTACGAACTTGGGTGGTTCCTAGCATCGACTTTGAGCTCTATAATGACAACAATGGAGCTATAGCAGTGAAGGAACCTCGCCACACCAGCGACCAAGCATATACTCTCAGCTCCATCTCATTCGAGAGATTATCGATAGAGGAGATGTGAAGATTGCAGAGTCCTACAGAGGCTAACATCGCAGATCCCTTGACTAAGACTTTGGCACAGAGGAAGCATGATGGTCACATTAGGTCTTTAGGCCTTAGAGCCTATATTGATTGGCACTAGTGCTAGTGGATTGTTAGTTAGAGCCCTAGAGCCAATCATTTGATGATTGTATGGACTCATGTATATCATATTCTTGTATATTAATAAAGGCATTTGTTTGGTTATTATACTTATTTATATTAGTGCCAAGTAGACAAGTATAATAGCCCTTGAGTAGAAGGTTCATACCTATATCAATCGATTAGTTGAATCGAAAGAGATGATATAGGAACACTACTCTAAATCATTCCTAGTCAGTATTAGCATTACAATGTTAATACAATAAGACTAGCATGTAGGTCAGCTCGATGACATGATCTCACAAGTCATGGATATAGAGATATCAGTCGACACATGGGTATGCATTAGAGAATGTATATTGAATGACCCGCCATGAGAAAGTATCATGGATCGCTATATGAGTGTCATATACTTTCTCATGTGGCTATTAGTATGACTATTAGTCCTTAGACCTGAAGTCACCATGGATCCCTACATAAGGAGTTATGTACTTTAGTTTCTCACCCGTAACTGGGTGGACTATAAAGGCGATTACTGGGTATGTAACAAATTATGCGGATGTGAGTGATGTAGATGGAATCTATCCTCCCATATGACGGGAGCGACATCGTATTCTTGATAGAGTGAGACCACTAAGTGCATGGTTATGCCCAAATGAGTCAACATTAGATGTTGAGCTCATTTGATCGAGAGAGTACTTCAAGATTTAGATTGATTAGAGGATGACACGGTCTATGCCTCATATTGATCAATCTAGATGTTTAGGATAGAAGGACACTTGTCATTATTTTGTGAGTAGTCACAATTGGTAGTCACAAGGTGATGTCGGATCTCGACATTCTTGTAACTTGGGTAGTAATGATGTGTTGCTAGATACCGCTCATTACTTATGCTCCTAAATGGGTTTAGGGCATTGCCAACGTTACAAGAACCTATAGGGTCACACACTTAGGACAATTAGATGGAGATTAGGTTCATATGATGAACCAAGAGGATTAGATTAATTTGATGAATCAAATTGGATTAAGAGTAATCCTAATTGGGCTAACTTGAGTTCGACTCAAGTTGATTCATGTATTTAATGAGTCTAATTTATATTATGACTTATTAAATCAATTTAATTTAATGAATTAGATTCATTATATTAAGTTGGCTCGAATCAAATGGTTGGATTAGATCAACCATGGTAGAGATTGGGTCATGTTTGACTTGACTAGAGATGGAAGACCAAAGGTCAATTTTGACTTGACCTTTTGCCACCTCATTGGTGAGTTGGCATTAGGTGGACCAATGATGATATTCCACATCATCATGGATGCCACCTCATGGAAGTTACAAAGCCATTTTCTTATTAACTTCACATTAATTGCAATTAATGGGGAGTTACTCTAGAAGAAAGTGGCCGGCCACTTTGTGAATTGATGTGAATTCATTTTTCATTCACTTGTGTGATCTTCCTCCTTCTTCCTCTCAAGCTCTCCCTCTCCCTCTCCTCCTTGCTTGGCCGAATCTCACCAAGGTGCTAGCACACCTTTGTGTGAGGTTTTCTCCACCTACGTGTCCGTGTGGATACTTCTAGAGGACCGGCGCTTGACGGTCTAGAGATCCGGCAACTCCTTGGACGAGCGGGATAAGCGAAAGGCACGCTTCGAAGGTATAACCCCTATCTAGTGTAGATCTAAAGGTTTTACAAACTCGTACAAGAAAAGGTTTTTCGAAAAGTTTTGTTTACGAATCTTTGCACGGATCTACGGCTTTGGGTGACTCGGGGTTTCCGCGACGCGAAAAAGCGGTTTTCGCGGCCCGAAGAACCCAACAGGCACTAGTGCTAGTGGGAGATTGTTAGTTAGAGCCCTAGAGCCAATCATATGATGATTGTTGTATGGACTCATTGTTTCATATTCCTATGTATATAAAGGTATTTGTTTTGGTTATTATACTTACTTGTATTGGTGCCAAATAATTAAGTATTATAGCGTCCTTGAGTAGAAGGTTCATATCTATATCAATCAATTGGTTGAATCGATAGTGAGATGATATAGAGAACACTACTCTTAATCATTCCTAGTCAAGTATTAACATTCAGGGACAATGTTAATGCGACGTGACTAGCATGTAGGTCAACTCGATGACTTGATCTCACAAGTCAGGATATAGAGATATCAAGTTGACACATGGGTATGCATTGGAGAATGTATACTGAATGACCTGCCATAAGAAAGTATCATGGATTGTTATATGAGTGTCATATACTTTCTCATGTGGCTATTAGTATGACTATTAGTCCTTGGACCTGAAGTCACCATGGTTTCCTACATAAGGAGTTGCATACTTTGGTTTCGTCAAACGTCATCCATAACTGGGTGGACTATAAAGGCGATTATTGGATATGTAACAAATTATGTGGAGGGATGTGAGTAATGTAGATGGGATATATCCCTCCTATATAACGGGAGTGACATCGTTATTCTTGATAGAGTGAGACCACTAAGTGCATGACCATGCCCAAATGAGTTATTATGAGATATTGAGCTCATTTGATTTGAGTGAGTCTACTTGGAGTTCAAGATTTAGATTGGTTAGAGGATGACACGGTCTATGCCTTACATTGATCAATCTAGATGTCAAAGATAGAAGGACATTGTCATATATTGTGAAGAGTCACAATTAGTAGTCACAAGATGATGTTGGATCTCAACATTCTTGTAACTTGGGTAGTAATGATGTGTTGCTAGATACCGCTCATTACTTATGCTTCTAAATGAGTTTAGGAGCATTGCCAATGTTACAAGAACCTATAGGGTCACACACAAAGGGTGATTAGATGGAGATTAGGTTCATTTGATGTACTTAGAGGATTAAGTTCATGTGATGAACCAAATTGGATTAAGAGTAATCCAAACTAGACTAATTGAGTTGGACTCAATTTGATTCATGTGTCCAATGAGTCTAATTTAGATTATGACTCATTGAATCAATTTAATTTAATGGATAGAGGTTCACTAAATTAAATTGACTTGAATCAAAGGTTGGATTTGATCAACCATGGGAGAATTTAAGTCAAGTTTGACTTGACATGAGAGGAAAGATGAAGAGTCAAGTTTGACTTGACCTAGACTTGACCAAATGCCATGTCATTGTGACTTGGCATAGGATCGGCCAATGATGATGTGCCACATCATCAAAGGTTACATGAGTATGTGCCACCTCATGAGGGAGACCAAGAGTTGTGACCCTTGGTATACCATGGAGATAAAAACTCCTCCATTAAGTGGTCGGCCACTTAAGTGTGCATTGTTGGGTTCTTCGGGCCACGAAAACCGCTTTTTCGCGTCGCGGAAACCCCGAAAGGACCCAAAGCCGTAGATCCGTGCAAAGATTCGTATACAAAATTCGGAAAACTATTTCTTGTACGAGTTCACGAACTGATCTACTACTTAGATCTACGAGGAAAACACTTTATACCTTTGATGTGATGCCCTTCGCGTTCCCGCTCGTCCAAATGATGCCGGATCTCAAGACCGTCAAGCGCCGGTCCTCTAGAAGTATCCACACGGACACACTAGATGGAGATGACCAAAAACCAAGGTGTGCTAGCACCTATGTGGTTCGGCCAAGGGAGGAGAGGGAGAGGGAGAGCTTGAGAGGGAGAAGGAAGAAGATGCACACAAGTGAATGAAAAATGAATTTTTCACCCAAAAACCAAGTGGCCGGCCACTTTCAAAAAATCACATTAATTGCAATTAATATGAAACCATTAAGAGAGTGGCTTTGTAACTTCCATGAGGTGGCACCCATGATGATGTGGAACATCATTATTGGTCCACCTAATGCCAACTCACCAATGAGGTGGCAAAAGGTCAAGTCAAAATTGACCTTTGGTCTTCCTTCTCAAGTCAAGTCAAACTTGACTCAATCTCTACCATGGTGGATCTAATCCAACCATTTGATTCGATCCAACTTAATATAATGAATCTAATTCATTAAATTAAATTGATTCAATGAGTCAAAATCTAAATTAGACTCATTTAACACATGAATCAACTTGAGTCGAACTCAAGTTAGCCCAATTAGGATTACTCTTAATCCAATTTGATTCATCAAATGAATCTAATCCTCTTGGTTCATCATATGAACCTAATCTCCACCTAATTGTCCTAAGTACCCTATAGGTTCTTGTAACGTTGGCAATGCCCTAAACCCATTGAAAGACCACCGTGCCAAGTTACAGATCCGAAGTGACTAGACTACTCACAATAATGACAAGTGTCCTTCTATCCTAGACTTCTAGATTGATCAATTGCGTGTGTCATCCGTGTCATCCTTAATCAATCTCTTGAACTCGATGAATCAATGAGCTCAACATCTAATGTTGACTCATTTGGGCATGACTGCACTTAGTGATCTCTCATCAATAATCGATCGATGCGCTCCCATCATGGGAGAGGAGATCATCCTCCATCTACATACACATCCTCTAATCGGTTATATACCCAATGAGTCTGGGTTGAAGCGTTGTATCCTCGTGGGATCCATGGTGACTGTCTAGTCTGACAAATGCATGCGCCATAACGATAACGATATACTCATGTGGGTTCCATCTTCTGTCATACTAGTCTCTATATCCATGACTTGTGAGATCAAGTCATCGAGTGATCCACATGTTAGTCATTGTATCATTAACATTGTCCCCGAATGCTAATACTGGACTAGGAATGATTTATAGTGTTCCCTATATCATCGTCACTATTTAGGTATGAACCTTTACTCAAGGACGCTATTATACTTAGTCTATTTGGCACTAATATAAATAAGTATAATAACCAAACAAATGCCTTTATTAATAAACAAGAATATACCCATAATCAAATGATGGCTCTAGGGCTCTAACAATCTTCTCCCACTAGCACTAATGCCAATCAAGCGGCCTACGCTCTAAAGACCTGACCTGTGCCATCATGCTCCTCTCGTCTTGGTCAGGATCTGCGATGTTAGCCTCTCTGCCTAAATCTTCACATCTCCTTTATTGATAATCTCTCGAATGAGATGGAAGCATCGTAGTATTGGCCATTATGGTTAGCGGAGGTTTCCTCATGCTATAGCTCCATTGTTTCCGTAGCTCAATGCAGGAACCACCCCAGTGTGAACTGGATCCACACCATGCGGCAAGTTAAAGAATCTATTTCTTGCTTGGCTCATTGCACCATAGCCAACTACTTATAATTCGACTACATTGAACTTGAACTAAGGACGCACCATTAATGTAAAATACAGTCGGTCGATGGTAATCAATCCGATTTGAAGCGCTTCGCTAGCTCATCATTGTCCATATATCAAGAAATATTTTAGTCCTTCGTAAGTACTTAAAAATATTCTTGACCGCAGCTATCACTGATCGTATCTCTGCTGTCTCAAGAGCATCGGACATCGTCGCTCAGGTCGAGTAAGATGATGATCGCTATAGGCATAGGGGATGATCCATGAGTCTCTCCTCTCTAGAAGAGGGACCTTGAGTCTTGAAAGACTCACGCTGTGACATCAAGTAATCCCTCTTGGAGTTCTTGGCAAACCTAAGGAGTACCTTGTCAATATATGTACCGACTTAGGCCAAGCAATCTCTTAGATCTATAGATCTGTATCCCTAGAATGCGGATGCCTCACCTAAGTCCTTCATGAGAAGCTCCCCCAGCTCTTGTTGGGACAGATGAGCAAGGGATGCCCTTCCCAAGTACGTCGTCCACGTATAATATGAGGAAGACAACTATGTCCCCCTTCTTGTAGACACAAGGCTCATCTTCGCTTTGATGAAACCAAACTATTTGATCGCATCATCAAATCGAAGATTCCGAGAAGCTTGCTTTAGTCCATAAATGGACTGCTCTGCGCTAGTATCTTTGGATCTACAAAACCCCAAGGTTGTGTCATCATATCCTCGGTGAGTATTCCAGAAATGGTTTTGACATCCATCCGCCATATCTCATAGTCATGGTCTCATAGCAAGCATGATCCGAATGGACTTAAACATCGCCATTGGAGAAAAGGTTTCATCATAGTCAATACCATGAATCGCTTGAAACCTTTAGCTACCAAGCGACCCTTATAGATAAGTCCATCCATGTCTCTCTTCTAATACCCACTTGCACCCAATGGGTTTTACCCTTCTGTGGATCAACCAAAGTCCATACTTGGTTGGTGTACATGGATTCTATCTCGGATCTCATGGTCTAGCCATTTCTCATCTGGTCTCATCACAGCTTCTTGATAGGTGGTAGGCTCATCCTCTATGAGCACAATGTCATCATGGTCGGACAAGAGAAATGAGTATCTCTCGGCTCGATCGCACCCTATCGACTACGAAGAGGTATGTCATGAACGTTGTTGTTCCTCAACTCCTTGTGGAACAACATCATCCACAACACTTTGTGGTTCCAGTTCATCCGTGCTATTGTTCGCATCTTGAACTTATTCAAGATCGAACGCTCCCACTAGTCTTTCTAGAAACAAAGTCCCTAGAAAGAGACCCGCCTCTTCTTGCCACAACAACAGTGCCGATGGTGAATGTAATATCCCTTAGTTTCCTTGGGATATCCGATGAAATAGCACTTGTCGATTTGGGTCCTAATTTGTCCGAGACTTGACGTCGAACAAATCCTCATAAAAGACACCGGCATCTCTCCCACCATATCCTATATGGTGTCTTTATCACGGCCTTTGATGGAACTCGGTTGAGTATGAAAGCTGCTGTGTCTAGAGCATATCCCCATAGATAATCGAAGATCCGTGTGACTCATCATAGATCGCACCATATCTAATAAGGTATGATTCCTCCTTTCGGATACACCATTCCACCGTGGTGTTCCGGAGGAGTGAGTTGAGATAAAATCCCACACTCGGCTAAGTAGTCACGAAACTCATGGCTTAAGTATTCACCACCTCGATCTGATCAAAGTACCTTAACTTGCCAAGCTGGTTCTGTACTTCATTCTTGAATTCTTTGAACTTTCAAAGGATTTCGCACTTATGTGTCATCAAGTACACATAACTGTAGAAATCATCAAGAAATGTGATGAAGTACCTATAACCGCCTCTACCGATTGAAAGGGCCACATACATCACTATATATGAGTCCTAACAAATCGGTTGCTCTCTCGCTATGCCCACTAAAGGCGCCTTGGTCATCTTGCCTCAGGGCATGACTCGCATATCTCATATGATTCTAAATCAAATGAGTCCAGAAACCATCCTTATGGAGTGGGATAAGCGCTTGTCATTTATATGACCTAAGCGGCAGAGGTAGGTTTGGTTCATGTCATTTGACTTGAACCTCTTTGTACTAATGTTATAGATAGGCTCTCAAGGTCTAGAATATAGAGTCCGTTTATTAGTGGTGCACTACAATAGAACATATCTTTTAAATAAATGAATAACATTTGTCTTTTATTATAAAGAGTATCCTTTCTTGTCTAAACAAGAAACCGAAATTATGTTCTTAGTAAGAGGCAGTACATAACAACAATCATATAAATTTAGTACAAGCCCAGGGCGAGAGATAGCTGATAAGTTCCTGACATGCTGGCCGTGCTCCATTGCCTACTCGTAGGTCCACCGCGCTTGCCAATGCTCGCTATTTCTCAACATCAAGACAAATGTGAGAAGCACATCCAAGATCTAATACCCATGATGTAGAAATAGATAGATTGACTTCTATAACATATATACCTGAAGTGGAAGTCTCACTGCGCTTCTTCTTAAGATCTTCCAAGTATACCTTGGGCTCCTCTTCCAATGCTGAGGACGATGGGAAGCATTGGCATCCTGACCCTCCTTAGGAAGTCGCTCCCTGGCTTGGGGACTTTCCTTTGCCTTTGGCTTGCCTTTGCCCTTATGCTCGGACCATTAGAATGGGCTTAACCTTCTTAAGGTTAATCTCATCAGAACATACTAAGGAGCTCGGGCGGGCTTGTCAATCTCGCTCATGTTATAGTTCGCAACTTGACTATAGCTATCCCGGCAAGGATTGCAAGATTAAGTCTGGCCAACTCTTGGCTAAGTGGGAACCCCAATCTTTGTAGGTTCTCTATGTACCCAATCATCTTGAGTACATAAGGACCTACAGAGCCCCGTCGACATCTTGCACTCAAAGTGCCTTCGAGATCTCAAATCTCTCATGCCTCGCTTGTCCTCGATATAGTTGGGAAGATGCTCAACCATATCAAAAGCGCCCATCAACTCATGTTGCTCAAGCTCGAGTTCATGGTCGAGCATTAGACAGACACATCTAAGCGCCGCCTTGATGCTTCTTGTAAGCATCTTTCTCGGGCGGGCATTGGGCGAGGAGCCTCAAGATGCTGCAACCAAAGCATCACGCCTCCCGCGGTGAGAACTATTCTCAAGTTCCCGCATTGCCCCAGAAATTTATCTGCTGAGCTTGTCCTTCTCAAGACGATGATCGCAGGAGAAAGTGTTCAGATTTCATGGTTATCTACAATGTAAAAATTTGCGTAAATAAATATCATATTCTTTTAAAATCATTTAATTAGACCTTTAACTAAATGATGCTCCCACTGAATACTATAATTCATGTGGGACAAGATCCACATCATACTAACCCTTGAGTTAGCTTTGGCTAATACGCCCAAGGCTTAGTATGATCGGTAGGTAACGATTACCAATTACATCTCTATGCAACTCTTGTTTATGAAATCAATATCCGCATTTATATTAAAACTCGAGTTAGCTTTGGCTAATACGCCCGAGAGTTAATATAGATGTGATTTTGACCTATCTTTTCCAACCTTTGGAATAATGCCTATAGTTGACTCGATCCAACCGAGTAACTAGGAATACTCAATCTAATTGAGTTTGTATTCACCCATGCGTTGATAGGCGGGACCAAGATTGTCCCTCCGTACCCTACCAAGATAATATGTATTGCTCTGCTTTGGCAGATTCAACAATACATGTGATCGAGGTAGTGATAGGTATCACGGCACGGTTAGGCATTTAGAGTTGGTTCGATCTAGATCTAATCTAATCGAGAAGGATGCATCTTGTGCACGACTTAGATCTAATCTAATCGCAAGGGTGCATCATGTGCACGACTTAGATCTAATCTAATCGTTAAGGCACTAATTAATTAATTAACTATTAAACATGCATCAGATACATAATAATTAATTAATTAATCTATTTGTGATTTAGTCATGGCCCTACTACGATCTTCTCAAGCCAATGAGAAGATCGAATGGTCAACCTAGGGTCAACAGCTTCTCCAAGCTCCTCCCTTCGACCACCTTGTGTTGCTCGTGCCCGCCTCGGAACTCCGTCTCGTGTGGACCCTCCACCGCTCCAATTTGTACATTACAATTTGAAACTCGAGTTACATTCGAGTCTAAATCTAATTTACAACAAGAATAAAAGATGAGGCACGACGCGCAGGTCGCGAATAATAAAATAAATACAACACGCGAAAACACATCACACGCAGGCCGTATTATGAATTACAACACAACCAATCATATTGGGCTTTGGGCCATGACTATCACAAATTAATATATATAATTCAAAATTATATATTTTCATAATTTTCTATAATTTTAAAATTAATTTTTACAATTTTTACAAGTAAAATTTCCCGGCGGTCCCGTTTAGCGGTTTCGGGCGCAATCGCGGAACGGATCCCCTTGCGGGGCCCAGGGGCAGCGCCCCTACCCGCGATCTAACCATCGCGAGGGTTCCTTTGCGATCCAACAGCGCCTAAACCAGCTGTCCCAAAACGATTTGGGCCGAGACATTACCGTTTCGGAAAAATCTTCCCGACGGGTTCGTTTTTAGCGATTTCGGGTGCGATCGCGGAGCAAATCCCCTTGCGGGGTTAGGGGCAGCACCCCTACCCACGATCTAACCATCGTGAGTTGCTCCGTTGCGATCTAAAGGCACCCGAGTCCGCTGTCCCAAAAGATTTTGGGTCGAAACGAAGCCGTTTGGGAAAATTCTTCCCGATAGCCGAAGCCTACAAGTGCCGAGACACTTGTGCTTCGCCTATAAGGAAAAATTACCCATAAAAACATAAAAATTGAATTTTTACAGAAAATCACAGAAGCTTTTTGTTTTCCAAAAACCAAAAACTAACTCGTACAAGTCTTTGCACGTGGCTCTGATACCACTGTTGGGTTCTTCGGGCCACGAAAACCGCTTTTCGCGTCGCGGAAACCCCGAAAGGACCCAAAGCCGTAGATCCGTGCAAAGATTCGTATAAAAAATTCGAAAAACTATTTCTTGTACGAGTTCACGAACTGATCTACTACTTAGATCTACGAGGAAAACACTTTATACCTTTGATGCGATGCCCTTCGCGTTCCCGCTCGTCCAAATGATGCCGGATCTCAAGACCGTCAAGCGCCGGTCCTCTAGAAGTATCCACACGGACACACTAGATGGAGATGACCAAAAACCAAGGTGTGCTAGCACCTATGTGGTTCGGCCAAGGGAGGAGAGGGAGAGGGAGAGCTTGAGAGGGAGAAGGAAGAATTTTCACCCAAAAACCAACTGGCCGGCCACTTCCAAAAAATCACATTAATTGCATTAATTGCAATTAATATGAAACCATTAAGAGAGTGGCTTTGTAATTTCCATGAGGTGACACCCATGATGATGTGGAACATCATTATTGGTCCACCTAATGCCAACTCACCAATGAGATGGCAAAAGGTCAAGTCAAAATTGACCTTTGGTCTTCCTTCTCAAGTCAAGTCAAACTTGACTCAATCTCTACCATGGTGGATCTAATCCAACCATTTGATTCGAGCCAACTTAATATAATGAATCTAATTCATTAAATTAAATTGATTCAATGAGTCAAAATCTAAATTAGACTCATTTAACACATGAATCAACTTGAGTCGAACTCAAGTTAGCCCAATTAGGATTACTCTTAATCCAATTTGATTTATCAAATGAATCTAATCCTCTTGGTTCATCATATGAACCTAATCTCCACCTAATTGTCCTAAGTGTGTGACCCTATAGGTTCTTGTAACGTTGGCAATGCCCTAAACCCATTTAGGAGCATAAGTAATGAGCGGTATCTAGCAACACATCATTACTACCCAAGTTACAAGAATGTCGAGATCCGACATCACCTTGTGACTACCAATTGTGACTACTCACAAAATATGACAAGTGTCCTTCTATCCTAGACATCTAGATTGATCAATGTGAGGCATAGACCGTGTCATCCTCTAATCAATCTAAATCTTGAACCACAAGACTCACTCGATCAAATGAGCTCAATATCTAATGTTGACTCATTTGGGCATGGCCATGCACTTGGTGGTCTCACTCTATCAAGAATACCGATGTCGCTCCCGTCATATGGGAGGATAGATCCCATCTACATCACCATCATCACATCCCTCTACATCGTATATACCCAAGTAACCCGCCTTTATAGTCGCGGTGACGTTTGACGAAATTAAAGTACATAACTCCTTATGTAGGGATCCATGGTGACTTCAGGTCTAAGGACTAATAGTCATACTAATAGCCACATGAGAAAGTATATGACACTCATATAACGATCCATGATACTTTCTCATGGCGGGTCATTCAGTATACATTCTCTCACCCATGTGTCAGCTTGATATCTCTATATCCATGACTTGTGAGATCAAGTCATCGAGCTGACCTACATGCTAGTCTTATTGTATTAACATTGTCCCTGAATGCTAATACTCGACTAGGAATGATTTAGAGTAGTGTTCCCTATATCATCTCACTATCGATTCAACTAATCGATTGATATAGGTATGAACCTTCTACTCAAGGACGCTAGTATACTTAATCTATTTGGCACTAATATAAATAAGTATAATAACCAAACAAATGCCTTTATTAATAAACAAGAATATGATATACATGAGTCCATACAATCATCAAATGATTGGCTCTAGGGCTCTAACTAACATGCATTTGGTGTGCTTGTGTAACTCCATCTTCTTCTTCCACTCATCTTTCTCCCTCTCCTCCTCCTTGGCCGAAACCTCCATGAGTGCTAGAACACTCTAAGGTTTCTTCTCCATCCTTTTGTTCGTGTGGATACACATAGAGGGGTGTTCACTTGACATCCTTGAGATCCGACGAACCTTGGACGAGCGGGATAAGCGAAGGGCTTCGCATCAAAGGTATAAACTCCTTAACATGTAGATCTAGTGTAGATCTTAGTTAGAAAATAAGTACACGAAATTTTAATCTTCGCACGGATCCTGTGGCATGGGATTTCGGGGTTTCCGCAACGCAAAAAATGGTTTTTGCGGTTAGAAAGTCCCAACAATCTGAAGATTGGGCTCTCTGCCCTCCTTGATAAGTCCCTGATTGACTGTGCTGTCCCTCATGAACAACAACTCCAGAAGCCATATGTTGAGCCTTCGGCGAACAATCTCGGCTCAGGTGCCCGGGTTATTTGCAGTAATAGCAAACTGACTGTCTGAGGCCGCAGGTTGAGGTGATGTGGTCTCTAGCCCCACATCTGGTGCAGTGAATGTCGTTGGCGGCTTGTTTTCAGTTCTCCTGAGGAGATCGAAAATGTTCTGATGAAGATCGCCCAGACTTCTGAGGCCGACCAGATGCCCCAGAAATACCCTGCCCTGGCTGACTATGACCACTCTGCTGCTGTGTAGTCTGTGGTTGTTGGTTCTGTCCTGATGTCCGATCCGTCTGTTTCTTTTTCTTATCTGGGTACACTCTCTAGTGAGCTGACTCAATCATAAGAGCTCTGTCCAATGTCTCCAGGTAGGAAAAATTACCAAAATCAGTAATTTTTACTTGCAGATGTCCATCCAATCCCTAGACAAACTGTAGCATACGAGATCTGTCCTCAGCAACTAATTCTGGACAAAATCTGACCAACAATTAAACTCAGCATTGTACTCTGTTACGGTGCGATTGTTCTGTCGTAGACTCAGAAAATCCTATCGACGAGTCGTCTGATATGCCTGTGAAAAGTATCGGCTCTCAAAAGCCTCTCTGAATCTGGCCCAGGTAATGTTCTGCTCACCTAGGATGGAGTGTTGTGTATCCCACTAGATATCGACCTCGTCCCATAAATGGAAAGCAGCCAGCTCTACTTTCTCCCACTCGGAGCAAGCCATGTAGAAGAACGTCCGCTCCATAGTCTCTATCCAGGACTGGGCCACACTCAGATCGATCTTTTTCGCGGGAGAGAGTGAATCGACTTTTCATCGACTTTGCCAAAGCTGGGATCCGAGCTTGTGCCGCATCTATATCAATCAAGAGAGTAGGAACTGCTACAGGAACTGTCTAAACCACTGGAGCTGGTACTACAGGTGGTACCGCTGGATAGGTCGGGGGAGGTATCCCTGGTGCTGCTGGATAAATAGGGGCAAGTGCCGCTGGTGGCACTGCAGGGTCAACATAAGTGGGCACGACTGGAGGTGCGGTAGGTGGTGTTGGTGCGGGTGCCAAGAGAGCAGTAGGCACCAGTGGCGGTTGTTCCTGACCGACAGACTCAACCCCCATAGACGTCTCTGGCGACTTTACTACTTGAGGTCTGAAGAACATAACGAAGTTGTCTATTCATCGGTGTGGAAACTCTCTATTCATGCTACTACTCTGCAACCCGTCTTCAAGCAAGCGTCTACTTCGTTGAAGTGTCGACCAAGCTTCATCTCCCATACAGTGTCGGTATACATTTACTTTAAAGCTTGCATTGTACTTATTTTCTAGTAAGATAGTAGTCTGTTACTATTTTACTCATTTCATTGTACACACTACTTCTTTCCGAGGTTTTCAGAAAGAAGAGTTTTAGTGAATTGCCCAATGGTACGATCAAGGATCGCGGGTCTTGGAGTAGGAGTCGATGTAGGCTCCGAACCAAGTAATTGAAACAAGTCTCTATATTCCGCTATGTTACTTTGTCACGCCCCCAAAGGAGTCCCTACCGAAAAATTTCGGCAGCATCTCCCCTGTACCGGTGACAATCTGAGGCATACATACATACAAAATACATCATCCACATACGGCTAGAATATATATACACAACCACGTAGTTATATATTCAGCCCAGATGGCTGGAACAAAGTAAAACACAACCACGCAATTATATATATACATTAAATAGTTCACTCGGCTGTATTAAAAACCAACACAGCAGAAATCACAAAATAACGAACATGAAATGAACAAAACAACTAACTGCAAGCCGACTCAGCTTGACACAACATCACCAAACCAAGTACAAGATACCACAAGACAAAACTCCATATAAAAGAATACACAAATACAAGAACAAGTACAAAACCAACAATATGAAAGGAAACACTAATGAAAGGAGAAGCTTGATGTGACATGGGACTGGCGAACAGGATCTCCAGGCGAGTCCATAAATCCTTTACTTGCTACCTGGCGAAATAAACCAGTTTACGGGGTGGTGAGTACTAAGACTCGGCGGGTAATAGACAGATAGTGCATGAACATAATAAAGAACTAGAGATACAAAGATATACAATCTCGTAGGGAGAAATAGCAGATACTACAGTGATATCATAATAAGTGTCCATACCTGAAACCATATCCTAGGCTAGTAATAGAAGGCCAGGTGTAGCAAATACCTGCTATAGTACTACTCATAACTACATGGGTAACATGTGAGGTATATACATATTACCAATAAACAAATCAGTGTCTAAACCCATACCTCAGGTATATATCTCAACCTATGTGAGCATATCAGCATAAGTAAGCAACACAGCATAAATAAGCAATAGCAGCATAAGTAAGCAACTATTGGTGCTACTCGAAATTCCGTTCTGTTTCCCCTGTACAAAAATTTGTACAAGCACAGAACTTTTCCTAGCAACCCATGTGTTTTTCAGAAGTTAAACTTGGATTGCAAACGAAACTTAACATTATTAATCCAAGTTCAACCCATGTGTTCATCAGAAGTTCAACTATATTACAAAAGATGATTAAATATCTATTTCAAGGATTGACTTCCAGGTCATTGGCGAGGCACTCAACCTTCTTGGGTATGGGATCATCCACCACTTCCTAGACAAAGCCTTTCAAAGAAATTGAATATTTAAACTTCTTACAGTAACATTAGGTTTAACTATAGAGACCACAATCGAAGCACAAGATCATTGGCCTCTTGTGTTGGTATTTCAGAATCCATACAAAGAAAATAAACTAACTAATACGCAGCGAAATAATTAACTAGTTGTACCTTTCCTTTGTTTCAATAGACCTCTTGATCTTCTGTTGTATTCCTCTCCTCCTCCTGGACGTCGTGTGGGCGACGATCTTCCAAGAAAACACCACCTGAACAACTTCTTTGCCTCCAAGACTTTCGGCCACCAAGAGATGCTAGAATAGGGAGCCTCCTTCTCTTCTTCTTCTCCTCCAAGTAACCGGCCACAAGAAGATGGAGCCTCTTGATGTCGTCGGCCCTTGGTAAAGGAAACAAGGGGAGAATAGAAAGGGAAGAGGGTCGGTCAAAACAAGGATTAAAAGAAGAGACTTAGGTTGTGTTATTCCATAAAGCACCATCTACCTCTCTTTTATAATCCTTGGTGAATGCAAAAAAAGAAAGATTTAAAATTAAAAACTTCCTATTAATTCCTATTATGTGTGGTCGACCCTTATTTGGACAACAATTAAGGAAAAATTTTAAATTAAAATTTCTCTTTTAAACCATTGTGGATGGCTACAAAAAAGGAAAGATTTTAAAATTAAAATATCTCTTTTAAATCCCTTTGTGGATGGCTATAAAAGGAATATTTTTAAAAAATAAAAATCTTTTTTTTTAAATCCCTTGGAGGATGGCTATAAAAGGAAAGATTTTAAAATTAAAATCTCTCTTTTAAATCCCTTGGAGGATGACTATAAAAGGAAAGATTTTAAAATTAAAATATCTCTTTTAAATCCCTTGGAGGATGGCTATAAAAGGAAAGATTTTAAAAAATTAAAACTATCTTTTAATTCCTTGTGGTCGGCCCCTTGCTTGTGCACCAAGCAAGGCTTGGTCGGCCATCTCTTGGGCTCCAAGCAAAGCTTGGCCAACCCTTTCTTGGGCACCAAGAAAGGATGTGGCCGGCCCATTACTTGGGTAAGAAGTATACTTGGTTGGATACAAGGTTTTTTTATAAAGAGGCTGCAATAGGGACTTAGAGGAGGAATTGGTTTTGACCTCCTGATAGATTTGGGCTTCCCGTGCTCAGCCCGAACACCTAACTCAAGTCCATCAATAATAACTCATACCACTAAAGGGTTATTATTGAACTACCGTACCAATCTCATATTACAGTATGAGCTCCTTCTTATTATGAGTGCGTTAATCTCCCTGTGTTTAAGATATCGTATGTCCATTAATTAAATGAGTTACTGACAACTCACTTAATTAACATCTAACTCCAAGAGTAGTACCACTCAACTTCATTGTCATGTCGAAATTAAGTCCACCTGCAAAGTTTACATGACAATCCTTTTGAGCTCCTCAAGGGGACATCATCATCCTAATAAATAGGACACAGTTTCCTTCTATAATCAATAACACACCATATAAATAATATTATTTCCCAACTTATCGGGACTATTGATTTAACGAACAAATCTCACCCTTTGATAAATTAAAAAGAAATAAATACTAAGCACATGTGCTTGTTATTATATCGGGATTAAGAGTACGCACATGCATAATAACAGAGGTGTTGGTGCGGGAAGCATCCGACGATCGAACCGTTGTTTTGATAATGGAAAAGGAATTCAAAGTTAAGGTTATGTTGTTATCTAACAAGGTTCGTGGAGTTGCAGGAAAGTCCTAAGTGGTACTTAGGCAAAAGTCCTTGCTGCGGTTAGGCAAGTGGAAAACCCTAGGGGGTGGTAACCCTAGGACATAGGGGGCGGTAACCCTATGCGGAAAGTCTTGGCGGGTCGAGGGCTTCAGGCAAAAGTACTAGGGGGTGGTAACCCTAGGTGGAAAGTTCTGGTGTCGCGAACTAGGTGGAAGACTGGACGAGCCGAGAAGCGGGAGTCCAACAGAAAGTCCCAAAGCATCGAGCGCCGAGCAAAAGTCCAATCTATCTGGAGGATCGTACTGGCAACAGGTAAAACTCCTGAGTGGAGTAGGTGAGTACACGTTCCCCGCAGAGGGAACAGTAGGCGTCGGGTCGACCTAGGACTTCCGGTCAGAAATCCGAAGTCAGACCCGGACAGTCCGAAGACTGTCAGAATATTCTATTATCATGATTAATATCTGTGCTAACTTGGTTTTGTAGGATGTGTTTGCATTTGTAGACTAACATGTTTTGCAAGGCCAAAAACTAGAGTTTAGCCTCGAATGAACAGTGTCCAAGGCACCTCCATAGAGCTTGGAGGCGCCTCGGGTACAAGCTGAAGCCAACTGTCCAGAGGAGCTGGAGGCGCCTCGGATGAAGCTGGAGGTGCCTTAGACCAAGGCTTGAAGGCGCCTTGAAGAAGCTTGGAGGCACCTTAAACCAGATAAGGTTGGACCAGGCCTGTGCTGATCCACCCGTGCGACACGGCGGCCTGGAGGCGCCTGGGATAGGCTTGGAGGCGCCTCTAGCACAGTATAAAAGAGGGGTTCGAGGTAGCACTCTAAAAAATCTTCATCCAAGCAATCCTTCTGTAAAAGCTGCTAACGACACAATCCCGAAGTGCTGCGACAATCTCCCGACGACCCGGAGCTTCATTTCTTCATATCTTGTTGTCAGTATAAGATTATTATTTTAAATTTGAGCTGTAATTGTTATACTTGTAAACTTTATCGATTCTATAGTTGTTGCCCACCGAAAGTAGTCAACGACCGTGGGCCTTGGAGTAGGAGTCGACACAGGCTCTGAACCAAGTAAACGACCTGTGTTTGCATTGTGTGCCCTTTTATTTCCACTGCTTTATTACTCTTATTACTCGTCGAGTTTTACGAAGTCGATTTTGAAACGTGAAATAGCCACGAGCGCTATTCACCCCCCTCCCCTCTAGCACTTTCGATCCAACAAAATGATCCTGCTCAATACACACATAGTGTACTAGTGTAATTTATATTCAAGATAAACTAATACCAAATTACACTACAATCATTCCAATGGTTTGTCCCAATCCATCTTGGTTGTGAGCTACTATTTATAATTTATAAGGAACTAACAACATGATCTTCTGTGTGACACCACACACCATGTTATCTACAATATAAATTAAATAGACAACTGGATTTAACTAAATGCATACATTTGAACAATGTGATTCTTATTTCAAAATAAATGTTTATACAAAAAGCTATACTTTTAGTATACATTCTAACAATCTCCCACTTATACTAAAAGACTATGCTACCATATATACTGTTATACATCTGATCCTCATCCCTCAACATGTCTATCAAAAGCTCTCGCCGGAAGGGCCTTAGTGAAAGGATCTACCTGTTGGGTTCGTCGGGCCGCGAAAACCGCTTTTTCGCGTCGCGGAAACCCCGAGTCACCCAAAGCCGTAGATCCGTGCAAAGATTCGTAAACAAAACTTTTCGAAAAACCTTTTCTTGTACGAGTTTGTAAAACCTTTAGATCTACACTAGATAAGGGTTATACCTTCGAAGCGTGCCTTTCGCTTATCCCGCTCGTCTAAGGAGTTGCCGGATCTCTAGACCGTCAAGCGCCGGTCCTCTAGAAGTATCCACACAGACACGTAGGTGGAGAAAACCTCACACAAAGGTGTGCTAGCACCTTGGTGAGATTTGGCCAAGCAAGGAGGAGAGGGAGAGGGAGAGCTTGAGAGGAAGAAGGAAGAAGATGCACACAAGTGAATGAAAAATGAATTCACACACATTCACAAAGTGGCCGGCCACTTTCATCTAGAGTAACTCCCCATTAATTGCAATTAATGTGAAGTTAATAAGAAAATGACTTTGTAACTTCCATGAGGTGGCATCCATGATGATGTGGAATATCATCATTGGTCCACCTAATGCCAACTCACCAATGAGGTGGCAAAAGGTCAAGTCAAAATTGACCTTTGGTCTTCCATCTCTAGTCAAGTCAAACTTGACCCAATCTCTACCATGGTTGATCTAATCCAACCATTTGATTCGAGCCAACTTAATATAATGAATCTAATTCATTAAATTAAATTGATTTAATAAGTCATAATCTAAATTAGACTCATTAAATACATGAATCAACTTGAGTCGAACTCAAGTTAGCCCAATTAGGATTACTCTTAATCCAATTTGATTCATCAAATTAATCTAATCCTCTTGGTTCATCATATGAACCTAATCTCCATCTAATTGTCCTAAGTGTGTGACCCTATAGGTTCTTGTAACGTTGGCAATGCCCTAAACCCATTTAGGAGCATAAGTAATGAGCGGTATCTAGCAACACATCATTACTACCCAAGTTACAAGAATGTCGAGATCCGACATCACCTTGTGACTACCAATTGTGACTACTCACAAAATAATGACAAGTGTCCTTCTATCCTAAACATCTAGATTGATCAATATGAGGCATAGACCGTGTCATCCTCTAATCAATCTAAATCTTGAACTCCAAGTAGACTCACTCGATCAAATGAGCTCAACATCTAATGTTGACTCATTTGGGCATGGCCATGCACTTAGTGGTCTCACTCTATCAAGAATACCGATGTCGCTCCCGTCATATGGGAGGGATAGATTCCATCTACATCACTCACATCCCTCCGCATAATTTGTTACATACCCAGAATCGCCTTTATAGTCTACCGGTGACGTTTGACGAAACTAAAGTACATAACTCCTTATGTAGGGATCCATGGTGACTTTAGGTCTAAGGACTAATAGTCATACTAATAGCCACATGAGAAAGTATATGACACTCATATAACGATCCATGATACTTTCTCATGGCGGGTCATTCAGTATACATTCTCTAATGCATACCCATGTGTTAGCTTGATATCTCTATATCCATGACTTGTGAGATCAAATCATCGAGCTGACCTACATGCTAGTCTTATTGTATTAACATTGTCCCTGAATGCTAATACTCGACTAGGAATGATTTAGAGTAGTGTTCCCTATATCATCTCACTATCGATTCAACTAATCGATTGATATAGGTATGAACCTTCTACTCAAGGACGTTATTATACTTAGTCTATTTGGCACTAATATAAATAAGTATAATAACCAAACAAATGCCTTTATTAATATACAAGAATATGATATACATGAGTCCATACAATCATCAAATGATTGGCTCTAGGGCTCTAACTAACACTACCAGGTTATCTTCTAATGCAATCTTGGCGACAACAACTTCTCCTCGCTTTACGATGTCTCGTATCAGGTGGTACTTGCGCTCAATGTGTTTACTTGCCTTATGGGCTCGTGGTTCCTTCGAGTTTACTACTGCACCACTATTATCACAATAAATTGTGATAATTTTAGGCAAACCAGGAATCACATCTAAGTCCATCAAGAAGTTTCTGAGTCATACAGCTTCTTTGGCTCCCTAAGAGGCTGCCATAAACTCAGCTTCCATGGTGGAGTTCAAAACATAATTTTGCTTAACACTCCTCCATTGTTATGGCTCAACTTCCTAAAGTAAAAATAAAACCCCGAGGTTGACTTACTATTTTCCCTATCTGATTGTAAATTCGAATCCGTTTAACCCACAGTAAGTTATCTGCTTGGTAAACCATCATATAATCTCTAGTTCTTCTCAGGTACTTTAATATATGCTTTACGACAGTTCAATATCCTTGTCCTGGGTTACTTTAATATCTGCTAACCATGCCCACGGCAAAACAGATATGTGATCTCGTACATAGCATCGCATACTTTAGGCTTCCTACAGCTGAATCATAAGGAACTACCTTCATGTCCTCTATTTCCTTTGATGTTTTAGGAGACATCTCTTTAGATAAAGGTACTCCATGCCGAAAAGGTAGAAAGCCTTTCTTGGAGTTTTGCATGCTAAAACGAGCTAGAATAGTATCGATGTATGAAGCTTGGGATAAGCACAACATTCTTTTCTAGTGACCCCTTATTACTTTGATCCCAAGAATATGTCCACATTCTCCCAAATCCTTCATATCAAACTGCTTGGATAACCATACCCTTACGTCTGACAACATTTTGACATTGTTGTCAATGAGCAAAATGTCATCTACGTATAGTACAAGAAATATCAACACGTTTCCGTCACTCTTCTTGTATACACAAGACTCATCCGGACACTGAATAAATCCATAAGACTAGATCACTTCATTAAACTGGATGTTCCAAGATCTCGAAGCTTACATCAGTCCATAGATAGACCGATTGAGCTTACATACAAGATGCCCTTTGCCCTTCGCAATGAATCCCTCTGGTTGCCTCATATGGATATTTTCTTCAAGACTTCTATTAAGGAAAGCTGTTTTGACATTCATTTGCCAAATCTCATAATCCATATGAGTGGCAATAGATAAAAGAATATGGATAGACTTAAGTATGGCTACCAACGAAAAGGTTTTCTCATAATCGATTCCCTCTTTCTAAGTATACCCTTTTGCACAAAGCCTTGCTTTGAAGATTTCCACCTTCCCTTCTGTCCCTCTTTTTCTTTTGTAGACTCATTTACATCCAATAGATTTTACATCATTTGGTAGTTCTACAAGCTCTCAGACCTTATTAGAGTACATAGATTCTATTTCAGAGTTCATTGCACTTTGCCAAGATGCTGCATCTTTATCTTGGAGTGCTTCATCATATGTCCAGGGATCAGGTTGAGTTCACCAGGGATCAAGTCCGAAGATTCTCCTAAAAACATGAATCTATTAGGTTGCCTAACAACCCTCCCACTACGACGAGGCACTACTTGTAATTGTGCATCATTTGTGACACCTGTTGTAGTTTCTTATGGTATCTCATCTTGTACCGTTGGTACTAAAATAGACGTGTCTTCTCTTATTCCCTCAAGAACAATTTTACTCATGGGCTTGTGGTAGATTACATAGTTCTCTTCTAAAAATTGGACATTGGTGCTAACAATGACCTTCTGATCTTTAAGACTATAAAATAAACCACCTTTCGTTCATTTAGGATAACCCACAAACAAGCGAACTTCTGTACGTGATTCCAACTTATCAGCGTCTCCCTTCAGCATATGTGCTGGACTACCCCAAATCTGAATATATTTCAGGCTAAGCTTACGCCCATTCCATAATTCTATGGGAGTAGAGGTTACTGACTTAGAAGGTACCAAGTCAGAATGTACACTGTCGTTTCCAGAGCATATCCCCAAAATGAATTTGGTAATTCTGATTAACTCATCCTTGATCTAATCATTTCCATAAGAGTCATATTCCTTCGTTCTACCACATCATTCTATTGGGGTGTACCAGTTGTAGATAGTTGGGATTGAATCCCGACCTCTGATGAGTAACTCCTAAACTCTCCTAAGAGGTACTCGCTGTTGGTTACTACTCGGAAAACCTAGAGGTTCCACTGTACAAAAATTTTGTACAAAGGTCTGAACCTTTTCCTAGCTACCATGTGTTCTTTTAAATTAAATTTTGGATCGCCTGCGGAACTTTACACGTTTGATCCAAAACTTAATCTATTTGTTCTTTTAGGTTTTGACTTGGATCTCCTGTGGAACTTAACACGTTCGACCCAAGTCACCTTAAGTTATTAATTCCATTAAATATTCATTTCCATAATTGGTTCCCAGTACTGACGTGGCGAGGCACATGACCTTCTTGGATATGGGAGCAACCACCACCGACTAGACAAAATCTTTTATGGAAAGCTAATATTTAATTTCCTAAAATAACTTTAGGTTAACCGAAAGGAACAATCAAATCACAAGGAAAAGAAAAAACAAAAGAACACAACATCGAAAAACATATTCGAAATTCTAGAATCGTAAGCCTCTTGTATTTGGTATTATTTCCATAAATAACTAGTATGATGCGGAAAGGAAAAATTACTAGTTATACCTTCTAGAAAGACCCCTTGATCTTCTACCGTATTCCTCTTCTAACCTCGGACGTTGTGTGGGCAACGATCTTCCGAGATGAGAAACCACCAACCACCTTCTTCTCCTCCTAGCTAGGTTCGGCCACAACAAGGAAGCTTTACCAAGGATGAAGAACAAAACACCAACCAAGCTCCAAGAGATGCAAGCTTTCTCTCCTTCTTCTTCTTCTTCTTCAAGTAGTATCCGGCCACCGCAAGAGCTCCAAGGGAGATGAAGGATTCGGCCACCACAAGAGGAAGAGAGGGAGAGGATGATAGCCGCCCACAACACCAAGGAAAAGAAGAAGATAAATAATAGAAGTTGTACCTCATGAAGGCACCCCCTCCCCTTCTTTTATATTCCTTGGCCTTGGCAATTTAGGAAATTTAATTACAATAAAATTTCCTTAATTTTCCTTGACATGAATTTATTAAGAAAAATTAAACAAAATTTCTGGCCGGCCACATCAAAGAGAAGCAAATTAGACAAGTTTCAATCAACAATTAAAACTACCTTATTTGCCTTTGGAAATTTTAAAAAATAAACTTTCCTTTTAAAATCCCTTCATGGTTGATAAAAAGAAATTTCTATAATTTTAATTTTCAACATGTGAATAATTTTTCAAAGAGAAAAAATAAAATATCTTTCCAATCTACAAATAAGGAAAGAGATCTAATCTCTTTCTTTTAATCTTTTGTAGATCTTTTAAAGAGAGATATTTTAATTTTAATTCTCTGTAATAAAATATATCTTCCACATAATAAAAAATTAAAATTAAAATTCTTTTTAAATTTAATATGGCCGGCCCCCTCTAGCTTGGGTTCAAGCTAGGGCCGACCACCCTAAACCATGCTTAGGCCGGCCCTAGCTTGATTCCAAGCTAGCTTGGCCGGCCCCCTTTAGGTGGGTATATGTGGGTATAGTACTCTATAAATAAGAGGCTACGATAGGGACCAAGAGGAGGAATTGGTTTTGGTTTCCCGATATAATTAAGTATCCCGTGGTCGCCCCGAACACACAACTTAATTTTATCAATAATAATTCATTCCACTAGAGAACTATTATTGAACTACCGCATCAATCCCAAATTACATTTTTGGGCTCCTTCTTATTATGAGTGTGTTAGTCTCCCTGTGTTTAAGATGTCGAATGTCCACTAATTAAGTGAGTTACTGACAACTCATTTAATTAATATCTTAATCCAAGAATAGTACCACTCAACCTTATCGTCATGTCGGACTAAGTCCACCTGCAGGGTTTAACATGACAATCTTTATGAGCTCATCTTGGGGACATTATCAACCTAGATTACTAGGACACAGTTTCCTTCTATAATCAACAACACACACTATAAGTGATATCATTTCCCAACTTATCGAGCTTATTGATTCATCGAACTAAATCTCACCCATTGATAAATTAAAGAAATAAATATCAAATATATGTGCTTGTTATTATATTAGGATTAAGAGCACACACTTCCATAATAACTGAGGTATTTGTTCCTTTATAAAGTCAGTATAAAAGAAACGACCTCAAATGGTCCTACTCAATACACTCTAAGTGTACTAGTGTAATTATATAGTCAAGATAAACTAATTCCTAATTACACTATGACCTTCCAATGGTTTGTTCCTTTCCATTTTGGTCATGAGCTACTGTTTATAATTTATAAGGTATTGATAACATCATCTTCTGTATGTGACACCACATACTATGTTATCTACAATATAAATTAATTGAACAACTACAACAAATGTAGATAATTTGACCAAATGTGATTCTTTATTCAAAACAAATGTTTACAAAAGCTTAGGCTTTTAGTATACACTCCAACAATCTCCCACTTATACTAATGACTAAGCTACCATTTCTTCTACCATACATCTGATTCTCATTCCCTCCACATGCTGATCAAAAGCTTTCGCCGGAAGGGCCTTAATGAAAGGATCTGCCAGGTTATCCGCTGATGCAATCTTGGTGATGACAACTTCTCCTCTCTTCACGATATCTCGTATTAGGTGGTGCTTGCGCTCTATATGTTTACTTGCCTTATGAGCTCGTGGTTCCTTCGAGTTTGCAACTGCACCGCTATTATCACAATAAATTGTGATAATTTTGGGCAAACCAGGAATCACATCTAAGTCCATTAGAAAGTTCCTGAGCCATACTGCTTCTTTAACTGCCTCAGAGGCTGCTACATACTCAGCTTCCATGGTTGAGTCTGAAACGCATTTCTGCTTAACACTCCTCCATGAAATGGCTCCACCTCCTAAAGTAAACACATAGCCTGATGTAGACTTACTGTTGTCCCTATCTGATTGGAAATCAGAATCCGTGTAACCCATAGGGAGCAGATCGTCTGCTTGGTAAACTAGCATATAATCTCTAGTCCTTCTCAGATACTTTAATATATGCTTTACCGCAGTCCAATGTCCTTGTCCAGGATTACTCTGATATCTGCTAACCATGCCCACGGCAAAACAGATATCAGGTCTCGTACATAGCATTGCATACATTAGGCTTCCTACAGCCGAAGCATAAGGAACTGCTTTCATGTCCTCTATCTCCTTTGATGTCTTTGGAGACATCTCTTTAGATAGAGCTACTCCATGCCTAAAAGGTAAGAAACCTTTCATGGAATCCTGCATGCTAAAACGAGCAAGGATTGTATCTATATATGAAGCTTGGGACAGACACAACATTCTTTTCTTGCGATCCCTTATTACTTTGATCCCAAGAATGTGTGCACACTCTCCTAAGTCCTTCATATCAAATTGTTTGGACAACCATACCCTTACGTCTGATAATACCTTGACATTGTTGTCAATTAACAAAATATCATCTACGTATAGTACAAGAAATACCACCACATTTCCGTTACACTTCTTGTATACACAAGACTCATCTGGACACTGAATAAATCCATATGAATGGATTACTTCATTAAACCGGATGTTCCAAGACCTTGAAGCTTGCTTCAGTCCATAAATGGACCGATTGAGCTTGCACACTAGATGCTCTTTGCCTTTTTCAATAAACCCTTCTGGTTGCTTCATATGGATGTTCTCTTCAAGACTTCCATTAAGGAAAGCTGTCTTGACATCCATTTGCCAAATCTCATAATCTATATGAGCAGCAATGGATAAGAGTATCCGGATAGACTTAAGCATGGCTACCGGTGAAAAGGTCTCCTCATAATTGATTCCCTCTTTCTGAGTGTACCCTTTCGCAACAAGCCTAGCTTTGAAGGTTTCTACCTTCCCGTCTGTCCCTCTTTTCCTTTTGTAGATCCACTTGCATCCAACGGTTTTTACACCATCAGGTGGTTCTACGAGCTCCCAGACCTTATTAGAGTACATAGACTCTATTTCAGAATTCATTGCCTTTTGCCAAGATGCTGCATCTATATCTTGGAGTGCTTCGTCATATGTTCGGGGATCAGGTTCATGTTTACCCGGGATCAAGTCTGAAGACTCTCCCAAAAACATGAATCTTTCAGGCTGCCTTACAACCCTCCCACTACGATGAGGTACTGTCTGTGGTTGTGTATCATGTGTGACACGTGTTGCAGTCTCTTGTGGTACTTCATCTTGTACTGTTGGTACTGAAGTAGACGTGTCTTCTCTAAGTTCTTCTAAAACAACTTTGCTACTGGGCTTGTGATCCATTATATAGTCTTCTTCTAAAAACTGGGCATTGGTGCTAACAATGACCTTCTGGTCTTTAGGACTATAAAATAAACCACCTTTCGTTCCTTTGGGATACCCCACAAACACGCGAACTTCTGTACGAGATTCTAACTTATCAGCATCTGGTTTCAGCACATGTGCTGGACTACCCCAAATCCGAATATGTCTTAGACTGAGCTTTCGCCCATTCCACAATTCTGTGGGAGTAGAAGAAACTGATTTAGAAGGTACTAAGTTCAGAATATACACTGCTATTTCCAGAGCGTATCCCCAAAACGAATTTGGTAATTCCGAGTAACTCATCATCGATCTAACCATCTCCATAAGAGTCATATTCCTTCGTTCTGCCACACCATTCTGTTGGGGTGTACCAGGTGCGGATAGTTGGGATTGAATCTCGGCCTCTGATAAGTAATTCCTAAACTCTCCTAAGAGGTATTCGCCACCACGATCAGACCGTAGTGTCTTGATACTTTTACCTAGTCGTTTCTCCACATCAACCTTGTACTCTTTGAACTTATCAAAGCACTAGGACTTGCGGCGCATTAGGTAAATGTATCCGTATCTTGAATAATCGTCTATAAAAGAGACAAAATATTCAAAACCTCCTCTTGACTGGACAGACATAGGGCCACACAAATCAGAATGAATCAATTCTAACACTTCTTTGGCTCTATACCCCTTGGCTTTAAAAGGCCTCTTGGTCATTTTACCTTCCAAGCAAGATTCACAAGTTGGAAAATTTTCCAATTCTAATGAACTCAAAAGTCCATCAGCCATAAGCCTCTGAATCTTACTTAAGTTAATATGACCAAGTCTTAGATGCCAAAGATATGCTTGGTTCATTTCCGAAGGTTCTTTTCTCTTATTAGAGTTAGAAGATGAATTATAAATTTTCATGTTTTGCTTTGTGGGAGAAATTGGATTTAAAATATACAAATTGCCAACTAATGCACCAGAACAGATAATCACTTTATTTCTCTTAATAACTACATCGTTACTAAATGAAACTGAATATCCATCCAAAAACAGTTTAAAAACTGAAATTAAATTCTTTCTAAAACTGGGTACATAAAGACAACTTCTTAAAACTAAATTTCTATTTCTATTAAAAGATAAGTAGACATCTCCCACTGCAACAGTGTAACACCAACGAACTTCTTAAGCTAAGTATGTAAAGATTTTCTCTTAAGAATAAAAGAAGATAAGATGGAAAAAAATTATATATATATATATATAGATAAAAAAGAATTGGTCAAGGATTGAACCTTGAGTCTTCTTAAGCTAAGGATTTTGGAATTACCACTAGACCATCATGAGTTATTGTTAAATAGAGAATGGATATTATAGATAAAGATAAAACCATGATTAAGAGAAGGAAGCAAGAAAACATCAAGTAGCCTTCTTCCTCCTTCTCTTGATTAAGAAGAAAACAAGAAAAAAGACAATTGTCTTCTTCTTCTTCTTTTTCACTTTCGTGGATGACAAGAGAGAAGGAGAGGAGAGGAAGTAGGGGGATGAATGAAGACATTTCTTCATCATTAAGAGAATAAAAGATGAGTTAAGAAGAGGGGAAAGCAAAGCCTCTTTTTGCTTCTTACTTCCACCTAGCATAAGAGGGAAAATCAAGAAGGGACTTCATTTTTTCTTCCCTTCCCTCACCTTGCCGTGACCTAGAGCATCCTCTTTTCTTTCCCCGAAAAGCCAACTAAAGTTTTCTACCTAAGGAAACCAAACCACAAGAAGGAACCCTCAAGATCTACCTCTCACAAGCAAGAGAAACAAAAAGGAGCACTAGGAGGAGAAACTCTCTTCATTCTTTTCACAAAGGGTACCTTCTCTTAGGAAAAGACCAAGCAAGAGGATGTGAGTATCCCCTCACCTGTGGTACAAGTGGTTATATGATTTTTGTTCGGGTTTATATGAATTTATAAACTAGAGTTTCCTTTAGAAATTTCGGTTAGGATACTTGTAAAGTTTATGGAAGTTTAAAACCAAAACCAATATGTTTAAGTTTTTCCTCATGATATGTTATGAATATGACCTTGATATTTCATGCTTGTATAAGGCTTGGAGTTAGGTAATACTCTACCTTAGGGTTCGGCCATGAAGAGGCTTAAAACCTAGGGAAGATCAATTTAAAAACTAACATGCCTATGATTACTTCTATGATGTTATATGAATATTTTCCTTGATGTTTTTACTTGTATGTTGCTTAGAACTAGTAGGACCCTACCTTAAGGTTTCGGCCATGAAGGGAATTAATATCTTAAGGAGGCTCAACCTCAAATTTAGGTTGCCATGTTTTACCTTATGAAAATATATGAAAAAAATAACATAAAGCCTTGAGATTCATGTTGCTTAGAGTTAGGTTTTCACATGTTGAACATTCGGCCACCATGAAATGTAGGGCTTAGGCAAGTCTAAATTCAACCCTAACATATTTATGTTCCTCCCTATGATATGCTATGAAATTCATAAGGTACTCACATGCTTGTAAATTCTAGAAGAGGTATCAAGTATGAAGTTTTTTTCCATAATATGTTATGAATGTGCTATTGATGTTTTATACTTGTATGTTGTTTAGAATTAGTAGTATATTACCTCAAGGTTTCGGCCAATAAGGGATTTAATACCTTAAGGAAGCTCAACCTCAAATCTAGCTTGCTTATGTTTTACCCTATGAAAAGATATGAAGATAACATAATGCACTTGAGATTTCATGTCGCTTAGGGTTATGTTTACACATGATGAACATTCGGCCACCATGAAAAGTAGGGCTTAGGCAAGCCTAAATTCAACCCTAATATGTTATGTTTTTCTCTATGATATGCTATGAAATTTATAGGGTACTCATATGCTTAGAATCTATGCTTTTGTAGCTTTCGGCCACTTACACTTGGTGAACTTAGGGAGCTTGAACTTTAACCTAATATGCTCATGTGAATGCCTATGATAAATTCATGGAAATTGATTAAGATTCACATATTTACATGCCATTGTAACCAAGTTTTGGACCATGTATGTTTCGGCCAAGATGGATTTAAAAACCTAGGAAGCATAGAACCTAAATCAAATATGCTTATGATGTTCCTTATGTTAAATGTTATAGAAATGAATGTGGGTTCATATGCTTGTATGATTTCATGAAACCTAAATGAGCCTATGCATGTGTTACGCTCCGCAAGTGTACGGAAA
This sequence comes from Zingiber officinale, assembly GCF_018446385.1. NCBI lineage: Eukaryota > Viridiplantae > Streptophyta > Magnoliopsida > Zingiberales > Zingiberaceae > Zingiber > Zingiber officinale. The sequence goes on from NC_056004.1 coordinate 66,761,285, forward strand.
TGTCGCAAGTAATATAAAAGATTATCGTATCCACAGGTACTGGAATAAGCACTAGAAATGTCTCAATGCGAATTAGCTAAACAACTATCCAATTGTTTAAAATGCAAAGTGAAGGTAAACAAATCTAATATTAAAGATCAACAAACAAGAGTTTAGTGTTTTGGGTTATGATAAAGGGAGATTCTAGGAGTTTCGGTTTCTTTGTAAGATTTCTTGAATGTAAATGGTTCACTAATTCTTATCTCTCAATTGCCAAACACTTGTAGAAAGTTGCCGGTTCTCTCTTGCAATAGATAACCGGCTAAGGACTGAGAAATGTATCTAAATATGATCAATTAGACGTGAACCTACGTTGTCCTTACACAGAAGCGCACCTATTACTATGCCTTCCTCGGATATCAACATAGAAGCCCACAACTTATTAATCTATCAAGATACAAGAAACTAATCACAAGATCCATCCTACTCTCTTGAATATTCCTATTTCCTCTTCAAGATTATCTCTCAAACGTCCTTACACGGGCTTGCACCTGTCACGTGGATCCCTCGGATGATCGAGTGAGAGTTTATCTTTACAAAGTCCACAAGAAATCCAAACAATCAATCAAGAATGAGAATTAAGCACAAATCACCATTAATCATTCAAGATCTAATTGATACAAGCAAGACAATGTCATTGAAACAAGAAATTGGCAAATCCATAAGAGATTTCATCAATCCATCATACAAATACTCCCTTAATCCTAGAATACAAGATCTACTCCATGAATCGAGGAAGAATACCCGAAGAAATAAAGATTACAAGCATTTCTTAAATCCCCAATCCAAGAAACCAAGAAAAGGGGAAGGAGAAAACTTATCTACGAAGAAGCCTCGTCTTCGGATCCAATCCTCGCTCCGGAGTCAAAATCGTCAAGAACTCCCCTCGAATCGCCCAGAAATCCTCCCAAGAATGGGAGGAAACCACCAAATCTTGCCTTCTCCCAAAGGGGGAGAGATCCCCTTTCAATTCATGAAGGAGGGTTTAAATAGAGGAGGAAATCGGGCGCCACACGGCCCCGTGACATGGCCGTGTGAGATTCACACGGCCATGTTGTCTTCCTTCTCTGCCGAAACTGCACGGTCGTGTGGTGCACACGGCCAAGACCCTCCTGCTATCTGGAAATGTTACACGGTCGTGTGGTGCACACGGCCACCACCTGCTTGGCCTCTGGAAACCTCACACGGCCGTGTAGATCTACACGGCCATGTAAGGCATCTGCTCTAATTTCTTTAAATCAAGACACGGCCGTGTGAGATTCACACGGCCATGTCCTCTTCCCTTCCTGTTAAAACTACACGGCCGTGTGTGGTACACGGCCTGATGCTCTCTCCCTTCAATTCCTTCCAAGCTTGCCCGAGGACGCATAATCTTCACCAATTTCGACTCTTGTGTACAGAAAATGCACAAAAAGCAGATCTCCGAACCAAAAGAGTAAATATGCTAAAAGGAAAGCTGGAAGTATAAAAGTGCATAGATCAAGCATGCTCAAAGTATGTAAATGTGCGTAAAAACATGCATAAAAGAGTATATAATCTACGCACATCACACCCCCAGACATAAACCTTTGCTTGTCCTCAAGCAAAATGCTGCAGTCTAAATTCATATGTTCTACAACACTTTCATAAAACCTAGTGCACTTTCCTAACTCTATCAAAAAGTTTCATTAACAAGCGTGATCATGGAAACAAGTAAAGTATGGTTCAAGCATAAGAATCTTGTGCACAGTGTAAAAGTAACTCAACACCCTTAGGGTGCGTTTGGTTCAAGTCATCATGTATAACCTTGGTTATGTGATTACCAGGTAATCACATAACCAAGGTTATAGGGAATAAAACATAACCAAATGTTGTTTGGTTCAACTTAGGTAATGCAACAAAAACTTATTTGTTTGAAGATTTTAATGAATACCCTACTTTAATATTTTACCGTATTACCCTCAGTTACAAAACTAACTATACATAATAATATTATTATTATTATTATTTATTTATTTATTTTTTAATGTTTTTTTACTTTTATTTTTCTTGTATATTTTTTTACTTTTTTATGTGTTTTTTTATTTTTTAATGTTTTTATATTATTTATATTTATATTTTTTATTTTTTTACATTTTTTTAATTTTAATTTTTATTTATTTATTTTATTTTTAAAATTTTTAAATTTTTATAAATATTTTTTTTTTAAAATTTTTTAAAATTTTTTAAAAAATTTTAAATTTTAATTTTTTTAAAATTTTTATAATTTTTTTAAAAATTTTTTATAATTTTTTAACATTTTAAATTTTTTTAACATTTTTAAAAATTTTAAATTCTTTAAAACATTTTTTTATTTTTTTACATTTTTTTTCCTTTTTTTTCATGTTTTTTCTTATCGGAGGGTATTTTTGGTAAAAAAAATTCGTTAACCCCGGAATCAAGAAAAACCTTAGTTTTATGAGGTTTTCCGATTCCGGGCTACATGACCCTTTTGCTGACGTGTCGGGCATGGAACATTACTTGGGAATCATCGAATACCTAAACCAAACAAGGTTTTTGTTGATAACCTTGGATGGATAACCAAGGTTATCAAGAATAACACCGAACCAAACGCACCCTTAAAGTTTCAATCCATGTCCTAGTCAAGTCGTCATCAAATTTGAATTCCTAGTGTTTCCAGTGAAAGACAAGTAACCAGTGATAGACACTTACTCACCATTCACTTGGTTCATATTTCTCAACTAACCCAAGGTCTCAAAGGTGTGCTCAATCTCAAGGGAAGCTAAGCAGTCATTTCCCCAGTAACCTAACTCGGTCTCAAAGGGGTGACTTGCTAGATTCCACTCATGACAACTGTTTTTTTATATCCCTTATTTTTTTTTTTATAAGTGTTTGTATTGTGCAAAACTTATTCACAAATGTACTTTTAGCACACATGTTGGGATATTTTGATTTTTCCAAATGAGCTTTAATGATTTGAGCCTCATCCAGTAACCAAAATGAAAGTTGAGAAATCACCATGGAAACCAAGTACTAAGCAAACAAGATGAATCATGACTATTTCAATGACATCAACTATTCAAGTCTCAAGCACAAGTGTAGTGAAGATAAAATCCTTAAGGTTGAACCAAAACTAAAACTCATCACCCTAAGATTTTTAGCTTATTAATGCTTCCCAAGATAGAAAAAAGAACTACACAAAGTTTACTACTAGCATCATTCGAACATCATGAATCAAGACAATAATCGTGCTAACATTTCACTTGAATCCAAGAAAGCATATAAGTGAAGATTTGATGTTCTCAAAATTGCCATGATTATTTCAAAAACAAGCAAAATAAAGCAACAAGCAATGAAAATAAGAACCAACATGAAAAACTAACAAAAACTAAAAACTGAAAACTAAACTAAACAGTACATGACACCCCCCCAGACTTAAACTTTTCATCGTCCCGATGAAATCAATATGGTGGAGGAGGTGGAGGTGGACAAGGGAAAGGAGGTCTACGACGTGGTTGGCCAATAGGAAAACTAGGAAAACTTGAAATATCACCCAAGGATCTATGATACTCATATAAAGCATCTACTTGTTGGCTAGTAAGCATCATGCTCTGCATAAAATCTCTCATCCTAGCTTGATCAGTATCATAATCCTGTACAAACTCAGTCACTTGACCTTGAAAATTCCTCGTAAACTGAAAATGATTTTGTACCTCCCTAAACTTATCATCATATAAAGAGAAGCGCCCCTCCAACATTTTTCGTTGGGCATCTTGCTTCATTAGTCTAAGTGAGATTTTTCCAAAATAATCATCTTCATTAGTAAAATGGACATCCAATGAACTTAAAAATTCCAAAACAAGACGAGGATATGTAGGCAAATGTGTGTACATAATATCACTCCAATCCAAAAATCCAATCATCAAATCTACATCTTCCCTAATTCCAAGCATATCAAGAACAGTTGGGTCCATATATCTAGTACACACTATCTTTCTATTGACAAGAATTGCAAATCTAGTTACTTGATCATCATTTCTAAACACAATATTGAATTCATTGTCATTACCTTCGTTGTGTGAAGTCCTTTTGCCTTTGCCCTTCACTGGTTGTTTTCCTTTGTCCCTTGATAGCTCCTTCTCTTTGTCTCCACTGGATCCACCACCTCCTTTGTGAAGTTTCTTCAAAATGTTGGACATCTTGATGAGTTTAGATAGGGGAAGAATTATCTAGGGTTGGAAAAATGGAACTCAAAGAACAAAACTTCAAAGAGCAAAGATCTTAGGTTAGGAGAACAAAAAGTCCAAGTCTTAGAGAGGAGGAGAATCTGGATCTAAGAGATCTTGAGAGATTAGAGAGGAGTTTTTAAGAGATTGGGAGAGAAAGAGATGTTTTGGAGAGTTGGGGGTGTGCGAAACACGGCCAAGATCTGGCCGTGTAAGGTAGAAAGAAGACTTTAATAACTCTCCTACACGGGCCGTGCAGATCCACACGGCCTCCCCCTCTTCCTTCTCTGGATTCTTCGCACGGCCGTGTTTGGGACACGGCCTAGACCTTTTTCTCCTCGGGATTCTTTGCACGGCCGTGTTTAGGACACGGCCTAGACCTTTTTCTCCTCGGGATTCTTTACACGACCGTGTTTGAGACACGACCTAGACCTTTTTCTCCTCGGGATTCTTTATACGGCTGTGTTTGAGACACGGTCTAGACCTTTTTCTCCTCGGGAGATCCTACACGGCCGTGTCTGGATGACACGGCCCAAGCACTTCCCTTCTCTACAACCATTGCCTGGCCGTGTATAGCACACGGCCGGGCTCTGTTTTGCACCAAACCTGAAAACAAAATCAAAAGAATGCATCAAACTAAAAGAAATTAAAATACAAATCAAAACTAACTAAAAGAACCCTTGGGTTGCCTCCCAAGAAGCGCTTGTTTAAGGTCTTTAGCTCGACCAAACTTGATCATTCACTTCTTTTCCTTGCCCTTGGAGGACAGATATACTTTTCGTTTTTATTGGGAGATCTTCTCCCAACATCTTCCACCACATTGTCTCCTTCGTTTGGTGGCCTTCCATGAGGATGGAAATTCCATTCCTCAAGTTTATAAATGCTTGTCCTGCTACAAGCATTTAAAAGAGACGAGACATGGTTAGAGATATTAGATAAATCATATTCCAACCTTTCCTTACCAATTACCAAAGAAAGCTTATGATTTTTGACATCAATTATAGCTCCAGCTGTAGCAAGGAAAGGTCTTCCTAATATGATAGGAATCCTGGGGTCCTCTTCCATGTCCAACGCGACAAAATCTGTGGGAATAACATTCCCATCCACTTCTACTGGCACATCTTCTATAATACCCAAAGGGTACCTGCAGGAATGATCGGCAAGTTGAAGTGCCATAGTAGTAAGTTTAATGTTTTTGAGACCTAATTTATTACAAATTGAATAGGGAATGAGGCTAACATTTGCCCCCAAATCACAAAAAGCTTTTTCAAAAAATTCTTTTCCTATGTTGCAAGGAATATAAAAGCTCCCTGGGTCCTTTAGTTTTGGGGAAGTGTTCTTCTCCAAAATAGCACTACATTCCTCACTAAGCGCAATGGTCTCAACCTCTCCTCTTCTTCTCTTGTTTGACATGAGATCCTTCAAGAATTTGGCAAATCTAGGCATTTGAAGAATAGCATCAATAAGAGGTACCTCTACACAAATTTCCTTAACTTTTTCTAAAAACTTGCAAAATTCTTCATCTTTCTTGAGCATTGTAAGTCTCTGAGGAAAAGCGACAGCTTTACTCTGATGGTTCAGTGGGAGAGTCTCTTCAACCTCAATGGTACTCTCCTCATTAGCTTGAATCTGATTTGGTATAAGAGGAGAGAGCTCTTCTTCTTTTTGTATCCCTTCAACCTCAATGGTACGCTCCGCAAGTGAACGGAAATGTCGCAATTAGTATAAAAGATTATCGTATCCACAGGGACTGGAATAAGCACTAGAAATGTCTCAATGCGAATTAGCTAAACAACTATCCAATTGTTTAAAATGCAAAGTGAAGGTAAACAAATCTAATATTAAAGATCAACAAACAAGAGTTTAGTGTTTTGGGTTATGATAAAGGGAGATTCTAGGAGATTCGGTTTCTTTGTAAGATTTCTTGAATGTAAATGGTTCACCAATTCTTATTCCTCAATTGCCAAACACTTATAGAAAGTTGTCGGTTCTCTCTTGCAATAGATAACCGGCTAAGGACTGAGAAATGTATCTAAATATGATCAATTAGACGTGAACCTACGTTGTCCTTACACAGAAGCGCACCTATTACTATGCCTTCCTCGGATATCAACATAGAAGCCCACAACTTATTAATCTATCAAGATACAAGAAACTAATCACAAGATCCATCCTACTCTCTTGAATATTCCTATTTCCTCTTCAAGATTATCTCTCAGACGTCCTTACACGGGCTTGCACCTGTCACGTGGATCCCTCGGATGATCGAGTGAGAGTTTATCTTTACAAAGTCCACAAGAAATCCAAACAATCCATCAAGAATGAGAATTAAGCACAAATCACCATTAATCATTCAAGATCTAATTGATACAAGCAAGACAATGTCATTGAAACAAGAAATTGGCAAATCTATAAGAGATTTCATCAATCCATCATACAAATACTCCCTTAATCCTAGAATACAAGATCTACTCCATGAATCGAGGAAGAATACCCAAAGAAATAAAGATTACAAGCATTTCTTAAATCCCCAATCCAAGAAACCAAGAAAAGGGGGAAAGAGAAAACTTATCTACGAAGAAGCCTCGTCTTCGGATCCAATCCTTGCTCCGGAGTCGAAATCGTCAAGAACTCTCCTCGAATCGCCCAGAAATCCTCCCAAGAATGGGAGGATACCACCAAATCTTGCCTTCTCCCAAAGGGGGAGAGATCCCCTTTCAATTCATGAAGGAGGGTTTAAATAGAGGAGGAAATCGGGCGCCACACGGCCCCATGACACGGCCGTGTGAGATTAACACGGCCATGTCCAGTTCCTTCTTTGCCAAAGCTACACGGCCGTGTGACTCACACAGCCAGGACCCTTCTGTTCTCTGGAAATGCTACACGGCCGTGTGGTGCACACGGCCACCACCTGCTTGGCCTCTGGAAACCTCACACGGCCGTGTAGATCTACATGGCCATGTAAGGCATCTGCTCTAATTTCTTCAAATCAAGACACGGCCGTGTGAGATTCACACGGCCATGTCCTCTTCCCTTCCTGTTAAAACTACACGGTCGTGTGTGGTACACGGCCTGATGCTCTTGTAGGACCGTTGGGCCGGCTAGAGGGGTTGGTAAAAAACCTATCAATTAAAAACAAACAACCCTTCCTCGAACGATGAAGCTAACACTTGTAAAATGAATTAAGCAGATAAATAAAAGCATAAAAGAAGAAAACGAGGCACCAGATGTTTACTTGGTTACAACCGATGTGGTTATTAATCCAAGGAAGATTAAGCTCAAAAACTCCTTCAGGCGGAGAAGCCTCTTACAGCGTTTAGGCACAGAAAACAGAAGCTTAACTACAACTAAAGCATACAAGTGTTTGGAAATAGAATGATCGTGATTGTTGAAAAGCTTCTGGACCAAGGCTATATTTATAGCCTTGGTCGGGGCGCCTGGATGGGTTCCGGGCGCCCTGGGGGGGATAAAATTTATCCCCCAACGGTTGGATCGAGTCAAAGCTCGATCCTGTGAAAAGTCCTTCCGGGCGCCGGAGCCAAAAGTCAACCCAGTTGACTTTTGGTCCGTGCTCTCTTCTCTGGTTCAGCTCGCCTCTAGTCCGGGTCTTTCTGCTCCGGCTCCGCTTGCTTGGGTGATCTCTGACATCCGGAATAGGGCTCACCCGAACCCATCTTCCGGTCTTCTCGAGCGTGCTTCCCTCCGGCTTCTCGTCCCTCGGAATTACCGCGTGTCCCTTCTCGTCCACCAGCGTACTCATCCGCAGACTTCGTCCCTCGGTCGCACCCCGTGCCGACCTTCGCGCTAGCTGCGTCTCTTGCTCCCCGAGCAATCTTCCGCTCCGGCTTTCGTACCTCGGAACCACCGCGCGCACTTCCTTCTCGTCCGCCGGTGTACTCTTCCGCAGCACCTCGTCCCTCGGACGCACCACGTGCCGTCCTTCTCGCTAGCTGCGTCTTCCGCTCGAGTACCTGTGCTCCTAAGCTCTTGCACACTTAGACACAAGGTTAGAAACAACGCAGGACCTAACTTAACTTGTTGATCATACCAAAACAACCTTGGGGTTCCAACAATCTCCCCATTTTTGGTGTGATCAACCCAAGTTAAGCTAGGGTCAAAAATAGATATGAAATTAAACAGTTTATTGCAATAACATGCAACATGATAGAAAATTTTCTACCTCCCCTAGACTTATACTTTCCCTTCTCTTTCCCTTCTCCCCCTTTGATCACAATAAAAATGGGGTACAAACGAAATCTAAGGGTTGACATTAAAAATTTTTTGAAACTATATTTTAATAATTTTCAGGGAAATATTTCTAAGTCAAGACAAATTTCTAAGTCATTCGACATCAAGATAAAGAAGTTTCTAAACAGAAAGCTTTATGCAAGAAAATTTCAGAGAATTAATAACATAAAGAGAAATTTTCTATGCATTTATTTATTTATATATTTTATGCTTTAATCAGAAGGTTTAAATTTCCATTTTAATTTATCAGAAATTCTTAAGTCACACTTTTTTAGATTTAAAGCAAAAAATATTAAACATGCAACAATTTGTATCATGTTAATTTCTATTATTTTTTGAATTTCAAGTTCACAAAAATATTTCGATAGCATAGATTCTAACTTGATAAAATTTTTCGACGCTAAAAAAAATTCTTTCGACAATGTGCAAAATTCGTTTGAAAGAATATTTTGTAATTTGCAAGATTTTTTTAATAAAAATTCTAATTTGCAGGAATTTATTAATAATAGATTTCTTAATCCGAAACACTTTTTCGATGACTCATTTTCTGAATTGCAAAACTCTTTCGAGAAAGTAATTTGTAATTCGAAAAAATATTCGAAGAAAGTTTTTGACATCATTTCTAATTTGCATAATTCTTTCAAAAAAATATTTTACAATTTACAAAAGTTTTTTAGCAAAGTTTCCAACTTGCAAAATTCTTTTGTTAAGATATTTTGAAATTCGAAGAACTCTTTCGATAATATTTCAAATTTGCAAGATAAGTTTGACAATTGATTTTCTAATATAAAAAACTCTTTCGATGATTCGGAAAAATTTTCAGGCAATTCTTCGATTGAATCATTTAATTGATCAGAGGTTCGAGTCCATACCTGACTTACCTTGTCAGTAATTGATTCTCCCCCTATCGAGTTGCTTTCTTCCGAAGATTCTCCCCCTTCATCGATCTCGGGATGTACTTCGGCTATTGTAGTACTTACCTCGATTTCGGACTCTTCTGTCGGTGGCTCGGTGTCTATTGAGGTGTCAGCTTCTGAAGGTTCTTCGTAGAGCTGCAAGAACTTTTCCCAAAGTTCTTTTGCGCTTTCATAATCTGCGACCTTTTTGAAATCTTCCTTTGGTATTACATTCAGAAGATAATATTTTGCTCGCCCATTTGCCATAGACTCCTCACGTTGCTTTTCGTTCTAGAGGCGTAGATCGAGTCCTTCTCCGTTCGTGTTCTTTGGTTCTTCATAACCAAATTTCATTATTAAAGAAATATCAGAATCTGAGTTAAGGTATACCTCCATTTTTTGTTTCCAGATGGAAAACTCCCCCTCGAATGCAGGTGGGTAGTCGCTAGCTCCGGCCATCGTTTTGTTGCTTCAGACGGCGGTTAGTCCTTCTGAGGCGTATTCGGCTCTGATACCACTTGTAGGACCGTTGGGCCGGCTAGAGGGGTTGGTAAATAACCTGTCAATTAAAAACAAACAACCCTTCCTCGAACGATGAAGCTAACACTTGTAAAATGAATTAAGCAGATAAATAAAAGCATAAAAGAAGAAAATGAGGCACCAGATGTTTACTTGGTTACAACCGATGTGGTTGTTAATCTAAGGAAGATTAAGCTCAAAAACTCCTTCAGGCGGAGAAGCCTCTTACAGCGTTTAGGCACAGAAAACAGAAGCTTAACTACAACTAAAGCATACAAGTGTTTGGAAATAGAATGATCGTGATTGTTGAAAAGCTTCTGGACCAAGGCTATATTTATAGCCTTGGTCGGGGCGCCTGGATGGGTTCCGGGCGCCCTGGGGGGGATAAAATTTATCCCCCAACGGTTGGATCGAGTCAAAGCTCGATCCTGTGAAAAAGTCCCTTCCGGGCGCCCCGGATGGTTCCGGGCGCCCCGGAGCCAAAAGTCAACCCAGTTGACTTTTGGTCCGTGCTCTCTTCTCTGGTTCAGCTCGCCTCTGGTCCGGGTCTTTCTGCTCCGGCTCCGCTTGCTTGGGTGATCTCTGACATCCGGAATAGGGCTCACCCGAACCCATCTTCCGGTCTTCTCGAGCGTGCTTCCCTCCGGCTTCTCGTCCCTCGGAATTACCGCGTGTCCCTTCTCGTCCACCAGCGTACTCATCCGCAGACTTCGTCCCTCAGTCGCACCCCGTGCCGACCTTCGCGCTAGCTGCGTCTCTTGCTCCCCGAGCAATCTTCCGCTCCGGCTTTCGTACCTCGGAACCACCGCGCGCACTTCCTTCTCGTCTGCCGGTGTACTCTTCCACAGCACCTCGTCCCTCGGACGCACCACGTGCCGTCCTTCTCGCTAGCTGTGTCTTCCGCTCGAGTACCTGTGCTCCTAAGCTCCTGCACACTTAGACACAAGGTTAGAAACAACGCAGGACCTAACTTAACTTGTTGATCACACCAAAATAACCTTGGGGTTCCAACAGCTCTCTCCCTTCAATTCCTTCCAAGCTTGCCCGAGGACGCATAATCTTCACCAATTTCGACTCCTGTGTACAGAAAATGCACAAAAAGCAGATCTCCGAACCAAAAGAGTAAATATGCTAAAAGGAAAGCTGGAAGTATAAAAGTGCATAGATCAAGCATGCTCAAAGTATGTAAATGTGCGTAAAAACATGCATAAAAGAGTATATAATCTACGCACATCAGTATGTTTCGGCCACCCCTAGTGGGTTGAGAATTTAGACTAAGTTATGACTTAATATGTACTTCCCTTGCCATGATATGAATTAGGAAAAGTTAACTTGTGATCCATGCATGATTATGTTTCTTTTCCTTCCATGATATATTATGTTGCTCGTTTACATATGCTTATGAACCATGCATGAAAATGATACCTAAAATGGCTATGCGCCCAAGTATGGTGGCTATGTGCCCAAAGACAAGTATGCATGGCTATGTGCCCATTTATGCATACCTTATGAATGACATGAATGACATGAATATGATATGCTATGAATGACATGAATGTAATATGCTATGAATGTTATGAACATGATATGCTATGAATGACATGAACATGATATGCCATGAATGACATGAACATGATATGCTATGAATGACATGAATAAGATATGCTATGAATGACATAAATATGTTATGAAAAGATAGAAATATGATATGATATGTATTTTACTTTGAATGGCTTGTACCAAAAGGGTGGGCTCCTTATGCGCCCCTAGGTCGAATTACGAGCCTAGTAAAGGGTGGGCTCCTCACGTGCCCCTAGGCCGAGCTACGGGCCTAGTTTCCTAGTAGGTTCAAGACTAGCTACCTTGGATCTACTTAGGATGCGCGCATTATGTATGTATGTGGTACTAAGCCGGGCCCCTTTCATGTTGAGATTATTTTCAAGTACTATATGATAATGTTTTAAGACATCTCACACATAACATAAATCATGTTTTGAAAGGCATATTGCACATGACATTTCCCATGTTTTAAAGGACATCTTGCATCCATGCTCACGATATGATGAAAAATAATGCTTACAGATATGCTATGATATGATGCCTTGATGTTAAGAAAAGAAATGTCATGATGATTTCACTTATGCTCTGATGTATCTCCATGTTATGATATGATTACCATGATATGATGACTTCCTATGCTATGATATGATTTATACCATGATATGATGATTTCTTATGTTGAGATATGATTACCATGATATGATGATTTCTTATGTTGAGATATGATTACCATGATATGATGATTTTCTTATGTTATGATATGAATTATGCCATGATATGATGTTACTTGTACCATGATAAGATGTATGCCATAATATGTTGTTTACCTTACGTTATGTTATTATTAAGATTCGTGCCATGATATGATATGTTTTAATTACCTGATGATATGAGCGCCATTTATTCTGTAATGTACGATATAATAATGTTACATGATACGTTGGTTTTTGTGAGTAGGAAAGGATCTAACTAAGCCTTGAGTGCTTACAGATACTTTTCCTTGTACCACAGCTAAAGGTAAAGAAGGGATAAACTAGAGGAGCAGCAGGAAGGGGCAAGAGATGTGTGATGGTGACTTGGCTAAAGAAATAAAATGACCTGCTTAAGTGAACTTAAGAATAAAATGTTATGTTATGTTGATGTCTTTCATGATTTCGTATGCATATGATAGAAATGAATACTATGACTATTTAAGTTGAACCATGTTATTTCATACTCATATGTTAATATGTTACTCTATGCTTACAAACATAGATATGCTTCCGCTGTATGTATGTATGAATGTCTAAGTTTACTAAGTATAAGGGTAAGAAAGTAACCCCACCCTCACTAGGCAGGAGTGGTAGTAAAGGGGCGGGCGTTACAAACAGCCGCCACCTTAGTAGCATTGCCCATGTAGACGATAATTTCTCCTTCAGATAGTCGTCAGGTTTCCTGGAACCCCTGCAAGGAATTGCAGACATGATCAGTGGCTCCCGTATCTACACACCAGGTGCTGGTAGATAACACCGCTAAACATGTTTCAACAACTAGAGCATGAGATATACCTTTGTTGTTCTGATTCCTACGAGGGCAGTCCGCCTTCCAATGCCCTGACTGCTTGCAGATGAAGCACTTGCCCTTCGGCTTCTTCATTCCATGTACTCTGAGATTTATTCACTTTCTTTGCTGAACCAACTTGTTTCTTCTTCTTCTTTCCTTTCGGTTTAGAAGTAGAACCATTTTCAACATAGTGAATATGAGAATTGTGACGAAACAAACCTTCTGCTGCCTGAAGTTCTGTCAGTAGTTCCGCCAATGAATATACCCTTTTGTTCATATTGTAATTCAGGCGGAATTGCTCAAAACTTCTAGGTAGTGTTTGGAGGATCATATCGATCTGGGTTTCCCCATCAATTTCTCCTCCAAGGATCTGTATTTCGTTCAGATAAGCCATCATCTTTAGGATATGATCCCTCACAGGAGTACCCTCTTGCATGGTGGCTGTCATTATCTTTCTCATGGCTTCTTGCCTAGAAGCCCGATCCTGATGACCAAAGAGTTCCTTGAGATTGTTCATAATATCATAGGCTGTTGGTAAATCTTGATGCTGATGTTGCAATACATTTGACATTGAAGCCAAAATGTAACACCGTGCCATCTCATCTGCTTTTACCCATTTCCTATGATATTTAATCTCCTCTTGGGTAGATTCACCAGTGAGTGCATCAGGACAAGGCTCAGTCAGTACAAACTTATAGCTTTCAGCAGTAAGAACAATGTCTAGGTTTCTTTTCCAATCTATGTAGTTAGGACCAGTAATTCTATTCTGTTGTAGTATGATGGACAATGGGTTGAAAGTCATCCTAAGAATCACAAATAACTTTTGGTCAGAACTCTAAATTTAGAATAATATTGATTCCTCAAACAATACTATTTTAAATTAACCAACACCTCAAAACACCGCGAATATTGTATGCCACTATAGTGTGGACGTATACAAATTTAACATTTGTAAAAGGAGGGTTTAACCCATTAATTTTACTATCTTGTCAACCTAACTTTTTGACAAATAAAATTAATAGTTGGTATCCTTTGGTCACACGAATAATAGCAGTGACTCCGATGGGGAGGATACTATTAGACGTGCCTAAGTGTATACCACTACTTGACACTAAGTCAATTAATAAGATTGTGCCCCTTCCGATGGGGAAGATCACACGCTCTTAATTAACTTCCTATAGTCATCCAAAATGGAAGTTTGTTCTAGTGATCCACAAACAAGCTCATCCGATATGGAGGAAGGCACTCAGAGCCAACACGCAAGCTTGTTTGCATCACTTACAAACCAGTAATGGAGACCATGGAATTTATTTAAAATCTCTCTCCCACTTAGTTATTTATAAATGAGAAATTTTAACTATGCTAGCCTACTAGACATGTATACTAATATGCACACACAGCACAATATAAAAGCAATAAATAGAAAATCTAATTTTCAACTATTATGGCTTTTATTTATGGTTGTCCTCCGTGTGTTGTCATCCCAAGCTGCTGCCAAATTTGGCCACCGCCACCGGGTCTAGCTGTCGCATCCATCTTGCTCCTTGTTCTGCTACGCCTCTGGTCCTCAGAAGATTCCACGCTTTGCAAGATTCAATCCGCGACATAAATAGAATTTTACAATTTTGATCCTATATTCCTCGAAGGAATGTACATGTAAACTAGATCGAACATAAAATAAAAATTTACATCCATCGATCCTATATTCCATAAAAGGAATGTACATGTAACTAGATCAAAAATAAAATCCTATTAAAAACTAAATACAGCTCCTGCTGTATTTTATAATACAATCATGCACACACATATAAATTGCCCTTGACATGTCCAAGGGTCCAATCACACACATAAAAAACTATAAGCCATAATAGTTGGATCCTGCATCCACAAAGTTAGCACATCCTACTATTAACCTGCCTAAATTATGTATGACATGTGCATAATTAAACTAATACCAAATACACAGAGGCAAAACCCTAGCTCTGATACCAATTGTTGGTTGCTACTCGGAAAACCTAGAGGTTCCACTGTACAAAAATTTTGTACAAAGGTCTGAACCTTTTCCTAGCTACCATGTGTTCTTTTAAATTAAATTTTGGATCGCCTGCGGAACTTTACACGTTTGATCCAAAACTTAATCTATTTGTTCTTTTAGGTTTTAACTTGGATCTCCTGCGGAACTTAACACGTTCGACCCAAGTCACCTTAAGTTATTAATTCCATTAAATATTAATTTTCATAATTGGTTCCTAGTACTGACGTGGCGAGGCACATGGCCTTCTTGGATATGGGAGCAACCACCACCGACTAGACAAAACCTTTTATGGAAAGCTAATATTTAATTTCAAAAAATAACTTTAGGTTAACCGAAAGGAACAATCAAATCTAGATCGAATAGAATGTAAAATCCTAAAACTAATACAACTCCTGCTATATTTAATAATTACAATCATGCACACATATAAAATGCCCTCGACATGCCCGAGGGTCTAAATCACACACAAACACAATAGGACCATAATAGTTGGAATTAAGATACCTGCAACCACAGAGTTAATATATTTGCACATCCTACTATTATCCTGCCTAAATTTATGTATGAAAAGTGTATAATTTAACTGAAAACCAAACACACAGAGGCAGAAAACTAGCTCTGATACCAATTGTTGGTGCTACTCGAAATTTCGTTTTGTTTCCCCCGTACAAAAATTTGTACAAGCACAAAACTTTTCCTAGCAACCCATGTGCTTTTCAGAAGTTAAACTTGGATTGCAAACAAAACATAACATTATTAATCCAAGTTAAACTCATGTGTTCATCAGAAGTTAAACCCTATTACAGAAGTTGATTAAATATCTATTTCAAGGATTGGCTTCCAGGTCGTTGGCGAGGCACTCGACCTTCTTGGGTATGGGATCATCCACCACTTCCTAGACAAAGCCTTTCAAAGAAATTGAATATTTAAACTCCTTACAGTAACCTTAGGTTTAACTACAGAGACCACAATCGAAGCACAAGATCATTGGCCTCTTATGTTGGCATTTCAGGATCCATACTAAGAAAATAAACTAACTAATACGCAGCGGAATAATTAACTAGTTGTACCTTTCCTTTGTTTCAATAGACCTCTTGATTTTCTGCTGTATTCCTCTCGTCCTCTTGGACGTCGTGTGGGTGACGATTTTCCAAGACAACACCAATCGAACCACTTCTTTGCCTCCAAGACTTTTGGCCACCAAGAGATGCTTGAATAGGGAGCCTCCTTCTCTTCTTCTTCTCCACCAAGTAACCGACCACAAGAAGATGGAGCCTCTTGATGTCGTCGGCCCTTGGTAAAGGAAAAAAGGGGAGAATAGAAAGGGAAGAGGGCTGGCCAAAATAAGGATTACAAGAAGAGACTTAGGTTGTGTTATTCCATAAGGCACCATCTACCTCTCTTTTATAATCCTTTGTGAATGCAAAAAAGGAAAGATTTAAAATATAAACCTTCCTTTTAATTCCTATTATATGTGGTCGGGCCCTTATTTGGACAACAATTAAGGAAAAGTTTTAAATTAAAACCTCTCTTTTAAACCATTGTGGATGGCTACAAAAAAGGAAAGATTTTAAAATTAAAATATCTCTTTTAAATCCCTTTGTGGATGGTTATAAAAGGAAAGTTTTTTAAAAATTAAAATCTCTCTTTTAAATCCCTTGGAGGATGGCTATAAAAGGAAAGATTTTAAAAAATTAAAACTCTCTTTTAATTCCTTGTGGTCGGCCCCTTGCTTGGGCACCAAGCAAGGATGTGGCCGGCCCATTACTTGGGTAAGAAGTGGACTTGGTTGGATACAAGGTTTTTTTATAAAAAGGCTACAACAGGGACCTAGAGGAGGAATTGATTTTGACCTCCTGATGGACTTGGGCTTCCCGTGCTCAGCCCGAACACCTAACTCAAGTCCATCAATAATAACTCATTCCACTAAAGGGTTATTATTGAACTACCGCACCAATCTCATATTACAATATGGGCTTCTTCTTATTATAAGTGCGTTAATCTCCCTGTGTTTAAGATATCGTATGTCCATTAATTAAATGAGTTACTGACAACTCACTTAATTAACATCTAACTCCAAGAGTAGTACCACTCAACTTCATTGTCATGTCAGAATTAAGTCCACCTGCAGGGTTTACATGACAATCCTTATGAGCTCCTCAAGGGGACATCATCATCCTAATAAATAGGACACAGTTTCCTTCTATAATCAACAACACACTATATAAATAATATTATTTTCCAACTTATCGGGCCTATTGATTTAACGAATAAATCTCACCCTTTGATAAATTAAATAAATCTTTGATAAATTAAAGAAATAAATACTAAGTACATGTGCTTGTTATTATATCAGGATTAAGAGTATGCACATCCATAATAACAGAGATTCTGTTCTTTTATGCAATCAGTATAAAAGGAACAACCTCAAATGGTCCTGCTCAATACACACATAGTGTACTAGTGTAATTTTATAGTCAAGATAAACTAATACCAAATTACACTACAATCATTCCAAAGGTTTGTCCCAATCCATCTTGGTTGTGAGCTACTATTTATAATTTATAAGAACTAATAACATGATCTTCTGTGTGACACCACACACCATGTTATTTACAATATAAATTAAATGGGAAACTGCATTTAACTAAATGCAGACATTTGACCAATGTGATTCTAATTTCAAAATAAATATTTATACAAAAAACTAGACTTTTAGTATACATTCTAACAACAGCATCAGCAGGTATAATAATAACAGCGTATGCACGGATGGTCACTCCTGCCCACCTCTTGTATCATGACCCTTGTATGGTCGAGAGGACGGGACAATGACAGGCTATACACCACTCCAGCTACTACTACTCTCGAGTGGTCGAGAGGCCAGTTGCATAGTAGCTAGTTAGCTATGTCTACGACGGGGGTCCAATGATAGGCTATACACCACTCCAGCTACTACTACTCTCGAGTGGTCGAGAGGGTAATTGCATAGTAGCTAATTAGCTATGTCTACGACGAGGTCCCTACTGCTCACAACTCCAGCTATCACTACCCATGAGTGAGCGAGTGGGAGCACGTCAGGACAAGCGGCACGCTCCAGTTACCACTACCCATGAGTGGCCTAGCGTGCAGCTCTGGCCAACAACCCTCTCAACCACAAGGGAGACATGGTCGCCGGCATGCATGCAATGACATGATGTGTAAAATGCAATAGTCTTCATATATATATATATATATATAAATAAGTATGCTACATGAAGCCAGCATGCTCAGTAAGGTATGTAAACATACAACATCCAAAATAAGTAATCATGGTATCTAGTATCTAGTATCCAATATCTAGTATCTAGTAACTGGTATCTGCTAAATATCATGGATAACAACGAGAGACTGTATAGATACAGAAACGAGTTTCTCAAAAATTGAGTGAATAAGTATCAAGCATAGGACAAATACGAGTGGAGTCAAGATAAATACAGGAACTATCCGAAAATATAGCTCATGCACTAAGATCAATGTACTAAAGGGATAAAGCAAGAAGTACCCACCTTTATCTGACGATCATGCTAAATGATCCCATACCGAGACGCTAGTCTCGAATCAACGTTCTGCAAATCACATCATGCATAATATAACTAAGTCAAATATGAACTAGTTAGCTAAATCCATCATGAACCAAATAGCCACCGTAACATCAATCTAATTAAGAATCCATAAACTCTTATCATCCCATAACCCAATCTATAGCACAATTCAAATAAATTAATCCATGACTAAATCATTCATCCACTAGACTAATCAATTCCAAGCATAAATACTCGCACCAACTAACTAAATCCATAATCCAATAGATTAAACTACACATAAATCAATGCTAACCACTCACCGAAATTGATGGCTCAGCTAATGACCATAGCTGGTATAACTCTCCGCTAGAGAAGATGAAATCACTGTCCCTCCTAATCAAACATACGAATAATAATCCAAATCAATTGCTAACCAACCTCTAATCAACATATCACATCTGAATATCTAACGCAGATCAACCAAACTTAGATCAAGTAATTTGTTACCTATGGCTCCCTCTTCTTATCCAGGGTTGTTCATTAATCCAACAAATACTCACTAAAGATGGTGGCTGATAACCACGTTGACGACACGAACAGCGACAACAAGAAGAATTAGGCATTTCATCGAACATATGATCTGCACCACCGTTATGACCAAGTAAGCAATACATCGACACAAAAACAATGTTGACAAAAACATCCAAGTCACAACCAACCTTAGCAACGCATCCGTGATGGCAAGGTGAGTGATCGGAAAGGAGTGCAGCGATGGCGAACCAGTAGCAACGCCAATTGCGACTATGTGCTGGGACAATAGTTGTGGTCCAACTCCGGTGATAGGAACAACGGGACAGAGGCAGGGAATCTATGGATTCACCGCTCTGATTTGGGACCCCAAGCTGAGGGAGGGTAGCAGCTCAACCTTCTTTGCGTCGTTTGCCCCTCCTGGTGACAGCGGCAGCCAACATACAACTGGCGCTTGTGGTGATCGGGTGGATCGATGGCTAGATCGAGACCCCTGCCCATAGCCAATGACTCACCAAGGTGGGATGGCTCGGGCAAAGAGGGAGGAGATACCCCCTTCGGCGGTGCTGGATCTGTAACACCCATGGAATACTTAGCAGGATTTTAGATATATTTTTATCTTAATAAAAATAAATAGGCCTTATGTGTAAATTTGCAAAAAAATAATAAAACAAAATAGAACCAAAAAGAGATGACCAAGGCTTGAACCTTGGATCTCTTATTAGATATATGTAGATGTAAACCAATAGACCAAGAGAAGTTATTATTAAAGAGAGAAGTAACAATAGTTGCCTTCTCCCTCTCAAAAGAAAAGAGGATTCTTGCTTCCTCTTTTCATTAAGGAGAAATAAAAGAAAGGAGAAGGAAAAGTACATTTTCCCTTCCTTCTCTCATGAGGAATAAAAAGGAAATTAAGGATGAAAACTCATTTTCTCCTCTTCCTTCTCCTTCCTCCTCTTCACCGTGACCAAGACTTCCCCCACCTCTCCTTACCGAAATCCAAAGCAAAGGAGGACCCCTCTCTAGGAAGGCTCCACAAGCAGGATCCCTTTTCCTTAAGCGAATAAGGATGTAAGTATTCCCTCACCTGTGACACAAGTTGCTTACGGTGTTTTCGAAAGATTAGAACTCTTGGAAATAAAAATAAAAAAGAAGAGAAGAAACCATGCTCATGATTCTTAGTAGGAATTTAGTTAGGAAAGAAATTATGTGTGTGATGTTAAGCTTGATCTTCTTATTAAGATGTTTATTGACCTTCTTTTCCTTTTATAAGTTTCGGCCATGATGAGGATTTAGAGTTCATGAGGCCTAAAACTTAATCTAACATGCTCATGGATTTATTTATGATGTGTTATGAAATTTACTAGAGATTCATGTTCATATGTTGTTTAGAAGTTATGTTCTTGCCTTGAGAAAGTTTCGGCTATGATGAAGATTTAGAGTTCATGAGGCTTAAAACTTAATCTAACATGCTTAAAGATGGATTTATTTATGATGTGTTATGAAATTGGTTAAAGATTCATGTTCATATGTTGTTTAGAAGTTATGTTCTTGCTTGAGAAAGTTTCGGCCATGATGGAAATATTAGGGTTCATGAAACTCAAAACCTAGATTAGTATGCTCATAGACCTCTATATGATATGTTATGAAATTAGCTAGAGATTTATGTTTACATGTTGCTTATATGTTTACTTGTAAGCTTAAGAAGTTTCGGCCATGATAGAGTTTTAGAGTTTCATCAAGCTCTAAACCTAATTTAGCATGTTCATAGGCTTCCTCATGATATGTTATCAAATTAGCTAAGTACTTATGTTCAAAGGTCTACTTCTTGTTGTATGATGTTTCGGCCATGATAACTTTTTAGGGTTCATGAAGCTCAAAACCTAAGTTAGTATGCTCATAGACTTTCTTATGATATGCTATAAAATGTGCTAGAAATTCATGCTTATATGTTGCTTAGAAGTCCATTTCCTACTTGATGAGGTTTCGGCCATGATGAATTTTTAGGGTTTCATCTAGCTCCAAACCTAATCTAGCATGCTCATAGATTTCTTTATGATATGTTATCAAATTGACTAGGTATTTATGTTCATATGTTGCTTAGAAGTTCACTTCTTGTTGTATGATGTTTCGGCTATGAGGAGGTTTTAGGGTTCATGGAACTCAAAACCTAATTAAGTATGTTCATAAACTTCTTATGATATGTTATGAAATTTTGCTAAGTATTCATGTGTATGTTGCTTAGAAGTTATCTTTTGTTATGAACTCTATAACCTAGGACTCAAGGAAGTTTAAACTTAAACTTAGCAAGCCATGAATTTTCCTTATGATATGACATGAAAGTAGTTGTTGTTTTATGCTTATAAAGAACTTAGTTCATGCTCTTAAAGGTTCGGCCATAACCAAGTTAAAAGGCCTAGGAAGCTTAGAACTTATTACCTATGCTCATGATATTTTTATAGTTTATGATATGAAATTAATTTAAGGTTCACATGCTTATATGTTGTGGTAACCTAAAACTTAGCAAGGTGACTCTCGGCCACCATATATAGCTAGGGTTAGAGACCCAATCATGACCTTACTAGGTGTCTCACATACTAGAATATGGACTAAGAGATGCTAGTATATGTTTTTTTTCCATGTATGATTATGGTTGCCTACGATAATTCATGTACTTAATTAAGGATACTCATGGATTATGCATGATGATGACCCTTATGATATGTTTTATGTTTAAGTATGCATGTTTTATGATAAGATCAGTAACATGTTAATTATGTATGTTATGAATTATGCATGATATGATTCTTATGATGAATATGTACTCAAGCATGTATGATTTCAAAGAGGTTGTATGCTCATTTATGTAAGATTATGAACCAAGCATGATAATGGTTTTATATGATGTCTATGTGCCAAGAATGTATGCCTTATCATATGATAAGAAAATGGCAAAGAGTTGCTTCCCTTAAGTTGGGATTAAGAGCACTCTTCATGTTAAGACAAGAGCATGACATCTATGATGATATGATATGACAGTTATGATGATATGATATGCATGACATGTACTTTACTTTGTATGGCTGTACCAAGGGTGGGCTCCATAAGCGCCCCTAGACCGACGGACTATGAACGGGTCTAGTAAAAAGGGATGGGCTCCTTAGTACGCCCCTAGGCTGACGGATTATGAACGGGTCTAGATCCCTAGTAGGTTCGGGGCTAGCTACCTTGTCCTAGGGATTGCACGCATTTATATATGTATATGGTACAAGCCGGGCCCTTATGATAATGATACTATGTTCAAGTATTAAAAAGATATGTTTAAAGACATCTTACACCCGACATGACATATGTTTTAAAAGGACATTTTTTGCATAATGCACCCATGCATATATGATATGTTTCCTTATGTTTCATGTAATCTGATGATATGTTATGTTTCTCATGACTCTTCTTATATGTTTCCTTTATTTATGATATGTTAGAAACATGGTTCATAAGGATATGTTATGATCAGAAATTATGCTCACATTTCATATTGATAGATGATTATGTTTTCAATGATGATATGCTTATATGATTATGCTTGAGATACGGTTTTTGTGAGTAGGAAAGAATCTTACTGAGCTCGTGTGCTCATAGCTTACTTCCTTGTACCACAGATAAAGGCAAGGGATGGATGACCTAAGGGAGCTGCAGGAGAGGCAAGGAGGTGTGTGTGGTAGTGGTTCGGCTGAGACAAATAAGACCTGCTATAATATTTTGTTATGTTTGACATGAACCATTTGTATTTATATTATATTCCAGTATAACTTTATGATATTTCCGCTGCCTTATGTTATAAGAAAGAAAATTTTAAATATATATGTATCCTGGAATAGTTAAGTAAGTAAGTAGCCCCGTCCCTTTGAGTAGCAGGGAGGGCGGGCGTTACTGGTTGGTATCAGAGCCAAGTTAGCCTTTCCACTACACACACACCGAGTCTCTCTCTGCCGCTCCAAGTAAGTAAGAAAATTTTTATGCTTAGTATATTTCTTTTATGATGCTTATGCTCAGTTTATTCAGTATATTTCTTTGTTTATTCAGTATATATTTCTTTTATGATGCTTATGCTCAGTTTATTTAGTATATTTCTTTTATGATGCTTATGCTTAGTTTATTTATTTATTCCTTTTATGATGTCTATGCTCAGTTTATTTAATTATTTTATTTATGGTGCTTTAGTAGTATGCATGCTTACTTTATTCTTTAAGTCACAGTTTTAGTTAGGTTGCATGATGGTAGGTTAGGAATGATAATAACTTACGCTAGCTCTGTTGTCATTAATGAAGATAAGGATGGCTAGGAGACGTAATACCAGAGTAGAGGAAACAGCACCTCCACCTGATCTGATGCATGTAGTTACCGAACTCCAGCGTCAAGTTACGGAACAACAGCAAATGATCACTGCTCTGTTGAATCAACAGGGAAATCCTGTTACCCCGCCAGGACACCAGAACGTAGTACCAGTAATACCTACAGCTGTTCTAGTACCCCCGGCACCTGCACCACCGGTAGGTCCAGCTCCAGTGGTTCGTCAGGAGGCATATCTGATTCAGTAGCAGAGATTGAAGCCAGAAACTTTCTCCGGAAACTGTGAACCATGGGACGCACAGGCTTGGTTCAAGACGGTGGAGAGTATAGTGGAGTTACTGGATTGGCCTGAACACGAGAAAGTTAAATGTGCATCATTCTGCCTTACCGGAGATGCCAGAATGTGGTGGGACAGAGTGAAGGCAAAAAGACAAGTAAATCAGATGACGTGGACAGACTTCGATACGGAATTTTTCGAAGAATTTTTCCATATGCGAGTCACAAATAAACACTATGATGAATTCACCGAGTTCCGGCAAGGTGATCTATTAGTCAATGAAGCCGTTAAGAAATTCAACCGCCTAGCACGCCTGTGCCCAGAGTTGGTCAGTACAGAGAGAGAAAGGGTCAGACTCATGCTGAAGATGCTCAGACCTGAGATAGCCCTGAACGTGGCCGGCGGAGTTAATAGACCACAGACCATCGAAGAATTAATCAGCAGCGCTCTGATCACGGAATATTATCAGAAAGCAATGAATGAGGGCAAGAATCAGACTCAGTCAGGGGAACAGAAATCTCAAAGTAGCCGAACCAGCTGGAAAGGAAATCACAGTGGCAAGAGGAAGCAATGGAGTGATTCCAAGAGTGGTCCAGCAAGCAAGCAACTCATGTTCCCTCAATGTACTACTTACGGAAAGAAGCACCCGGGGACATGCCGTATAGGTACAAACAGGTGCTACAACTGTGGAATGGAAGGACAAATGGCTCGGAACTGCCCTACTCAGATCCAGACACCTATTCCTCCGCAAGTCCAGAACAAAGGTGCGCTTCCACAGCTACACATGATGCAAGCTGTAATAGAAGGCCCGCAGATAAGCCAAGGGAGATTGGAAGCTCCGCTAGTAGCGACGGATGCCAGAATTTTCTCCATCACCAAGGAGGATGCGGCCAATGCTTCCACGGTCGTCACAGGTCAGATAATTATCTTTAATCAGTATGCTACTGTGCTATTTGACACTGGGCAACACACTCGTTTATTTCTACACCTTTCACGGGAAAGATAGACATGCCACCCCAAACCTTAGATTGTAAATTTTTAACGACGTTACCTTCGGGAGATGTGATGCCATCCACCCATATACTGCGAGCCGCACCCGTCAGAATTGCAGACAGAGAACTCTACTGTAATCTGATAGTGCTAGACATGTAGGATTATGATATTATACTGGGCATGGATTTCCTGAGTAAATACGGAGATTCAATAGAGTGCGGAAAAAAGAGTAATTTTTCGGCCTGAGGCAGAACCGACCTTCGAATTTATTAGGGAAAACAAGAAAGAAGTTAAAAAGTTTTTATCAGCTTTAAAGGCACAGAAAATGTTAGACTGTGGATGCACTGGGTTTCTAGCTCATGTGGTTGATACAAATCAGGCAAGGGAACTGAAACCAGAAGATGTCAAAGTCGTATGCAACTACCCAAAAGTATTTCCTGATGAACTACCAGGGTTAGCACCTGACCGAGAAATCGGGTTCGAGATCGAATTAATTCCTGGTACAAGCCGATCTCTAAAGCACCTTACCGTATGGCGCCGGCTGAATTGGAGGAACTTCAAAAACAGCTACGGGAGTTACTCGATAAGGGACTTATCCGCCCTAGTCACTCACCATGGGGAGCTCCGGTACTGTTTGTTTAAAAGAAAGATGGGTCTATGCGGATGTGCATAGATTATCGAGCGCTAAATAAAGTTACAATCAAGAACAGATATCCCTTACCACGGATTGACGATCTGTTCGACCAGTTGAAGGGGGCCACTATTTTCTCTAAGATTGACTTGAGATCTGGCTATCATCAAGTAAAGGTGAAACAAGATGATATACCGAAAACGGCCTTCCGGACAAGATACGGACATTATGAGTTCATAGTAATGCCTTTCGGAGTGACAAATGCTCCTGCTCTATTCATGGACCTGATGAACCGGGTGTTCTCAATATATCTCGACAAATTTGTGATAGTATTTATCGATGATATTCTTATTTATTCGAGAACCCAGGAAGAGCATGCCGAACACCTGGAAATAGTATTACAAATTCTTCGGGAAAAGCAGCTGTATGCAAAGTTTTCCAAATGCGAATTTTGGCTCGACCAAGTGTCGTTTTTGGGTCATGTTATCTCTAGGGATGGAGTAATGGTAGACCCAATCAAGATCGAAGCTGTCAGTAGCTGGAATAGGCCAAGGAATGCCAACGAAATCAGGAGTTTCCTCGGACTAGCAGGTTATTATCGGAAGTTTGTAGAGGGTTTCTCCAGAATCGCAGCACCAATGACAGCCCTTACCCAACGAAATCAGGAGTTTCCTCGGACTAGCAGGTTATTATCGGAAGTTTGTAGAGGGTTTCTCCAGGATCGCAGCACCAATGACAACCCTTACTCGGAAAAATAAGAAGTATAAATGGGCAGATGACTGTGAGAAGAGTTTCACAGAACTGAAAAAGAGACTGACCAGTGCTCCAATTCTTATTCTTCCGGAAAGCAACGAAGGATTTGATATGTACAGCGACGCTTCTAAATTAGGACTCGGAGCTGTACTTATGCAAAATGGCAAAGTCATTGCCTATGCCTCCAGGCAACTCAAGGAACACGAGAAAAATTATCCCACACACGATTTGGAACTAGCAGCCATGGTCTTTGCTCTTAAGATATAGAGACATTATCTATATGGAGCACAGTGTAAGATCTATACAGATCACCAAAGTCTGAAATATTTCTTCAAACAGAAGGACTTGAACATGAGACAAAGAATATGGCGTGAGCTAGTCAAGGACTATGACTGCGAGATCCTTTATCATCCGGGAAAAGCGAACAAAGTGGCTGATGCACGCAGCCAGAAGTTGTAGGCCACCGAAGTACCCGGAACTATTCTAAGTTCGAGGACGAACTTTTATGAGGTATGGGGGACTGTAACACCCATGGAATACTTAGCAGGATTTTAGATATATTTTTATCTTAATAAAAATAAATAGGCCTTATGTGTAAATTTGCAAAAAAATAATAAAACAAAATAGAACCAAAAAGCGATGACCAAGGCTTGAACCTTGGATCTCTTATTAGATATATGTAGATGTAAACCAATAGACCAAGAGAAGTTATTATTAAAGAGAGAAGTAACAATATAGTTAAGAGTAAGAGAAGAGTTGTGTTTTTTCATTGAGAAGGAGAAGTTAGAGTTGCCTTCTCCCTCTCAAAAGAAAAGAGGATTCTTGCTTCCTCTTTTCATTAAGGACAAATAAAAGAAAAGAGAAGGAAAAGTACATTTTCCCTTCCTTCTCTCATGAGGAATAAAAAGGAAATTAAGGATGAAAACTCATTTTCTCATCTTCCTTCTCCCTCCTACTCTTCACCGTGACCAAGACTTCCCCCACCTCTCCTTGCCGAAATCCAAAGCAAAGGAGGACCCCTCTCTAGGAAGGCTCCACAAGCAGGATCCCTTTTCCTTAAGCGAATAAGGATGTAAGTATTCCCTCACCTGTGACACAAGTTGCTTACGGTGTTTTCGAAAGATTAGAACTCTTGGAAATAAAAATAACAAAGAAGAGAAGAAACCATGCTCATGAGTCTTAGTAGGAATTTAGTTAGGAAAGAAATTATGTGTGTGATGTTAAGCTTGATCTTCTTATTAAGATGTTTATTGACCTTCTTTTCCTTTTATAAGTTTCGGCCATGATGAGGATTTAGAGTTCATGAGGCCTAAAACTTAATCTAACATGCTCATGGATTTATTTATGATGTGTTATGAAATTTACTAGAGATTCATGTTCATATGTTGTTTAGAAGTTATGTTCTTGCCTTGAGAAAGTTTCGGCTATGATGAAGATTTAGAGTTCATGAGGCTTAAAACTTAATCTAACATGCTCATGGATTTATTTATGATGTGTTATGAAATTGGTTAGAGATTCATGTTCATATGTTGTTTAGAAGTTATGTTCTTGCTTGAGAAAGTTTCGGCCATGATGGAAATATTAGGGTTCATGAAACTCAAAACCTAAATTAGTATGCTCATAGACCTCTATATGATATGTTATGAAATTAGCTAGAGATTTATGTTTACATGTTGCTTATATTTTTACTTGTAAGCTTAAGAAGTTTCGGCCATGATAGAGTTTTAGGGTTTCATCAAGCTCTAAACCTAATTTAGCATGTTCATAGGCTTCCTCATGATATGTTATCAAATTGGCTAAGTACTTATGTTCAAAGGTTGCTTATAAGTCTACTTCTTGTTGTATGATGTTTCGGCCATGATAACTTTTTAGGGTTCATGAAGCTCAAAACCTAAGTTAGTATGCTCATAAACTTTCTTATGATATGCTATAAAATGTGCTAGAAATTCATGCTTATATGTTGCTTAGAAGTCCATTTCCTACTTGATGAGGTTTCGTCCATGATGAATTTTTAGGGTTTCATCTAGCTCCAAACCTAATCTAGCATGCTCATAGATTTCCTTATGATATGTTATCAAATTGGCTAGGTATTTATCTTCATATGTTGCTTAGAAGTTCACTTCTTATTGTATAATGTTTCGGCTATGAGGAGGTTTTAGGGTTCATGGAACTCAAAACCTAATTAAGTATGTTCATAAACTTCTTATGATATGTTATGAAATTTTGCTAAGTATTCATGTGTATGTTGCTTAGAAGTTATCTTTTGTTATGAACTCTATAACCTAGGACTCAAGGAAGTTTAAACTTAAACTTAGCAAGCCATGAATTTTCCTTATGATATGACATGAAAGTAGTTGCTGTTTTATGCTTATAAAGAACTTAGTTCATGCTCTTAAAGGTTCGACCACAACCAAGTTAAAAGGCCTAGGAAGCTTAGAACTTATTACCTATGCTCATGATATTCTTTATAGTTTATGATATGAAATTAATTTAAGGTTCACATGCTTATATGTTGTGGTAACCTAAAACTTAGCAAGGTGACTCTCGGCCACCATATATAGCTAGGGTTAGAGACCCAATCATGACCTTACTAGGTGTCTCACATACTAGAATATGGACTAAGAGATGCTAGTATATGTTTTTTTTCCATGTATGATTATGGTTGCCTACGATAATTCATGTACTTAACTAAGGATACTCATGGATTATGCATGATGATGACCCTTATGATATGTTTTATGTTTAAGTATGCATGTTTTATGATAAGATCAGTAACATGTTGATTATGTATGTTATGAATTATGCATGATATGATTCTTATGATGAATATGTACTCAAGCATGTATGATTTCAAAGAGGTTGTATGCTCATTTATGTAAGATTATGAACCAAGCATGATAATGGTTTTATATGATGTCTATGTGCCAAGAATGTATGCCTTATCATATGATAAGAAAATGGCAAAGAGTTGCTTCCCTTAAGTTGGGATTAAGAGCACTCTTCATGTTAAGACAAGAGCATGACATCTATGATGATATGATATGACAGTTATGATGATATGATATGCATGACATGTACTTTACTTTGTATGGCTTGTACCAAGGATGGACTCCATAAGCGCCCCTAGACCGACGGACTATGAACGGGTCTAGTAAAAAGGGATGGGCTCCTTAGTACGCCCCTAGGCCGACGGACTATAAACGGGTCTAGATCCCTAGTAGGTTCGGGGCTAGATACCCTGTCCTAGGGATTGCGCACATTTATGTATGTATATGGTACAAGTCGGGCCCTTATGATGATGATACTATGTTTAAGTATTAAAAAGATATGTTTAAAGACAACTTGCACCCGACATGGCATATGTTTTAAAAAGACATTTTTTGCATAATGCACCCATGCATATATGATATGTTTCCTTATGTTTCATGTAATCTGATGATATGTTATGTTTCTCATGACTCTTCTTATATGTTTCCTTTATTTATGATATGTTAGAAACATGGTTCATAAGGATATGTTATGATCAAAAATTATGCTCACATTTCATATTGATAGATGATTATGTTTTCAATGATGATATGCTTATATGATTATGCTTGAGATACGGTTTTTGTGAGTAGGAAAGAATCATACTGAGCTTGTGTGTTCATAGCTTACTTCCTTGTACCATAGATAAAGGCAAGGGATGGATGACCTAAGGGAGCTGCAGGAGAGGCAAGGAGGTGTGTGTGGCAGTGGCTCGGTTGAGACAAATAAGACCTGCTATAATATTTTGTTATGTTTGACATGAATCATTTGTATTTATATTTTATTCTAGTATAACTTTATGATATTTCCGCTGCCTTATGTTATAAGAAAGAAAATTTTAAATATGCATGTATCCTGGAATAGTTAAGTAAGTAAGTAGCCCCGTCCCTTTGAGTAGCAGGGAGGGCGGGCGTTACAGGATCAGCATTTCTTGCACTCATGTGGCCGGAGGTGGAAGAGGATCGACTACCGGTGATGGATCAGCTCTCCCCCGATCATCTGGTACCCTTCCAAACCTTGCTATCCCACCGCCGACTATGTGATGGCAATGGAAATCTAGAGCTAGGGCATGACCGAATAGGGGCTCGGGTGCTCGGTGCTCGCTGAGATTGGCAGATACGGAGACTCAGCCGATGGTGGTTGAACGGTGGCGACGTCAGGGAGGCGACGATCGGAATCTGAGGAGAGGGTGGTGACAAATCATGAAGAAGAGAGGGATCGAGAGAAATCGCGGAGGAGATGGGTCGAGGAAGAGGAAGGCTTCGGCGTGGAGAAGTTTAGGGCACGGGTAAGGAAGAGGAAGAAAGAAAAATAAAAGGTAAAATGAAAAGTTAAACTTAGGTATTTTTAATTAAACCTAAAGTTAGTTTCTCAACTCCCTCTTTGTTGGTAATCCAAATAGGCTTTTTCCCAAGCCCATAAATGTATCCCCGCAAAACACATCATACAATCTCCGAAAAATTCTCAGAAAATTTCTAAAAATTTCGTTAAGGTTATTCGTCCATTAAACCTTATTATTTTGTTATTATTTGAGCACCGTATTTTACATTCTCCCCCACTAATAAAAATTTGATCCCCAAATTTTCTACTCAACTCAGGGATCCTCATCTAAGGGTATCAACTAAACAACATACTCATATACTAATCCATCCTAGCATCATGATCAAATCTCCAACCGTAAAAGATGACTCTGTGGGTTATGAGCTCATCTTGCTTCCGCTACTCCCCCACTACTATCTAGCCAACCGTGGGTAAATCAACCATCTCCAAAATCCATAACGCCCACTATCAACAAAATCTCTAACGTCCATATTATGCGCCCAGACTGTCCATCTGACTGAGGGTGTAAAGCGGTACTAAAGCGAAGCTCCGAACCCAAAGTCTACTGTAAACTCTATCACCATCGTGATGTGAATATCTGATATATACCATGAGATCCGGTAATCTCTCTAAAGTAAAACCTTGCTGCTCGATCCAAAGAATTTATCCTACAGATCAATAGAAAGGGGGCAAATCTAATCAACCAATCGATGATTACCCAATACATCATATCCTCTCTGTGTCCTGGATAATCCCACAACAAAGTCCATCATAACATGCGCTCACTCCATTCCAATATCCGAATCTACTGAAATAATCCTGCTAGCCTCCGATGTTCAGCCTTCACTTGCTAACAAACTATAAATCAAGCTACTAAATCCGTGATATCTTCCCTTATGTCGTTCCACCAATAGGAACGCCTCAAGACTCTGTATATCATATGTCACCCGCATGTATCATAAATCCGAATTGATGTGCTTCCCAAAGTAACTCCTCCCAGATCGGATCTAACTCAGGAACACACGTAATCTCCCACTGAAATAAAGAATCTCATTCTCAGTACACAAGAATCTCGTCTACTGACACAAGACTACTCCGCTCATGCTACTTCGGAACTACACCAACTCCCAGATAAGATACACCTGTGTAGAGTACAAATCCGTCTACACTAGAAAGTGCAACTTAAACGGATGTAGTTATCAGCTTTTCGTTTCAACTCCTGAAACTGATCTCGTAAGCATTTATCCAAATAAATTCCACTCTTCTCAGACAGTCCGGTCAACTACATAATGTTGGAGAAGCCCTCAATCAAACTCCGGTAATATCCAGCCAGAACAAGGAAGCTGCGAGTCTCCTGTATAGATTACAACTACTCCCAACTGGTAATAACCTCTATCTACGATATACCCCTACTGGTGACCATGTGTCCCATAAATCTCACTGAAGACAATCATAATATGTACTACTAAACTTCACATATAGATGTTCCCGTTGAAACATCTCTAGAACTATGTGAAGATAGTGTACATGATGTTGGTTTTTCGGGCCGCGAAAACCGCTTTTCGCGTCGCGGAAACCCCGAATCGCCCAAGCCACGGATCTCATGCAAGGTAAAACTTTCAAAAAATACGAGTACGAGTTTAAAACACGATCGACTCTTAGATCTACGAGGGAAAAAC
Source organism: Zingiber officinale (assembly GCF_018446385.1). Taxonomy (NCBI): domain Eukaryota; kingdom Viridiplantae; phylum Streptophyta; class Magnoliopsida; order Zingiberales; family Zingiberaceae; genus Zingiber; species Zingiber officinale. Next base: position 66,793,456 of record NC_056004.1, read on the forward strand.
ATTTACCCTTGATGCGTGCCCTTCGCAATCCCGCAACGTCCAAAGGTAGCCGGATCTTGAGACCGTCAAGCGAACGGTCCTCTAGCGGTATCCACACGAACAAGGAGTGGTCTTCTACCACTCAAAGATGGAGAGGAGAACCCACAAGTGTGTTAGCACTTTCTAGGGCTCTCGGATTGGATCTAAAAGGTGAGAAAGGAGAGAAGGGAAAAAGGAACTCATACACTCCTCTAGGTACTCTCCTTTTGTGACCTTCACACCACCTAGTTGCTTAGAATCAACTCTCACTTCTTCTCCACCATGAAGCCACGACCATCAGCAAGCAAGAGAGAGGGAGAAGCACCCAAGGAAGAAGAAGCATTGAACACCATTCAATTGCCACCAAATGAAACCCTCTACTCACTTAGTGTGGCCGGCCACCACATGTGTAACCCCCACATTAATGTGGTCGGCCACATTAAGAGGATTAATGGTGTGTAACCTCCATGAGGTGGCACACCATTATATAAGGGGATGATGTGGCATGCCAGGTAGGATGAGTCATCCTCATGATGTGTCAATTCATCAAGTCAAAACTTGATGTGTCAACCTCTATTTGGTCAAGTCAAACTTGACCAATGCTCTTCCTAGTTGAGTTAAATTCAAGCTTTGATTCAAGTCAATTTTAATTTAATGAATCTCAATTAATTAATATAAATTGACTCATGAATCAAATTTAAATTAAACTCATTCAACAATTGAATCTAATTGAGTCTAACTCAATAAGTCTAATTTGAATCCAATCTTTGATTCATCATATGAATCTAATCCTATTGGTTCATCATATGAACCTAATCTCCATGCACATGTTCTTTGTGTGTGACCCAATAGGTTCTTGTAACGTTGGCAATGTTATAAACTCCTTTAAAAACATAAGCAATGAGCGGCATCTAGCAATACATCATTGCTACCCAAGTTACAAGAAATGTTGAGATCCAACATCACCTTGTGACTACTAATTGTGACTCCTCACAATATGTGACAAGTGTCCTTCTATCCTAGACATCTAGATTGATCAATGTGAGGCATAGACCGTGTCATCCTCTGACCAATCTAAATCTTGAACTCCGAGTAGACTCACTCAATCAAATGAGCTCAATATCTCATATTGACTCATTTGGGTATGGCCATACACTTCGTGGTCTCACTCTATCAAGAATATCGATGTCTCTCCCGTCATATAGGAGGGATAGATCTCATCTACATCACTCGCATCCCTCTGCATAATTTGTTATATACCCAGTAATCGCCTTTATAGTCCACCCAGTTACGGGTGACGTTTGACGAAACTAAAGTACATAACTCCTTATGTAGGGATCCATGGTGACTTCAGGTCTAAGGACTAATAGTCATACTAATAGCCACATGAGAAAGTATATGACACTCATATAACAATCCATGATACTTTCTCATGGCGGGTCATTCAGTATACATTCTCCAATGTATACCCATGTGTCAGCTTGATATCTCTATATCCATGACTTGTGAGATCAAGTTATCGAGCTGACCTACATACTAGTCTTATTGTATTAACATTGTCCCTGAATGTTAATACTCAACTAGGAATGATTTAGAGTAGTGTTCCCTACATCATCTCACTATCGATTCAACTAATCGATTGATATAGGTATGAACCTTCTACTCAAGGACGCTATTATACTTAGTCTATTTGGCACTAATACAAATAAGTATAATAACCAAACAAATGCCTTTATTAATATACAAGAATATGATACAATGAGTCCATACAATCATCAAATGATTGGCTCTAGGGCACTTACTAACACATGATCCCCCTTGAATCGGAAATCGATCATAATATTATCACTAAAGACAATATCAACTGATCCAAATACCCTAGGAATACCAAATTCATCAAGTCCATGAAAATTTCTAGGGCACTGTAAGCCTAAATGACATTATCAAGGACTCATAGCATCCGTACAACAAACATATTCAAAAGTAAGATCACTAGCAACAAGTCTGTAATCTGATCATCAACTAAAATCACTAACTCCATAGATATCAAGACATTCTACTCCTCATATCACTATCAACATCAAGCACCAAATAATAGACTACCAAATCCAATATCCTCTAACAGAATATCAGAAACCAACCTATCATAACATCTAATATCACAATATACATCTGATATGGGTTAGGTTTTGTAAGTCCCCGATAAGAAGGGAAAAGGATATAACCAAACGAAGGAGGTAAGCTAATATCGGCCGGGATATACCTCCAAAGGAGGTAGGTTGGTATCGACCGAAATATGCCTCCAAGGAGGGAGACTCGTATTAATTGGCATATACCTCAAAGAAGGTAGGCTAATATCGGCCGGGATATATCTTGAAAAGAGGTAGGTCTGTATCGACCGAAATATACCTCCAAGGAGGAAGATCCATATCAGTTAGCATATAACTCAAAGGAGGTAGGCTAATATCGACCGGGATATACCTCCAAAGGAGGTAGGTTGGTATCGACCGAAATATGCCTCCAAGGAGGAAAACCCGTATTAATTGGCATATACCTCAAAGGAGGTAGTATCGACCGAAATATGCCTCCAAGGAGGAAGACCCGTATTAATTGGCATATACCTCAAAGGAGGTAAGCTAATATCGGCCTGAATATACCTCCAAAGGAGGTAGGTTAGTATCGACCGAAATATGTCTCCAAGGAGGAAGACCCGTATTAATTGGCATATACCTCAAAGGTGGTAGGCTAATATCGGTCGGGATATACCTCCAAAGGAGATAGGTTGGTATCAACCGAAATATGCCTCCAAGGAGGAAGACTCATATTAATTGACATATACCTCAAAGGAGGTAGGCTAATATCGGCTGGGATATACCTCTAAAGGAGGTAGGTTAGTATCGACCGAAATATGTCTCCAAGGAGGAAGACACATATTAATTGACATATACCTCAAAGGAGGTAGGCTAATATCGGCCGGGATATACCTCCAAAGGAGGTAGGTTAGTATTGACCGAAATATGCCTCCAAGGAGGAAGACCCGTATTAATTGGCATATACCTCAAAGGAGGTAGGCTAATATCGGCCGGGATATACCTCCAAAGGAGGTAGGTTAGTATCGACCGAAATATGCCTCCAAGGAGGAAGACCCATATTAATTGACATATACCTCAAAGGAGGTAGGCTAATATCGGCCGGGATATACCTCCAAAGGAGGTAGGTTTGCATCGACTGAAATATGCTTTAAGAAGGAAAGCCAAGACCGGTCGGTTGACCAATACCTTGGAAAGATACTTGATAAAATATAGCCTAGTGCTAGTTAGGATAAATAACATAGAAGGGCGCCGATAGAAGCCTCATGAGGAATAATAATCATTAACTAAATCTAGTTGTGATTAACCTCTACCGATACAAGGAACATTGATACATTGAGCTACCCATGATATAATAGAAGCAGGAGGGGCGAAACGATAGAAACACTTTAAAGGGACTCATGAGGTAGGATAGAGGTAAATATTTCAAATAAGATAATTAATGAAGATATTTGCAATATGTGACTATATGACAGGTATTACATATTTTGGCGGAAAATGTGTTTTTAGATTGTTTTACAGGTGCTAAATGACAAAGGAGGTACATCTGGGGTACAAGAAAGATTCCTTAAAAGTTATTCACCACAAGTACACAGCTTACGTCATCTCATAACAAACTCTAACAAACCGGGGTCCACTTCATGACTACGGAGGTTATATGAAGTGGTATAAAAGGGGGAATCCTCTCCGTTAGCCAGGTAAGTTCACACCATCACGCACATTCGTAACCCTAATTTTCAACTACTGTTAATCTTCTTCCTCTTCTTTCCACACCAAGAGAGATCACTAACTTGAGCGTCGGAGGGCCTAGCTAGGGATTCCCACCCCGGTCTTAGGTCACTGATGATAGTGTTGGCTGGTCTCTTGTGCGCAGGAGGTCTCGGAAGCTCCGGATTTGGTTTTCTCGGTGATTGGATCGCTCTCTCGTCATCAGGTCTTCGCGCGAGGAGGGCATTGGGTGATCCTACTCTTCCTGATCCGCTTTGGGTTTCTCGGATAAGCATTCTCTAGGCTTTCTTCTCCATCAACAGTGGGTTCCTTCTTCCGGATCTCCAACTTGTCCAGCTTCTCAGACAGGATCAAATTTGGCGCCGTCTGTGGGAACTTCACCTGAATATGAGACTACAAGATGGAAGAGGCCGGAAAATCAAACCTACTTGCCATTAATCGAGAGGATCTGGATTTCCTCATCAATTCTCACGTACAAAAAGCCTTACAACAACAACAACAACACCTTCAAGCTCACACTGGAGCTACTCTACCAACAGCTCATAATCCAGCAATTTCAACTACTGAACATCGAAAAGGAAAGGAGCCGGAAGAGGAGGAACATGCGTATTTTCCTCCAGCTGCTGTTTCTCCGATAAGGTGTCCACGAGCTTTCCTTCAAACTCCCGTGGAGCAGGGGGGTAGGAGGCCTGTGTTTCAGGAATCCTCGGGCGAAGCACCAGACAGAGAAAAGCGTAAGGTCAAAATGATAACTAGTGATAACTCACCAGAAAAAGTCATCTCCCCATTCTCTCAGAGTGTACTGGATGATCCGCTTCCTAAGCGGTATCAAAATCTTCAAATTGGTGAGTACACTGGAACGACAGATCTAGAAGATCATTTGTTGAAATTCGAGAACGTAGCATTATTACAACAATTCTCTGATGGGGTGAAGTGTCGGATGTTTCATACTACTCTTGGAGGAGCTGCGCAACGCTGGTTTAAGAGACTGCCAGAGAAGTCTATTCGAAAATTCAAAGACTTCAAGAAAGTTTTCTTGCATCATTTTTCCAGCAACAAGAGGTATCATAAGACTCCTTGGAGTCTATTTTCAATTAAGCAAGCATCCAAAGAGTCCATCCAAGCGTACATCAAAAGGTTCAATCAGGTAGCTATTGATGTACCTAATGCTACCACTGAAATATTAGTAAGCGCTTTCTCTCAAGGTTTAAATGATAACGATTTCTTTAAAGATTTAGTGAGAAATCCTCCTGTCAATTTTGATTCCTTGATTGAGCGTGCTACTGAATTCATTGATGTGGAAGAAGCTCAAGCCGCTCGTAGGAAGGAGGGTGTTACCTCCTCTCCCATTTAGCTGTTCCTCCACCAAGGGGGCCTAGAGCGACTCATCCACCTCACCGACAATTAGAATATCGTCCACAAGACGTACAACACATGGAGATACAGCCAGAGGCACCAAGGAGATGGTGCACTTATCATAAAACTAGCAGTCATCATACTGAAGATTGTTTTGTTTTAAGGAATAAACGAGCTAATAGGGAGCGTTATCATAGGCAAAACTATTATCGGCAATAGTACCCCAGGCAGCAAAGCCCACTCAAATATGAGTCCTCAGGAGCCTCGGTAGGATGCATTGCAGGTCCGGAGTATGACAAGCCAAGTGTAGAAAGCACACTACGAAACTATGAGACTCAGCGGGGAAGAAACAGAGTAATGCGCGCCGGGGCAATATCAATATGATTGCGGAGAGATGGGGATTCTACAGGGCCGAAAAGCGCATGCTCAAGACTAGAAATTCATGCCCGGGTGTAGCATGGAACGAGCGGTGGTCCCGAGATAAGTTTTGGGCCTAGGATCGGAGGAGAAATACCCCATGACGATGCCCTAATTATTAAAGTCGTGATAGCTAACTACACCATTTCTCCCTTCATAGACACGGATAGTTCATTAATATTATATTCAAAAGGCTTGATCAACTACAAATTAACCCGGTGAACTTCAACAAATAGTCACTCCGCTATATGGGTTCACACAAGTACAAGGAGTCAAATAAAGTTGGCCATATCTCCGGGAGAGGAGCCTCGATGATAACAAGGAGATCTTATTTCATGGTAGTAGACGCTCCATCCTCTTATAATGTGATCTTCGTCACACGGCGATAGCGAGGTTTAAATAATAACCAGTCAAAGGAGACGAGGTTCAAGACATGAAAGATCACCACGATAGAAGAGACAGGCAACAGATCACCACGATAGAAGAGACAGGGAAGAAAGGAAGAGTTCAAACGAGAGCTGTCCACTCGACTACAGATGCCATACTTATTCAACCAAGGAGGTCCTTTAGTAGCTACACATATCTTGAACCAAGGAGGTCCTTTAGTAGCTACACATATCTTGAACCAAGGAGGTCCTTTAGTAGCTACACATATCTTGAACCAAGGACGGTCTAAAGAAAGAGGAATTTTAGCGCAGAACAGAACCAAATCATCAAGGAAGAAATAACTAAACTTATGGAGGCTGGTTACATCAGGGAGGTACAATTCCCTAGCTGGTTAGCTAATGTAGTGTTAGTCTCTAAGCCGGGAAACAAATGGCGAGTATGTATTGATTTCCGAGATCTCAACAAGGCTTGCCCAAAAGATTATTATCCATTACCCAGGATCGATCAATTGGTAGACTCCACTGCTGGATGCGAGTACGTCTCTATGCTAGATGGACGACTCCTCAAATGATCAAGAAGACACAACTGAACTACAAAGCAATCAATACCATTCAATGCGGGCTCACGATGGAGGAGTTGAATAGAGTTGGTCCCTACAACAACGCCACAAACCACAGAGGAGCTAGTGAGTAGTGCTCTGATCACCGAGCACTATCAGCACAGCATCACCAACGTGAGTGTTTCCACAGAGCCCAAGGACAAGTGGGGTGGTAGAAACAACAGGACATAGCTCCTGGAAGGGGAAAGCATGAAGGGCGCGGTGACAAAAGGAGGACCACCTGGAAAACATTCCGGACATCCCAAGTGTGCTACTTGTGAAACATCATCGAGAGAGCGAGGTTGTGATTGGGACGGAAGGGCAACAGCGCTAGGTGCCGAACAAAACGAATGCTTCCTCGGCCTCGACGATACGGATGGAGCTCACGGTATTACAGACCTACCGGATGTCGTCCTAGATGGTCCACATCGGATCGATTAGAAGCCCCGACTATCACGAATGCCGTGATTTTCTCACCGACCAGAGAGGACGTAGCAAATGCCTCGGCGGTTGTCAGTCGGTCGATCAAGATTTTACATAATGTCTTATTAAATCTGGGCAACCCACTCTTATGTATCCGGGCATTGAAATTAGCAACACCTCGGAGGTACTCAATAGTCACCGACACTACCTCGGAGACATTATGACATCTACACGCGGAGCAGCATTATAAGCAGAGAAACTTTTGGTGATTTGATAGTGCTAGAAATGATGACTACGATGTCATCTTTGGAATGGATTTTCCGATCAGATACGGTGTCGAAGGTCATATTCCAACCTGAAGCAGGAGTACAGTTTGAGTACATGGGAAAACTAAAGAGAAAAGCCAGGAAGTTTCTCTCAAGACTGAAAGCACTAATGGATTCGGGATGCATGGGATTTTTAGCAAATGTAGTCAACACGGCTAGGACAAGAACCAAACTATCAGAGGTTGGTGGTTTGTGACTACCTGTCAGTGGTCTTCCTCGAGAGTTACCAGTTAGCACAGCAGGAGATTGAATTTGAGATAGAGCTCATTCCCCAGACATCCAATTTCCAAGGCACCATCGCATGGCTCAGGAGCGAAGGAACTTGGAGCAATTCACAGAGCTTCTTGACAAGGGTTTCATCGCCCTAGTCACTCACCATGGGAGCACTGTGTTGTTCGTGAAGAAGAAGGATGGAAGCTGCGCATGCATAGACTACCGGCTTGAACCAGTCACAATTAAAAGTACCCTCTCCCGTGATAGATGACCTGTTTGACCGCTAAAGGAGCCAGTTGTTCTCTAAAATTGACTCGCATCGTGATATCACGAGTTAGAGTCAAGAAAGGTGATATACCTAAAGCGACTTCGGGACGGATCACGGACATTATGAGTTCATAGTCATGCCGCGTAACAAATGCTCCAACTACTTTCATGGACCTCATGAGCAGAGTATTCAGAGAATACTTAGACAAGTTTGTCATCGTGTTCATCGATGACATTCTTATCTATTCGTGCACTCAGAGGACCATGCAGAGCATCGAAGACGGTTTTGCAGATCCTTCAGTAAACAGCTGTACGCCAAATTCACGAAATGTGAATTTTGGCTAGAAGCCTTTCTAGGTCACATCATCTTCAAGGATGGTGTTATGGTGAATCAAAGAAGATAGAAGCGATAAGTAACCGAAGAGACCCAGAGCATGTGAAATCGAGCTCGGGATTAGCGAGGCTACTCAGAAATTGAGAGGACTTCTCCGGATAGCCTCCCAGCGTCCTCACGGAAGAACAAGAAATTTCAAGGTGAGATGGGACGACTGTAACTAAAGCGGAGATTGACCGGTGCTCTATTTTAGCTATACCAGAAAACACGACAGATGATTACTGTGGCATTGGGATTAGGAGATTCGATGCGATGCAGGCAAGGTGATCGCCATGCCCAGACAACTCAAGGATTATGAGAGGAACTATCCTACACGACCTTGAGCTTACGATGATGGTGTTCGCTCAGATTTGGAGACATTATTTTGTACGGAGCTCGTGTCAGGTATGTGTCATCAAAGTCTCAAGTATTTCTTTACTCGAAGGATCTGAATATGCGACACGTACAGATGGTTAGAGCTGGTCAAGGATTATGACATAGATATCCTCTACCATCCGGGGAAAGCTAATAAGGCTGACGCACTCAGCAGGAAGTCTAGTGCTACCTTATTATCTTTAGCACCCAAGGAAGGAGATTACAGCTTTTAGTCTCGAGCTTATAGTCGGGCAGCTTTCGCTATGTCCTTAGCATCTACCTTGCTTGATGAAATCCAATACGGCGGGATCAAAATCGAAAATCAAGCAAGGGTTAGCGTAATCGAAAGTGGAGAGTTGAGTGTCCAGGTGGGGTAGTGTCTTGTGGTAGCGGACTTTGTGTTCGCATCAAGAGGAACTACGAAAATAGATTCTAGACGAGGCTCACAGGACCCTATGCGATGCATCCTGGTTCCACCAAAATGTATCGGGATCTAAAGAAATGATTTTGGTGGCACGATGAAGCGAGATATCGCGTCGACGTCATCTGTCTATCAACATCGGGTTAGGCGAATCGGAACATGAGGAGTTCGACCCCATCCATTCCGGAGAATGGAGGGAGGATATCTCTATGGACTTCATAGGATTGCCCGGACGAATGGTTTCGATGCCATCCGGGTAATAGTCGTTGATAGTTATTCACTTCACTTAGCTATCGAATATCCTATTCCATGGAGCAACTAGCTCAATTGTATCTCAAGGAGATTGTCAGTGCAGTCCGAACCATTATATCGTGACAAGTTACATCACATACAAGTGTGTATGCGTGACCATGGGCACCCAGTTAAAATTCAAGACCTTCCATCCTCGATGGTCGACGGAGTCAGTATTCGAAGATATGTCTGGCTTTGTGCCCTAGATTTCAAGGAAGTTGGTGCAAATACGAGTCTAGCGGAATTTGCATACAACTGATGCTACTATCGGCATGGCACCTTATGAGGCACTCTATGGCGGAGGGGCAGATCACTGTCTATGATGAGTGGTGAGAAGTATGAACTAGAACTTGGCTATGGATATACCGCGGTAAGCCATGCAGCCAGATTCGACGGAGGATAGAGGCAGGGCCGTCAGGAGCTATGTTGATACAGCTAGCACCCTAGAGTTTTCGGTTGACATTTTCCTCATGGTAGCTCCCATGAAGGAGTCATGCGTTTTGGGAAGAAGGGCAAGCCGGGTCCCGATATGTGGGACCATACCTTATCACGAAGAGTGGGCAAGGTAGCATATGAGCTAGAGCTACCTCGGGAGATGTCATTGTCACAACGTATTTCATGTCTCCATCTAAGCATATTCGAGACGCCACCTGTGATTGAGCCCGGTTGGCAGTCCGTGATGATCTCAGCTTATGACAATGATAATCGGCCTATGGTGCCTGGATTACCAAAGTCATTTGTCACCGGGGCCATTCAGGCGACTTGGGAGCGACATGCCGGACATTGACCAGTACCGATGGTACGACTTTTATAAGGTGGGATTAATCACCAGAATTGTTCTTAGGCGAGGAATCGAACCCGAGACCTATGGTGTAAGGGATAATGCTTAAAGAAGAGGGAATCAATTATATTTATAATTGATTTTTGGATGAATTAATTAGTAAATATAAATAAGGATTTAAGTGAGAAGTTTTAGATTATTTCTCACCGTAGTTTGTCCTCACCCGAAACCTAAAACCACCGCACCTCTCTTCTTCTCCTCTTCCTCACGCACGGCACACCAAGCCAAGGGCAAGGAACATCTTCCAACGACGACTCCAACACGAAAAAGGTTCTTCTCGTGAGAGGAGCGAGGGGCAATGGACGAAGGCGGTTTCGAAAACCTAGCGGATAGAATAAGAAACCTTGCGATTGAGATTGGTAAGAAACCCTCACTGCGGTATAATTGCTCTCGCTTGTTTGGCGTTAGTTCAGTAGTTTCATTTCAGTTATAAGGTGTGCTCTCCACAACACCAAGCATTCTGAATGTGTTAGGATGCACCAAGATGGGCGTCCTATGTAAAATGTAATAGAAACATTTTATTCAGTTTATTATCAGTTATTACAGCTATATGGATCAGATATCCATTTGGGTGGGCTCCCACAATAGCCTCTAGGTTCAGATAACCTAGAACAAATAAGTAAAATAAAGCAAGATTCGATAAGATTTTATTTTATTGCTTGGCAATGTATTTGGATCAGATATCCATGGCTGGACTCCCACAGTCGTCCCTAGGTTCAGATAACCTAGTAACCCTCCTGGATTCGAACTTGCAATCCGGGTCTCGAGGGATCGCACAAAGAAGTAATAATGCTGTTGCAGGCCCAACAACATGTTTAGTATTTTCATTTATTATATGTATAGTTTTCAAATTTGAAACCAGTGATGAGAACACTAATTTAGCTTTCAGTTCAGTTCAGGTTCAGTTTACATGATTTGAGTTCATGTACAGATTTAGATATATGCATGACTAGTTCAGTTTCATGCTCAGTTTATAAGTATGCCATGTTCAGTTTAAAGCATGTTTAATTTATATGCTATGCCATGTTTTAGTTCCAGTTTATGCTTTTATATGTCATGTCATGTTGTCATGCTCAGCTCAGTTTCCAAATAGCATGTTTTAAAAGTCATGAAATGCATCGTTGCATGTTTTTGTGAGGTAGATGGTTTCTTACTAAGCTTAAAGCTTATAGATACTATTTTCCTTATACTGCAGATACAGGAAAAAGGAAAATGGATTAGCAGTGGAGGCTGGAGGTCAATGCAGATGAGGATGTGTGTGGAAGGAACTGGAATAAAAGACCCTCTGGGGATTTAGCATTCACTTTAGCACTTTTCAGTTATTAGTTTAGTTTCATGTTTTAAGCAATTAGAACTTTTAGAAATTCATACATTCATGCACTTTAACTTAAGTTTAGAATTGTTACTACATGTTGCTAGAATGTTTATTATGCATTAGATAGTGGTAGTGAGAGGTTTTACGATCGCCGGAAATCAAAATATTCGATTTCGCTTTGAGATCGGACACGGATCGTGACGACGATCGATTTTTCCTCTCGGATCGGTCCACTGAGCCGATCCGAGATGAATCTCGATAGCCTAGCCTCATGTCACAGATCGGTCAATCGATCGATATCAAGGTATCCGGCGTCTCGCTGGATTGGTGCGGCAGACCGATCCAGACACACCTGGATCGATGCCGCCGGCCGATCCTCGGATCGATCGCAGTGCGAAGGGCATGTATGTGGCAAGTTTGATCGATCGTGGATCGACCAGCTAGTGGGAAGTTAGATTTGAGTTCTAGCTCGGATGGGAGGTCAAGTATCCTCCTTAGCACATATACCCCAACCGAAAGGTCTTGAACCCTTCCTTATAACAGCATGGGTGTACCAGTTGTCAGTTTAATAGAGTCAACTAGTGAAATTTTATTTTACCCAGTTTCCACACAGTAGCATGCTGTAACATGTAGTGACATTTCAGAAATGAGTGTCAAAATCGGAAAGAAGAAGGACCCAAATCAACAAGACGAAAGAAGGCTCTTCAAGCGACATGGGACGAAACTTCTTCCGACGAATCCGATGCGGAGCAAATGAAGCACTCGAGCCACCTTGCATTTATGGCAATAAACGAAGATTAGGAGAGGTCAAGATGATCCGAGGCAGCATCGAATCCGATAGAAGCCCCGGATCGGAAGATCCAAATATGGTAACGATTTATTCAAAGTCTAACTTGCTTAAGGTAGTTAAATGTTTGTTTAAAAAATTGTCAAAATATGAAAAATAAAATAACTTGTTACTTAAGGAAATAGACCACCTTAAGCAACAAATTAACTTGAGTGACTCGACTAACCAAGTTCAACTCGAAACTTCAACTCAAGTTGAAAAACTTGAGGAAGAAAATTTCGATTTGAAAGGTCAAGTTAAAAGACACAAAGGGGTCGTTGGAAAGGTTAAGGGATCCAAGTGTCTAAATATGGTACTTGGATCGCAGTGAGCTGTGTACAACAAATCTAGACTTGGTTCAAACCCAAAAACAAACCATATATCACATTAGTCATACTAGTCAAGTCCAAGCATGGGTTCAAACAAAATTTTTAACCAAACAAATTGAACCAAACCACTACTTGGTCCTTAAGAGTCAAATCCATTACTTAGATAGACCTTATCTAAGCTATGACTCAGGGGGAGCAAATAGAAAAATAATCCAACCAACTTGATTAAACTAAACTCAATACTTAGGGTTAGGATTATTTTTCTGCTTAGAACGGTTAGATGAAAAAGGTTTACCAAACCCTACAACATAGCACCGGAATGGATTGGGATGATAGTACGTCAAGGAAACTCTGTCGAAGGCATGTCTAGGCTGAATATGGAATTCTACCTGGTGCACTAGACTTAGTGGACCTGACCGAAGCTACCCCAGTCAAACATGGGCTAGTTAGACCAAAATTTAGTATTAAGTTTTTTGAGCAGGAACAGTTTGGAAAGTCTTCAGCAAGTGGTCTAATGATATTCAAGTAGGTCGTATGCCTCGCCACTGAACTAAAAGCTTATCCATAGGACGCCTGCTTGATTAACCTAAAGCTAAGTTTGAATCTAACATGGGTTCAATAACCTCTTTCAATAAATTCAAAATTAATTGACATCTAATTCAAATCTAATTCTAACTTAAAAATTACTTTTTAAACTTAATTAAAATTATTTTAAACTTAATTAAAATTATTTTAAACCGAATAAAAACTATTTTAAACTTAATTAAATAATTATTATTTTAAACTTAATAAAAATTACTTTAAACCTAATAAAAATTATTTTAAACTTAATTAAAAATATTTTAAACTTAATAAAAATTATTTTAAACTTAATTAAATAATTATTATTTTAAACTTAATAAAAATTACTTTAAACCTAATAAAAATTATTTTAAACTTAATAAAAATTACTTTAAACCTAATAAAAATTATTTTAAACTTAATTAAATAATTATTATTTTAAACTTAATAAAAATTTCTTTAAAACTAATAATTATTATTTTAAACTTAATAAAAATTACTTTAAACCTAATAAAAATTATTTTAAAACTTAATTAAACTTATTTTAAAACTTATTAAAATTATTTTAAAACTTAATTAAAATTATTTTAAAACATAATTAAACTTATTTTAAAACTTATTAAAATTATTTTTAAAACTTAATTTAAAACTTAATTAAAATTACTTTAAAAACTTAATTAAAATTATTTTTAAAACTTAATTAAACTTATTTTAAATCTTATTAAAATTATTTTTAAAACTTAATTAAAATTACTTTAAAAACTTAATTAAAATTATTTTAAAACTTAATTAAAAACTTTTCCGCTACCTACACACCAGCATTGCCTTCGCTCGTGCACATGTTGCCTTCATCCATAAACATGTGTTTAAGGGAGGACTCACTTAAACTTAATCACCAAATCTATTTAAAAATTTCATTTAACCCTAAACTTATTATTAAACACAAAAATACTATTTTCATTTAGCTTAAATTTTTTTAAAAAAAATTCAAACATAAAAATTTAAATAAAATTTATCTCAGTAGTGATTCTTTTGTGTTCTATGTTTTGTAACATTTTATTTTAAGAACTATTTTAAAACTTAAATGTGATTTTATCAAAAAAAATCTTAATTATAAAATTTTAAAACTTAATTAAAATTATTTTAAAACTTATTAAAATTATTTAAAACTTAATTAAAATTATTTAAAACTTAATTAAAATTATTTTAAAACTTAATTAAAATTATCTTTAAAACTTAATTAAACTTATTTTAAAACTTATTAAAAATTATTTTTAAACTTATTTATATTTTTTTTTAAACCTAATTATCTTAAAAATTATTTAATCTAAAATCATAAATACACTTCAACCAACTTTATAAACAACTAACCCACTCAATTTCATCCTTTAACCAAAGCTCTGGATAAATGGATTTTGGACAGCGGCTGCTCCAGACACATGACTGGGGATCAGCACAAATTTACCAACATTGAATTCAAAAGCTTAGGGTCAGTTGCCTTTGGAAACAATGGCAAGCTAAAGGTAATCGGTACAGGTGAAATTCAATTGCAGTCAAATATTTCAATTAAAAAGGTTTTACTTGTTGAACATTTTAATTACAATTTGCTTAGTATAAGTCAACTCTATGATTCAGGATTTAAGGTTAAATTTTTATCTTATGAATGCTTAATAAGTTACAATGACTCAACTAAAATATTACTAAAAGGCTTTAGAGATAAAAATATATACTCTATTCATTTACCTAAAACAATATCCAAATGTTTTCTAACTAATAATGATGAAACATGGTTATGGCATAGGAGATTAGCTCATACCCACCTTAGAAATTTATTAAACTTAAGCAAAAATGGTTTAGTAAAAGGTTTGCCAAAACTAGGAAATCCTATGAATAAATTTTGTAATTCTTGTCAACAAGGAAAGCAAATTAAATCAACTCATAAACCTACAAATCAAAATAAAACAAATAGAATACTTGAACTAATACATTTAGATTTATTTGATTCTCATGGAATAAAATCTTTAAATGGAAATCTTTATTGCTTAGTAATCATTGATGACTACTCTAAATTTACCTGGGTAAAATTCTTATCAAATAAAAGCGACACTTTTGAAACATTTAAACATTTCTATAAACAAGT
Organism: Zingiber officinale; assembly: GCF_018446385.1. Classification (NCBI taxonomy): domain Eukaryota; kingdom Viridiplantae; phylum Streptophyta; class Magnoliopsida; order Zingiberales; family Zingiberaceae; genus Zingiber; species Zingiber officinale. The sequence goes on from NC_056004.1 coordinate 66,808,751, forward strand.
AGAAAATGAAAAAAAATTAAAATTAAGAAAATAAGAAGTGATAATGGAGGTGAATTCAAAAATCAAAACTTTAATACTTTTTGTTTAGAGAATCGATATCACCATGAGTTTTCATTCCCTAAAACTCCACAACAAAATGGCTTAGTAGAACGTAAGAATAGAACCTTACAAGAAGTTGCTCGCTCAATGTTAAATGAATATAATATACCAAAACATTTTTGGGCTGAAGCTGTTAATACAGCTTGTTATGTCCAAAATCGAATTATAATTAACAAAGACCAAAATAAAACATCTTATGAAATTTACTTTAATAAAATTCCTATCATAAAATATTTCAAAGTTTTTGGTTGTAATGTTTGTAACGGCCGCCCTCCTTACTACTACTACTCTGATGACGACCGTTACCTACTACTCGTTCCTACTAAACTGAAATTTCTCTTAACTTAAAGAAAATAAACTTGTCATGATATCTGTTGTTGTTTTTTTTTTTTTTTTTTTTTTTTAGCATGCTATCACTTCTAATTATCTCAGTACTACCCTCAACCAAGCTTATCAATCATGCTAAAATGTATTAACATGTTACCATGACAGTGTTTAGCATTTAACACTTATAGGCATGTATAGATCTGTAAACCAATTCAGTTAACTTGCAAACGAATTCCAGTTAACATGTATAGCCACAAATGTGTAGGCATTTAAAACTTGCAAACTGAATTAGTTAACCCAGCAAATGAAATCCATCATTTGTTCACATTAAGAATTTAAGCAAACTTGCACATGATAAATTTGTAAACTACCAGTTAACATTTTGCATGTACTTCTACCAATCATACATCTAACAACCATTAACAGATTAGCATATATGGCTATTACTCATCTTGAGCAAACTCATGGCATATCAGTTTTCACAGAAAGTTACTTTGCAATTAAAAAACCAAACTTCCAGCAGCAACAGATAACACAAGAGCAGATAAGTATCACGGCCGAAATAGTTCTCAAGCTTAAGCAATGCAATTCAGGCTACAATAATATAGAACTTTACAGTTTTAAGCAACATGAAAGGATCTGAATTTTCCAAATTCCACGGCAACAATCTGAAACTCCAGATTTAAGCAATGCACCAAAACCGAATTTCATATAACTCAAACAATTCATATTGTACTCAACAGAACCAACGTATTTAATCAACTTCAAAACAGTAAAACAGGGAGAGCATAAAGAATCTGAATTTTTTATTAATTCTCCTAGTTATTTAAGAAGAAACCTAAATAATTTACCTTGCAGAAATTTAAAAGCAAGGTCCCCAAATCTTCCATCACCGCCATCCACACACACATCACCAGTGTCTCCTTGTCGCCTTCTTCTATGCCATTTTAGCCTTTCCTTTATTTTTATCCATATCTGCAGTAGGAGGAAAAGTAGCATCTATAAGCTAAAAGCTTAGTGAGTGCTTTCTACTCACAAAATCCGATAAGAAATGCATATACGTAAAAGAAAACAGGAGGTACATGCTCAACATGAAATAGAAGTGAAACTACATCATGTGTCTCTAAAGGAAACAACAATTTATCTTGTTAGAATCTTTCAATTTAGATAAAAGAAACTTGTTCTATTTGTTTCCAAATTTAATACTTTTATACTTTAAAATAATACTCAAATTTACTTGGGCCCGGCATTGTACCACTTTGCGCGCCTTTCTTAATGAGAATTGAGGTAGCAAATCCCAAAACCATTAAGACACTTCTAGACTTTATGTCTAGGGGCAACTTGGAGCCCATCCCTTGGACCTTGTGTCCGGTACATGCCCTTTTTAAAAATAAAATACTTTTCTTTATATCTTACTTTAAATACTTCTTCTGATAAAATGTCTTGGCATTTCTTTGAGCACTTGATATGCTACTGATCCCAATTCTTAAAAAAAGATTAGGGATTCTATTAAGACTTTGGTCTCTTTTTTTTTTTAAACTTCTAACAGCAATACAGAAAACTAACTACAAGCTCAAAATTTAATCAAGCTATCTCATATTCATTGCTTATTAAAACCAAGCCAAAACTAATAAAACTTGTAAAGGAACATGAGCATTCTGATTAAGGCTTTAATGTAGTTATCAACTAAAAGAATGCTGCTGTTATCATACTTTTAATCATGCACATTAAGCATATAAGGAACCAAAACCTAGCTCGTTGCAAAATATTTCCTTAACTACTCTTCTAACTTCAAACTGTTCTAACATGGTTCTAAACTTAAGGAAATAAATTAAGCCATTAAAAGAAACCAACAGGACTCTCTCAAATAAGGTTGATCTACACCCATTGCATGGCACAAACTCAAATCTGACTTACTCAACCATAAAATGATCCCATAATCCACCTAGCATATTCGGATTTAACAATTATGGCAGCAACCATTATAAACCAACCCGAAACCACAGAAACTATAGTTGGTTCTTCATAGATTAGAGATCAAAAATCTTGTATTAAGCCTTTGTTAAGTCTAATCGAAGAATTCTTTACAGATCAAACTTCACAAAAGGATTTTGTCTAACTTCTTAGAGTACACGGCAGTAAAACAGCAACCCTAGCATGCTTCACAGGAAACTCAAACAACCAGAAAACATAAACGAATCGGAACTACTCCTACTGCAGGTGAGAAGCAACTCACCTTGGGTTCTTGAACTTACAACCGAAGGGGAAGTGCTCTAGGGTTTGGATGAAGTGAAGGTCTCGGCGATCCCTTCCTATCCGTGTGTTCTCCTTGACGAGGAGACCACGAATCTGTGAACAACTCCCGAAAAGAAATCCTCGCCGGCCGCCGGAAACGGAACCCTAGGAGGTGCTGCGTTTTCGCCCGAACAGCGCCGCGTGCGTGAGAAGAGAAGAGAAATTTCGAGAGAAAATTTTAGGTTTTCCTCTCTTAACTTAACCTCTTTTTATAACCTAGGGTTATTTTATTAAATACTATACCTTAAATATTATTCACTCCTATAAGGTTAACAATAGCCGTTAGCTCGGTTGGTTGGCTGCGTTCTGCTTGAGGCGCGGCCCAGTTTCTTCAACTTATTATTATTATTTTTTTTTTATTTTCAAACTTCCTCCACTCGGTAAAAATACCAAACGGACTAAAAAATTTGCATAAAAATACTCTAAAAATTCCTAAAAATCTCTAGAATATTTTAAAAGCATTTTCCAATATTTTTAAAGATATTCAGAACTCAAAATAGGGAAAATTGGGTCGTTACAATTCCCCATACCTTATAAAAAGTTCGTCCTCGAACTTAGAATAGTTTTGGATATTTTTGCCTCATGCTGTCCTCTCGTTCCCAAGTGACTTCCTCGTGCTTCTGGTTCTGCCAAACGACCTTCACTAGTGGCACTTCTTTATTTCTTAGTCTCTTGACTGCTCTGTCCACTATCTGTGTAGGTCTACTCTCATAACTAAGATCCTCTTGGATCTGCACTGACTGAGGTTCAATCACTTGGCTAGGATCATGAAGACACTTCTTTAACATAGAGACATGAAACACATTGTGTACTGCTGACATGTCCTGTGGTAAGTCCAGCTTATAAGCTACCTTACCAATCCTTTCTGAAATCAGATAAGGTCCTACATAGCGAGGACTTAATTTGCCCTTCTTGCCAAATCTCATCACTCCCTTCATAGGAGCAACCTTGAGAAAGACTGAATCTCCTACTTGGAATTCCAGTGGCCTACGGCGTGTGTCAGCATAACTCTTCTGTCTACTCTGTATGATCTTCTGAATAACCTGAGTGGTTTCTTCTATCATCTCAGTCTGAATACCCAGCTCCACTTCCATTTCTCTTCTTTCTCCAGCTTCTTGCCAGCATATAGGTGATCTGCACTTTCTACCATACAACGCCTCATATGGTGCCATCCTGATGGTGGCTTGATAACTGTTGTTGTAGGCAAATTCAGCTAAGCATAGGTACTTACACCAACTTCCTTTGAAATCCAGTGCACAAGCCCTCAGCATATCTTCTAGGATCTGATTTACACGCTCTGTCTATCCATCAGTCTGAGGATGGAAGGCTGTGCTGAACTTGAGCTTGGTGCCTAGTGCAGTCTGTACACACTCCCAAAAGTGAGAGGTGAAGCGCCCATCTCTATCAGAAATAATAGATTTGGGAACTCCATGAAGTCTGATCACCTCTTTTACATACAGCTGTGCTAACTGCTCTATAGAGTGAGACACTTTGATGGCTAGAAAATGAGCAGACTTGGTCAATCTGTCAACTATCACCCATATCGCATCATATCCATTTGTGGTTCTTGGGAGACCTGTTATGAAATCCATGGATATGTCTTCCCACTTCCACTCTGGTATTGGAAGAGGTTGTAAAACTCCTCCTGGTCTCTGGTGTTCTGCTTTGACCCTCGACATGTCGGTGCATGTTGACATGTTGCTACATCCCTTTTGAGTCCGGACCACTGCAATTTCATTTCACGTCTTGGTACATCTTGGTAGAACCGGATGCATAGAGTATAGCGTACTATGGGCCTCTTCTAAATTCTCTTTCTCGACTCTTCATCATTGGGAACACAAAGCGATTTCTGATAAAGAATTCCATCGATACTAAATTAATTTCCTTCTTCTTGTATTCCTTGCTTGATCTTTTGGATATCTGGATCTTCACTTTGCTTTTTCTCAGATATCCTCAAGCGGGGTTGACTCAAGGTCAATGCAGAAAGTTGCCCATAAATAATTTCAAGTCCGAATCGACAACTCCTCTTCAGTGGCGGGGCTAATGATGATAAGGACATCAAGGATGCTTTGGACTTTCCGCTTGGTGCATCCGCCACTTTATTAGCTTTACGGGTGGTAGAGGATTTCGGTCATAATCTTTGACCAACTCTAACCACCTGCGCTGTCTTAAGTCCTTCGTGAAGAAGTACTTAAGACTCGATGGTCTGTGAAGATTCTGCACTGGACTCCATACAAGTAGTGTCGCCAGAGTTTCAGTGCAAAGACTACATTGCCACTCTAGATCATGAGTGGGATAGTTCTTCTCGTAGTCTTTGAGTTGTCTTGAAGCATAAGCTATAACTTTTCCTTCCTGCATGAGTACGGCTCCTAAGCCCATCTTGGAAGCATCACTGTAGATGTCAAAACTCTTGTCACCCTCTGGAACAGCCAGATAGGAGCACTGGTCGGTCTCCTCTTGAGTTCTTGAAAACTCTGCTCATATTTATCCGACCATTCAAACTTCTTGTCCTTCCTGGTGAGGGTTGTAAGGGAGAGGCTATCCTGGAAAAGTCCTCCACAAATTTCCTGTAGTACCCAGCTAAACCAAGGAAGCTTCTGATCTCCCTGGCATTCTTGGGTCTCTTCCAGTTCTTGACCGCTTCTACTTTGGCTGGATCTACTTGAATGCCTTCCTTTGAAACAATGTGACCTAGAAATGCCACCTGCTCCAACCAGAACTTGCACTTTGAGAATTTAGCATAGAGTCGCTTTTGTTGAAGGGTCTGCAGAACTATTCTCAAGTGCGTGTCATGCTCCTCTGGAGGTTCTATGAACACAATGACAAACTTGTCAAGGTATTCACTGAACACTCTATTCATCAAGTCCATAAAGACTGCAGGTGCATTAGTCACACCAAAAGGCATGACCACGAATTCATAGTGTCCATATCTGGTCCTGAAAGCAGTTCTGGGTATATCACTCTCCTTCACTTTTAACTGATGGTACCCAGAGCGCAGATCTATCTTGGAGAACACTGTTGCCCCTTTCAATTGATCAAATAAATCATCGATCCTGGGCAGTGGATACTGTTCTTGATGGTCACTTGATTCAGAGCTCTATAATCTATGCACATCCGCATAGATCCATCCTTCTTCTTGACAAACAACACAGGAGCTCCCCATGGTGAGTGACTAGGGCGTATGAAACCCTTGTCAAGTAGCTCCTGAAGTTGCTCTTGTAACTCTTTTAGCTCTGCTGGAGACATGCGATATGGAGCTTTTGAAATTGGACCGGTACCAGGAACCAGTTCAATCTCAAACTCCACTTCTCTGTTTGGAGGTAGTCCAGGTAGCTCTTCTGGGAATACCTCCGGATACTCACAGACTACCCGAACTTCTTCCTGCTTAGGCCTTTCCTCTTCTTTTGTACTCACAATGAATGCAAGAAAACCAACACACCCTTTAGCTAGCATCTGGTGAGCTGTGAGGGAAGAGAGAAATTTCTGGGTCTTCCTCTTTGGTACTCCGGTAAATTCAAAGGATGATTCACCTTCTGGACTAAAGACCACTTTTCTTCTGCGGCAGTCGACTGAAGCACTGTACTTGCTGAGGAAATCCATACCTAAAATGATATCGAAATCCTGCATAGCGAGGACTACCAGATTAACACATAGCTCTCGGTCTGAAATTCTGACTGGTACAGACCGAAGCCACTGACTAGATTCCATGACTTCCCCAGAAGGTAGGGTTGTCAGGAACTTGGAATTCATGCTTTCTGTAGGTACCTGTAATTCTTTGGCAAAAGGTATGGATACAAAAGAATGGGTCGCCCCAGTATCAAATAGTGCAGTAGCTATATGCTGTAAAATAACTACTTGACCTGTTACGACCGTGGAGGCACTAGCAGCTTCCTCTTTGGTAAGGGAGAATACTCTGGCATTGTCAAAGGCTGGAACTGGTGGAGCTTCCAACCTTCCTTGGCTGATCTGAGGTCCTTCCAGAGTTGCAGGCATATAATGTAGTTGAGGCTTGGCTCCATATTGTATTGGCTGTGGCTGGGGTGCTTTGAACTTGTTAGGACACTGTTTGGCCATGTGTCCTTCTTGACCACAAGAATAACATCCAGTCTTACCCAAGAGGCAGGCTCCTGGATGTGTTCTCCCACATTTAGGGCAGGGAAGGAGCTTAGTCTGCTTGGTTTCTGGTCCTCCCTTCTGGTTACTTCCTGAATCCCACTGCTTTCTTTTAGTGCCCTTGCCTTTCCAGTTCTGATTATTTGACTGGGGTTTCTGATTTCCCCCAGTCTTGGTCTCCATCTTGATTGGCTTGTGTTGCTCTCTTTGTGCCTTCATGCTGCTCAGGTAGTGCTCAGCTACTAAGGCTCTACTGACCAACTCTTCTCCAGTCAGGGGCTGATGAGTCCCACTGCTCACATTAAGTGATATCACAGGCTTCAGCATTCTGAGCATTAGTCTGACTCGCTCCTTCTCTGTGCTTACTAGTTCTGGGCAGAGACGAGCTAGCTTGTTGAATCTTTTAACTGCTTCCTCCACTGTCAGATCCCCCTGTCTGAACTCCATAAACCCCTCGTAGTGCTTGTTGGTGATCTTTTGGCGAAAGAACTCGTCGTAGAACTCTGTCTCAAAATCAATCCATCTCATCCGATTGATCGCCCTCTTGCTTTTGACTCTCTCCCACCACATGCGTGCGTCTCCGGTAGGCAGAAGGAGGCACACTTGACCTTCTCGACTTCCGATCAAGAAGCTCCATGGTGCTCTCCGGTGTCTTGAACCAAGCCTGGGCATCCCGTGGCTCGATCGTGCCTAGAAGCTCTCTGGTTTCAGTTTCAGCCATTGTATAAGGTAAGCTTCTTGTCTCGGGTCTTTGTGATGACTCCAGGTGGTGGTGGAACCTCGGTTACCTGGAGTCTCCACGATTCTTGTTTGAGGAGTAGGAGGGATCGGTTGTTGATTTGCCATCAGTTGGCAATTGCTGCTTGCTTCGGCTACTTGTTTCGAAGTTGGGCAACAACTTGAAAGATTGGGCTCGATTGAGCTGGCCTCTCTTCCTCTCTGAACTTGGTCCTCGATGAGCGATGCACGGGCGTCCTCTTCTCGACATCTAGTTAAACAAATAAGAAAATTTGATAATTTCTCTACCCTTTCTAAACATACACATTTATATATTAAGAAAGGAAATAGCTAAAACTCTTATCTTACTTAATCACTTATAAACAATCCATCCATCTCACAATAATAATAATAAAGGAAAGCACTAAAGAAATAACTTAAATACTTTCTTACTTGAAAGCAAGAGTAAGGTAGATGGATGTGTGTGCTGAAATGGACCTTACATACCTATGTGCCCTCCTCCTTACTACTACTACATGCATTGTTACCTACTCTTCCTACTAAACTGAAATTTTAACTTAAAGAAAATAAACTTGTCATGATATCTGTTGTTTTTTTTTTTTTTTTGCATGCTATCACTTCTAATTATCTCAATACTACCCTCAACCAAGCTTATCAATCATGCTAAAATGTATTAACATGTTACCATGATAGTGTTTAGCATTTAACACTTATAGGCATGTATAGATCTGTAAACCAATTCAGTTAACTTGCAAACGAATTCCAGTTAACATGTATAGCCACAAATGTGTAGGCATTTAAAACTTGCAAACTGAATTAGTTAACCCAGCAAACGAAATCCATCATTTGTTCACATTAAGAATTTAAGCAAACTTGCACATGATAAATTTGTAAACTACCAGTTAACATTTTGCATGTACTTCTACCAATCATACATCTAACAACCATTAACAGATTAGCATATATGGCTATTACTCATCTTGAGCAAACTCATGGCATATCAGTTTTCACAGAAAGTTACTTTGCAATTAAAAAACCAAACATCCAGCAGCAACAGATAACACAAGAGCAGATAAGTATCATGGCCGAAATAGTTCTCAAGCTTAAGCAATGCAATTCAGGCTACAATAATATAGAACTTTACAGCAGCAGGATGAAAATTTCCAGCATGCATAAGGAAACTTCTGAGCATTTTAAAACCAAGCACCATCTATTCATATAATCAAACGAATAATTCTAGTACTCAACAAAACCAACGTATTTAATCAACTTCAAAACAGTAAAACAGGGAGAGCATAAAGAATCTGAATTTTTTATTAATTCTCCTAGTTATTTAAGAAGAAACCTAAATAATTTAACATGCAGAAATTTAAAAGCAAGGTCCCCAAATCTTCCATCACCGCCATCCACACACACATCACCAGTGTCTCCTTGTCGCCTTCTTCTATGCCATTTTAGCCTTTCCTTTATTTTTATCCATATCTGCAGTAGGAGGAAAAGTAGCATCTATAAGCTAAAAGCTTAGTGAGTGCTTTCTACTCACAAAATCCGATAAGAAATGCATATACGTAAAAGAAAACAGGAGGTACATGCTCAACATGAAATAGAAGTGAAACTACATCATGCGTCTCTAAAGGAAACAACAATTTATCTTGTTAGAATCTTTCAATTTAGATAAAAGAAACTTGTTCTATTTGTTTCCAAATTTAATACTTTTATACTTTAAAATAATACTCAACTTTACTTGGGCCCGGCATTGTACCACTTTGCGCGCCTTTCTTAATGAGAATTGAGGTAGCTAATCCCAAAACCATTAAGACACTTCTAGACTTTATGTCTAGGGGCAACTTGGAGCCCATCCCTTGGACCTTGTGTCCGGTACATGCCCTTTTTAAAAATAAAATACTTTTCTTTATATCTTACTTTAAATACTTCTTCTGATAAAATGCCTTGGCATTTCTTTGAGCACTTGATATGCTACTGATCCCAATTCTTAAAAAGATTAGGGATTCTATTAAGACTTTGGTCTCTCTTTTTTTTTTTAAAACTTCTAACAGCAATACAGAAAACTAACTACAAGTCCAAAATTTAATCAAGCTATCTCATATTCATTGCTTATTAAAACCAAGCCAAAACTAATAAAACTTGTAAAGGAACATGAGCATTCTGATTAAGGCTTTAATGTAGTTATCAACTAAAAGAATGCTGCTGTTATCATACTTTTAATCATGCACATTAAGCATATAAGGAACCAAAACCTAGCTCGTTGCAAAATATTTCCTTAACTACTCTTCTAACTTCAAACTGTTCTAACATGGTTCTAAACTTAAGGAAATAAATTAAGCCATTAAAAGAAACCAACAGGACTCTCTCAAATAAGGTTGATCTACACCCATTGCATGGCACAAACTCAAATCTGACTTACTCAACCATAAAATGATCCCATAATCCACCTAGCATATTCGGATTTAACAATTATGGCAGCAACCATTATAAACCAACCCGAAACCACAGAAACTATAGTTGGTTCTTCATAGATTAGAGATCAAAAAATCTTGTATTAAGCCTTTGTTAAGTCTAATCGAAGAATTCTTTACAGATCAAACTTCACAAAAGGATTTTGTCTAACTTCTTAGAGTACACGGCAGTAAAACAGCAACCCTAGCATGCTTCATAGGAAACTCAAACAACCAGAAAACATAAACGAATCGGAACTACTCCTACTGCAGGTGAGAAGCAACTCACCTTGGGTTCTTGAACTTACAACCGAAGGGGAAGTGCTCTAGGGTTTGGATGAAGTGAAGGTCTCGGCGATCCCTTCCTATCCGCGTGTTCTCCTTGACGAGGAGACCACGAATCTGTGAACAACTCCCGAAAAGAAATCCTCGCCGGCCGCCGGAAACGGAGCCCTAGGAGGTGCTGCGTTTTCGCCCGAGCAGGAGTCGGCGCCGTCGCGTGAGAAGAGAAGAGAAATTTCGAGAGAAAATTTTAGGTTTTCCTCTCTTAACTTAACCTCTTTTTATAACCTAGGGTTATTTTATTAAATACTATACCTTAAATATTATTCACTCCATATAAGGTTAACAAAACGAGCTTAGCTCGATTGGTCGGGCCGGTTCTGCTTGGGCCCGAGGCTGTGGGTTCGAAACCCAATTTCTTCAACTTATTATTATTTTTTTTTTATTTTCAAACTTCCTCCACTCGGTAAAAATACCAAACGGACTAAAAAATTTGCATAAAAATACTCTAAAAATTCCTAAAAATCTCTAGAATATTTTAAAAGCATTTTCCAATATTTTTAAAGATATTCAGAACTCAAAATAGGGAAAATTGGGTCGTTACAATGTTCACATCTTAAATCTTAAAGATCACTTAGGCAAATTTACTTCAAAAACTAACCAAGGAATTTTTCTTGGGTACTCATCTACAAGTAGAGCCTATAGAGTTTACAATAAATCTACTTTGAAAATTGAGGAAACCACCAATGTAACCTTTAATGAAAATGATCATATTTCAATCAATGAGCATGGTCCAAATTCTAGTCATCCAGTTAATCAAGAAGAAGAAGATGAATTAACAAAAAACAAGCAACCTGAAATTTCTAATCAAAGAATATTAAAATCTAATCCTAATCATCCAGTTAATCAAATCATAGGAAATCCCGAATTAAGGGTTCAAACAAGATCTGTCTTTAGAAATCTAAGTCAAATAGCATTAATATCTAAAATTGAACCCAAAACCATAAGTGATGCGTTAGTAGACCCTGACTGGATAATTGCAATGCAAGAAGAGTTAAATCAATTTGAAAGGAACCAAGTTTGGGATTTAGTACCTCCACCAAAAGGAAAAACAATTATAGACACCAAATGGGTATTTAGGAATAAAATAGATGATCAAGGTGAAAATCTATGAAATAAAGCTCGTCTAGTAGCAAAAGGGTTCAGTCAAGTCGAAGGACTAGATTATGACGAGACTTATGCCCCAGTAGCTAGACTTGAATCAATTAGAATGTAGCTGGCCTATGCCGCATTTAAAGGGTTCAAATTGTACCAAATGGATGTTAAATCCGCTTTTTTAAATGACCTTATTAAGGAAGAAGTCTACGTTAGTCAACCACCGGGTTTTGAAGATCTAGAAAATCCAACTTATGTCTTTAAACTAAAAAAAAGCTTTATATGGATTAAAACAAGCACCTAGGGCTTGGTATGAAAGACTGTCTAGTTTTCTAAAATCAAAGGGTTTTAAAGAAGGTCAAATTGATCCTACACTTTTTATTAAAACCTTTAATTCAGACATTTTCATAGCTCAAGTTTATGTAGACGATATTGTATTTGGTTCAACCAATTCGAAATTTTTAAAAGAATTTGTGACCTTAATGGAAAATGAATTTGAAATGAGTTTGGTTGGTGAATTAAATTATTTCTTAGGCCTCCAAATTAAACAAACTAAGGATGGTAATTATGTACATCAAACTAAATACACAAAAGAACTTCTTAAAAAATTTGGTATGGAAAACAATAAAGGGCTGAAGACACCAATGGCAAGTAACCTTACACTTGATAATGATGAAAATGGTATACCTGTTGACTTAAAGTATTACAGAAGCATGATAGGGAGTTTACTTTATCTAACTGCAAGCCGACCTGACATTTTATTTGCAGTTAGTATGTGTGCCCGATATCAGACTTGTGCAAAAGAGACCCATCTTTCACTGGTTAAAAGAATTATTAAATATTTAAAAGGCATTACTAATGTATGAATTTGGTACCCAAGAACCCCACATTTTGACTTAGTCAGATATTCGGATTCGGATTATGTTGGATGTAAGTTAGATAGGAAGAGTACAAGTGGAGGTTGTCAATTATTAGGTTCATCTTTAGTTAGTTGGTTTAGCCGTAAGCAATAATGTGTTGCCCTATCTACCACTGAAGCCGAATACATAGCACTGGGTGAATGTGTAGCCCAATTGTTATGGATGTCTCATACATTAAAAGATTTTAATCTAGATTATAAAAATGTAAAAACCTATATTGATAATATAAGTTCTATAAATCTTACTAAAAATCCAGTACATCACTCTAGAACTAAACATATAGAGGTTAAACATCACGTCATTAGAGATCATGTGTCTAAAGGGAATATCAAACTTAATTATATTGAATCCAAATCTAACTTGACAGATATTTTTACTAAACATTTACCTGAAGCAGAATTTAGTAATCTAAGAAGACAATTAGGGTTATGTTTTATAGAATAGGTTTGTTTGTTTTGGAAATTATTATTTAGTTTATCTTTCAAAATTATTTTTGTAAAAATTCCCTTTCAAATTTTTAGTTTTCAAAATTTCTTTCAAATTATTTTAAATTTTCTGGAGTAGCTTACGATCTACCGTAGAATTGCATGATCATATAGACCTAGGAGCCAGCATCTCACAAGCACAATAGGATCCCTTGTTTGATAACTTAGAATGGGTGAGATGCTTAGGTCTTAGCCCTAGATTTCAGATGCTTATGTCAGTTCATCGCTATAAATCTGGGCTTTAAAACAACATACATGAATCAATTTGGGTTAACTAACCGGTAAAAACCCAGTTAGTACTAAATACTCAAATTGACCAACCTAAGTCATTTGCTACTATCTTGTGATAGTTAGCCTTGAACAAAGGTTGGACATTTCATCATAAGGATGATTTTTCCTTAGTTTTTCTATACCCATGCTTGGACTTTTAGGAATTTGTCAAGTTTAGGGGGAGCTTCAAAACAAGATTTTTTAAGCTCATATTATTTTTACATCAATTTATTTTCAAAATATTTTTTAAAAAATTCATTCTTCTTTTCAAAATATTATTTTTCAAAAATTCATTCTTTTCAAAATATTCTTTTTAAAATATTATTTTCAAAATTCAAAAGTTTTTTAAATGTTTTTCAAAATTCATTCTTTTTCAAAATATTTTTTTTCAAAATGTTTTTCAAAATTCAAAATATAATTTTTCAAAATGTTGTTCAAAATTTATTCTTTTCAAAATATAAAATTTCAAATGTTTTTAATTTTCAAAATATCTTTCAAATTTTATTCTTTTCAACATATAATTTTTAGATATTTTCAAAATATTTCTTGACTTAGTAAATTTTTTAGTAATATTTTTCAAAATATTATTCAAACTTAGTATTATGTTTAAATTCTTTGATAATTCTATTCAAAATTTACTTGTTTTTTGTTCTGCCCCTATTTTTGATGTGTGTCAAAGGGGGAGAGATAGTGAATTTAGGGGGAGTTATTTATCTCAGGGGGAGAAAAATTACTTGTTTATTTACTTGTTGTATATTTTAACTTAACTTTGAATCTTGGTTGTCAAACTTCAAAAAGGGGGAGATTGTTGGTGCAAGCTGCACCAGAATCAAACCTGAGTTTTGATGTTGTCAAAGGTTCAAGTTAAGTCTTGTTGTGATCTAACAAGTTAACTGAGTGTGCAGGATGTTTACTCAACCGAGAAAGCCCTAGCTGGAGGCTAGGCGTAGAAATCTTAGCAAATCGTGGAACCCAGGTGCAAATCCAAGCAGGTCAAGGGGACCCAATGCTTGGTGGTATGATCGAGAGGTCTAGAGGGCCGAAGATCGAAGGAAAAGTCCTGGGGAGCCGATTAAGGCTGAGTGAAAAGTCCAAACAAGATCTGGAGGATCAAAGTTTGGCAGGTCGGTTGAGGTAAACAAACTGAAGGAGCGACTGTGAGATCGAGTTCCAGAAGGGAACAACCCTAGGTCGCTGATCCAACTGAAGAAATCGGGAAGGTTTCCAAGTTGAGATCAAAAACAGTTCTACTGTTCTTTTATTACTCATTCATTATTATGTTGTGTGCTGATATCTATGTTGCAGGAAGTTTTTGTTCTAACACTGTGCTACAGGTCAGACTGGACCGGTCGATCGAACCAGCAGTTCAGTCGACCGAACAAAGCATAACAGACAAAATCAGAAAGCAAACAGCTCAGACCATATCAAAATCAAAGTCCGATCAAAGCTTGATCGGTCAATCGAAAAGTAAGATCGGTCGACCGATCCCTGGTGACTCAGCACAGACCAAGTTAACAAACATTGATCAGCAGAAAAAGAAAAAAAGGCTGATCGGTCGACCGAACCAAAGGATCGGTCGACCGATCCAATTAGCATTAAACATCATTAAATGAAGATCTCAGCTAATTGTGACGAACAGGGAAAAGATCCTGTTCGGTCGACCAAAAGGCATGATCGGTCGACCGAACTATTGAAAGCCAGTAAATGCAAAAGATCGAGCCAGCTTCGAACTACAGCCAGGAAGGAAGGGAGCGGGTTCGGTCGACCGAAAAGTGGGATCGGTCGACCGAACCTCCAGTACATCTATAAAAGCAGGCTCGAAGTCAGAGGCAGAATACAACTTTTCGAATCAATTCTGGTGCTCTTCTGCAAGCTGCTCACGCCTACGATTTCAGCAAGCAACTTCATTAGGGCCGACTAAGCGTCGTCTTTCAAATCTTATTGTCGGTATATTTATTTTATATTGCACTTAATTTGCATAAGATAGTAGGTGTGTTACTATCTTAACATTCTTGTATCTGTACGATTCGCTTCTTTCCGAGGACTTCGGAAAGAAGATTTTTAGTGCTTTGCCCATCGGTGCAGTCAAGGACTGCGGACCTTCGAGTAGGAGTCGAGCTAGACTCCGAACGAAGTAAAATACTTTGTCTCCTTTTTATTTCCGCTGCATGACTTTGTTTTGAAAGAAAAGAATAGTTTTAAAAAAGCGCGATATTCACCCCTCCCCCTTCTATCGCTCCAAACGATCTATCAACTTGGACTTCCTGCCTAGCTTCCACGATCTGGTAAGACTTTCTCAGTTGAATAAATATCCTGCACACTTAATTAACTTGTTAGATCACAACAAGACTTAACTTGAACCTTTAACAACATCAAAATTCAGGTTCGATTCTAGTGCACCTTGCACCAACACATTCTTCACGCTTCGATTGATGATCTAAAACTATTTCAACCCTCTCCTTCATCTCTGGAAGCATAGGATTGGATCCGAAGATTTCTCATTACCTTGGCTAAGCTTTTCTCCCTCTTCTTCTTAGATTGGGTTTTAAGCTTGCAATTTCCATGTCTTTGGATTTATCACCTATTGTTATGGAGTAGATTCATTTGTTCTAGGATTAAGGGAGTAGTTGTGATATGTAATTGATGTAGCCTCTTTGAATTTTCCAATTACCTATCAGTATGACATGTTTATGTCTTGTATATATTTGATTAAACGTGTATGTAAAGTATTTGAACTTAGATCTCATGTTTGATTGGATAATTGTATTGACTTGTTCGCCCTATAAACGGGATGCTTGAAAACATATGATCGAGGACCCTAGTGACAAGGATATCCCTTTAACCGGACATTTATAGTATTACCTTGAAAGGGAAGATAATTCTCTATGAGAAATCATTGAATTAAGCTTAATGGGTCATTTATAGTCCTATGTTAGTGAGTGTCTTGCGTATCCTAGTGAACATATGACCAAGGGGCACTAGTGACAAGGGTATCCCTTTCACTGGACTTCCTAGGTAACCATTTCTACTCAGTAGAATTGGATACCAATAGAGATAACACTCCGACATGACTGTCGTAGGATAGTGTTGATATTAAGTTAAACTTCTTACATGCGCATAAGGGTAGAGGAGGGGTTATAGGTAATTCTTAGTACATTAATTAGTATTACAACGAAACTGAACTCCTAGAACACTTTCCTAGACCAAGTTTCTTCAACCAACTCTCTCTTCTCTTTACTTGTTTCTTGCCTTATTGTGTATAAATTCATAACTTTCGATTCACTATGCTAAGTCTCTAGTGTTTGTACCCAATCCCTATGGGTTAGATATCTTTTATTACTGATGACATAATCGTGTACTTGTGGTAACATAACAGCATACTAAGTTACGAGTACCATTAGACCAACTATACACATTTATCTTCAAAGGGCTAGAGTAGAATCTAGGAAAAGAATTGAAGGGCTTCAACTTACAAGGTGAGCAACTTCTGCATTTCATCTTACTCTTCTTCCTTGTTTATCGATGCCTATACCTTCCATTTCCTGTTCAACTATTATATCATGAAAAAGATTTTAAAACATTGTTTTGAGTTTCAACGGTGTTGATTGTGGTTTAGGTTTGAGAACTCAGGAGAAAGAAATGTTTTCATGGTAGATTATGGTAATATGGAAGCAAAAATCTACTGATTAGATTGGGAGGAAGTCTTGTGGGGGTTTGAGAGAGTAAATCATGGGTTCTTTGTCTAATGCCAGAGATTTCTTTCTTCTTGATTCTTAAATCAAGAGTAATTTCTCTTCGTAAACTTATGCAAGCAGTCGTCATTCTGAAAACCTATTTTCACCGTTATATCTCTTTCTACATCTTGGCACAAATAATGTTAAATTAGTGAATTCTAGTTCTAAATCCTCCAATTGTATTGGAGCAAAAGGTGATAACGCTCACCCGAGGTTGTCCAGTATCATCGGCCCCTCGACTAGATACAGGCAGGTAAATCAAATGCGAGGGGGAGGGGTATTTTTATCCTTACACAGCGACCCTTCGCATAGAGGAGATCAAACTTCCAATAAGATATTCTGTATTAATTGGGAATTGACTTCAAGACCTATTGAAGCAACCACCTATGTAGTTATCAACTGTACCAACTCGTGGAGACAAAATCCTCAGTTCATTTGTAACTATAAAAGTTTGTGTTAATTATTATCTTCTGTATTGATATATCCTCTGGTCATGGGCTTATTTTTCAAATTCTCTGGAAGATTAAATAATTATTAGATCTATCCTGATGAAAATTATTTAAAATGATTGACGTTACAAATCGATCTTATTGGCTTATGATTTTTCTGATGAAAATTCAATAATTTCCTAAAACATCAGGGAAAATATGAAATTTGGTATAAATATTAATAACCAATTGTTGAAACGGTTTCATCA
The DNA here is from genome assembly GCF_018446385.1 of Zingiber officinale. Lineage (NCBI taxonomy): Eukaryota > Viridiplantae > Streptophyta > Magnoliopsida > Zingiberales > Zingiberaceae > Zingiber > Zingiber officinale. Next base: position 66,826,322 of record NC_056004.1, read on the forward strand.
TCACAATTGCTTTTTAAGAAATTCTAATTTTTAAGTTTGAATAATCTATTTATTTGATTGAAAAGAGAGAGAAAGGTGGCTTTCTTCTCCCTTCACTCTTCCCTTTCTATATTAATTCTTAAATCTAATTGGCAGCCCTTTTTCTCTACCTTTACTATTTTCTCTCCTCTTTCGAGTCAACAAGGCTATAATGTTATAATAGGATATTCATATTTATATAGTGTATGATGGTAGGGTCGGACAACAGACGTGGTTAGAAGTTAAGCTCATGTCATAGTCAGAAGTCAAGCTTACGAGGAAGTCAAAAGTCAAGCTCACATGGCGATTAGAAGTCAAGTCTACGTGGTGGTCGAAAGTCCGGCCTACGTGGAGGTCAAAAGTCTGGCCTACGTGGGGTGCAAAGGGCCAAGTTACAGGATGGACCTGGTCAGACACAAGTGGCCTTCCAGAGTTATGCCTACATGTCAAGTAGGTGTCAAGTAGAAACTCGGAAGGTAAGACCTACAAGTCAGGGTTTACAGACTCGCGACACAGGAGATACACGAACTAAAGCGTACGTACAAGTTGAGAGATGCAAACCAAGGATGGCAGGTCAGGATTTACGGACTCGTGATACGGGAGATACAAGGACTAAAGCGTACAGGTCGGGATATGCAAACCAAGGATGGCAGGTCAGGATTTACGGACTCGCGACACAGGAGATACACGGACAAAGCGTACAGGTCAGGATATGCAAACCAAGGATTGCAGGTCAGGATTTACAGAATCACGACACAAGAGATATAAGGACTAAAGCGTACAGGTCGGGATATACAAACCAAGGATGGCAGGTCAGGATTTACGGACTCGCGACACAGGAGATACGAGGACTAAAGCGTACAGGTTGGGATATGCAAACCAAGGATGACAGGTCAGGATTTACGGACTCGCGATATAGGAGATACGAGGACTAAAGCGTACAGGTCGGGATAGTCAAACCAAGGGTAACATGTCAAGACTTACGGACTTGCGGAACAAGATACACGGATAGAGCACATAGGTCGGGATAGACGAACCAAGACTCGCAAAGCAGGATACGTGGAGCCAAGACATGGGTCAAGCTATGTTGAAGAAGGCATACAGGGCGCGACGCACAGGTCTGGATATACCTGGATAGGCCAAAGGGCAAATACAGAGCGCGATGTATAGGTCTAGATGGGCGGGGCAACAAACAAGCTAGGGAATGTGACAGGAAAAGCAGTCCTAGGCCTACAGTTCACGAGTTACAGGAACGAAGACCCAGTATAAGGTTAACAGACCAAAGCGAGCAGGCACTACGCGACAAGCAAGCCAGAGAATCGTAACAACCCGTCAAAGAATAGTTACCATATGTCAGGGAATATGTTGACGATCTGCGGCTCGTTGCCTCCGAATCCCTTCTTAGACCTATAGAAAGTTTCCATGTGTCATTCACCGCCAGACAAAGCTTGACACCCGACATTCCCTGACACCCGTCAGACTCCAGAAGCATCTACTTCCATATAAAAAGGGAGGCTTTGTCTCTACACAGGTACGCTCACAAGTCATTTCATTCTCATCTTTTACTTTTCGTCCTTTCACTATGCTTCTGGAGAAAAAGTACTTGGCTTGAGCATCAGAGGGCCTGACCCGGGGACTTTTCCCCTGGTTCTTGGTCTCTAACGCAGAGGGGGCTCGTCTGAGTGTGCGCAGGGCCCTCGCGTCATCATCCTCATCATCACCCCCCATCATCCGCCCGCGTAAGCCCTTCCGGTGGGTGCCAGATCGACCAGGCTTCGTAACGACTTTTCATCAACCACGGGTATAGCTCAGCCATCCTTTATCCGACTCAGCTTATGGACGGGATCAAATTGTTAGCTAGAGCCCTAGAGTCAATCATTTGATGATTGTATTATGGACTTGTTGTATCATATTCTATATATATTTAAAGGCATTTGGTTTTTGGTTATTATACTTACTTGTATTGGTGCCAAATAAACTAAGTATAATAACGTCCTTGAGTAGAAGGTTCTTACCTGTATCAATCGATTGGTTGAATCGATAGTGAGATGATATAGGGAACACTACTCTTAATCATTCCTAGTCGAGTATTAACATTCAGGGACAATGTTAATGCAATAAGACTAGCATGTAGGTCAACTCGATGACTTGATCTCACAAGTCATGGATATAGAGATATTAAGTTGACACATGGGTATGCATTGGAGAATGTATACTGAATGACCCACCATGAGAAAGTATCATGGATCGTTATATGAGTGTCATATACTTTCTCATATTGCTATTAGTATGACTATTAGTCCTTAGACCTGAAGTCACCATGGTTCCCTACATAAGGAGTTATGTACTTTGGTTTCGTCAAACGTCACCCGTAACTGGGTGGACAATAAAGGCGATTACTGGGTATGTAACGAATTATGCAGAGGGATGTGAGTGATGTAGATGGGATCTATCCCTCCTATATAACGAGAGTGACATTGATATTCTTGATAGAGTGAGACCACGAAGTGCATGGTCATGCCCAAATGAGTCAATATGAGATATTGAGCTCATTTGATTGAGTGAGTCTACTTGGAGTTCAAGATTTAGATTGATTAGAGGATAACACGGTATATGCCTCACATTAATCAATCTAGATGTCTAGGATAGAAGGGCACTTGTCATATATTGTGAGGAGTCACAATTAGTAGTCACAAGGTGATGTTGGATCTCAACATTCTTGTAACTTAGGTAGTAATGATGTATTGCTAGATACCGCTCATTACTTATGGTCCTAAATGGGTTTAGGGGCATTGCCAACATTACAAGAACCTATTGGGTCACACACAAAGAACAAGTGGATGGAGATTAGGTTCATATGATGAACCAAGATGATTAGATTCATGTGATGAATCAAATTGGATTAAGAGTAATCCTAATTGGGCTAATTGAGTTGGACTCAAGTTGATTCGTGTGTTCAATGAGTCTAATTTAGATTATGACTCATTAAATTAATTTAATTAAATGAATTAGATTCATTATATTAAATTGGCTTGAATTAAATGGTTGGATTAGATCAACCATGAGAGAGATTAAGTCAAGTTTGACTTGACTTGAGAGGAAGAGGAAGAGTCAAGTTTGACTTGACTATTTGCCACATCATTAGTGATTTGGCATTAGGAGGACAAATGATGATGTGCCACATCATCAAAGTGTGCCACCTCATGGGGGTTACAAATCTATTCTCTTTAATGGCCACATTTAATGAGAATGGGGGTTACCTTTTTTATTTTGAATGAGAATGAATTTTTCATTCACTCACATTCACATCATCTTCTTCCTCAAGCTCTCTTTTTGCTCCTTCTCTTCTCTTGGTCATGGGTTTCAAGCAAGGGAGAAGAAAGGAGAGTGAGTCTAATCCAAGAAGAAAGGTAAGTGAAAGTCACATAGAGATTTTTTTAAAGGAGTGTGTTCTCTTCTTTTCCTTTCTTCTTCTTCCAATCCCATCCGAGAGCATCAAGAAGTGCTAGCACACTTGTGGTGTTCTCTTCTCCATCCTTGTGTGTTAGAGAACACATCTTGTTCGTGTGGATACTTCTAGAGGATTGTCTACGTTGACAATCTTGAGATCCGGCACTTCCTTGGACGAGCGGGATTCGAAAAGGGCACGCATCAAGGGTAATTTTCTAAACATATAGATCTAAGAGTAGATCTAGTTAGTAAACTCATACATGTAAAATTTTGTTCTTTACTCTTCGCACGGATCCATTGGCTAGGGAGTTTAGGGGTTTCCGCGACGCAAAAAATCGGTTTTCGCGGCCCGAAAAACCCAACACAAATTTGGCGTCGTCTGTGGGAACCTTCTCCACCTGTTCTGGAATGTGAAGATGGACGATGTTGGGAGGTTCTCTGCCATTATCAAAGTCTCAGAGGATCCTGACGAACGTATTATCTTCTACCCTCACTCCACGGGTATTCGGGAGTCGAGGAATTGAGTTGGAGCTTCAGCTGACCGACAGGTTAATTTTTCCATTACATGTTTTCCCTGACTCCACGATCAGGTATGCCTTAACCAGTTGGCACTGCTCCTCGATCAGGTATGCTATGGGCTCTGCTCTCTTTTTACGGTTATAGGATCTGTTATATCTCCCTGATAAGAGTAAGATCCTAGTTCCTGGATTAAAGACTAGGAACTTCGATTTTTGATCGGACACTAGGAGCCCAGCTCCCCGCTCATACACTAGGGACACAAGTCCCCGCTCTCACACTAGGGACACAACTCCCTGATCATTGACTCATAGTACGACTTCCCGATCAGGATCTAGGGGCCTCGCTCTTTGATTACAGGTTAGGGGCCTTACTCTCCAATCATGGATCAGGGGCTCAGCTCCCCGATCAGATGTGTTGCGGGCTCTACACCCTTCACCATGGGGCTCGGCATCCTCTTACTGCTATAGGCGCTTTACTCTAATATTATTATATGCTTTGCATCCTCCACCTGTTTTGCATCCTCTTACGTCTACAGGCTTTGCTACCTATACTCGTGGTGCTCTACAGGCTCTGCTACCTATACCCGTGGTGCTCTTACATCTACGGACTCTGCTCCCTCATATGGCTATAGGCTTCACTCCCTTGGACGGTCAAGGTTCAGATTATTCTTCTCCCTGACTCCGCGGACGTTTGGGAGTCAAGGGATCGACACTATTTCTCTTACTGGTTGTATGACCATTTGGGATTCGAGCCAGCTGGTTGACATCACTTCACCATCAGGTATGATAAAGGCTTTGTCCCCTCATATTGTTACAGGCTCTGCTTTTATGGGCTTCAAGGCTTATCCTCCCCTGGTCAGGGTTGAGTTATCACCACGGGTCTCAGACCAGAGTATCACCACCGGTCTTGAATCGGAGTATCGCTAATGATCTTTCGGTTGAGTTTCCAGACCAATGCTCGGTCGAACTTCCAAACCAATTCCCGGTCAGGTCTCCAGATCAAGTCTTGGTCAGACCTCCAGATCAATTCCGGGTCAGGTCTCCAGATCAAGTGCTGGTCAGGCCTTCAGATTGTTTCCCGGTCAGGTCTCCAGATCAAGTCTTGGTCAGACCTCCAGATCAATTCCTGGTCAGGTCCCTAGATCAAGTGTTGGTCAGGCCTTCAGATTGTTTCCTAGTCAGATCTCCAGATCAAGTGCTGGTCATGCCCCCAGATCACCCCCGGTCAGGTTCCAGACTCTCGTCTCAGTGCGAGTTATAAGTGAGCATGCTCTCACGCCTCCAAACTCTCGCCCCAGTATGAGTTATAAGTGAGCATGCTCTCACGCCCAACGACCTGCCCGGTCAGTGTCCCAGACTCTCGCCTAAGTGCAAGTTATAAGTGAGCATGCTCTCACGCTTCCAGACTCTTGCCTTAGTGCGAGTTATAAGTGAGCATGCTCTCACGCCCAACGACCTTCCAGGTCGGTGTCCCAGACTCTCGCCTCAGTGCGATTTATAAGTGAGCATGCTCTCACGCTTTTAGACTCTCGCCTCAGTGCGAGTTATAAGTGAACATGCTCTCACGCCCAACAACCTTCCAGGTCGGTGTTCTAGACTCTCGTCCCAGTGCGAGTTATAAGTGAGCATGCTCTCACGCCTCCAGACTCTCGCCTCAGTGCGAGTTATAAGTGAGCATGCTCTCACGCTTCCAGACTCTCGCCTTAGTGCGAGTTATAAGTGAGCATGCTCTCATACCCAACGATCTTCCAGGTCAGTGTTCCAGACTCTTGCCTCAGTGTGAGTTATAAGTGAGTATGCTCTCATGCCCAACGACCTTCCAGGTCGGTGTTCCAGACTCTCGTCCCAGTGCGAGTTATAAGTGAGCATGCTCTCACGCCCACCGACCTCTTGGTCGGTATCCCAGACTCTCGCCTCAGTGCGAGTTATAAGTGAACATGCTCTCTAGCCCAACGACCTCTTGGTCGGCACTCACTCCTCACTAGCCGCTCTGCCTGGCACTCATCACACTTGCTTCACTTGCCGCTCTGTCTGGCACTCTCAGTTCGCATTTTCGCTCACCGTTGTTGCTCGGTCGGCACTCATCTCACTCGCTACATTGCTGGAGACTTCATCTTACTCGCTGTTAGATTCACAAACTCTGCGCCTGCTCAGCTCAAGGGCTTTGTTCCCATTTGCCTTCGATCTCATTAGCTCCATGCTCCAGTAGTTCACAAGATCCGCTTTCGCTCTGCTCATGAGTTTTGTGACCACTCGTCATCGACCTCTTGGTTCAGCTCGACGATTGTCTCTTTACCTGATCGACATTTTTTAGTCGCCCTGTCGTGGTTATTGTCGCCTGATCGGTATTTTCTCGGTCGCGCGCTCGACATCGCTCGCCTGTTCTCATTTTGTTTCCTGGTCGGTATTTTCTCGGTCACGCGCTCGCCCGTTCTCATTCTACTTGATCAGCATTTATTTCCTGGTCGGTATTTTCTCGGTCGCGCGCTCGACATCGCTCGCCCATTCTCATTTTGTTTCCTGGTAGGTATTTTCTCAGTCACGCGCTCGACATTGCTCGCCTGTTCTCATTCTGCTCGATCAGCATTTGTTTCCTAGTCGGTATTTTCTCGGTCACACGCTCGACATCGCTCGCCCGTTTTCATTTTGTTTCATGGTCGGTATTTTCTCGGTCACGCGCTCAACATCACTCGCCCATTCTCATTCTGCACGATCGACATTATCTTTATTTCTTGATCGGTATTTTCTCGGTCACGCACTCGACATCGCTCGCCCGTTCTCATTCTGCTTCCTGGTCGATAATTCTCAATTGCCCGGTCGCGAATTACTATCACTCGGTAGACGCTTTTTCTCGGTCGCGCTCACGGCTCTACTCATCCATCATTCTCTCTATTGCTCGGTCGCGATTTATTGGTACACGATCAGTGTTTTTCTTGGACGCACTCACGGCTTTGGTCGTCCATCATTTTCTTTATTGCCCCGATCGCGATTTATTGGTGCTCGATCAGTATTTTTCTTGGTCGCGCTCATGGCTCTGCTCGTCCATCATTCTCTCTATTGCTCGGTCACGATTCATGGACGCTCGGTCAGTATTTTTCTCGGTCGCTCTCACGGCTCTGCTCATCCATCATTCTCTCTATTGCTCGGTCATGATTCATGGACGCTCGATCAGTATTTTTCTCGGTCGTGCTCACGGCTCTGCTCGTCCATCATTCTCTCTATTGCCCAGTCGCGATTTATTGGTGCTCGATCAGTATTTTTCTTGGTCGCGCCAACGGCTCTACTCGTCCATAATTCTCTTTATTGTCCGGTCATGATTTATTGGTGCTCGATCAGTATTTTTTTTGGTCGCGCTCACGACTCTGCTCATCCATCATTCTCTCTATTGCTCGGTCATGATTCATGGACGCTCGGTCAGTATTTTTCTCGGTCGCGCTCACGGCTCTACTCGTCCATCATTCTCTCTATTGCTCGGTTATGATTCATGGACGCTCGGTCAGTATTTTTCTCGGTCGCGCTCACAGCTCTGCTCAAGGCCAACGGATCCGTACAAGAAAAAATCGAACGAATATACGAGTACGAGTTTCAAAGACTCTAGATCTACACTAGATGAGAGTTATACCTTCGAAGCGAGCCCTTTCGCGTTCCCGCTCGTCCAAGGAGTTGCCGGATCTCAAGACCGTCAAGCGTCGGTCCTCTAGAAGTATCCACACGGACACGTAGGTGGAGAAAACCTCACACAAAGGTGTGCTAGCACCTTGGTAAGGTTCGGCCAAGCAAGGAGGAGAGGGAGAGGAAGAGCTTCAAGAGGAAGAAGAAGAAGAAACACCACTTGAATGAAAATTGAAATCACAATCAAAACACAAAGTGGCCGGCCACTCTCAATAGTGAAAAACTCCCAAATTAATTGCATTAATTGCAATTAATATGAAACCATTAAAGAGAATGGCTTTGTAACTTCCATGAGGTGGCACCCATGATGATGTGGAGTATCATCATTGGTCCACCTAATGCCAACTCACCAATGAGGTGGCAAAAAGGTCAAGTCAAAATTAAGCTTTGGTCTTCCTTCTTAAGTCAAGTCAAACTTGACCCAATCTCTTCCATGGTTGATCTAATCTAACCATTTGATTCAAGCCAACTTAATATAATGAATCTAATTCATTAAATTAAATTGATCTAATGAGTCATAATCTAAATTAGACTCATTAAATACATGAATCAACTTGAGTCTAACTCAATTAGCCCAATTTGGATTACTCTTAATCCAATTTGATTCATCAAATGAATCTAATCCTCTTGGTTCATCATATGAACCAAATCTCCATCTAAATATCCTAAGTGTGTGACCCTATAGGTTCTTGTAACGTTGGCAATGTCCTAAACCCATTTAGGAGCATAAGTAATGAGCGGTATCTAGCAACACATCATTACTACCCAAGTTACAAGAATGTTGTGATCTGAAATCTCCTTGTGACTACTAATTGTGACTCCTCACAATATATGATATTGTCCTTCTATCCTAGACATCTAGATTGATCAATATGAGGCATAGACCGTGTCATCCTCTAATCAATCTAAATCTTGAACTCCAAGTAGACTCACTCGATCAAATGAGCTCAACATCTAATGTTGACTCATTTGGGCATGGCCATGCACTTAGTGGTCTCACTCTATCAAGAATACCGATGTCGCTCCCGTCATATGGGAGGGATAGATCCCATCTACATCACTCATATCCCTCTACATAATTCGTTATATACCCAGTAATCGCCTTTATAGTTCACCCAGTTACGGGTGACGTTTGACGAAACCAAAGTACATAACTCCTTATGTAGGGATCCATGGTGACTTCAGGTCCAAGGACTAATAGTCATACTAATAGCCACATGAGAAAGTATATAACACTCATATAACGATCCATGATACTTTCTCATGGCGGGTCATTCAGTATACATTCTCCAATGCATACCCATGTGTCAACTTGATATCTCCATATCCATGACTTGTGAGATCAAGTCATCGAGTTGACCTACATGCTAGTCTTATTGCATTAACATTGTCCCTGAATGTTAATACTCGACTAGGAATGATTTAGAGTAGTGTTCCCTATATCATCTCACTATCGATTCAACTAATCGATTGATATAGGTATAACCTTCTACTCAAGGACGCTATTATACTTAGTCTATTTGACACTAATACAAATAAGTATAATAACCAAACAAATGCCTTTATTAATATACAAGAATATGATACAATGAGTCCATACAATTATCAAATGATTGGCTCTAGGGCTCTAACTAACAATCTCCCACTAGCACTAGTGCCAATCAGTATAGGCTCTAAGGCCTAATGACTTAGTGTGACCATCATGCTTCCTCTGTGCCAAAGCCTTGGTCAAGGGATCTGCGATGTTAGCCTCTGTAGGTACTCTGCAAATCTTCACATCTCCTCTATCGATAATCTCTCGAATGAGATGGAAGCGCCGTAGTATATGCTTGGTCCACTGGTGTGAGCGAGGTTCCTTCGCTTGTGCTATAGCTCCATTGTTGTCGCAATAGAGCTCTATCGCATCGGCTTGCTAGGAACCACCCCAAGCTCAGTAATGAATTTGCGGATCCAAACAGCCTCCTTTGCTGCCTCTGATGCAGCAATGTACTCGGCTTCTGTTGTAGAATCAGCTACTGTATCCTGCTTCGAACTCTTCCAGCTGACAACACCACCATTAATGCAAAATACGAACCCCGACTGCGATCTATAGTCATCCTGGTCGGTCTGTAACCCTTTACACCTAGCTCATCATTGCCTCCATATATCAAGAAATATTCTTTAGTCCTTCTTAAGTACTTAAGAATATTCTTGACCGCTATCCATGACTTTCACCGACTGGTATCTTCTCGTCATGCTCAAAGCATACGAGACATCGGTCGAGTACATAGCATGGCGTACATGATCGATCCTATGGCTGAGGCATAAGGGATCTGATCCATGCGGTCTCTCTCTCTAGAAGAGGGACCTTGAGTCTTCGAAAGACTCACGCCATGTGACATCGGCAGAAATTCTTGGAGTTCTGCATGGCAAACCCAAGGAGTACCTTGTCAATATATGTACTCGACTTAGGCCAAGAAATCTCTTAGATCTATCTCTATAGATCAGTATCCCTAGAACGGGATGCCTCACCTAAGTCCTTCATTGAGAAGCAACTCCCTAGCCGTGTCTTGACAGTGAAGCATAGGATGTCCTTCCCAATGAGTAGTATGTCATCCACATACAATATGAGGAAGACAACTATGTCTCCTACAACCTTCTTGTAGACACAAGGGTCATCTTCGTTCTTGATGAAACCAAACTGTTTAATTGCATCATCGAATCGAAGATTCCAACTCCGAGAAGCTTGCTTTAGTCCATAAATGGACCTATGCCGCTTGCATACTCTACTATGTGGATCGACAAAACCCTCAGGTTGTGTCATGTACACATCCTCGAGTAGGTTTCATTCAAAACGCGGTCCATCCATCATATCTCATAGTCATGGTAGGTTGCATAGCAAGCATGATCCGAATGGACTTAAACATCACTACGGAGAAAAGGTTTCATCATAGTCAATACCATGAATCCTTGAAACCTTTGCTTCCAAGCGACCCTTATAGATAAGTCCATCCATGTCGCCTTTCTCTTAAAGACCCACTTGCACCCAATGGGTTTTACCCTTCGTGGATCAACCAAAGTCCATACTTGGTTGGTGTACATGGATTCCATCTCGATCTCATGGCCACTAGCCATTTCTCGGTCTCATCACCGCTTCTTGATAGGTGGTAGGCCCATCCTCTATGAGCACAATGTCATCATGGTCGACAAGAGAAATGAGTATCTCTCAGCCTGACGACGTCTATCGGACTGCGAAGAGGTATGTCTACTTGAACCGGTTGTTGTTCCTCAACTCCTTGTGGAACATCATCCACAACACTTTGTGGTTCCAGCTCAACTTCCATCGAGGCTTCAGTGCTAGTATTCGCATCTTGAACTTCTTCAAGATATAACGTGCTCCCACTAGTCTTTCTAGAAACAAAGTCCTTTCTAGAAAGACCCCGTCCTTGCCACACCTTGTGCTGACTGGGAATGTAGAAGTAATATCCCTTAGTTTCCTTGGGATATCCGATGAATAGCACTTGTCGGATTTGGGTCCTAATTTGTCCGAGACTTGACGCGTACGTAAGTCTCACTGCCCCAAATCCTCATGAAAGACACCTGGCATCTCTCATCCATATCTTATATGGTATCTTTATCACGGCCTTGGATGGAACTCGGTTGAGAATGAAAGCTGCCGTGTCTAGAGCATATCCCCATAGATATGTCGGAAGATCTGTGTGACTCATCATAGATCGTACCATATCAATAAGGTACGATTCCTCCTTTCGGATACACCATTCCACTGTGGTGTTCCAGGAGGAGTGAGTTGAGATAAAATCCCACACTCAGCTAAGTAGTCACGAAACTCATGGCTTAAGTATTCACCACCTCGATCTGATCGAAGTACCTTAATACTCTTGCCAAGCTGGTTCTGTACTTCATTCTTGAATTCTTTGAACTTTTCAAAGGATTTAGACTTATAACCATATCTACTGAAGTCATCAGTAAATGTGATGAAGTACCTATAACCGCCTCTAGCAGCGACATTGAAAGGGCCACATACATCACTATGTATGAGTCCTAACAAATCAGTCGCTCTCTCGCTGTGCCCACTAAAGGGAGTCTTGGTCATCTTGCCTCGTAGGCATGACTCGCATATCTCATATGATTCAAAATCAAATGAGTCCAGCAAACCATCCTTATAGAGCTGGGATAAGCGCTTGTCATTTATATGACCTAAGCGACAGTGCCAGAGATAAGTTTGGTTCATGTCATTTGACTTGAACCTCTTGGTACTAATGTTATAGATAGGGCTCTCAAGGTCTAGAATATAGAGTCCGTTTATTAGTGGTGCACTACAATAGAACATATCTTTTAAATAAACAGAACAACATTTGTCTTTTATTATAAAAGAGTATCCTTTCTTGTCTAAACTGTTAGGACCCTAGATGGCTAGAGGGGGGGTGAATAGCCTCTTAAAAACTTAAACACAAATTTCTACAAAGAAACTTATTAGCACAGCGGAATTAGGAAACTAAAACAAGAAGGAAACAAGCACACTAACACACGGATATACGAGGTTCGGGGATAACTTGCCCCTACTCCTCGGCGTGTCCGTAAGGTGGACGAGCCCTTGATCTTCGGTAGATCACACCCCGGATGACTCCGGCTAATGAAGCTCTCCTTCTCGGTGGAGAAACCTCTCCACAAAGTCTTGAACAGATTTAAAATGAAGCACACAAGACTTACAGATCACAGTGGCTCAAAGAAAATCGAAGTAAGCTCACAGCCACGAAGATGATGAAGACAGAGTCCAAGAACACAGCGAGTTCTCAACCGAAAACACACAACTTTTTACTTGCTTCTCGTTCTACTGCTTCTTATGTCTCTGTATTCGATCAGCCTGCACCGGATCGCTGCCAACCTGCACCGAATCCCTGCTGCAAGCTACGGCGTCGCCAATCGCTTCTCTTCCTCTTCTGATTCTCTTATCTCACACCAATAGAACCATGGTCTTCACTGGTGCCTCTGAGCTCGAACCAATCACCAGGAGTTAAGCCAATCGCCGCCTGATCACTGCCAGAAACACAGCCAATCGCAACCTGTAACCGTTGCTGCTTCAAATGCATTTGACGCAGAGAAAGCAGTGGAAAGATCCTTTGTCTCATTCCTTTAATGAGGCTTGAAACTAAGCACTGATATGGTACCTGCAACCTGTATCTCCAAAAAACTCACAGCAGAAGGTTAAACAGATATGGGCAAAACGAAGTGCGAATCAGAAAATATCAGAGAAAGCGCATGCACAATGATCTTAACTGTGGATCGGTCAGCAGATCACAGAGACTTGACCAACTCTCTGATTGGTCTGTGGACCGATCAGGACTCAGGTGGATCGGTCCACAGACCGATCCCCCTCTTTCTTCTCCCGATTTTCTTCGCTTCTGATCGGTCTCCGGGCCGATCAGGTAACTCACTGAAACATACTGATTGGTTACTGATCGGTCACCAGACCGATCAGTCAACCAACGTATCACTGGATCGGTCAGCAGACCGATCCAGGTTTAGAGCTCCCAGCCCTAAACCCTACCTGGTCCTGAGAATGAGCTACCGAGCCCTCTCTGACCTAGTCAGAGCTACCGAGCTACCGAGCTACCGAGCTCTCTCCGACTTCGTCCGGAGAATGAGCTACCGAGCCCTCTCTGACTCCATCCGATCCAGAGAACGAGCTACCGAGCCCTCTCTGACCTAGTTCGGAGAGCGAGCTACCGAGCTACCGAGCTACCGAGCTCTCTCCGACTTCGTCCGGAGAACGAGCTACTTCCCATGCCAAGCTTCCATACTTGGACTTCTCCCGTGCCAAGCTCCCTGCTTGGACTTCTCCGTGCCAAGTCTCCATACCTGGACTTTTCCCGTGCCAAACTCCCTGCTTGGACTTTTCTGTGCCAAGTCTCCATACTTGGACTTTTCCGTGCCAAGTCTCCATACTTGGACTTTTCCCGTGCCAAGCTCCCTGCTTGGACTTTTCTCGTGCCAAGCTCCCTGCTTGGACTTTTCCGTGCCAAGTCTCCATACTTGGACTTTTCCCGTGCCAAGCTCCCTGCTTGGACTTTTCTGTGCCAAGTCTCCATACTTGGACTTTTCCGAATCAGGTCAACTCAAGTCGGGTCAACCAGGTCAACTTTGACCTAAGGTTGCACCCACAATCTCCCAAGTTTGTATTCTGTCAAACATCAGAATAGAAATTTTCTATTCTCGTCAAACATCAGAATAAAACTTTTCTATTCTCGTCAAACATCAAAATACAACTCGAGTCAGGTCAACCAGGTCAACCTTGACCTAAGGTTGCACCAACAATCTCCCCCTTTTTGATGTTTGACAAAAACCATAATCAAGTTAGGTTAACCCGATAACCTAACTTAGGTTTTCCAATGTTCTTCCTTGAACATTCTCCCCAAACTCTAATGTTCTTCCTTGAACATTCTTTGGACATTCTCCCAAATCATTCTCCCCTTTTTGACACACATCAAAAAGAGTGAATCAAGGTCAAGAGTTTCTTCCTAATGAAAGTCCCATACCTTTTATTGAATCCCTTAATTTCCCCCTTGATACTAAAGTTAACAATCAACTTCGTGATAATCCCATATCACTCAAGTCTTTAGAGTAAAAACTCCCCCTAAAAGTCAACTCCCCCTTGACTAATAGGTAAAACTCCCCCTAAAGGTCAACTCCCCCTTGACCATTGCACCAACAATGTCTCGGAGAGTTTCAAACCTTTAGAAATCCAAAACACAAACTGTGTTTTAACTTTCAGCTGGTATTTCAGACAACACAGTCGAAAATCAGCATTTTGGTACGCTCTGATCGGTCACCAGACCGGTCAGACCTCACTGGATCGGTCACCAAACCGATCCACACTCTCCTGGATCGGTCCTAGTGACCGATCCACACTTTCCTGGACCGATCAGAATCCTCTCTGATCGGTCCACACATCTGATATCAGAATTTCTGATTGTCCTCCCGAAATTCAGAAACTCCTAGAAAATTCCAGAAAATTCCAAAAATTGTAAAACTTTGAGGATACATTCCTCATAACATATATTATCAAGAAAAAATAGTTTTCTATGAAAATAACTTCCATTTTCAAATCTTGATACAAAGTTCAAAAGATTTTGAAATAACTCAAAGTTAATCAATCTTTGTATCAACTTACTCAATGATGAATGCTATTACTAGAAAAGCTTCATCAAGGTTTTTCAAATCAATTTTGAAATGATTTTAAACCATTTAATTTAGGACCACAATCTTTGGGCTAAATGTACATGACTTGTACATAAGCTTTCCCTATGATCCCCATTTCGAATTAGGCTCATCTAGGTACAAGAACTATGCACCTTGATCCTAACTCATAATCCTAATATCTCACACACATCTAAGGTGTATCAAACATTCCAACAATCAATGTTACATGATTTATAGGAAAAGGTCCAACCAAGTTTCCTTGGTTGGAATATATGAGTAAGATCTAGGAACCAAATACACATGAATTATGTAATGATCTTCCCCATACTCAATTGATGTCTCTTCAACCTAATTATTCAAGAGATGTATGATACATTTTGAATAATTCTGCTGATCCTAGCATCTCACCCCATTTCTAGCAAGCAAAAATAATTTGTTAAGCCTTATAGTTTGTGTGAGATGGCCCCAAGTTGCCCAAATTAATTTCCCAATTTGTCTTGTTGTTTTAACTGTCCTCATTGATCATGATGATGTCCGAATGGTCTATTGAGCCAAACACATTCCCAATTCTCTCCTCAAATGACTAAATTCATTTTCCGGAAGAGGTTTGGTGAAAATATCGGCTAGGTTTGACTTTGACTCAACATATGTGAGCTCAATGTCTCCCCTAGCTACATGATCTCTAATGAAGTGATGACGCACTTCAATATGTTTGGTTCTTGAATGATGGACAGGATTTTTCGTTAGGTTTATTGTGCTAATGTTGTCACATAACACTTGCACTCCCTATACGAAAGTCCATAATCTTCTAGGGTATGGATCATCCACAACAATTGTGATACACTCTCTCCCATGGCAATGTATTCAGCCTCGGTCGTGGAGAGAGCAACACAATGTTGCTTCCGACTTGACCAACTAACCAAAGATGATCCTAAGAATTGGCAACCCCCACTAGTGCTTTTCCGATCCAATTTGCACCCAGCATAATCGGAGTCGGTATAACCTATCAAGTCAAAAGACTCAGTACGAGGGTACCAAAGACCTACTCTAATTGTGCCCTTGAGGTATCTCAGAATTCTCTTAACTGCAATTAAATGAGATTCCTTGGCACAGACTTAATATCTAGCGCACATGCCCACAGCAAAAAGTATGTCCGGTCTACTAGCTGTGAGATATAGAAGACTACCAATCATGCTTCTATATTGCGTTAGATCAACTGGTTTTCCATTCTCATCACTGTCTAGGCGAGTGCTCGTCGCCATTGGAGTGGATACTTCCTTAGAGTCACTCATTTTGAATTTCTTGAGCATCTCTTGAGTGTATTTTGTTTGATGGACATAAATGCCATCTCGAGTTTGTTTGATTTCAAGTCCAAGGAAGAATGTCAATTCTCCCACCAGACTCATTTCAAACTCACTTTCCATGTGAGTGATAAATTCATTTAAATAGCCCTTGTTATTGGAGCCAC
Organism: Zingiber officinale; assembly: GCF_018446385.1. Taxonomy (NCBI): domain Eukaryota; kingdom Viridiplantae; phylum Streptophyta; class Magnoliopsida; order Zingiberales; family Zingiberaceae; genus Zingiber; species Zingiber officinale. Next base: position 66,842,648 of record NC_056004.1, read on the forward strand.
AAATTATGTCATCGACATACACCTGGGCTACAAATATGTTTTCACCATTTCTACGCAGAAATAGTGTTGGGTCTATTTGACCTCTCACAAAACCCTTTTCTAGTAAGTACGTTGACAACCTTTCGTACCAAGCTCGAGGTGCTTGTTTAAGCCCATACAGAGCTTTCTTGAGCTTGTACACGTGGTTTGGAGCTTCGGTATTCACAAACCCCGGTGGTTGTTCAACATAGACCTCTTCTTTAATGAAACCATTTAAGAAGGCCGATTTAACGTCCATTTGATAGAGCTTGAAACCTCTATGTGCAGCAAAAGCTAGCATTAAACGAATGGACTCTAATCGAGCCACGGGAGCATAAGTCTCATCATAATCGAGACCTTCGACTTGACTATAACCCTTGGCTACAAGTCTTGCCTTGTTTCTTACGACTTCTCCCTTTTGGTTTAACTTATTTTTGAAGACCCATTTGGTTCCAATAATGGTGGTCTTCTTAGGTCTAGGAACTAAGTCCCACACTTGGCTCCTTTCAAATTGACCTAACTCATCTTCCATAGCTATGACCCAGTCAGGATCGTGCAATGCATCATCAACTAATTTTGGTTCGATTTCTGAGATCAAGGCGACCTCATTAGACTCATTTCTAAAGAATGATCTAGTCCTAACCCCTTGTTGGATGTCTCCCACAATCTGGTCTTGGGGATGACTAGAGGCTATCCTAGATTGCCTTGGTGTCGTCGGTGCCTCATGAATGGTCTCACTAGACACAGGCAAGGGCTCAGTATCAGGTTAAGGATCAGACTGAGTCCTTTGTTGCCTTTGTTCATCGTCGTCGGAGTCAACTTCGACTCTTTCTATGTTTTGATCATTTACACTTAGATTTCTAAGTTCAAATTGAATTTCTCCTACATCCCTTGATTGATCATTTGATTTAGGGATTTCTTCAAATGCTACATCTGAGGACTCTTCAATCAATTTAGTCCTATTGTTGTAGACTCGATAGGCTTTGCTGAAGAGAGAGTACCCGACCAGTATCCCTTCATCAGCCTTAGCCGTGAACTTTCCAAGATGATCCTTGGTGTTCAAGATAAACACCTTACAACCAAACACCCTAAGATGTTTAATTGTAGGGGGTTTCCCAAACCAAAGTTCATGGGGAGTCTTTCCTAAAAACCTATGTATCAAGACTCGGTTTTGCACATAGCAAGTCGTATTTACTGCTTCACCCATAGGTAGCTCGGTAGAGAGTACTCATTGAGCATGCTTCGTGCAGCCTCTTGTAAGACTCTCCACAACCCCATTTTGTTGTGGGGTCCTTGGAGTAGAGAACTCATGCCTATATCCTTTTTCTTGACAAAATTCCAAAAATCTATGGTTTTGAAATTCTCCACCATGATCACTTCTAATTGTTTTAATTGTTGTTGATATTTCATTTTCAGTTCTTCTACAAAAGGAAATAAAAATATCTATGGTTTGGTCCTTATTTTTCAAAAAGAAAGTCCATGTAAATCTAGTAAAATCATCAATGATTACTAAGCAATATCTACTTCCATTCAATGAAATAACATTACTGCAATCAAACAAGTCCATATGCAATAAGTCTAAAGCAGTAGATGTACTTACAATGCTCTTACCTTTATGAGACGCTTTTGTTTGTTTACCCTTTTGACATGCATCACATAGTTTTGTCTTTTGGTACTTGATGCTTGGTAGGTCTCGCACTAATCCTTTGTTGACCAGCTTTCGAATGTTCTTCATGTTTACGTGGGCCAACCTCCTATGCCAAAGCCACGATTCTTCTTCTTTTGACATGAAACACTTAGCAGAAGCATTAGTAGCACTTTTAAACGATACTTGATAAATGTTATCTACTCTTGTGCCTACTAGTACCGTGTCAAGTGTGTCAATGTGTTTGACCAGACATTGACTTGAATGAAACTCAATTGTGTAACCCGTATCACACAATTGGCTGACACTTAGGAGATTAAAAGTCATCCCCTTGACTAGAAGGACATTTCTAATTTGGAGACATTCGGATATATGAATATCTCCAACTCCTATAACCTTAAGGCTACCATTATTACCAAAAGACAGATTACTTCTATTTTTGTTTTGAAGGGTAGTAAAGAGTGACTTGTCCCCGGTCATGTGCTTGGAGCATCCACTATCAACAAACCAAGTTGATAGATGCTCCCCCTCGACAAATGCCTACAAGACGCGAAAGATAGATGTTTTAGGTACCCAAATCTTGGGACCTAATGCATCTACAATGTAAGACCTAGGCACCCATGCCTTGATTACACCCTTCCTAGTCTCATGAACCCTAGAAGCATGTGATCTATGAAATTGGGTTCTAGACACTAGTGAAATGAAACTAGACTCTTTGGGTTGATATTCTAACCCGACTTTGTTGTAGACCGCCCTTTGGGCATTTAGAATCATGTTTAAGGTCTTAGAGCTAGTTGAGAATTTCTCAAGTATTTTCTTGAGTTTCTCAACTTCACTCTTTAAAGCTTTGTTTTCATCCTCAAGGACCTCTAGATGTAGGTCATCAACCTCATCTTCCCTAAGGGCCCTCAAGTTTTCTACTTCTTCTTTTAATGATTTATTTTCTGTTTTTGATTTTTTAAGCAAGGTAGACAAATGAGTAATAGTTCTATAACACTTTTCTAAATGAGGCGAAGTTACCTCTTCATCATCCGAAGATGATGAAGCCGCGGTTGATGTGTCACTTGTGTCACCATCACTTCCGGAATCCGGTTCCTCCCTTGCCATGAGCGCTAGTTGACGTGTGCTTTTCTCCTTCTTCTCTTCCTCCGATGAGCTTGAGGGGATTCATCCCAAGTAGCTTTGAGAGCTTTCTTCTTCTTGGCCCTTTCCTCCTTCTTCTTGAGTTTTGGACACTCGATCCGATAGTGTCCTTTCTTGCTACACTCATAACAAGTAACGTTAGTCTTATCAATATTTTGATCAACAGATTTACCTTTCCCTCTGTATCTCCAGCTTCTTCTCATGATCCTCCTTACAAAGTTGGCCATCTCGCTTGATGATGATCCACCTTCATCATCGGACCCGGAGGAGGATGAGGATGTAGGGATCTCTTTCTCCTTCTTCTTTTCTTTCTTTCTTCTTCCATCCTTGCTCTTTTCTCCTGCAACTAAGGCAATACCTTTCTCTTTTTGACCTTTGTTAGCAAGTTCATGAAGTTCCATTTCACAGAAAAATTCATCTAACTTAACAATTGAAAGGTCCTTGGAAACCTTGTAGGCATCTACCATAGATGACCACAAGGCATTCCTTGGAAAAGCTTTGAGTGCATGCCTTACGAGATCGCGATTCTCTACGCGTTCATCCACGGAATGAAAACCATTGAGGATATCTTTGAACCTTCCATGTAGTTCACTTACCGTTTCGTTCTCCTTCATGGTGAGGTTTTGTAGTTGGTTTAGGAACAAGTCTCTCTTGGCGATCCGAGAGTCTCGGGTTCCTTCTTGGAGCTCGATGAGCTTGTTCCACAACTCTTTTGCGCTCGTAACTGGACCTACCTTGACGAGTTGATCTTTGGCTAGCCCACATTGTAGGGTTACCACTGCCTTGGCATCGGCTTGTCCTTTGCGGGTTTGCTCGGCGGACCACCTTGACGAGTCTAGTTCCTTACCTTCTTCGTCCTTTGGAGGTGTTAACCCTTCCTTGACCGAGAACCACATGGAGATGTCGGTCTTGAGGTAATACTCCATGCTGCTCTTCCAATATTGGAAATCCGCTCCGTCGAAGTAGGGTGGACGATTGGTGCTAAAGCCTTCCTTCATAGCCATCTTCTTGCTCTTTAGGGTGTTAGTCCGGATGAAGAGCGCCAAGCTCTGATACCACTTGTTAGGACCTTAGATGGCTAGAGGGGGGGGTGAATAGCCTCTTAAAAACTTAAACACAAATTTCTACAAAGAAACTTGTTAGCACAGCGGAATTAGGAAACTAAAACAAGAAGGAAACAAGCACACTAACACACGGATATACGAGGTTCGGGGATAACTTGCCCCTACACCTCGGCATGTCCGTAAGGTGGACGAGCCCTTGATCTTCGGTAGATCACACCCAGGATGACTCCGGCTAATGAAGCTCTCCTTCTCGGTGGAGAAACCTCTCCACAAAGTCTTGAACAGATTTAAAATGAAGCACACAAGACTTACAGATCACAGTGGATCAAAGAAAATCGAAGTAAGCTCACAGCCACGAAGATGATGAAGACAGAGTCCAAGAACACAGCGAGTTCTCAACTGAAAACACACAGCTTTTTACTTGCTTCTCGTTTTCTTGTTCTCCCTTCTTTCCAGCATACACTGCTTCTTATGTCTCTGCATTCGATCAGCCTGCACCGGATCGCTTCCAACCTGCACCGAATCCCTGCTGCAAGCTACGGCGTTGCCAATCGCTTCTCTTCCTCTTCTGATTCTCTAAGCTCACACCAATAGAACCACGGTCTTCACTGGTGCCTCTGAGCTCGAACCAATCACCAGGAGTTAAGCCAATCGCCGCCTGATCACTGCCAGAAACACAGCCAATCGCAACCTGTAGCCGTTGCTGCTTCAAATGCATTTGACGCAGAGAAAGCAGTGGAAAGATCCTTTGTCTCATTCCTTTAATGAGGCTTAATTTGAAACTAAGCACTGATATGGTACCTGCAACCTGTATCTCCAAAAGACTCACAGCAGAAGGTTAAACAGATATGGGCAAAAAGAAGTGCGAATCAGAAAATATCAGAGAAAGCGCATGCACAATGATCTTAACTGTAGATCGGTCAGCAGACCGATCACAGATCCTTGGACCGATCAGACAACAGCCTGATTGGTCTGAGGATGGTCTGATCGGTTGTGGCGACTGATCAGATTGGATGTGGATCGGTCCATAGACCGATCCACCACCCTTTTTCTTCTGCGGCATTTTCTCCTGATCGGTCTCCAGGCCGATCAGTAACTCTCACAGAAAGCTACTGATCGGTGACTGATCGGTCACCAGACCGATCAGTCAACCAACGTATCACTGGATCGGTCAGCAGACCGATCCAGGTTTAGAGTTCTCAGCCCTAAACCCTACCTGGTCCTGAGAACGAGCTACCGAGCCCTCTCTGACCTAGTCAGAGCTACCGAGCTACCGGGCTACCGAGCTACCGAGCTATCGAGCTACCGAGCTACCGAGATACCGAGCTACCGAGCTCTCTCCGACTTCGTCCGGAGAATGAGCTACCGAGCCCTCTCTGACTCCATCCGATCCAGAGAACGAGCTACCGAGCCCTCTCTGACCTAATCCAGAGAGCGAGCTACCGAGCTCTCTCCGACTTCGTCCGGAGAACGAGCTACTTCCCATGCCAAGCTTCCATACTTGGACTTCTCCCGTGCCAAGCTCCCTGCTTGGACTTCTCCGTGCCAAGTCTCCATACCTGGACTTTTCCCGTGCCAAGCTCCCTGCTTGGACTTTTCCGTGCCAAGTCTCCATACTTGGACTTTTCCGTGCCAAGTCTCCATACTTGGACTTTTCCCGTGCCAAGCTCTCTGCTTGGACTTTTCTCGTGCCAAGCTCCCTGCTTGGACTTTTCCGTGCCAAGTCTCCATACTTGGACTTTTCCGAATCAGGTCAACTCAAGTCGGGTCAACCAGGTCAACCATGACCTAAGGTTGCACCCACAATCTCCCAAGTTTGTATTCTGTCAAACATCAGAATAGAACTTTTCTATTCTCGTCAAACATCAGAATAGAACTTTTCTATTCTCGTCAAACATCAGAATAAAACTTTTCTATTCTCGTCAAACATCAAAATACAACTCGAGTCAGGTCAACTCGAGTCAGGTCAACCAGGTCAACCTTGACCTAAGGTTGCACCAACATAAACAAGAAACTGAAACTATGTTCTTAGTAAGAGCAGGCACATAACAACAATCATCTAAATCTAGTACAAGCCCAGAGGGCAGAGATAGCTGATAAGTTCCTACAGCAACAGAAGCAACCCGTGCTCCATTGCCTACTCGTAGGTCCACCTCGCCCTTTGCCAATGCTCTGCTATTTCTCAGCGCCTGCACATCAGTACAAATGTGAGAAGCACATCCAGTATCTAATACCCATGATGTAGAAATAGATAGATTGACTTCTATAAAATATATACCTGAAGTGGAAGTCTCACTTCACTTCTTCTTAAGATCCTCCAAGTATACCTTGCAGTTCCTCTTCCAGTGCCCGGTCTGACCGCAGTGGAAGCAGGTACTTTAGGCTTCAGTGCCTTGCCTTTGCCCTTGGTTTGGGAATTTCCCTTACCTTTGGGCTTGCCCTTGCCCTTGTGCTTCTGGACCATCAGAATGGGCTTAACCTTCTTAAGGTTAATCTCAGCAGTTCGTAACATACTAAGTAGCTCGGGCAGTGACTTGTCAATCTCGTTCATGTTATAGTTGAGAACGAATTGACTATAGCTATCCGGCAAGGACTACAAGATCAAGTCAGTGGCTAGCTCTTGGCCAAGTGGGAACCCCAGTCTTTGTAGGTTCTCTATGTACCCAATCATCTTGAGTACATAAAGACCTACAAGAGCCCTGTCTGACATCTTGCACTGAAACAGTGCCTTAGAGATCTCAAATCTCTCATGCCTCGCTTGTCCCTGATATAGTTGGCGAAGATGCTCAACCATATCGTAAGCGCCCATCAACTCGTGTTGCTTCTGAAGCTCAGAGTTCATGGTCGCGAGCATTAGACAGGACACATCTAATGCGTCATCTTGATGCTTCTTGTAAGCATCTTTGTCTGCCGGCATTAGGAATGGGCTGCTCCAGAACGTACAGTTTACGTTCCTGGGTGAGAACTATTCTCAAGTTCCTGTACTAGTCCAGGAAATTCGCTCCGTTGAGCTTGACCTTCTCAAGGACAGATCGCAGGGAGAAGGAACTCGTGTTCGACGTCATGGTTATCTACAACAGAAAATTTGCAAAATTAAATATCATATTCTTTTAAAATCATTTAATTAGGCCTTTAATTAAATGATGCTCCCACTGAATTCTATAATTCTTGTGGGACAAGATCCACATCATACTAACCCTTGAGTTAGCTTTGGCTAATACGCCCAAGGCTTAGTATGATCGGTAGGTAACGATTAGCAATTACATCTCTATGCAACTCTTGTTTATAGAATCAATATCCGTATTTATATTAAAACTCGAGTTAGCTTTGGCTAATATGCCCGAGAGTTAATATAAACGTGATTTTGTCCTACCTTTCCAACTATTGGAAGAATGCCTATAGTTGACTCGATCCAACCGAGTAACTAGGAATACTCAATCTAATTGAGTTTGTATTCACCCATGCGTTGATAGGCGGGACCAAGATTGTCCCTCCGTACCCTACCAAGATAATATGTATTGCTCTGCTTTGGCAGATTCAACAATACATGTGATCGAGGTAGTGATAGGTATCACGGCACGGTTAGGCATTAGAGTTGAGTCGATTGAGATCTAATCTAATCGAAAAGGATGCATCTTGTGCACGACTTAGATCTAATCTAATCGCAAGGGTGCATCATGTGCACGACTTAGATCTAATATAATCGTAAGGCACTAATTAATTAATTACTTATTAAACATGCATCACATACACAAGCAATTAATTAATTTATTTGTGATTTAGTCATGGCCCTACTACGATCTTCTCAAGCCAATGAGAAGATCGAATGGTCAACCTAGGGTCAACAGCTTCTCCAAGCTCCTCCCTTTGACCACCTTGTGTTGCTCGTGCCCGCCTCGGAACTCCGTCTCATGTGGACCCTCCACCGCTCCAATTTGTACATTACAATTTGAAACTCGAGTTACATTCGAGTCTAAATCTAATTTACAACAAGAATATAAGAGAAAGGCACGACGCGCAGGTCGCGGAAAAATAAAACATACAACACGCGCAAACACATAACGGCACGCAGGCCGTATTATGAATTACAACATAATCCAATCATATTGGGTTTTTGGGCCATGACTATCACAAAATTAATATATAATTCAAAATTTTATATTTTCATAATTTTCTATAATTTTAAAAATATTTTTTACAATTTTTACGAGTAAAATTTCCCGGCGGTCCCGTTTAGCGGTTTCGAGCGCAATCGCGGAACGGATCCCCTTGCGGGGCCCAGGGGCAGCGCCCCTACCCGCGATCTAACCATCGCGAGGGTTCCTTTGCGATCCAACAACGCCTAAACCCGCTGTCCCAAAACGATTTGGGCCGAGACATTGCCGTTTCGGAAAAATCTTCCCGGCGGGTTCGTTTTTAGCGATTTCGGGTGCAATCGCGGAGCAAATCCCCTTGCGGGGTTAGGGGCAATACCCCTACCCACGATCTAACCATCGTGAGTTGCTCCTTTGCGATCTAATGGCACCCAAGCCCATTGTCCCAAACGGATTTGGGGCGAAACAAAGTCGGTTTTGAAAGATCTTTCCGGTAGCCGAAGCCTACAAGTGCCGAGACACTTGTGCTTCGCTTCTACGGAAAAATTACCCATAAAATCATAAAAAACTAATTTTTACAGAAAATCATAGAAGGGTTTTATTTTTCATAAAAATAAAAACAAACTCGTACAAGCCTTGCACGTGGCTCTGATACCACTGTTGGGTTATCGCGGAAACCCCGAATCACCCGAAGCCGTAGGATCCGTGCAAGGAAAAATTTCAAAAACACAAGTACGAGTTTAAAACATGATCGACTCTTAGATCTACGAGGGAAAAACATTTACCCTTGATGCGTGCCCTTCGTAATCCCGCAACGTCCAAAGGTAGCCGGATCTCGAGACCGTCAAGCGAACGATCCTCTAGCGGTATCCACACGAACAAGGAGTGGTCTTCTACCACTCAAAGATGGAGAGGAGAACCCACAAGTGTGCTAGCACTTTCTAGGGCTCTCAGATTGGATCTAAAAGGTGAGAAAGGAGAGAAGGGAAAAAGGAACTCACACACTCCTCTAGGTACTCTCCTTTTATGACCTTCACACCACCTAGTTGCTTGGAATCAACTCTCACTTCTTCTCCACCATGAAGCCACGACCATCAGCAAGCTAGAGAGAGGGAGAAGCACCCAAGGAAGAAGAAGCATTAAACCCCATTCAATTTCCACCAAATGAAAACCTCTCATCACTTAGTGTGACCGGCCACCACATGTGTAACCCCCACATTAATGTGGCCGGCCACATTAAGAGGATTAATGGTGTGTAACCTCTATGAGGTGGCACACCATTATATAAGGGGATGATGTGGCATGCCATGTAGGATGAGTCATCCTCATGATGTGGCAATTCATCAAGTCAAAACTTGATGTGTCAACCTCTATTTGGTCAAGTCAAACTTGACCAATACTCTTCCTTGTTGAGTTAAATCCAAGCTTTGATTCAAGTCAATTTTAATTTAATGAATCTCAATTCATTAATATAAATTGACTCATGAATCAAATTTAAATTAGACTCATTCAACAATTGAATCTAATTGAGTCTAACTCAATAAGTCTAATTTGAATCCAATCTTTGATTCATCATATGAATCTAATCCTATTGGTTCATCATATGAACCTAATCTCCATGCACATGTTCTTTGTGTGTGACCCAATAGGTTCTTGTAACGTTGGCAATGTTATAAACTCCTTTAAAAACATAAGCAATGAGCGGCATCTAGCAATACATCATTGCTACCCAAGTTACAAGAAATGTTGAGATCCAACATCACCTTGCGACTACTAATTGTGACTCCTCACAATATGTGACAAGTGTCCTTCTATCCTAGACATCTAGATTGATCAATGTGAGGCATAGACCGTGTCATCCTCTGACCAATCTAAATCTTGAACTCCGAGTAGACTCACTCAATCAAATGAGCTCAATATCTCATATTGACTCATTTGGGTATGGTCATACACTTCGTGGTCTCACTCTATCAAGAATATCGATGTCTCTCCCGTCATATAGGAGGGATAGATCCCATCTATATCACTCACATCCATCTGCATAATTTGTTATATACCCAAGTAATCGCCTTTATAGTCCACCCGATTCGGGTGACGTTTGATGAAACTAAAGTACATAACTCCTTATGTAGGGATCCATGGTGACTTCAGGTCTAAGGACTAATAGTCATACTAATAGCCACATGAGAAAGTATATGACACTCATATAACGATCCATGATACTTTCTCATGGCGGGTCATTCAGTATACATTCTCTAATGCATACCCATGTGTCAGCTTGATATCTCTATATCCATGACTTGTGAGATCAAGTCATCGAGCTGACCTACATGCTAGTCTTATTGTATTAACATTGTCCCTGAATGTTAATACTCGACTAGGAATGATTTAGAGTAGTGTTCCCTATATCATCTCACTATCGATTCAACTAATCGATTGATATAAGTATGAATGTTCTACTCAAGGACGTTACTATACTTATTTTATCTGACACTAATACAAATAAGCATAATAACCAAAAACCAATGCCTTTATTAATATAAAAAAATAAGATATACATGAGTCCATACAATCATCAAATGATTGGCTCTAGGGCTCTAACTAACATCTAGATCTACACTAGATGAGAGTTATACCTTCGAAGCGAGCCCTTTCGCGTTCAATCTCGAAACCTACATAACTCCTTATGTAGGGATCCATGGTGACTTCAGGTCCAAGGACTAATAGTCATACTAATAGCCACATGAGAAAGTATATGACACTCATATAACGATCCATGATACTTTCTCATGGCGGGTCATTCAGTATACATTCTCCAATGCATACCCATGTATCAACTTGATATCTCCATATCCATGACTTGTGAGATCAAGTCATCGAGTTGACCTACATGCTAGTCTTATTGCATTAACATTGTCCCTGAATGTTAATACTCGACTAGGAATGATTTAGAGTAGTGTTCCCTATATCATCTCACTATCGATTCAACTAATCGATTGATATAGGTATGAACCTTCTACTCAAGGACGCTATTATACTTAGTCTATTTGGCACTAATACAAATAAGTATAATAACCAAACAAATGCCTTTATTAATATACAAGAATATGATACAATGAGTCTATACAATCATCAAATGATTGGCTCTAGGGCTCTAACTAACAGCTCGTCCATCATTCTCTCTATTGCCGGGTCGCGATTTATTGGTGCTCGATCAGTATTTTTCTTGGTCGCGCTCACGGCTCTGCTCGTCCATCATTCTCTTTATTCCCCGGTCGCGATTTATTGATGCTCGATCAGTATTTTTCTTGGTCGTGCTCACGGCTCTGCTCGTCCATCATTCTCTCTATTGCTCAGTCACGATTCATGGATGCTCGGTCAGTATATTTCTCGGTCGCGCTCACGGTTCTGCTCGTCCATCATTCTCTCTATTGCCCGGTCGCGATTTACTATCGCTCGGTCGATAACTTTTCGGTTGCTCAGAATTGATTTATTGTAGCTCAATCGTTTTACTCAGCATCTCTCGATCGTCTGCTCGATATCGCTCGACATTCGCCAGATCGCTCTTTCGACACTCGCTCGGTATTGCTCTTGTCGCTCGGTCGGCACTTATTCTTTTCGTCGCTCTGCTGGGCGCTCGTCGTTTATAGCTACTCATCCGACACTATAGGACAAGCCCAGTGATCTGACTCTGCATTCAGGATGGATTTTGCTTTTCGTTTGGCTGGGTCTAGTCAGTCGGACTCACGCCTCCTTCAACTAGACTTGAAGGGGAGGCTTGTGATGTGGAGATGGTTTAGGGTAGGGGAGGAATTAAGGGAAAAGGGAGGGGCAATTTGAGAAAGTGACGAGGTAGGGCTTTAAGGGGGAAAGAACACTGTAGCAAGGAGGAGGTTTTTTTGTCTCCTTCGTGGTTTTTGGCTTCGTCGCCGCCAACAGGAGCCAAGGTGGTCATCTTCTTCTTCCTCTCAAGCTCCTCGCCGACCGCCGGCCTCCTCTCTTCTCCTCTCCCACTTCTCCTCATGACTCCACCACTGGGCCGGTTCGCCGTCGCTCCACTTCCTCGCAACGCCACCCTCGAACAGATCGGTCGCCGCTCACCTTCTTCCTCGCCATGCCTCCGTCATTGCCAACCTCACCGGAATCAACACCAGAAGAGGGGGTTGCGTTTTTCCCTCTTCAGATTTTGTTTCTGCAGCCGACTAAGCCAAGCACGCATCAATAGTCTTCGTCGCATTCTTCCCCAACGCCGGCGGGCCGCTACCCCCTACTCTACCTCTCCTCTTCCTCTCATCCTCTCGCCGGCAGTCATCGGGCACCACAGCCAAGCTTGCCGACGCCTCCGTCGACTCTTCTCGCCTCCATGCGCTGTAGCCCCCTTTGTCGGGAGCCTCCACGTGCCGTAGCCTCACTTGCAGGTAGCCACTGCGCGTCGACAGTCCATGTGCTGGCAGTCCTTGCGCTGATTTCGCCCCAGCTCCGATTCTGTGTCGTTGTTGTATGCCGACCTCGTGCCGATCCAGTTTGTATGTCGTATCCCGAGCTACAGCTGTAGTGTACCTCGCTATTATATTTCGGTCTCGAGCTGTGGTTAAATCCCGATCTATATGTTGCTGTCATTGTATCACGGCCTGCGAGACGCAGTCGTCTTTTAAATTGTATGTTGTATCTAGCCTTCGGGGTGTTGTTATTTCCCGGTCTGCGTGTCGATGTTTTATCCCGGCCTGCGTGTCGGTACCTTATTCCGGCCTATGTGCCAACATTTTAGCCCGGCCTACGTGCCGAGGTCACGTCTAGTTTCATGTCGCCACTTCCAGTTTTGTGACGTGTCCGGCTCCGCTTCATCGGATCCAGCTCCTTGTCCGGTGCATTCATATACCCTTCCGGGTCATGACAACTCGAGCAGCGTCCCATCTGAGGGCACCCCCTTGTGCCAGGGTACGTTTTCCGTACTCGTCCCTCATTTATCTCATTATTATATTATTCATCTGTCACTCATATATTCGTTGGATCTGCCTCGAGCCTCGGAGTACCAGAGACCGGGGCGACCCGGTCGCTGGCTGTAAGTATCGTTGACCAGGAGACTTTTGAAGGCTTGGTTAACATAGAAGTCATCTCAGCACACCCTCCTCCGGGACATCGCGACTCGATCACGGTCCGTTTGACTCAGCTTCCGGACAGGATCACATATTATCATCAAATATTCATAGTTCTAATCCTAACTTATATTTATAGGAATTTTTCCTTCAAATAAGGACGCAATCAAATAATATTGGACTTCTAAAGTTTTGGATTGATCATCATGTGTACTTTTTATTTATCTTAATGGTCAATAGAAAATTTTTATGAGATCAAATTGATCAGCCTAAAAATAATTAATGAAATTAATTAGAGTTATTATTTTTTAGTCGAGTTCCTTTCTTGTTTTCTCGCTGTAGGTGACCTGTGTTAAGGCTGCGTTTTGAGTCAAGGGATTGTGCCCCCGTCCTAGTCTAAATTCACTCCTCCTGATTGCAACAATATTTAATATTTAATGTAGCAATTGTTATATGTAAAATAATAAATTTTAGCACAATAATAAAGACGATAATTCAATGGTAAATTCGGAGGAAGAAATTCTAGTTCGACGTGGATGATTTGGAGTAAATAGGTATTTTAAAAAATCACGGCTTCATTTTGTTAAAGTTGAGTGTATGATTAAGATATTTTTTTTTAACTAAACTTATAAACAGCGGCTCAAGATGATTAATTTAATTGTGATCTGTAATTTAATTTGACTGTAATTGATTATGATCTTTTGAATTCATCTTTTCATTTAAGTTATAATTTAGATTAGGGTAGATAGCCGAAGCTCTTGGTAGGTGTTCGGTAATCTAACTATTCGTCCACCATGACAATTTCTGAACAGTCTCCGTCATCTGTCCGGACTAAACTACAATCTGAATGAAAAGATAAACTCAAAAAATTACAATTAATTATGATCGAATCGAATTACGACTACGATCCAATTACAATTAAATTATGGATCATCCTTTAATTTATAAAAAAAAAAAATTAGACTCAAAGATCCTTTCCCCAACTTATACTCTTATACAATTTATCAATTACTTTTTTATCCTATATTAAATATTATTTAAAAAGTCCAACTCTAGATGGGAATAGCATCGCCATCGATGCCATCTTTTTGTCTTACGGTTTAGATCCTACTAATTTGAAATTGCTGATTATTAAAACTTTAAACATCCAATATTGGTGCATTATGGACATCTGTCAGCCTGGCTAAAAAATTCGATGCCTATACATTCACTGTTGGGTGATTGTTTGGTTTGCGATTATCAGTGGGGTTTCATGGCGTAAAGGGGAGATGTATCCCTTGTTTGGGGTCAAAATGAAAAATATAATTGAACTAATTGAAATTTTAAATTACTTTTCTTTTTCTAAAGATTTATTTTATTAATTTGGTTTGCTACTAGATACTATGAAACAATCGTGACGTGGAGACGTGTTTGAAGACGAGGAGGTCTTCACGCGGAGTTTACTCTTCCAATCCTTGGCATTTGTCCTCACACAGGAGAAGCTGAAACCCAACTTCCCTGCAACTTCTTTTCTTGCTCAAGTCAATAACAAAAGTCTTTATTTTATTTTATTTTCAAAAAGAAATGGATCGCAGCTAGAACAGCTTTTCTCCTCGAACATAAATCAACACTTAAGCTTATAAATAGAGCTGAGCAGAGAGAGGATAAAAATAAGACGAAGTCTATATAATAGGGGGAAGTTGAGGGGGGAGATGGAGGTTGATGATTCCTTCAAAAGGCCAGGATCCATCCCGTTCAAGTGGGAGGTTCAGCCGGGTGTTCCCAAGCAGAAGAACATCATCGGTCCAGACTCGCCTCAAAAACTCTGCCTGCCGCCGGTCTTGTGCGCCATCAGCCTCCCTCAGTCCCCTGCTCTCTTCCCCCCTCCTCCGTTGATGATAGGGAGAACTAACGAGGGAAAGGCCGTGAAGGTGTTTGCGATGCTTCGGCGCCTGTCCATGTCCAATCGCTTTGCGTCGGTCCGAGGCAGGCACTCGATGAGGCACGATGAGTTCGAGGAAAGCAGCAGCTCGCTGGCCCTATCTGATGCAAGCAGTGTTCGAAGTCAAGACTTGGATGCATAGAAATTGTGATCTACTTCTCGTGTGTAATTGGAATGGGAGCAATCTCCATCTGTTGTCGTTACTTGTTGGTTGGCACTAAACCGAGAACGTCAGAAGAATTGTAGCAGAGGAATGTTATTGCCCGTCTCTGTAAAAGAATTCTCAATCCAATAGTCTTATCAACTTTCTTGCAGGTAAACGATATCGATGAAGGGTAAGCGTAGCTCCAATAACTGCAGGATGAAACGGTTGTCTTTTTCTGTTCTCATTGCAGCGTCCAATTCAAAGTTAAAATATGCAATGTTTTATAGAAAATATCATTGATAATGAAATGTTCCAAAGAGGGAGACTTGCCATTCAGTTGGCTAACATCTTAGTCGAGCACTTTGATCATCCCTTCCTACCACATTGACCCTTCTCTCTACGTCCGTCTGAATTTATCCTGCAAAAGATTTGCTCCAGTTATTCAAAAAAAATGTCTCAATAACCCCGTTGTATCCCGACCTCAATGGGTGGAGTTTAGGATTCTGTCAGTGTACTTATATGTAATTCTCATCATATTCGTGAGGTCGACATTAGAGGACCACTAATGAAAAAAAAAAATAACTATTACAATGTGTAGTAGTTACTCATTAGGTAGGTGTTGCCCCCGCGGGCTGGATCAACCGGTTAAGGCGTGGTATCCTTGCACAATGAGTCGTAGGGTCGAAGGTCCACGGACGCGCACTGGATGAATAATCTGGGCCGACTGTGTTAAATTCCGGAGACACCATGCTTTACCCGGGTCAGCATTCACCGCTGATTTACCTCCTCCTAGAATTCCTGTGGAGCCAGGCCTAGGGGGCCGCTGGGCGACGGGACCTGTTTTTTTTGCACAATCATTAGGTAGGTGTTACAATATTATATTATCTTTTTATCTTCAGTTTAATTTAAACATCTACGACTAATTAATATAATATATAGAAGTTACTATGTAATTTTTACAACATATAGAAGTTGTAGTTGCTACAATGTATTATAAAATAATTTTACTTAATTTGAATGATTTTAATGAAATTTAAATAGTTTTGATCAAATTTGTAAAAACATATTTTGATATAATAATATTTAGAATTTAGAATTTAGAATTTAGCATTTAGACTTCAAAATTTTAAAATTTAGATTTAGCCACAACATGTAAAAGCTAGTTGATAACTGTCGTAATATGTAGAAGTTACATGATAACTGATGTGGTGATAAAGAGAGACTCACCTGGCATGAGATCAACTGCCAAGGTGGAAGTCAAAGTCAAGGTAGTCAACGCTCGAGTGTCGAAGGGCCGAACGGAGGACAATTCCAATGACTGGTCTGGTTAGTCAGGGCCCGACCGGCTGGGGATATGTCCGAGCAAACCACCCGTACTCGGGATGATACGTAAGACAGCTGATGCTCAGTATGGAGCAGCAGGATGCTAAAGGAGATCGGATAACTTGTCTGAACGGGGGAGGGCATATTACTACACAGTCACTATAAGGAAGAGCAACTGAGGCCGACATAGCGGAGGAGTCCCGGCCGAGCTACTACCTCGCTCGGCCAAGCAGCAGGACCTGGCCATGGAAGGAGCAGAGTCCCGGTCGAGCAGCTTACCCGCTCGGCTAAGCAACGGGATCACTGTAGTATCTCTCGATATCCCTTTGGAGATAGTGCCACTGACATGAGGCATGGTCGACAGGCACATCATACGGCGGAAGCTTCTACTGTCTTGTCAGGGATATGCATGTCATATTAAGACATGGTGTTAGAGATACTTTCCTAACAGGTCCTTTCATAGGACATATTAGAGAGCGTGCTCATGCCTTGAGAAGTGTGCACGTCGTCCACCAGGGCTCTATATAAACGGGGGTCTATCATTAGTGGAGGTACACGTTATTATTGTTTGCACGAGTTCTACTATTGCTTCACTTCTTCTATAGTTCCGGTGATTGACTTGAGCGTCGGAGGGCCAATGCCGAGGACCCCTTCCCTGGCTCGGCATTGACGTTGTTAGTTAGAGCCCTAGAGCCAATCATTTGATGATTGTATGGACTCATGTATATCATATTCTTGTATATTAATAAAGGCTTTTGTTTGGTTATTATACTTATTTATATTAGTGCCAAATAGACTAAGTATAATAGCGTCCTTGAGTAGAAGGTTCATACCTATATCAATCGATTAGTTGAATCGATAGTGAGATGATATAGGGAACACTACTCTAAAATCATTCCTGGTCGAGTATTAGCATTCAGGGACAATGTTAATACAATAAGACTAGCATGTAGGTCAGCTCGATGACTTGATCTCACAAGTCATGGATATAGAGATATCAAGCTGACACATGGGTATGCATTAGAGAATGTATACTGAATGACCCGCCATGAGAAAGTATCATGGATCGTTATATGAGTGTCATATACTTTCTCATGTGGCTATTAGTATGACTATTAGTCCTTAGACCTGAAGTCACCATGGATCCCTACATAAGGAGTTATGTACTTTAGTTTCGTCAAACGTCACCCGTAACTGGGTATAAAGGCGATTACTGGGTATATAACGAATTATGTAGAGGGATGTGAGTGATGTAGATGGGATCTATCCCTCCCATATGACGGGAGCGACATCGGTATTCTTGATAGAGTGAGACCACTAAGTGCATGGCCATGCCCAAATAAGTCAACATTAGATGTTGAGCTCATTTGATCGAGTGAGTCTACTTGGAGTTCAAGATTTAGATTGATTAGAGGATAACACGGTCTATGCCTCACATTGATCAATCTAGATGTCTAGGATAGAAGGACACTTGTCATTATTTTGTGAGTAGTCACAATTGGTAGTCACAAGGTGATGTCGGATCTCGACATTCTTGTAACTTGGGTAGTAATGATGTGTTGCTAGATACCGCTCATTACTTATGCTCCTAAATGGGTTTAGGGCATTGCCAACGTTACAAGAACCTATAGGGTCACGCACTTAGGACAATTAGGTGGAGATTAGGTTCATATGATGAACCAAGAGGATTAGATTCATTTGATGAATCAAATTGGATTAAGAGTAATCCTAATTGGGCTAACTTGAGTTCGACTCAAGTTGATTCATGTGTTAAATGAGTCTAATTTAGATTTTGACTCATTGAATCAATTTAATTTAATGAATTAGATTCATTATATTAAGTTGGCTCGAATCAAATGGTTGGATTAGATCCACCATGGTAGAGATTGAGTCAAGTTTGACTTGACTTGAGAAGGAAGACCAAAGGTCAATTTTGACTTGACCTTTTGCCACCTCATTGGTGAGTTGGCATTAGGTGGACCAATAATGATGTTCCACATCATCATGGGTGCCACCTCATGGAAGTGACAAAGCCACTCTCTTAATGGGTTCATATTAATTGCAATTAATGTAATTAATGTGATTTTATGGTTTCATATTAATTGTAATTAATGCAATTAATGTGAATTTTTGAAATGTGGTCGGCCACTTTGTTTTGTGTGAAGAAATTCATTTTTCATTCACTTGTGTGCCTCTTCCTCCTTCTCCCTCTCAAGCTCTCCCTCTCCCTCTCCTCCCTTGGCCGAACCACATAGGTGCTAGCACACCTTGGTTTTTGGTCATCTCCATCTAGTGTGTCCGTGTGGATACTTCTAGAGGACCGGCGCTTGACGGTCTTGAGATCCGGCATCATTTGGACGAGCGGGAACGCGAAGGGCATCGCATCAAAGGTATAAATGGTTTATCCTTATGTAGATCTACTGTAGATTAAAGTTTTCAAACTCGTACTCGTATTTTCGTTCGGTTTTACCTTGCACGAGATCCGTGGCTTGGGCGATTCGGGGTTTCCACGACGCGAAAAACCCAACAGTGGTATCGAGCCACGTGCAAGGCTTGTACGAGTTTTTTTTTTTATGAAAAATAAAACCTTCTGTGATTTTCTGTAAAAATTAGTTTTTTATGATTTTATGGGTAATTTTTCCGTAGAAGCGAAGCACAAGTGTCTCGGCACTTGTAGGCTTCGGCTACCGGAAAGATCTTTCGAAACCGGCTTCGTTTTGCCCCAAATACATTTGGGACAGCGAGCTTGGGTGCCATTAGATCGCAAAGGAGCAACTCACGATGGTTAGATCGTGGGTAGGGGTACTTCCCCTAACCCCGCAAGGGGATTTGCTTCGCGATCGCACCCGAAATCGCTAAAAACGAACCCGTCGGGAAGATTTTTCCGAAACGGTAATGTCTTGGCCCAAATCGTTTTGGGACAGCGGGTTTAGGCGCTGTTGGATCACAAAGGAACCCTCGCGATGGTTAGATCGCGAGTAGGGGCGCTGCCCCTGGGCCCCGCAAGGGGATTCGTTCCGCGATTGCGCCCGAAACCGCTAAACGAGACCGCCGGGAAATTTTACTTGTAAAAATTGTAAAAATTAATTTTAAAATTATAGAAAAATTATGAAAATATATAATTTTGAATTATATATATTAATTTGTGATAGTCATGGCCCAAAGCCCAATATAATTGGTTGTGTTGTAATTCATAATACGGCCTGCGTGCCGTGATGTGTTTTCGCGTGTTGTATTTATTTTATTATTCGCGACCTGCGCGTCGTGCCTCGTCTTTTATTCTTGTTGTAAATTAGATTTAGACTCGAATGTAACTCGAGTTTCAAATTGTAATGTACAAATTGGAGCGGTGGAGGGTCCACACGAGACGGAGTTCCGAGGCGGGCACGAGCAACACAAGGTGTTCAAAGGGAGGTGCTTGGAGAAGCTGTTGACCCTAGGTTGACCAATCGATCTTCTCATTGGCTTGAGAAGATCGTAGTAGGGCCATGACTAAATCACAAATAGATTAATTAATTAATTATTATGTATTTGATGCATGTTTAATAATTAATTAATTAATTAGGGCCTTAACGATTAGATTAGATCTAAGTCGTGCACATGATGCACCCTTGCGATTAGATTAGATCTAAGTCATGCACAAGATGCATTCTTCTCGATTAGATTAGATCTAGATCGAACCAACTCTAAAATGCCTAACCGTGCTGTGATACCTATCACTACCTTGATCACATGTATTGTTGAATCTGCCAAAGCAGAGCAATACATATTATCTTGGTAGGGTACGGAGTGACAATCTTGGTCCCGTCTATCAACGCATCGGTGAATAAAAACTCAATTAGATTGAGTATTCATAGTTACTCGGTTGGATCGAGTCAACTATAGACATTCTTCCAATAGTTGGAAAGATAGGTCAATATCACATCTATATTAACTCTCGGGCGTATTAGCCAAAGCTAACTCGAGTTTTAATATAAATGCGGATATTGATTCTATAAACAAGAGTTGCATAGAGATGTAATTGGTAATCGTTACCTACCGATCATACTAAGCCTTGGGCGTATTAGCCAAAGCTAACTCAAGGGTTAGTATGATGTGGATCTTGTCCCACAAGAATTATAGAATTCAGTGGGAGCATCGTTTAATTAAAGGCCTAATTAAATGATTTTTAAAGAATATGATATTTATTTCTGTAAATTTTCTGTTGTAGATAACCATGACGTCAAATACGAACATTTTCTCTCTGCGATCTGTCCTTAAGAAGGACAAGCTCAACGGAGCAAATTTCCTGGACTGGTACAGGAACGTAAACTGTACGTTCTGGAGCAGCCCATTCCGGAGGCCCCTCCTGCCACTGCCACGCGAGCAGACCGAGATGCTTACAAGAAGCATCGAGATGACGCATTAGATGTGTCTTGTCTTATGCTCGCAACCATGAACTTTGAGCTTCAGAAGCAACATGAGTTTATGAGCGCTTACGATATGGTTGAACATCTTTGTCACCTATATCAAGGACAAGCAAGGCACTGGAAGAGGAACTCCAAAGAATACCCGGAAGATCTTAAGAAGAAGAGAAATAAGATTTCTACTTCAGGTATAAATGTTATAGAAGTCAACCTCTCTATTTCTTCATTGTGGGTATTAGATACCGGATGTGCTTCGCACATTTGTACTAATGTACAAGCACTGAGGAATAGCAGAGCATTGACGAAGGATGAGATAGACCTACGAGTAGGCAATGGAGCACGAGTTGCTACTATTGCTGTAGGAACTTATCATCTATCTCTGCCCTCTGGGCTAGTACTAGAATTAGACGATTGTTGTTATGTGTCTGCCTTGACAAAGAACATAATATCAGTTTCTTGTTTGGACAAGAGAGGATACTCATTTATAATAAAGAACAAATGTTGTTCCGTCTTTTTAAACGATATGTTCTATTGTAGTGCACCTCTGATAAACGGACTCTACATTCTAGACCTAGAGAGCCCTGTCTATAACATAAATACCAAGAGGATCAAGTCGAATGACTTGAACCAAACTTACCTCTGGCACTGTCGCTTAGGTCATATAAATGACAAGCGCTTATTCCAGCTCCATAAGGATGGTTTGCTGGACTCATTTGATTTTGAATCATATGAGATATGCGAGTCATGCCTACGAGGCAAGATGACCAAGACTCCCTTTAGTGGGCACGGCGAGAGAGCGACTGATTTGTTAGGACTCATACATAGTGATGTATGTGGCCCTTTCAATGTCATTGCTAGAGCGGTTATAGGTACTTCATCACATTTCTTGATGATTTCAGTAGATCTGGTTATGTGTACTTGATGACACATAAGTCTGAATCCTTTGAAAAGTTCAAATAATTCAAGAATGAAGTGCAAACCAACTTGGCAAGAGTATTAAGGTACTTGATCAGATCGAGGTGGTGAATACTTAAGCCATGAGTTTCGTGACTACTTAGGCGAGTGTGGGATTTTACCTCAACTCACTCCTCCGGAACACCACGGTGGAATGGTGTATCCGAAAGGAGGAATCGTACCTTATTAGATATGGTACGATCTATGATGAGTCACAGATCTTCCGACATATCTATGGGGATATGCTCTAGACACGGCAGCTTTCATACTCAACCGAGTTCCATCAAAGGCGTGATAAAGACACCATATAGGATATGGTCGGGAGAGATGCCCGGTGTCTTTCATGAGGATTTGGGGTTGTGAGGCTTACGTTCGACGTCAAGTCTCGGACAAGTTAGGACCCAAATCCGACAAGTGCTATTTCATCGGATATCCCAAGGAAACTAAGGGATATTACTTCTACATTCCAGTCAGCACAAGGTAGTTGTTGCAAAGATTTTGTTTCTAGAAAGACTAGTGGGAGCACGTTCGATCTTGAAGAAGTTCAAGATGCGAACAATAGCACTGATGCCTCGATGGAAATTGAACTGGAACCACAAAGTGTTGTGGATGATGTTGTTCCACAAGGAGTTGAGGAACAACAACCAGTTCAAGTAGACATACCTCTTCGCAGGTCCGATAGTCAGCCTGAGAGATACTCATTTCTCTTGTCGACCATGATGACATTGTGCTCATAGAGGATGAGCCTACCACCTATCAGAAAGCTGTGATGAGATTCTGAGAAATGGCTAGAAGCCATGAGATCCGAGATAGAATCCATGTACACTAACCAAGTATGGACTTTGGTTGATCCACCTGAAGGGGTAAAACCCATTGGGTGTAAGTGGGTCTTTAAGAGAAAGACTGACATGGATGGACTTATTTATAAGGGTCGCTTGGTAGCTAAAGGTTTCAAGCGATTCATGGTATTGACTATGATGAAACATTTTCTCCGATGGCGATGTTTAAGTCCATTCGGATCATGCTTGCTAGTAACCTACCATGACTATGAGATATGGCGGATGGATGTCAAAACCGCGTTTCTGAATGGAAACCTACTCGAGGATGTGTACATGACACAACCTGAGGGTTTTGTAGATCCACAGCATACTAGCAGAGTATGCAAGCTGCATAGGTCCATTTATGGACTAAAGCAACCTTCTCGGAGCTGGAATCTTCGATTTGATGATGCGATCAAACAGTTTGGTTTCATCAAGAACGAAGATGAGCCTTGTGTCTACAAGAAGGTTGTAGGGGACATAGTTGTCTTCCTCATATTTTATGTGGATGACATACTACTCATTGGGAAGGACATCCCTATGCTTCAGTCTGTCAAGACTCGGCTAGGGAGTTGCTTCTCAATGAAGGACTTAGGTGAGGCATCCCGCATTCTAGGGATACAGATCTATAGAGATAGATCTAAGAGATTGCTTGGCCTAAGTCAGAGTACATACATTGACAAGGTACTCCTTCGGTTTGCCATGCAGAACTCCAAGAAGGGATTTCCGATGTCACATGGCGTGAGTCTTTCGAAGACTCAAGGTCCCTCTTCTAGAGAGGAGAGAGACCGCATGGATCGGATCCCTTATGCCTCGGCCATAGGATCGATCATGTACGCCATGCTATGTACTCGACCTGATGTCTCGTATGCTTTGAGCATGACGAGCAGATACTAGTTAGATCGGTGAAAGTCACTGGATAGCGGTCAAGAATATTCTTAAGTACTTAAGAAGGACTAAAGAATATTTCTTGATATATGGAGGCAATGATGAGCTAACTGTAAAAGGGATGCTAGCTTCCAGGCCGACCGGGATGATTATAGATCGCGATCGGGGTTTGTATTTTGCATTAATGGTGGCAGTTGGAAGAGTTCAAAGAAGGATCGATGGCTGATTCTGTGACAGCCGAGTACATTCGCATCGGAGAAAGGAGGCGGTTTGGATCATAGTTCGAACTTGGGGTGGTTCTAGCATCGGCGACCCAGTTGAGCTCTATTGTGACAACAATGGAGCTATAGCCGGGAAGGAACCTCGCTCACACCAACGGACCAAGCACATACTACGACGCTTCCATCTCATTCGAGATTATCGATAGAGGAGATGTGAAGATTTGCAGACTACAGAGGCTAACATCGCGGATCCCTTGACCAAGGCTTTGTACAGAGGAAGCATGATGGTCACACTAGGTCTTTAGGCCTTAGAGCCTATCTTGATTGGCACTAGTGCTAGTGGGAGATTGTTAGTTAGAGCCCTAGAGCCAATCATTTGATGATTGTATGGACTCATGTATATCATATTCTTGTATATTAATAAAGGCTTTTGTTTGGTTATTATACTTATTTATATTAGTGCCAAATAAACTAAGTATAATAGCGTCCTTGAGTAGAAGGTTCATACCTATATCAATCGATTAGTTGAATCGATAGTGAGATGATATAGGGAACACTACTCTAAATCATTCCTAGTCGAGTATTAGCATTCAGGGACAATGTTAATACAATAAGACTAGCATGTAGGTCAGCTCGATGACTTGATCTCACAAGTCATGGATATAGAGATATCAAGCTGACACATGAGTATGCAATAGAGAATGTATAATGACCTGCCATGAGAAAGTATCATGGATCGTTATATGAGTGTCATATACTTTCTCATGTGGCTATTAGTATGACTATTAGTCCTTAGACCTGAAGTCACCATGGATCCCTACATAAGGAGTCATGTACTTTAGTTTCTTCAAACGTCACCCGTAACTGGGTGGACTATAAAGGCGATTCTTGGGTATAGCAATTATGTAAAGGGATGTGAGTGATGTAGATGGGATCTATCCCTCCCATATGACGGGAGCGACATCGGTATTCTTGATAGAGTGAGACCACTAAGTGCATGGCCATGCCTAAATGAGTCAACATTAGATGTTGAGCTCATTTGATCGAGTGAGTCTACTTGGAGTTCAAGATTTAGATTGATTAGAGGATGACACGGTCTATGCCTCACATTGATCAATCTAGATGTCTAGGATAGAAGGACACTTGTCATTATTTTGTGAGTAGTCACAATTGGTAGTCACGAGGTGATGTCGGATCTCGACATTCTTGTAACTTGGGTAGTAATGATGTGTTGCTAGATACCGCTCATTACTTATGCTCCTAAATGGGTTTAGGGCATTGCCAACGTTACAAGAACCTATAGGGTCACACACTTAGGACAATTAGGTGGAGATTAGGTTCATATGATTAACCAAGAGGATTAGATTCATTTGATGAATCAAATTGGATTAAGAGTAATCCTAATTGGGCTAACTTGAGTTCGACTCAAGTTGATTCATGTGTTAAATGAGTCTAATTTAGATTTTGACTCATTGAATCAATTTAATTTAATGAATTAGATTCATTATATTAAGTTGGCTCGAATCAAATGGTTGGATTAGATCCACCATGGTAGAGATTGAGTCAAGTTTGACTTGACTTGAGAAGGAAGACCAAAGGTCAATTTTGACTTGACCTTTTGCCACCTCATTGGTGAGTTGGCATTAGGTGGACCAATAATGATGTTCCACATCATCATGGGTGCCACCTCATGGAAGTGACAAAGCCACTCTCTTAATGGGTTCATATTAATTGCAATTAATGTAATTAATGTGATTTTATGGTTTCATATTAATTGCAATTAATGTAATTAATGTGATTTTATGGTTTCATATTAATTGCAATTAATGCAATTAATGTGAATTTTTGAAATGTGGCCGGCCACTTTGTTTTGTGTGAAGAAATTCATTTTTCATTCACTTGTGTGCCTCTTCCTCCTTCTCCCTCTCAAGCTCTCCCTCTCCCTCTCCTCCCTTGGCCGAACCACATAGGTGCTAGCACACCTTGGTTTTTGGTCATCTCCATCTAGTGTGTCCGTGTGGATACTTCTAGAGGACCGGCGCTTGACGGTCTTGAGATCCATCATGGGAACGCGAAGGGCATCGCATCAAAGGTATAAATGGTTTATCCTTATGTAGATCTACTGTAGATTAAAGTTTTCAAACTCGTACTCGTATTTTCGTTCGGTTTTACCTTGCACGAGATCCGTGGCTTGGGCGATTCGGGGTTTCCGCGACGCGAAAAGCGGTTTTCGCGGCCCGAAAAAAACCCAACAGACGTTACTTGTTTTGTAGAGCAGAGCATGGTCTACAGTCGTGAAGCTATCGCATCCCCGTCTTTCCACCTTCCCGCTTTCGGACAGGATCATTTTGGCACCATCTATGGGAACGTAGCCTATATCCGAACGAGAAGATGGAGGACGTTGGACGATTCACCACAGTGATGCTGACGCAAGAGGGGCTCGAAATACTAATACAAGCCCGAACTGCAAAGATAGTGGAGCAATAACAACAACAGCGCTAGCCGAGCGCCAAGCGTAGGAACCCGCAACATCAGCCGCTGGTTGACCGGCTAAACATGGTAACCGAGCAGACCAAATATCCACTCAAGTGAATAACAAGAAGCTGACCAATATGTATGGGTAAGCACTTAATACACCGATCCCCTCCCACCGAGCGATGTTTGGGACCCCATTAGAGGAACGGGGTCGAGCTAATAAGGATCGGGGTTCTTCATCGGAAGATGCGCCCATTCGGGACGCCAGGAAAGGGAAGGCGCCAAGGGACAATGATTCGCTCGAGCAAATAAATCAACAATTTTCGCAAGGGATTCTAAATGATCCCTTGCCTCGGCACTAGACTCCGCTAGCGATCAAAGAATACAATGAAACTACCGACCCGGATGACCATCTTGCCAAATTTGACAACGCGGGCACACTTCACCAGTACATCGACAGAGTGAAGTGTCGGGTCTTCCTTACCACCCTCTCTGGATTAGTGCAACGTTGGTTCAAGAGACTGATGATCGGCTCCATCCACAACTTCAAGGACTTCCGAGCGACATTCCTACACCATTTCGCTAGCAACCATCGCCACCAGAAGACAAGCGTAAACTTGTTCTCACTGAAGCAAGGGTCCAGGGAAGCGTTGAGGGCATACATCCAGCGCTTCAATCAGGTGGCAATGGACATCCCAACGGCCTCTTCAGATGTATTGGTGAATGCCTTCACCTAGGGGCTCACCGAAGGGGAGTTCTTCCGATCGCTCATTCAGAATCCACCGAGGGACTTCGACCGCATGCAGGGGAAGGCCACAAAGTACATAAACGTGGAAGAGACTCAAGTGGCCAAAAGAAGGGAGGTACCGGCCGAACTCGCAGTAGCGCCTGAGCGGCGTTCATTGAACAACCATCAGCCTCCGAAGGGGCCTCGATCGAGGGGAGAGCAGCCACACAACGAGCCCAGGATGCATGTCGTGTAGCATGTGATGGTTGGTCGTCTAAAGGCTACAAAAGGCATGTTGGAATGTATACTAAAAGCTTAGATTTTTGTATAAATATTTATTTAGAAATAAGAATCACATTGGTCAAATGACTACATTTGTGCTAAGTGTAGTTGTCCATTTAATTTATATTGTAGATAACATGGTATGAGAAGACACACAAAAGATCATGTTATCATATCCTTATAAATTATAAATAGTAGCTCACAACCAAGATGGAATGGACAAACCATTGGAGTGGTTGTAGTGTAATTTGGTATTAGTTTATCTAGACTATAAAATTACACTAGTACACTATGAGTGTATTGAGCAGGACCATTTGAGGTAGTTTCATTTTATACTGACTATATAAGAGAACAAAACTTCTATTATTATGGAAGTGCGTGCTCTTAATCGTGATATAATAACAAGCATGTATATTTAATATTTATTTCTTTAATTTATCAAAGGGTGTGATTTAGCTTGTTAAATCAATAGGCCCGATAAGTTGGGAAATGATATCATTTATATGGTGTGTTGTTGATTATAAAATGAAACTGTGTCCTAGTAAACAAGGTTGATGATGTCCCCTTGAGGAGCTCATAAGGATTATCATGTAAACACTGCAGGTGGACCTAGTCCGGCATGACAATGAAGTTGAGTGGTACTACTCTTGGAGGTAGATATTAATTAAGTGAGTTATCAGTAACTCATTTAATTAGTGGACATTTTATATCTTACATAAGGAGATTAATGCACTCATAATAAGAAGGAGCCCATAATGTAATTTGGGATTGGTGCAGTAGTTCAATAATAACTCTTTAGTGGTATGAGTTATTATTGATGAACTTGAGCTGGATGTCCGGAGCGAACACAGGAAGCTCAAGCTCATCGGGAGATCAAAACCAATTTCTCCTCTCGATTCCTGTTGTAACCTCTATAAAACCTTGTATCCACTAAGTCCACTTCTATCCAAGTAATGGGCCGGACACAACCTTACTTGGAGCAAGGGGGTCGGCCAAGCATAGGCTTGGAGCCCAAGTAGTGGCCAGCCAAACCATGCTTGGTGTCCAAGCATGGGGCAAACCACATAGGATTAAATGGAGATTTTATTTTTGTTAAAATCTTTCCTTTTGTAGCTATTCATGAAAGAGATTTAAAAGAGAAATTTTATTTTTTTAAATTTCCTTTTATAAGCATCTTCATGGTTTTAAAAAAAAGAGTTTTAGATTTTAAAATCTTTCCTTTTATAACTAATCTACAAAAGATTAAAGAGATATTTTAATTTTGTTAAAATCTTTCCTTATTTGTGTCTATAATGTTTTAAAAAAAAATTTAATTTTTGATAAAACTCTCGTTTTTTGTAATCATGATTTAAAAAGAGAAGTTTTAATTAATCTTTTCTTTTTTTATAGTTGTCTACATGTTTTAAAAGAGAGAGATTAATTTTTAAAACTTTCCTTTATTGTCATGTGCAATAGGAAATTTAAAAAGAGAGATTTTAATTTCCTCTTTTAAAGGGAGACCACAAATAAGGAAGTTTTAATTATGTTTAAAACTTTCCTTTTTGTAGACATCATGGTTTAAAAGGAAGCTTTAATTTTTTGTTGTAAATTTTTTTTTTCCTTTTCAGACTCCATGATGTGTCCGGCCATAGGAAGAAGAAGAGGAAGTTTTAATGAAACTTCCCTTTTTTGCCAAGATCAAGGATTATAAAAGAGATGGAGAGGGTGCCTCATGAGATAACACAACCTAGGTTTTCTCCTCTCTTCATTGTGTGGCCAGCACCCTTATTGTTTCTTTAAGGGTCGGCGGCACACAATCCTTGATTCCTTGGTGACCGAATTTCTTCCATGCTCTTCTCTTTTGTTTTCTTCCTTTGAGGCTAGCGGTTCTTCAAGCTTCATCATCTTGGTGGCCGATTGCTCGGAGAGGAAGAAGAAGAGAAGAAAATTTCCTATTTTGGCATCCCTTGATGGCTCAAGAGTCTTGGAGAAGAAGAAGTGGTCCCAGTGGAATTCATCTTGGTAGATTGTCGCCCACACGACGTCCAAGAGGAGGTGAGGAATACAACAAAAGATAAGAGGTCTTTACCTACAAAGAAAGATATAACTAGTTGTCTTATTCCGCATCATGCTAGTTTTTTTTGTATGGATTTTGAATTACCAAACACAAGAGGCTAACGATTCTAGGCAATCGAATTTATGTTTCGATTTTGTGTTTCTTTTATTTTTCGATTTTGTTATTCGATTGTTCTTAATGATTAAACCTAGGGTTACTATAAGGAGATTAAATATTGAATTTCGTTGAAAGACTTTGTCTAGGAAATAGTGAATGATCCCATACCTAAGAAGGCCTAGTGCCTCGCCATGTTTAACTTGGAAGTCGATCCCTGAAATAAGTATTTAATTAACTTTGTAACATGGGTGGATTTGGATTAATAATATTAAGTATCATTTGCGATCCAAGTCTAACCCTCTAAGAACAGATAAGTTGAATTTGGAATCAATAATGTTAAGTTCTGTTTGCGATTCCAAATTTAATTTCTAAAGAACACAGTAGGTTGTTAGGAAAGGTTTGGGACTTGTACAAAATTTTTGTACAGTGGAACCAGTATGATATTCTGAGTAGCAACCAATAATTGGTATCAGAGCTAGGATATTGCCTATGTGTGTTTGATTTTTCAGTTTAATTATGCACATGTCATACATATTTTAGGTAGGATAATAGTAGGATGTGCAAATAGATTAACTCTATGGTTGCAGGCATCCTAGATCCAACTATTATGGCCCTAATGTGAATGTGTATGATTGGACCCTCGGACATGTTGAGGGCATTTTATGTGTGTGCATGATTGTTTGTATTACATACAGCAAGAGCTGTATTAGTTTTAGGATTTTATATTTTTGTTTCGATCTAGATTACATGTACATTCCCTTGTGGAATATAGGATCGATAAATGTAAAATTCTATTTTTATCGCAGATCGTATTCTTGCGAGGTGTGGTACTATTTGAGGACCAGAGGCGCGGTGGAATAAAAAGCAAGATAGATGTGACGACTAGACCCGATTGCGGTGGCTAAAAATGGCAGTAGCTAGGGTTGGCAGCACACTGAGGATAGTGATGGAAGAGGTCATAATAGTTGGAAAATTGTTTTTCCATATTTATTGCTTTTATTTGCTGTGTGTGTGCATGTTAAAATCCTCATCTTAAATAACTAAGTGGGAGAAGGATTTATAAATAAATTCCACGGTCTACATTACTGGTTTGAAAGTGATGCAAACAAACTTACGTGTTGACTCTGAGTGCCTTCCTCCACAACGGATGAGTTTGTTTGCGGGTCACTAGATTAAACTTCCTTTTATGGATGATTATAGAAAATTATATAGGAGCGTGTGATCTTCTCCATCTGAAGGGGCGCAATTCTATTTAATGGACTAAGTATCAAGTAATGGTATACACTTAGATGCATTTAATAGTATCCTCCCCAACGGAGTCACTACTATTTTTGCGTGACCAGAGGAAAATCATCTATTAATTTGTCATAAAGTTAGGTAAAACCCCCTCTTACAAATGTTTGAATTTGTATACGCCCACACTAACGTGGCATATAAAAAATCATGGTGTTTGAGGTAATTTTATTTGTCATAAAGTTAGGTTGACAAAATAAAATTAATGGGTAAAACCTCCTCTTACAAATATTTAAATTTGTATACGTCCACACTAACATGGTGTAACAACCCAAATTTCCTCATTTCGAGTCCTAATAGTACTTAAAAATATTTAGAAATGCTTTAGAAAAATTCTAGAGAGTTTTAGAAATTTTTAGAGTATTTTTATGTAATTTTTGGAGTTCGTTTGATATTTTTACCAAAAGAAACAAGTTGCAAAAAATAAAGAAAATTAGCCGAGATTCGAACCTGCAACCTCCGGCCGAACCAAGCCTTAAGCAAATCCGGCTGACCAAGTGGTCAAGCAAGCGGTTCTATTTAGAAAAGGTAGCAAAATTTATTTAAGATAGTTAACAGAATATTGGATTATAAAAGGGATAAGTTGATGTTGGATTTGTCTGTTTAGAAAATGTAGCGAATTTATTTAAGATAGTTAACAGAATATT
The DNA here is from genome assembly GCF_018446385.1 of Zingiber officinale. Taxonomy (NCBI): domain Eukaryota; kingdom Viridiplantae; phylum Streptophyta; class Magnoliopsida; order Zingiberales; family Zingiberaceae; genus Zingiber; species Zingiber officinale. Next base: position 66,873,960 of record NC_056004.1, read on the forward strand.
GGATTATAAAAAGGGATAAGTTCATGTTGGATTTATCTGCTTAGAAAAGATAGCGAATTTATTTAAGATAGTTAACAGAATATTGGATTATAAAAGGGATAAGTTGATGTTGGATTTGTCTGTTTAGAAAAGGTAGCGAATTTATTTAAGATAGTTAACAGAAATATTAAGTTATAAAAAGGGAGAACTTAGGGATTATTTTCCAAAACTTAAACCTCTCCTCTCCTTTTCTCTCCAGATGGCACAGCGTCTCCTGTTTGGGCGAAGGAAAAAAGGGGGGGATCTAGGGTTCCTCTCCGGCGGCCGCCCAAGGGAGATTTCCGGGAGATCTTCACATGGTTGTGATCCTCTCGTCAAGGGGAAACCGTGAGCACGAAGGAGGGGTCGAAGCTTGCAATTCCCGCAGAAGCCTTCTTCTTCGGTTGTAAGCCCAAGAACGCAAAGGTAAGTGCTTCTCACCTGCAGTAGGAGTAGTTTCGGACCTTTGTTCTTCTTGAATTCGAAGCATGAGGAGCGCTTATAGTGCAGATTTTTAATTAAGCTCATATGCAGATTTTTATGTAAGCTTATAGTGCAGATTTTAATTAAGCCTATGGTGCAGATTTTAATTAAGCTTATAGTGCAGATTTTAATTAAGCATATAGGTGGAGATTTTAATTTAGCCTATAGTGCAGATTTTAATTAAGTTTATAGGTGCAGATTTTTACTTAAGCTTATAGTGCAAATTTTAATTAAGCTTATAGTGCAGATTTTAATTAAGCTCATATGCAGATTTTTATGTAAGCTTATAGTGCAGATTTTTATTTAAGCTTATAGTGTAAATTTTAATTAAGCCTATAGTGCAGATTTTAATTAAGCTTGTAGTGCAGATTTCTTAGAACTTAAAATGCAGATTTCTTTAGAGCTTGTAGTGCAGATTTCTTAAGAGCTTATGGTGCAGATTTCTTTAAAGTTTATATTTCAGATTTTTGTTGGAACTTGTAGTGCAGATTTTTTGGTGGAATTTATAGTGCAGATTTTTGGTGAAACTTATAGTGCAGATTTTTGGTGGAACCTATAGTGCAGTTTTTAAAGAAAAAGATTATAGTGCAGTTTGGTTAAGAATTATAGTGCAGAATTTATGTTTGTATAGTATGCAGAAATAGTGTAGCATAGAATGCAGAATCTTGCTTAGTATAGTATGCAGAATTTTGATTAGCATAGTTTGCAGATTTTTGTTTATGCATTTCAAAGTTAGAATTTGTTTAAACATTTCAGTTTTAAAAAAGCATTCTTTTATTAGAGGTATTAATAAGTATAAGAAAGATAAAGAAAAGAAAGAAAAAGGCCAAGGCCTTAAGTAGATCCCAAAGTCAAGACTTTAGGGATTTTGGCACACAAGGTGCTCGTTAAAAAGCCAAGGCATTTAAAGAAGAAGTAATTAAGATAAATCAACTTATAAATCAGTATTTTACTTTTATCAGTGACACTGTGCTGGACTCTCAGTTGTCCTTGGGTTGGGCTCACATAGTCGTCCCTAGGTTTAGATAACCTAGTAACCCTACTAGATTCGGGACCAGCTATCTTGGGTCTAGCTATGGATGCGCGCATAGCAAGTACAGTTGTCGGGCCCATCAGCAGTTTGATTATTATGTTTATCTATTATGAAAATAGTTTTCAAAACATCACAAATCAGTTTTAGATTTATCTTATTCACATGCATATTCGAGTTTTGTGAGTTAGATAGCGCTTACTAAGCAATTTTACTTATAGTTGCATTTCCTCTTACTGGAGATAAAGGAAAGGAAAAGTTATAGCAAAGGAAGGCGACAAGGAGGTGCGGATGGATGTGTGATGCCCGGACTATAGAAACCTTGGGATTTAGTTTAAGAATTTGTTTAGATTCCTAAAATGACTTCACGTATTTAGAATTCTTTCATTTAAATTGTTATGCACATTAGACCTATTATCTAAGTTGTACTAATGTTGCATGCATGTTTAGATTTATATATATATTTTAGCATGATTAGATTGATATGTAGTTTTAGATATGAACATATACTTGAGTAGTATGTATAGATAAGTCATTTAGTCTTCCGCTGCCAGTTAATCGTATGTTTAGAAAGTTTATGTATTGATCTTTACATGTGAACAACATTAGTTAAGAGAAAAGTTAGTAGACCAGTAGCGCTCCACTCCCTCACGGACTAGTAGTAAGGAGGGTGGGGTGTTATAGTTGGTATCAGAGCAGTTCCTATTCTCCAGCATCACACATCAGCACTAGTCTTGCCGTCTTCAAGTAAGAAAGTACTTAAATTCTTTTTAGTATGATTTTCTTTTTTTGTAGTAAAGAGAAATCTTTAGAAGTATTTGTTTATATGTGCTTAAGCTAGATAAAAGTTATTGTGTGAGGAACAGCATGAGGCAGAAATATCCAGAATTGTTCTAAATTCGAGGACACACTTTTTATAAGGTATGAGGAATTGTAACAGCCCAAATTTCCTCATTTCGAGTCCTAATAGTACTTAAAAATATTTAGAAATGCTTTAGAAAAATTCTAGAGACTTTTAGGAATTTTTAGATTATTTTTATGCAATTTTTGGAGTTCGTTTGATATTTTTACCAAAAGAAACAAGTTGCAAAAAATAAAGAAAATTAGTCGAGATTCGAACCAGCAACCTCCGGCCGAACCAAGCCTTAAGCAAATCCGGATGACCAAGTGGTCAAGCAGGCGGTTCTATTTAGAAAAGGTAGCAAAATTTATTTAAGATAGTTAACAGAATATTGTATTATAAAAGGGATAAGTTGATATTGGATTTGTCTGTTTAGAAAAGGAAGCGAATTTATTTAAGATAGTTAACAGAATATTGGATTATAAAAAGGGATAAGTTGATGTTGGATTTGTCTGTTTAGAAAAGGTAGTGAATTTATTTAAGATAGTTAACAGAATATTGGATTATAAAAGGGATAATTTGATGTTGGATTTGTCTGTTTAGAAAAGGTAGCGAATTTATTTAAGATAGTTAACAGAAATATTAAGTTATAAAAAGGGAGAACTTAGGGATTATTTTCCAAAACTTAAACCTCTCCTCTCCTTTTCTCTCCCGACGGCACAGTGTCTCCTGTTTGGGTGAAGGAAAAAGGGGGGGGGGATCTTGGGTTTTGTTGGATTTTTCAGGCCGCGAAAACCACTTTTTCGCGTCGCGGAAACCCCGAAAGTCCCTAGCCAACGAATCCGTGCGAAGAGTATAAAACAAAATTTACATGTACGAGTTTACTAACTAGATCTACACTTAGATCTACATGTTTAGAAGGTTACCCTTGTTGCGTGCCCTTTGCAAATCCCGCTCGTCCAAGGTACGTCGGATCTAGAGTGTGTTCAAATGTACACACCTCTAGTAGTATCCACACGAACAAGATGTGTTCTCTAACACACAAGGATGGAGAAGAGAGCACCACAAGTGTGCTAGCACTTATTGATGCTCTCGGATGGGATTGGAAGAAGAAGAAAAGAAAAGAAGAGAACACACTCCTCTAAAATCTCTATGTGACTTTCACTAACCTTTCTTCTTGGATTAGGCTCACTCTCCTTTCTTCTCCCTTGCTTGAAACCCACGGCAACAATAGAGAAAGGAGCAAGAAGAGAGCTTGGGAGGAGGAAGATCACTTGAATGAGAGTTATTCACAAAAATGAAAAAAAACCTTCTTTTTCATCAATTGGCCGGCCACTACAAGAGGTGTAACCCCCTTCACATTAATCACAATTAATGTGAAGGCCATTAAAGAGAATAGTTGTAACCTCCATGAGGTGGCACATGTGATGATGTGGCACATCATCATTAGTTCTCCTAATGCCAAATCACAAATGATATGGCATAAAGTCAAGTCAAACTTGACTCTTCCTCTTCCTCTCAAGTCAAGTCAAACTTGACTTAATCTCTCTCATGGTTGATCTAATCCAACTATTTAATTCAAGCCAATTTATTATAATGAATCTAATTCATTTAATTAAATTGATTCAATGAGTCATAATCTAAATTAGACTCATTGAACACATGAATCAACTTGAGTCCAACTCAATTAGCCAATTAGGATTACTCTTAATCCAATTTGATTCATCACATGAATCTAATCCTCTTGGTTCATCATATGAACCTAATCTCCATCCACTTGTTCTTTGTGTGTGACCCAATAGGTTCTTGTAACGTTGACAATGCCACTAAACTCATTTAGAAGCATAAGTAATGAGCGGTATCTAGCAATACATCATTACTACCCAAGTTACAAGAATGTTGAGATCTAACATCACCTTGTGACTACTAATTGTGACTCCTCACAATATATGACAAGTGTCCTTCTATCCTAGACATCTAGATTGATCAATGTGAGGCATAGACCGTGTCATCCTCTAATCAATCTAAATCTTGAACTCCAAGTAGACTCACTCAATCAAATGAGCTCAATATCTCATATTGACTCATTTGGGCATGGCCATGCACTTCGTGGTCTCACTCTATCAAGAATATCGATGTCTCTCCCGTCATATATGAGGGATAGATCTCATCTACATCACTCACATCCCTCTGCATAATTTGTTACATACCCAGTAATCGTCTTTATAGTCCACCCAGTTACGGGTGACGTTTGACAAAACCAAAGTACATAACTCTTATGTAGGGAACCATGGTGACTTCAGGTCTAAGGACTAATAGTCATACTAATAGCCACATGAGAAAGTATATGACACTCATATAACGATCCATGATACTTTCTCATGGCGGGTCATTCATTATACATTCTCCAATGCATACCCATGTGTCAACTTGATATCTCTATATCCATGACTTGTGAGATCAAGTCATTGAGTTGACCTACATGCTAGTCTTATTGTATTAACATTGTCCCTGAATGTTAATACTCGACTAGGAATGATTAAGAGTAGTGTTCCCTATATCATCTCACTATCGGTTCAGCTAACCGATTGATATAGGTAAGAACCTTCTACTCAAGGACGTTATTATACTTAGTTTATTTGGCACCAATACAAGTAAGTATAATAACCAAAAACCAAATGCCTTTATTTATATATAATATGATACAACAAGTCCATAATACAATCATCAAATGATTGGCTCTAGGGCTCTAGCTAACAGGTTCCTCTCCGGCGGCCGCCCAAGGGAGATTTCCGGGAGATCTTCACATGGTTGTGATAATCTCGTCAAGGGGAAACTGTGAGCACGAAGGAGGGGTCAAAGCTTGCAATTCCCGCAAACCCTAGAAGTTTTCTTTCTGGTTGTAAGCCCAAGAACGCAAAGGTAAGTGCTTCTCACCTGCAGTAGGAGTAGTTTCGGACCTTTGTTCTTCTTGAATTCAAAGCATGAGGAGCGCTTATAGTGCAGATTTTTAATTAAGCTCATATGCAGATTTTTATGTAAGCTTATAGTGCAGATTTTAATTAAGCCTATAGTGCAGATTTTAATTAAGCTTATAGTGTAGATTTTAATTAAGCTTATAGGTGCAGATTTTACTTAATCCTATAGTGTAGATTTTAATTAAGTTTATAGGTGCAGATTTTTTACTTAAGCTTATAGTGCAGATTTTAATTAAGCTTATAATGCAGATTTTAATTAAGCTCATATGCAGATTTTTATGTAAACTTATAGTGCAGATTTTAATTAAGCCTATAGTGCAGATTTTAATTAAGCCTATAGTGCAGATTTTAATTAAGCTTGTAGTGCAGATTTCTTAGAGCTTAAAATGCAGATTTCTTTAGAGCTTGTAGTGCAGATTTCTTAAGAGCTTATGGTGCAGATTTCTTTAAAGTTTATAATGCAGATTTTTTATGGAACTTGTAGTGCAGATTTTTTGGTGGAATTTATTGTGCAGATTTTTTGGGGAACTTATAGTGCAGATTTTTGATGTAACTTATAGTGCAGTTTTTAAAGAAAAAGATTGTAGTGCAGTTTGGTTAAGTATTATAGTGCAGAATTTATGTTTGCATAGTATGCAGAAATAGTGTAGCATAGAATGCAGAATCTTGATTAGTATAGTATGCAGAATTTTGATTAGCATAGTATGCAGATTTTTGTTTATGTATTTCAAAGTTAGAATTTGTTTAAACATTTCAGTTTTTAAAGAAGCATTCTTTTATTAGAGGTATTAACAAGTATAAGAAAGATAAAGAAAAGAAAGAAAAAGGCCAAGGCCTTAAGTAGATCCCAAAGTCAAGACTTTAGGGATTTTGGCACACAAAGTGCTCGTTAAAAAGCCAAGGCATTTAAAGAAGAAGTAATTAAGATAAATCAGCTTGTAAATCAGTATTTTACTTTTATTAGTGGCACTTTGCTGGGCTCTCAGTTGTCCTTGGGTTTGGCTCTCATAGTCGTCCCTAGGTTTAGATAACCTAGTAAACCCTACTAGATTCGGGACCATCTATCTCAGGTCTAGCTAGGGATGCGCGCATAGCAAGTACAGTTGCCGGGCCCATCAGCAGTTTGATTATTATGTTTATCTATTATGACAATAGTTTTCAAAACTTCACAAATCAGTTTTAGATTTATCTTATTCACATGCATATTCGAGTTTTGTGAGTTAGATAGCGCTTACTAAGTAATTTTGCTTATAGTTCCATTTCCTCTTACTGCAGATAAAGGAAAGGAAAAGTTATAGCAAAGGAAGGCGACAAGGAGGTGCGGATGGATGTGTGATGCCCGGACTATAGAAACCTTGGGATTTAGTTTAAGAATTTGTTTATATTCCTAAAATGACTTCACGTATTTAGAATTCTTTCATTTAAATTGTTATGCACATTAGACCTATTATCTAAGTTGTACTAATGTTTCATGCATGTTTAGATTTATACATATATTTCAGCATGATTAGATTGATATGTAGTTTTAGATATGAACATATACTTGAGTAGTATGTATAGATAAGTCATTTAGTCTTCCGCTGCCAGTTAATCGTATGTTTAGAAAGTTTATGTATTGATCTTTACATGTGAACAACATTAGTTAAGAGAAAAGTTAGTAGCCTAGTAGCGCTCTACTCCCTCACGGACTAGTAGTAAGGAGGGTGGGGTGTTACAGTTGGTATCAGAGCAGTTCCTATTCTCCAGCATCACACATCAGCACCAGCCTTGCCGTCTTCAAGTAAGAAAGTACTTAAATTCTTTTTAGTATGATTTTCTTTTTTTGTAGTAAAGAGAAATCTTTAGAAGAATTTGTTTATATGTGCTTAAGCTAGATAAAAGTTATTGTGTGAGGAACAGCATGAGGCAGAAATATCCAGAATTGTTCTAAATTCGAGGACAAACTTTTTATAAGGTATGAGGAATTGTAACAACCCAAATTTCCTCATTTCGAGTACTAATAGTACTTGAAAATATTTAGAAATGCTTTAGAAAAATTCTAGAGATTTTTAGAAATTTTTAGAGTATTTTTATGCAATTTTTGGAGTTCGTTTGATATTTTTACCAAAAGAAACAAGTTGCAAAAAATAAAGAAAATTAGCCGAGATTCGAACCTGCAACCTCCGGTCGAACCAAGCCTTAAGCAAATCCGGCTGACAAAGTGGTCAAGCAGGCGGTTCTGTTTAGAAAAGGTAGCAAAACTTATTTAAGTTAGTTAACAGAATATTGTATTATAAAAGGGATAAGTTGATGTTGGATTTGTCTGTTTAGAAAAGGTAGCGAATTTATTTAAGATAGTTAACAGAAATATTAAGTTATAAAAATGGAGAACTTAGGGATTGTTTTCCAAAACTTAAACCTCTCCTCTCCTTTTCTCTCTCGACGGCACAGCGTCTCCTGTTTGGGCAAAGGAAAAAAGGGGGGGGATCTAGGGTTTCTCTCTGGCGGCCGCCCAAGGGAGATTTCCGGGAGATCTTCACATGGTTGTGATCCTCTCGTCAAGGGGAAACCGTGAGCACGAAGGAGGGGTCGAAGCTTGCAATTCCCGCAAACCCTAGAAGTTTTCTTTCCGGTTGTAAGCCCAAGAACGCAAAGGTAAGTGCTTCTCACCTGCAGTAGGAGTAGTTTCGGACCTTTGTTCTTCTTGAATTCGAAGCATGAGGAGCGCTTATAGTGCAGATTTTTAATTAAGCTCATATGCAAATTTTTATGTAAGCTTATAGTGCAGATTTTAATTAAGCCTATAGTGCAGATTTTAATTAAGCTTATAGTACAGATTTTAATTAAGCCTATAGTGAAGATTTTAATTAAGTTTATAGGTGCAGATTTTTACTTAAGCTTATAGTGCAGATTTTAATTCAGCTTATAGTGCAAATTTTAATTAAGCTCATATGCAGATTTTTATGTAAGCTTATAGTTCAGATTTTTATTTAAGCATATAATGCAGATTTTAATTAAGCTATAGTGCAGATTTTAATTAAGCTTGTAGTGCAAATTTCTTATAGCTTAAAATGCAGATTTCTTTAGAGCAGATTTCTTTAGAGCTTGTAGTGCAGATTTCTTAAGAGCTTATGGTGCAAATATCTTAAAAGTTTATAGTGCAGATTTATTGTGGAACTTGTAATGCAGATTTTTTGGTGGAATTTATGGTGCAGATATTTGGTGGAACTTATAGTGCAGATTTTTGGTGGAACTTATAGTGCAATTTTTAAAGAAAAAGATTATAGTGCAGTTTGGTTAAGTATTATAGTGCAGAATTTATGTTTGCATAGTATGTAGAAATAGTGTAGCATAGAATGCAGAATCTTGATTAGTATAGTATGCAGAATTTTGATTAGCATAGTATGTAGATTTTTGTTTATGTATTTCAAAGTTAGAATTTGTTTAAACATTTCAGTTTTTAAAGAAGCATTCTTTTATTAGAGGTATTAACAAGTATAAGAAAGATAAAGAAAAGAAAGAAAAAGGCCAAGGCCTTAAGTAGATCCCAAAGTCAAGACTTTAGGGATTTTGGCACACAAAGTGCTCGTTAAAAAGCCAAGGCATTTAAAGAAGAAGTAATTAAGATAAATCAGCTTGTAAATCAGTATTTTACTTTTATCAGTGGCATTTTGCTGGACTCTCAGTTGTCCTTGGGTTTGGCTCTCATAGTCGTCCCTAGGTTTAGATAACCTAGTAAACCCTACTAGATTCGGGACCAGCTATCTCGGGTCTAGCTAGGGATGCGCGCATAGCAAGTACAGTTGCCGGGCCCATCAGCAGTTTGATTATTATGTTTATCTATTATGAAAATAGTTTTCAAAACTTCACAAATCAGTTTTAGATTTATCTTATTCACATGCATATTCGAGTTTTGTGAGTTAGATAGCGCTTACTAAGCAATTTTGCTTATAGTTCCATTTCCTCTTACTGCAGATAAAGGAAAGGAAAAGTTATAGCAAAGGAAGGCGACAAGGAGGTGCAGATGGATGTGTGATGGCCGGACTATAGAAACCTTGGGATTTAGTTTAAGAATTTGTTTAGATTCCTAAAATGACTTCACGTATTTAGAATTCTTTCATTTAAATTGTTATGCACATTAGACCTATTATCTAAGTTGTACTAATGTTTCATGCATGTTTAGATTTATACATATATTTCAGCATGATTAGATTGATATGTAGTTTTAGATATGAACATATACTTGAGTAGTATGTATAGATAAGTCATTTAGTCTTCCGCTGCCAGTTAATCGTATGTTTAGAAAGTTTATGTATTGATCTTTACATGTGAACAACATTAGTTAAGAGAAAAGTTAGTAGCCCAGTAGCGCTCTACTCCCTCACGGACTAGTAGTAAGGAGGGTGGGGTGTTACAGTTGGTATCAGAGCAGTTCCTATTCTCCAGCATCACACATCAGCACCAGCCTTGCCGTCTTCAAGTAAGAAAGTACTTAAATTCTTTTTAGTATGATTTTCTTTTTTTGTAGTAAAGAGAAATCTTTAGAAGTATTTGTTTATATGTGCTTAAGCTAGATAAAAGTTATTGTGTGAGGAACAGCATGAGGCAGAAATATCCAGAATTGTTCTAAATTCGAGGACAAACTTTTTATAAGGTATGAGGAATTGTAACAACCCAAATTTCCTCATTTCGAGTCCTAATAGTACTTGAAAATATTTAGAAATGCTTTAGAAAAATTCTAGAGATTTTTAGAAATTTTTAGAGTATTTTTATGCAATTTTTGGAGTTCGTTTGATATTTTTACCAAAAGAAACAAGTTGCAAAAAATAAAGAAAATTAGCCGAGATTCGAACCTGCAACCTCCGGCCGAACCAAGCCTTAAGCAAATCCGGCTGACCAAGTGGTCAAGCAGGCGGTTTTGTTTAGAAAAGGTAGCAAAATTTATTTAAGATAGTTAACAGAATATTGGTTTATAAAAGGGATAGGTTGATGTTGGATTTGTCTGTTTAGAAAAGGTAGCGAATTTATTTTAGATAGTTAACAGAATATTGGATTATAAAAAGGGATAAGTTGATGTTGGATTTGTCTGTTTATAAAAAGGGAGAACTTAGGAATTATTTTCCAAAACTTAAACCTCTCCTCTCCTTTTCTGTCCCGACGGCACAGCGTCTCCTGTTTGGATGAAGGAAAAAAGGGGGGGGGAATCTATGGTTCCTCTCCGGCGGCCACCCAAGGGAGATTTCCGGGAGATCTTCACATGGTTGTGATCCTCTCGTCAATGAGAAACCGTGAGCACGAAGGAGGGGCCGAAGCTTGCAATTCCCGCAAACCCTAGAAGTTTTCTTTCCGGTTGTAAGCCCAAGAACGCAAAGGTAAGTGCTTCTCACCTGCAGTAGGAGTAGTTTCGGACCTTTGTTCTTCTTGAATTCGAAGCATGAGGAGCGCTTATAGTGCAGATTTTTAATTAAGCTGATATGCAAATTTTTATGTAAGCTTATAGTGCAGATTTTAATTAAGCCTATAGTGCAGATTTTAATTAAGTTTATAGGTGCAGATTTTTACTTAAGCTTATAGTGCAGATTTTAATTAAGCTTATAATGCAGATTTTAATTAAGCTCATATGCAGATTTTTATGTAAGCTTATAGTGCAGATTTTTATTTAAGCTTATAGTACAGATTTTAATTAAGCTTATAGTGCAGATTTTAATTAAGCTTGTAGTGCAGATTTCTTAGAGCTTAAAATGCAGATTTCTTTAGAGCAGATTTCTTTAGAGCTTGTAGTGCAGATTTCTTAAGAGCTTATGGTGCAGATTTCTTTAAAGTTTATAGTGCAGATTTTTTGTGGAACTTGTAGTACAGATTTTTTGGTAGAATTTATGGTGCAGAATTTTGGTGGAACTCATAGTGCAAATTTTTGGTGGAACTTATAGTGCATTTTTTAAAGAAAAAGATTATAGTGCAGTTTGGTTAAGTATTATAGTGCAGAATTTATGTTTGCATAGTATGCAGAAATAGTGTAGCTTAGAATGCAGAATCTTGATTAGTATAGTATGAACAATTTTGATTAGCATAGTATGCATATTTTTGTTTATGCATTTCAAAGTTAGAATTTGTTTAAACATTTCAGTTTTTAAAGAAGCATTCTTTTATTAGAGGTATTAATAAGTATAAGAAAGATAAAGAAAAGAAAGAAAAAGGCCAAGGCCTTAAGTAGATCCCAAAGTCAAGACTTTAGAGATTTTGGCACACAAAGTGCTCGTTAAAAAGCCAAGGCATTTAAAGAAGAAGTAATTAAGATAAATCAACTTATAAATCAGTATTTTACTTTTATCAGTGGCACTGTGCTGGACTCTCAGTTATCCTTGGGTTGGGCTCCCATAGTCGTCCCTAGGTTTAGATAACTTAGTAAACCCTACTAGATTTGGGACCAGCTATCTCGGGTCTAGCTAGGGATGCGCGCATAGCAAGTACAGTTGCCGGGCCTGTTAGCTAGAGCCCTAGAGCCAATCATTTGATGATTGTATTTTGGACTTATTGTATCATATTCTATATAAATAAAGGCATTTGGATTTTGGTTATTATACTTACTTGTATTGGTGCCAAATAAACTAAGTATAATAATGTCCTTGAGTAGATGGTTCTCACCTATATCAATCGGTTAGTTGAACCGATAGTGAGATGATATAGGGAACACTACTCTTAATCATTCCTAGTCGAGTATTAACATTCAGGGACAATGTTAATGCAATAAGACTAGCATGTAGGTCAACTCGATGACTTGATCTCACAAGTCATGGATATAGAGATATCAAGTTGACACATGGGTATACATTGGAGAATGTATACTGAATGACCCGTCATGAGAAAGTATCATGGATCGTTATATGAGTGCCATATACTTTCTCATGTGACTATTAGTATGACTATTAGTCCTTAGACCTGAAGTCACCATGGATCCCTACATAAGGAGTTATGTACTTTGGTTTCGTCAAACGTCACCCGTAACTGGGTGGACTATAAAGGCGATTACTGGGTATATAACGAATTATGTAGAGGGATGTGAGTGATGTAGATGAGATCTATCCCTCCCATATGACGGGAGCGACATCGGTATTCTTGATAGAGTGAGACCACTAAGTGCATGACCATGCCCAAATGAGTCAACATTAGATGTTGAGCTCATTTGATCGAGTGAGTCTACTTGGAGTTCAAGATTTAGATTGATTAGAGGATGACACGGTCTATGCCTCATATTGATCAATCTAGATGTCTAGGATAGAAGGACAATGTCACATATTGTGAGGAGTCACAATTAGTAGTCACAAGGTGATGTTGGATCTCGACATTCTTGTAACTTGGGTAGTAATGATGTGTTTCTAGATACTGCTTATTACTTATGCTCCTAAATGGGTTTAGGGCATTGCCAACGTTACAAGAACCTATAGGGTCACACACTAAGGACAATTAGATGGAGATTAGGTTCATATGATGAACCAAGAGGGTTAGATTCATTTGATGAATCAAATTGGATTAAGAGTAATCCTAATTGGGTTAACTTGAGTTCGACTCAAGTTGATTCATGTGTTCAATGAGTCTAATTTAGATTTTGACTCATTGAATCAATTTAATTAAATGAATTAGATTCATTATATTAAGTTGGCTTGAATCAAATGGTTGGATTCGATCAACCATGGAAGAGATTTGGTCAAGTTTGACTTGACTTGAGAGGAAGATTAAAAGTCAAGTTAGACTTGACTTTATGCCACCTCATTGGTGAGTTGACATTGAAGTGGACCAATGATGTTACTCCACATCATCATGGGTGCCACCTCATGGAAGTTACAAAGTCATTTTCTTAATAACTTCACATTAATTGCATTTAATGGGGAGTTACACTATGGGAAGTGGCCGGCCACTTTTGGTTTTGAATGAGAATTCAATTTTTCATTCATGTGTGCATTTTCTTCCTTCTTCCTCTCAAGCTCTCCCTCTCCTCCTTCCTTGGCCGAACCACATAGGTGCTAGCACACCTTGGTTTTTGGTCATCTCCACCTAATTAGTTCGTGTGGATACTTCTAGAGGAGTGTCTATTTTGACACTCTCGAGATCCGGCACCGTTTGGACGAGCGGGAACGCGAAGGGCTTCGCTTCAAAGGTAAAAGCTCTCAACACATAGATCTAGGAGTAGATCTAAAGTTTTTGAAATTCGTACTTGTATTTCATTCGGTTTTTCCTTGCACGGATCTACGGCTTTGGGTGATTCGGGGTTTCCGCGACGCGAAAAGCGGTTTTCGTGGCCCGAAAAACTCAACAGTAGTATCAGAGCCACGTGCAAGGCTTGTACGAGTTTAATTTTTGGTTTTATGAAAACTAAACCTTCTGTGATTTTCTGTAAAATTTAGTTTTTTTTTATGTTTTTATGGGTAATTTTTCCGTAGAAGCGAAGCACAAGTATCTCGGCACTTGTAGGCTTCGGCTACCGGGAAGTTTTTCCTTAAATGGTTTCGTTTTGCCCCAAATCCGTTTGGGACAGTGGGCTTGGGTGTCATTAGATTATACTGCCCCTAACCCCGCAAGGGGATTTGCTCCGCGATTGCACCCGAAATCGCTAAAAACGAACCTGCCGGGAAGATTTTTCCGAAACGGCAATGTCTCGACCCAAATCATTTTGGGACAGCGAGTTTAGGCGCTGTTGGATCGCAAAGGAACCCTCGGGATGGTTAGATCGCGGGTAGGGGCGCTGCCCCTGGCCCCGCAAGGGGATCCGTTCCGCGATTGCGCCCGAAACCGCTAAACGGGACCGTCGGGAAATTTTACTCGTAAAAATTATAAAAAATTAATTTTAAAATTATAGAAAATTATGAAAATATATAATTTTGAATTATATATTGATTTTGTGATAGTCATGGCCCCAAAACCCAATATGATTGGATTGTGTTGTAATTCATAATACGGCCTGCGTGCCGTTATGTGTTTGCGCGTGTTGTATGTTTTTATTTTTCCGCGACCTGCGCGTCGTGCCTTTCTCATAAATTATGGTTGTAAATTAGATTTAGACTCGAATGTAACTCGAGTTTCAAATTGTAATGTACAAATTGGAGCGGTGGAGGGTCCATACGAGACGGAGTTCCGAGGCGGGCACGAGCAACACAAGGTGGTCAAAGGGAGGAGCTTGGAGAAGCTGTTGACCCTAGGTTGACCATTCGATCTTCTCATTGGCTTGAGAAGATCATAGTGGGGCCATGACTAAATCACAAATAGATTAATTAGTTAATTGCTTATGTATATGATGCATGTTTAATAAGTAATTAATTAATTAGTGCCTTACGATTAGATTAGATCTAAGTCGTGCACATGATGCACCCTTGCGATTAGATTAGATCAAAGTCGTGCACAAGATGCATTTTTTTCGATTAGATTAGATCTCGATCGAATCAACTCTAAATGCCTAACCGTGCCGTGATACCTATCACTACCTCGATCACATGTATTGTTGAATCTGCCAAAGCAGAGCAATACATATTATCTTGGTAGGGTACGGAGGGACAATCTTGGTCCCGCCTATCAATGCATGGGTAAATACAAACTCAATTAGATTGAGTATTCCTAGTTGCTCGGTTAGATCGAGTCAACTATAGGCATTCTTCCAACGGTTGGAAAAGATAAGTCAAAATCACATCTATATTAACTCTCGGGCGTATTAGCCAAAGCTAACTCGAGTTTTAATATAAATGCGGATATTGATTTTATAAACAAGAGTTGCATAGAGATGTAATTGGTAATCGTTACCTACCGATCATACTAAGCCTTGGGCGTATTAGCCAAAGCTAACTATGATGTGGATCTTGTCCCACAAGAATTATAGAATTCAGTGGGAGCATCATTTAATTAAAGGCCTAATTAAATGATTTTAAAAGAATATGATATTTATTTCTGCAAATTTTCTGTTGTAGATAACCATGACGTCAAATACGAACACCTTCTCCCTACAATCTGTCCTTAAGAAGGACAAGCTCAACGGAGCAAACTTTCTGGAGAGCAACCCATTCCGGAGGCTCCTCCTGCCAATGCCCCGCGAGCTGACAAAGATGCTTACAAGAAGCATCAAGATGACGCATTAGATGTGTCATGTCTAATGCTCGCGACCATGAACTCTGAGCTTCAAAAGCAACATGAGTTAATGGGCGCTTACGATATGGTTGAACATCTTTGTCAACTGTATCAAGGTCAAGCGAGGCATGAGAGATTTGAGATCTCAAGGGCACTGTTTCAGTGCAAGATGTCAGACGGGGCTCCAGTAGGCCCATATGTACTCAAAATGATTGGGTACATAGAGAACCTACAAAGGTTGGGGTTCCCTCTTGGCCCCACTGACCTGATCTTGCCGGATAGCTACAGTCAATTCGTTCTAAACTACAATATGAACGAGATTGACAAGCCACTGCCCGAGCTGCTCAGCATGTTAAGAACTGCTGAGCTAAACCTTAAGAAGGCTAAGCCCAACACTGTTCTGATGGTTCAGAAACATAAGGGCAAGGGCAAGCCCAAAGGCAAGGGAAAGTCCCAAGCCAAGGGCAAAGGCAAGGCACTGAAGCCTAAAGGAGGGGTCGCCAAGGATGCTACCTGCTTCCACTGCGGTCAGACCGGGCACTGGAAGAGGAACTGCAAGGTATACTTGGAGGATCTTAAGAAGAAGCGAAGTGAGACTTCCACTTCAGGTATATATGTTATAGAAGTCAATCTATCTATTTCTACATCATGGGTATTAGATACTGGATGTGCTTCTCACATTTGTACTGATGTGCAGGCGCTGAGAAATAGTAGGGCATTGACAAAGGGCGAGGTGGACCTACGAGTAGACAATGGAGCACGGGTTGCTGCTGTTGCTGTAGGGACTTACTTTCTATCTCTGCCCTCTGGGCTTGTACTAGAGTTAGTCGATTGTTGTTATGTGCCTGCATTAACTAAGAACATTATATCAGTTTCTTGTTTGGACAAGAAAGGTTTCTCATTTACAATAAAGAACAAATGTTGTTCCATCTTTTTAAACGATATGTTCTATTGTAGTGCACCTCTGATAAACGGACTCTATATTCTAGACCTTGAGAGCCCTATCTATAACGTAAATACCAAGAGGTTCAAGTCTAATGACATGAACCAAACCTACCTTTGGCACTGTCGCTTAGGTCATATAAATGACAAACGCTTATCCCAGCTCCATAAGGATGGTTTGCTGGACTCATTTGATTTAGAATCATATGAGATATGCGAGTCATGCCTACGAGGCAAGATGACCAAGACTCCCTTTAGTGGGCACAGCGAGAGAGCGACTGATCTGTTAGGACTCATACATGGTGATGTATATGGCCCTTTCAATGTCGCTGCTAGAGGCGGTTATAGGTACTTCATCACGTTTACTGATGACTTCAGTAGATACGGTTATGTGTACTTGATGACACATAAGTCTGAATCCTTTGAAAAGTTCAAAGAATTCAAGAATGAAGTACACCGACTTGGCAAGAGTATTAAGATATTTCGATCCGATCGAGGTGGAGAATACCTTAGCCATGAGTTCTGGCTATCTAGGTGAGTGTGGGATTCTATCCCAACTCACTCCTCTGGAACACCACGGTGGAATGGTGTATCGAAAGGAGGAATCGTACCTATTAGATATGGTACGATCGATGATGAGTCACAGATCTTCCGACATACCTTTGGGGCTATGCTCTGGACAGCGGCTTTTATACTCAACCGAGTTCCATCCAAGGCCGTGATAAAGACACCATATAGGATATGGTGAGATGCCCGGTGTTTCTCATGAGGATTTGGGGTTGTGAGGCTTACGTACGACGTCAAGTCTCAGACAAATTAGGACCCAAATCCGACAAGTGCTATTTCATCGGATATCCCAAGGAAACTAAGGGATATTACTTCTACATTCCCAGTCAGCACAAGGTAGTTGTGGCAAAGACTGGGGTCTTTCTAGAAAGGGACTTTGTTTCTAGAAAGACTAGTGGGAGCGCGTTCGATCTTGAAGAAGTTCAAGATGCGAACAATAGCACTGATGCCTCGATGGAAATTGAACTAGAACCACAAAGTGTTGTGGATGATGTTGTTCCACAAGGAGTTGAGGAACAACAACCAGTTCAAGTAGACATACCTCTTCGCAGGTCTGATAGGGTACGTCGTCAGCCTGAGAGATACTCATTTCTCTTGTCTGACCATGATGACGTTGTGCTCATAGAGGATGAGCCTACCACCTATCAGGATGAGACCAGATTCCGAGAAATGGCTAGAAGCCATGAGATCCGAGATGGAATCCATGTACACCAACCAAGTATGGACTTTGGTTGATCCACCTGAAGGGGTAAAACCCATAGGGTGTAAGTGGGTCTTTAAGAGAAAGACTGACATGGATGGACTTATCTATAAGGGTCGCTTGGTAGCTAAATGTTTCAAGCAGATTCATGGTATTGACTATGATGAAACCTTTTCTCCAGTAGCGATGTTTAAGTCCATTCAGATCATGCTTGCTATTGCAGCCTACCATGACTATGAGATATGGCAGATGGATGTCAAAACCGCGTTTCTGAATGGAAACCTACTCGAGGATGTGTACATGACACAACCTAAGGGTTTTGTCGATCCACAGCATACTAGTAGAGTATGCAAGCTGCATAGGTCCATTTATGGACTAAAGCAAGCTTCTCGGAGCTGGAATCTTCGATTCGATGATGCAATCAAACAGTTTGGTTTCATCAAGAATGAAGATGAGCCTTGTGTCTACAAGAAGGTTGTAGGGGATATAGTTGTCTTCCTCATATTGTATGTGGATGACATACTACTCATTGGGAAGGACATCCCTATGCTTCAGTCTGTCAAGACCTGGCTAAGGAGTTGCTTCTCAATGAAGGACTTAGGTGAGGCATCTCGTATTCTAGGGATACAGATCTATAGAGATAGATCTAAGAGATTGCTTGGCCTAAGTCAGAGTACATACATTGACAAGGTACTCCTACGGTTTGCCATGCAGAACTCCAAGAAGGGATTTCTGCCGATGTCACATGGCGTGAGTCTTTCGAAGACTCAAGGTCCCTCTTCTAGAGAGGAGAGAGATCGCATGGATCAGATCCCTTATGCCTAAGCCATAGGATCGATCATGTACGCCATGCTATGTACTCGACCTGATGTCTCGTATGCTTTGAGCATGACGAGCAGATACCAGTCAGATCCAGGTGAAAGTCACTGGATAGCGGTCAAGAATATTCTTAAGTACTTAAGAAGGACTAAAGAATATTTCTTGATATATGGAGGCAGTGATGAGCTAGCTGTAAAGGGTTACAGTGATGCTAGCTTCCAGACCGACCAGGATGACTATAGATCGCGAAGCAGGACACAGTCGCTGATTCTACAACAGAGGTAGAGTATATTGCTGCATCAGAAGCAGCAAAGGAGGCAGTTTGGATCCGCAAGTTCATTACTGAGCTTGGGGTGGTTCCTAGCATAGCTGATCCCATAGAGCTCTATTGTGACAACAATGGAGCAATAGCACAGGCTAAGGAACCTCGCTCACACCAGCAGACCAAACACATACTACGACACTTTCATCTCATTCGAGATATTATCGAGAGAGGAGATGTGAAGATTTGAAGAGTACCCACTGAGGCTAACATCGTAGATCCCTTGACCAAGGCTTTGGCACAGAGAAAGCATGATGGTCACACTAGGTCATTAGGCCTTAGAGCCTATACTGATTGACACTAGTGCTACTGAGAGATTGTTAGTTAGAGCCCTAGAGCCAATCATTTGATGATTGTTGTATGGACTCATTGTATCATATTCTTGTATATTAATAAAGGCATTTGTTTGGTTATTATACTTATTTGTATTAGTGCCAAATAGACTAAGTATAATACCGTCCTTGAGTAGAAGGTTCATACCTATATCAATCGATTAGTTGAATCGATAGTGAGATGATATAGGGAACACTACTCTAAATCATTCCTAGTCGAGTATTAACATTCAGGGACAATGTTAATGCAATAAGACTAGCATGTAGGTCAACTCGATGACTTGATCTCACAAGTCATGGATATGGAGATATCAAGTTGACACATGGGTATGCATTGGAGAATGTATACTGAATGACCCGCCATGAGAAAGTATCATGGATCGTTATATGAGTGTCATATACTTTCTCATGTGGCTATTAGTATGACTATTAGTCCTTAGACCTGAAGTCACCATGGATCCTTACATAAGGAGTTATGTACTTTGGTTTCGTCAAACGTCACCCGTAACTGGGTGGACTATAAAGGCGATTACTGGGTATGTTACGAATTATGCAGAGGGATGTGATTGATGTAGATGAGATCTATCCCTCCTATACGACAGGAGTGACATCGATATTCTTGATAGAGTAAGACCACGAAGTGTATGGTCATACCCAAATGAGTCAATATGAGATATTGAGCTCATTTGATTGAGTGAGTCTACTTGGAGTTCAAGATTTAGATTGGTCAGAGGATGACACGGTCTATGCCTCACATTGATGAATCTAGATGTCTAGGATAGAAGGACACTTGTCATATATTGTGAGGATTCACAATTAATAGTCACAAGGTGATGTTGAATCTCATCATTCTTGTAACTTGGGTAGCAATGATGTATTGCTAGATGCCGCTCATTGCTTATGTTTCTAAAGGAGTTTAGAAACATTGCCAACGTTACAAGAACCTATTGGGTCACACACAAAGAACAAGTGGATGGAGATTAGGTTCATAGGATGAACCAATTGGATTAGGTTCATATGATGAACCAATTGGATTCAAATTAGACTTATCGAGTTAGACTCAATTAGAGTCAATTGTTGAATGAGTCTAATTTAGATTTGATTCATTGAGTCAATTTATATTAATGAATTGAGATTCATAAATTAAAATTGACTTGAATCAAAGGTTGGATTTAACTCAACAAGGAAGACAATTGGTCAAGTTTGACTTGACCAAGTAGAAGTTGAAACATCAAGTTTGACTTGATGTAATGCCACATCATAAGGATGACTCATCCTTGCCACATCACCTCCACCTCATGAGACATGCCACCTCATGGGGGTTACACCTTCCCCTTGGTTTTAATGTGGCCGGCCACATTAATGGGGAGGTTACAAGATGTGGCCGGCCACACATTATTGTGGAAGTTTTTTGGTTGTGTGGTATTATGGTGCATTCACTTCATTCATCTTCTTCCTAGCTTCTTCCTCCTCTCCTTCATGCTGTTGCCAATGAACTTCCAAGAGAGGAAAAGGTGTTTGAGTGAATTCCAAGAGCAAAGGAAGAGTGAAGGTCACAAAGGAGGGATACTACTTCTTGAGTGTATGAGTTTCTTTTGTACTCTCTCTTTTTCTTCCTTTCCAATCCCATCCGAGAGCTCTAGAAAGTGCTAGCACACTTGGGGCTCTCTTCTCCATCCTTGAGTGCTAGAGAGCACTCCTTGTTCGTGTGGATATCACTAGAGAAGTATCTACCTTGATACTTTGGAGATCCAGCACGTACCTTGGACGAGCGGGATTTTGCGAGGGCACGCTTCAAGGTATAATTCTTCTTCATGTAGATCTAGGAGTAGATCTAAAGTTTTTAAAACTCGTACTCGTAATTTTCGTTCGGTTTTCCTTGCACGGATCTACGGCTTTGGGTGATTCGGGGTTTCCGCGACGCGAAAAGCGGTTTTCGCGGCCCGAAAAACCCAACAGTTTTCACCTGCCTAACCATAGTTAGGACTTTCCTGAAACACTTAGTCAAGCACGTTAGATCACAACACACCTTAACTTTGAATCCTTTGCCATTATCAAAACTCATGTTCGATCGTCGGATACTTCCCGCACCAACAATCTCCCCCTTTTTTATTATGGCAACCCAAATTCAAAGTTAAGTTAAAACAAATGCATAAATCTATCAAAAGGTTTAAGTGAGCAAGCTTAAGTACATAAATTCAAATAAAAGCATGACTTAAGCTAATACTTAAACTTTGTGAAGCTCCCCCTTAATACAGGGCTTCCTTTTTGAATTTTTACTTTTAAATTTCCTACTCTCCCCCTTAATAAAAGCAACACTTTTTACTTTTGAATTTCCTACTCTCCCCCTTTGCCATATATCAAAAAATAAGCAGTTGAAAGCAAGTTTTAAGTTTTTAAAAAACACAGATTTAGTCTTTGAAAGAAAAAAAATACTTGTGTAACACTTAGCTTAAAATTTTATTGAAAAATTGTTAGTTAAGGGAGAAAGAGGACTTAAAAGGGAATATTTTTCTACTAAGTTAAAAAGGCTAATTTATGGATGACTTGAAGGATGACTTTAGCCTCTTTTTAAACTTAGTTGGTTTTATAGGAAAAGAAAAAAATATTTAACTAAGTTTAGAAAAACTTAGCTAGATTTTAAAAAATTTTGGAGGCAAATTATTTTGTAGGCTCTTTTTACTTAGCAAAAAAAATTTTGAAAGCCATGAGTTAAATTTTGCAAGTAAAGAAATATGCTTTTAATACTTTTAGCTAAGTATAGAATGAATCTAAGAGTTAAAATTTATAAAGGTGGCTAAGTTTGAGAAGATTTGAAAGTTGCTTTATGAGTCACTTAGCTAAGCCTTTTGCAAACATTGAATTTTTGAAAATATAGCTTAAGTGAAAAGATACTTAGCTTAACTTGAATAAAATAATACTTATTTTTGAAAAATTAGGAGTAAGAGCTTGTTAATTTTTAGGACGAAGAGGGAGTAGCTAAAAATTTAATTTAGGTTATTTATTCAATTGGTCCTTAAGTCCAAGCATGAGTCAAGTTTAAATAGCATTCAAATTATCTAACTT
This sequence comes from Zingiber officinale, assembly GCF_018446385.1. Lineage (NCBI taxonomy): Eukaryota > Viridiplantae > Streptophyta > Magnoliopsida > Zingiberales > Zingiberaceae > Zingiber > Zingiber officinale. The sequence goes on from NC_056004.1 coordinate 66,896,147, forward strand.
GTCTTGATCAGGTATTAGAGCCCTAAAGTACAAGCATGCTTAACCTTAATATTTCCATTTCCTTCACCAACTGTCTAACCGTTAGCTACTTGCTGATTGCCTAGAGGGCAACAGTTTTCACTTAGTTAGTCAAGGTAAGTCATTTAGTCCAGTTAGATTTGACTAGAGCTAGAAGACTTGACTTGATTACTGTTAATAAAGTATTTAACGCCCAGACTCATAATGATGAACAGATATAAGCATACTGGAGTCTAGGCTGTACCCTATGCATCTTACACCATTCTATGTTTTTCAAACACAAACAAGGTATACCTAGGTGTTTGTGAGATGCTCTGGCTTAAATCTAGGGGAACAGAATTTCTAGGGAGAAAGCCTAAGCTAATTCCATATTTTGAAAATCTAGAAAAATGGGATTTTAAAAACAATATTTTTCCTAGATTTTGAAAAGAATAAGAGAATGAGTTTTGAAGTAAGACAATGAATTTTCAAGATTAATATCTATTCTACCCAGCACATTCCTATTTGTCTTCTAAGTGCACTGAACTCAAGTTTAGGTAAGGGTTTTGTGAAAATGTCAGCTAGGTTTGATTTGGACTCAACATAATTGAGTGCAAGTTCACCTTTAGCTACATGATCCCTTACAAAGTAGTGTTTCACCTCTATGTGTTTAGTCCTAGAGTGGTGAATTAGATTTTTTGTTAGATTAATTGAGCTTATATTATCAATTAATATTTTTGTATTTTTGTATTCTAATTGTTAGTCTTTTAAGGTATGCATCATCCACAAAAGTTGAGAGGCACACTCTCCTAGGGCTATGTATTCAGCTTCAGTGGTGGATAAAGCAACACAATGTTGCTTTCTGCTTGACCAACTTACTAGGCACTGACCTAGGATTTGGCAGCTACCACTTGTACTTTTTCTATCTAATTTGCACCCGGCATAATCTTAGTCAGAATAGCTAAATAGGTCGAAGGGGCTAGTTCGAGGGTACCAAAGTCCTATATTGAGGGTGCCTTTTATATATCTAAGTATTCTTTTAACATATGTTAGATGTGATTCTTTTGCACAAGATTGGTATCTTGCGCACATACCAACTGTAAATATTATATCTGGTCGACTTGCAATTAGGTAGAGTAGGCTTCCTATTATACTTCTATAGTATTTTTGGTCTACTGTTTTTCCTTCTAGGTCAGAGTCAATGTTGATGTTAGTGGCCATTGGGGTATTTATGATTTTTGAATTTTCCATGCCAAATTTTTTAATTAGTTCTTTAGCATATTTTTTTGGTAATGTAACGCCCGAAAATTCTCAAAACTATTTTAGAAATATTCTATGATTTTTCTGGAATTATTAGATATTTTTCCGGAATTTTCCGAGTAGCGGAGGTAGCAAAAATTATTAGAAAAGTAAAATGGCTAAAGCGGGAATTGAACCCGGGACCTCGCGGGTCCGCTAAACCTTTAGTTAGCCTTAGTAACCGGTGAACCCAGCAGGGCCGTGCTGAGAGAAAGGAGAATCAAACATATTCATAATTGAGTTAGGCCAAAATACCCACTTAATATAAATAGGAAGACATAAGTGGTTTGGGTTTATTTTTGGTTCGGCAAAAACCCTCTTCACCCTAACCTCACCGACGCCACCTCTCCCTCTCCTCCCTCTCTCAGTGCAAACCACAAGGAGACCTAGGGTTCTCTCCCTAGGGCCCCAAGGACATCTTCCGGCGACGATTTCAGCACAAGGACGTTCCCCTCCGCGAGTAGAGCACGTGGACGCGAGCGAATCGTCGAGAAGTCGTCTCCACCGGAATTTCTAGCGATTAGATTTGTAAGAAATCTAGCACACAAGGTAAGAAACCCCTCACCTGCAGTATAAGTAGCTCCGTTTGGTTTTATCCGCACTAGTTTCGCTATATGCAGTTTTTATCGACGCATAGGGTGAATTGGACCCTCCTCGCAGATTTAGGGATTTAGTGAGTACTTCTAGATGGGCCGGACATGTATTCCCTCTTCAGTGGGGGTTCCTAGACATTGTCGGGTGCCTAGAAGTGGTCTCCCTAATAGAGGGGAGAGTTGGGGCACACTAGGTGTTTGATAAAATAGCTAGTTAAGTTAAAATGCAAATTAGGCATTTTAATAGCTCAGTTAAATGCATTAGAAGCATTTAAATCAGTAAATCAGTTAATTTTAGCTTATATGGGACCACGGTCCAATGGGTGGGCTCCCACAGTCGCCTCTAGGTTCAGACAACCTAGCTTTAGGTTCAGACAACCTAGCTCTAGGTTCAGATGACCTAGAAACAGCAATTTAAAACAGTTAGCTATATTCAGTATTTTATTTTCAGTGGCACTGTACTGGATCAGATATCCATTGGGTTGGACTCCCACAGTCGTCCCTAGGTTTAGCTAACCTAGTAAACCCTACTAGATTCGGAACTTGCAATCCCGGGTCTAGTTAGGGATGCGAGCACAGCAAGTACAGTTGCCAGGGCCTATCAGCAGCATGCTTAGTATTTTCACTTACTATATGTATATGGTTTTAAACCTTTCACAAATTAGTTCGTGAATTCAGTACAGTTCTAGCAGTAGTTCAGTTTTTAGTATCAGCTTAGTTCTTCATTGATACCATGTGATTGATATCATGTTCAGCTTTAGATATGCCATGATTGTATGCATATATATCATGCCATGTTTAGTTTATTCAGTATACTTTGCATATCTTTTCAACAGCATGATTTAAAATCATATTTGCATCGTATGCATGTTTTAGTGAGGTAGATGGTTTCTTACTAAGCTTTTTAGCTTACAGATACTATTTTCCTTATACTGCAGATACAAGTAAAAGGAAAATGGACTAGCAGAGGAAGCTGGAGGGCAATGCAGAGATGGTGTGTGTGGCAGGAACTGGAATAAAAGATTCTTAGGGGACTTAGCATGTTTAAATCGTAGAACTCTTTAGTGTTTTACTTTCATGCACGTTTAGTTGTGTAATTCTATGAATTAGTGAACTATGTGTCATGTTAAGTTTAGAATACTAGTTTTATGTTATTAGAATGTTTCTCATGTAGTGTATAACTCATATGTGAGACTTTGGCACGCCCAAGTGCCGAAATCAGAGTTTCAGGCTGAAATCAGAACCCTGATCGGTCTACAGACCGATCAGGGAGTGGTTGTTGGATCGGTCGGTGACCGATCCATGCCGAACAGAGTTGGCCTCTGTTATGGATCGGTCACCGACCGATCCATTGTCTGAGACATCGCTCAGCGATCGGTCGGTGACCGTCGGCTGAGCCAAGCCGATCCGATCAGTACTCTGGATCGGTCGGTGACCGATCCACCGTATCTAAAGGAGGAGCATATGGATTGGTGCCAGACCGATCCAGAGAGTTTTTATTGCCGTGTCGGATCGATCACGGGATCGATCCACCCAATCGATCTATGGATCGATTGAAGTGCCCGATCACGACTAGCAGGCCATCCGAGAGGCATAGATTATCTTCCCTAACTGTGTATAACTCCTAGGTACACCGAACACTAAGTTAAACTACATTAGTTTAGTAAAATTTTAAATTAGCCAGTTTCATTCCGCATTAATAGTCGAAGGCATAAAGATAATCAGAAGCGGCCGCCTCATGACCTAGGCGGTAGGAGGCGGGTCGTTCTGAGTGGTATCGAGCGGTTCCATACTTCCTACACACACATCGACATTGAACCTACAGCTTCCAAGTAAGAATACCTCTACTTTATTTATGCTTTCTGTTTCCTTGTTATAGATCATGTTTATAGATAAACTGCTACATGATAGTATGTGATAGTATATAACATGATAACGATAGTTATACAAGTATAATTGTAATAGTTATTCATGTTCTGTGCTCTATGTCTTTAGCAATGACACGAGGACGCCGAGCTAGAAGGGCACTAGCTACTGAGCCCCATCAAGAGGCGGCGCCTGCCTCCCTGACCTTACGGCATTAGTGGCTCGATTCTGACTAGTGAGCAATGACGAAATAGCCACCTTAAAGGCTAATCGGCAGAATACCCCCACAGTCACCCCGGAACCGAATTTAACCTAGCACCAGTACCAGCACCAGCAGTCCCAGCAGCTGAGCCAAGAAAGGAAGCATATCTGATCCAGTGGCATCGAGTCAAGCCAGAGAACTTCTCAGGCACTAGTGAACCATGGGATGCACAAGCTTGGTTCAAAACACTGGAGAGCACGATGGAGATTCTGGACTGGCCAGAACACGAGAAGGTGAAGTGTGCCTCCTTCTGCCTGATAGGAGACGCATGCATGTGGTGGGAAAGAATCAGAACGAAGCACCCAGTGAACCAGATGTCATGGGCTGACTTTGAGAAGGAATTCTTCGAGGAGTTCTTTCACATACGGGTTACAAATCGCCACTACGACGAGTTCACTGAGTTTCGTCAGGGCAACCTTTCAGTTGAGGAAGCCGTGAAGAAATTCAACAGGTTGGCTTGTCTATGCCCAGAGCTAGTCAGCACAGAGAAGGAACGAATCTGGTTGATGCTCAAGATGCTGAGGCCAGAGATAGCAGTGAACGTGGCTGGTGGCATACATAGGCCACAAACCACAGAGGAGTTAGTGAGCAGTGCCTTGACCACAGAGCATTACCAGAACAAAGCATAAGCGGCGAAGCAAGTCTCCTCGAGTCCAAAGGCCAAGGAACCTTTCACACTAAAAAGCGAAGGCCACATCTAGCGGAAGGAACTCCAACAGAAGCTGCAATCGTGGAGTGGCCCAAAGGAGGACCATCTAGCAAGCGACCCGGTTATCCAAAGTGTGCTACTTGTGGGAAATTCCACCTGGGGTTTGTCGCAAGGGCACACGAGCATGCTTTGAATGTGGACCAGAAGGGCACATGCCCAAGCAGTGCCCGAACAAGATCGGTCTTCCTCGGCCCGATTCAAGATGCAGCCACCCGGCTCGCTTATATCGATGCAGGCCGCTCAAAAGGTCCACTTATCGACAGTTAGAAGTCCCTCCGATTCAACGCGAGGATCTACTCACTCACCAGAGAGGACGTAGGCAATGCCTCGACAGTCGTCACAGGTCAGATTAGTATTTTACAGTATAGTTCTACTGTTCTATTTGATACTGGGGCAACCCATTCATATATAGCCAGGATGTTCTCCGAAAAATTAGAAATACCCTCAGAGGTACTCAGTGGTCAGTTTTTGACGACACTGCCTTCAGGAGAGATCATGGCATCCACGCACTGGCTCAGAGCAGTGCCGGTCATTATAGCAGTCAGAGAGCTCTTTTGTGATCTGATAGTGCTAGAGATGACCGACTATGACGTTATCTTTGGAATGGACTTCCTGATCAGATACGGTGCTACCATAGAGTGCCGTAAACAGAAAGTCATCTTCCCACCTGAAGCGGCAGTGCAATTTGAATACAGCGGGGAACCAAAGAGAAAGGCCAAGAAGTTTCTCTCAGCTATGAAAGCACAGAAGCTACTGGATTCAGGATGTACAGGATTCCTAGCACACGTAGTCAACGCCAGCCAGGACAAGAACCAACAGCTAGCAGAGGTTTGAGTCGTATGTGACTACCCAGCAGTCTTCCCTGAAGAGTTACCAGGCTTAGCACCAGACAGGGAGATTGACTTTGAGATAGAGCTCATTCCCGGTACAAACCCTATCTCCAAAGCGCCTTATCGCATGGCTCCATGTAACGACCCGCCTCCTACTGACTAGGCTGCGAGGCCGGACGCTACAGTTATGCTGTGCTGGACTATTAATGCGGAATGAAAACTGGCTAATTTAAAATTTTACTGAACTAAATGCTGTAAAGTTTAACTTAGTGTTCTGGGTGTACCTAGGAGTCGTACACATGCTAGGGGAGGTGTTCACAACTGATAAAAAACTTCATATCGATCCATAGACCGATCTACTGATGCTGGCACGGTAGAAACCTCCGGATTGTTCAACCGACCGATCCATGAACTACACTGCAATACTGTACGCTGCTGGATCGGTCTGCCGACCGATCCAGCTGGTCCATGATCGGTCTGCTGACCGATCAGTGAACCATTTTTAGTGACCCAGCTCCTGATCGATCCACGGATCGATCAGGGAACGAACAGAAAGCTTCTGTTCGCAAAACCAGGTCCCTGATCGGTCTACCGACCGATCAGAGTTCTGATTTCAGCCTGAAACTCTGATTTCAGCCTGAAACTCTGATTTCAGCACTTGGGCGTGCCAAAATCTCACATATGAGTTACACACTACATGAGAAACATTCTAATAACATAAAACTAGTATTCTAAACTTAACATGACACATAGTTCACTGATTCATAGCATTACACAACTAAACGTGCATGAAAGTAAAACACTAAAGAGTTCTACGGTTTAAACTTGCTAAGTCCCCTAAGAATCTTTTATTCCAGTTCCTTCCACACACACCATCTCTGCATTGGCCTCCAGCTTCCTCTGCTAATCCATTTTCCTTTTACCTGTATCTACAGTATAAGGAAAATAGTATCTGTCAGCTAAAAATCTTAGTAAGAAACCATCTACCTCACTAAAACATGCATACGATGCAAATATGATTTTAAATCATGCTGTTTGAAAAGATATGCTAAGTATACTGAATAAACTAAACATGGCATGACATATATGCATACAATCGTGGCATGACAACTAATCATATGAATCAATAGAGATAACTGAACTGAACATATAATAAGCTAAACTGTAGCTAAAGTGATACTGAATTCCAACTCAACTAACATAACTAGTATGAGTTTTGAAAACTAATTCATAATAAGTGAAAATACATAATCATGCTGTTTGGGCCCGACAACTGTACTTGCTGTGCGCGCATCCCTAACTAGACCCGGGTTTGCAAGTCCCAAATTTAGTAGGGTTAACTAGGTTATCTAAACCTAGGGACGACTGTGGGAGTCCAACCCAATGGATATCTGATCCAGTACAGTGTCACTGAAAATAAAATACTGAATATAGCTAACTGTTTTAACTTGCTGTTTCTAGGTTATCTGAACCTAGAGCTAGGTTGTCTGAACCTAGAGGCGACTGTGGGAGCCCACCCATTGGACCGTAGTCCCATATAAGCTAAAATAAACTGATTTACTGATTTAAATGCTTCTAATTCATTTAACTAAGCTATTAAAATGCCTAATTTGCATTTTAACTTAACTAGCTATTTTATCGAACACCTAGTGTGCCCCAACTCTCCCCTCTATTAGGGAGACCACTTCTAGGCACCCGACAACGTCTAGGAATCCCCACTGAAGTGGGAATATGTGTCCGGTCCATCTAGAAGTACTCACTAAATCCCTAAATCTGCGAGGAGGGTCAAATTCACCCTATGCGTCGATAAAAACTGCATATAGCGAAACTAGTGCGTATAAAACCAAACGGAGCTACTTATACTGCAGGTGAGGGGTTTCTTACCTTGTGTGCTAGATTTCTTACAAATCTTATCGCTAGAAATTCCGGTGGAGACGACTTCTCGACGATTCGCTCGCGTCCACGTGCTCTACTCGCGGAAGGGAACGTCCTTGTGCTGAAATCGTCGCCGGAAAGTGACCTTGGGACCCTAGGGATGGAACCCTAGTTCTTCCCTTGTTGTGGCGCCGAGAGAAGGAGGAGAGGGAGAGGTGGCGTCGGTGAGGTTAGGGTGAAGGAGAAGTTGCCGAACCAACACCCAAAATAAACCACACCAACTTATGTTTTCCTATTTATACTAAGTAATTAATTCAGCCAAACCAATTATAAATATAATTAGTTCTCCTTTCTCTCAGCACGGCCCTGCTGGGTTCACCGGTTACTAAGGCTAACTAAAGGTTTAGCGGACCCGAGAGGTCCCGGGTTCGATTCCCGCTTAAGCTATTTTACTTTTCTAATAATTTTTGCTACTTCCGCTACTCGAAAAATTCCAGAAAAATATCTAATAATTCCAGAAAAAATCATAGAATATTCCTAAAATAGTTTTGAGAATTTTCGTGCGTTACAATCCCTCATACCTTATAAAAAGTTCGTCCTCGAACTTAGAATAATTCTGGGTACTTCTGTCTCATGCTGGCTTCGGTCTCCCAAGTTGCCTCTTCTGCTGTGTGACTGTGCCAAATGACTTTGACTAATGGTACTTCCTTGTTCTGCAATTTCTTAACTGCTCGATCTATTATCTGAATAGGCCGACTATCATAGCTGAGGTCTTCGCGGATCTGTACCGACTGGGGCTCAATCACCTTGCTTCTTCAGCATAGAGATATGAAATACGTTGTGGACAGGTGACATTTCCTGGGGTAGCTCTAGCTCATATGCTACCTTGCCCACTCTTCGCGATAAGATATGGTCCCACATATCCGGGACTAAGTTTGCTCTTCCCAAAACGCATCACTCCCTTCATGGGAGCTACTCGAGGAACACTGTATCCCCGATTGAAAACTCTAAGGGTGCTGTGTATCAGCATAGCTTTTCTGGCGGCTCCGAGCTGTCTCTATCCTCTGGCGGATCTGTTGTAGCGGCTGTGGTATCTGCTACTAGATCATCTGAAGTTCTAGTTCTTTCACCACTCTCATACCAGCAGATTGGAGATCTACACCTCCGCCCATAGAGAGCCTCGTAAGGTGTCATGCCGATAGTGGCCTGATAGCTGTTGTTGTATGCAAATTCTGCTAAGCTCAGATATTTGCACCAACTTCCCTTGAAGTCTAGGGCACACGCTCGGAGCATATCTTCGAGTACCTGATTTACTCGCTTCGTCTGACCATCTATTTGAGGATGGAATGCTGTGCTGAACTTTAACTTAGTGCCCAACGCTGACTGTACACACTACCAGAAGTGTGATATGAATCTGCTGTCTCTGTCTGAAATGATGGTTCGTGGGACTCCATGTAGTCTGATGATCTCCTGGAGATACAACTGTGCTAGCTTCTCCATAGAGTAGGATATCCTGATAGCTAAGAAGTGGGCTGATTTAGTCAACCTGTCAACTATTACCCAGATGGCGTCAAAACCATTCGTGGTTCTGGGCAGTCCCATTATGAAATCCATAGAGATATCCTCCCACTTCCATTCTGGAATCTATATAGGCTGCAGGACTCCTCCTGGTCGCTGATGTTCTGCCTTGACCCTCTGACAGGTGAGGCAGATGCTAACATATCTGGCGATGTCTCGCTTCATCCCGAGCCACCAAAAATGGTTCTTCAGGTCTTGATACATTTTGGTGGAACCTGGATGCATCGCATAGGGAGTCTTGTGAGCCTCATCTAAAATCTGTCTCCGTAGCTCCTCCTGATCTGGAACACAGAGTCTGTCACCAAAATACAACACCCCGCTATCGGACACTCTGAATTCTCTACTTTCTGATTCTGCTACCCCTTGCTTGATTTTTCTGAATTTCAGGGTCCTGCTCCTGAGCTGACTGAATATCACCCAGCAAGGTAGACTCTAAGAAAAAAGGTAGATCCGCTACCTTAGCGGCCCCCCTAGTGCCGGCCCCACGGATATGGAGGGAAGCAAGGTAGACTCTAAGGTCATAGTAGAGAGTTGTCCAACGATGAGTTCGAGACCGAAATCTACGATCTCCTTTTGTAGGGGCGGTGACATGGCTGTAAGAGATAATAAGGTAGCACTAGATTTTCTACTAAGTGCGTCGGCTACCTTATTGGCTTTCCCTGGATGGTAGAGGATGTCTATATCGTAGTCTTTGACCAGCTCAAGCCATCTGCGCTGTCGCATGTTCAGATCCTTCTGAGTGAAGAAATACTTCAGACTCTGATGATCTGTATACACTCGGCACTGAGCTCCATATAAGTAATGTCTCCAAATTTTGAGAGCGAACACTACTGCTGCAAGCTCAAGGTCATGAGTAGGGTAATTCTTCTCATAATCCTTGAGTTGTCTGGAGGCATAGGCGATCACCTTGTCGTTTTGTATCAGTTCTGCTCCTAGTCCCTACTTAGAGGCATCACTATAGATGTCAAAGCGGCTGGTGTTGTCTGGTAGAGCCAAAATGGGAGCACTGGTCAATCTCCTTTTTAGCTCGCTGAAGCTGTTCTCACAGTCCTCTGTCCACTGAAATTTTCTGTTCTTTCTGGTAAGAGCTGTCAGTGGGGAGGCTATCGTGGAGAAGTCCTCTACAAACTTTTTGTAATATCCTGCTAATCCCAGAAAGCTCCTGATTTCACTGGCGTTCTTAGGTCTCTTCCAGTTACTTACTGCTTCTATCTTGCTGGGATCTACCATAATACCATCCTTTGAGATGATGTGACCCAAGAAGGACACCGGATCTAGCCAAAATTCACATTTCGTGAACTTGGCGTATAGCTGGTTCTGCTGAAGGGTCTGCAATACTAGTTTCAGGTGCTCTGAGTGTTCTTCCTGAGTTCCTGAGTAAATAAGAATGTCATCGATAAACACAATAACAAACTTATCTAAATACTCCTTGAATACTCTGTTCATGAGATCCATGAATGTAGCTGGAGCATTGGTCACGCCAAAGGGCATGACTACGAACTCGTAGTGTCCGTATGTGGTTCTGAATGCTGTCTTGGGTATATCCCCTTCTTTAACCTTCACCTGATGATAACCTGATCTGAGATCTATCTTAGAGAACACTGCTGCTCCCTTCAGCTGGTCAAACAGGTCATCGATTCTGGGAAGGGATACTATTCTTGATCGTGACTTGGTTGAGTGATAGTCTATGCACAGTCGCATGCTTCCATCATTCTTCTTCACGAACAATACAGGCGCTCCCCATGGTGAGTGACTCGGGCGTATGAAACCCTTGTCAAGCAGCTCCTGTAGTTGCTCCTGAAGTTCCTTCAGTTCTGCTGGAGCCATGCGATAAGGCGCTTTGGAGATAGGGTTTGTACCGGAATGAGCTCTATCTCAAAGTCAATCTCCTGCGTCCGTGCTAAGCCGGTAACTCTTGTGGAAGGCCTGGTAGTCACATCGACTCGAACCTCCGCTAGTTGGTTCTTGTCACGGATGGCGTTGACTACGTGTGCTAGGAATCTGTACATCTGAATCCAAGAGCTTCAGTGCCTTCATAGCTGAGAGAAACTTCTTGGCCTTTCTCTTTGGTTCCCAGATGAATTGCACTGCCGCTTCAGGTTGGAAAATGACTTTCACGGCACTCTATGGTAGCACCGTATCTGATCATAAAGTCCATTCCAAAGATAATGTCATAGTCGGTCATCTCTAGCACTATCGGATCACAAAAGAGCTCTCTGATTGCTATAATGGCACTGCTCTGAGCCAGTGCGTGGATGCCATGATCTCTCCAGACGATGTCATAAACCGACCACCGAGTACCTCTGAGGGTATTTCTAATTTTTCGAAGAACAACCTGGCTATATATGAATGGGTTGCCCCAGTATTAAACAGAACAGTAGCACTATACTGTAAAATACTAATCTGACCTGTGACAACTGTCGAGGCATTGGCTACGTCCTCTCTGGTGAGTGAGTAGATCCTCGCATTCGCCATAGCTGGAGGGGCTTCTAATCTGCCCTGGCTGATAAGTGGACCTTCTAGAGCGGCCTGCATCTGATATAACTGAGCTGGCTGGCCTGCATGCTGAATCTGCTGTGGCTGAGGAAGACCGATCTTGTTCGGGCACTGCTTGGCCATGTGCCCTTCTTGTCCACATTCAAAGCATCCTCGTGTGCCCTTGCGACAAACCCCTGGGTGGAATTTCCCACAAGTAGCACACTTTGGATAACTGGGTCGCTTGCTAGATGGTCCTCCTTTTGGGTCACTCCCTGATTTGCGCTTGCTGTTGGAGTTCCCTTTCCAGTTAGAGTTGTGGCCTTGCTGTTTTTGAGTGTGAGAGTTTCCTTGGCCTTTGGACTCTGAGGAGACTTGCTTCTGCTGCTTTATGCTGTTCTGGTAATGCTCTGTGGTCAAGGCACTGCTCACTAACTCCTCTGTGGTTTGTGGCCTATGTATGCCACCAGCCACGTTCACTGCTATCTCTGGCCTCAGCATCTTGAGCATCAACCGAATTCGTTCCTTCTCTGTGCTGACTAGCTCTGGGCATAGACGAGCCAACCTGTTGAATTTCTTCACGGCTTCCTCAACTGAAAGGTTGCCCTGACGAAACTCAGTGAACTCGTCGTAGTGGCGGTTTGTAACCCGTATGTGAAAGAACTCCTCGAAGAATTCCTTCTCAAAGTCAGCCCATGACATCGGTTCCTGGGCGCCTGTTCGATTCTTTCCACCACGCGCGTCTCTGTCGGCGTAGAGGCACACTTCACCTTCTCGTGTTCGGGCCAGATCCATCGTGCTCTCCGGTGTTTTGAACTAGGCTTGTGCATCCCATGGTTCACTAGTGCTGAGAAGTTCTCTGGGACTCGCTGCCACTGGATCGGATAGGCTTCCTTTCTTGGCTCAACTGCTGGGACTGCTGGTGGTAGGCTGGACCGGTGGAACCTCTAAGACTTCGGAGTCGTTCGGTTCCGGGGTGACTGTGGGGTACTCTGCGATTAGCCTTTAAGGTGGCTATTTCCACCATCACGCTCGCTAGTCAGAATCGAGCCACTAATCTTGTAAGGTCCGGAGGAGGCCCGAACTGTCGCCTCTTCTTTGCCAGCTCGAGCTAGTGCCCTTCTAGCTGGGCGTCCTCGTGCCATTGCTAAAGACATAGAGGACAGAACATGAATAACTATTACAATCATAATTGTATAACTATCGTTATCATGTTATATACTATCACATACTATCATGCAGCAGTTTATCTATAAACATGTTCTATAACAAGGAATCAGAAAGCATAAATAGAGTAGAGGTATTCTTACTTGGAAGCTTCAGGTTCAATGCTGATGTGTGTGTAGGAAGTATGGAACACTGCTCTGATACCACTCTGTAACGACCCGCCTCCTACTGACTAGGCTGCGAGGCCGGACGCTACAGTTATGCTGTGCTGGACTATTAATGCGGAATGAAAACTGGCTAATTTAAAATTTTACTGAACTAAATGCTGTAAAGTTTAACTTAGTGTTCTGGGCGTACCTAGGAGTCGTACACATGCTAGGGGAGGTGTTCACAACTGATAAAAATTTGGATCGATCCACAGACCGATCTACTGATGCTGGCACGGTAGGAACCTCCGGATCGTTCAACCGACCGATCCATAAACTACACTGCAATACTGTACGCTGTTGGATCGGTCTGCCGACCGATCCAGCTGGTCCCTGATCGGTCAATGAGACCGATCAGTGGCCTACTGATCGGTGTGCTGACCGATCAGTGAACCATTTTTCGCGACCGAGCTCCTGATCGATCCACGGATCGATCAGGGAACGAACAGAAAGCTTCTGTTCGCAAAACCAGGTCCCTGATCGGTCTACCGACCGATCAGAGACTCCCTGATCTGTCTGCAGATCGATCAGAGTTCTGATTTCAACCTGAAACTCTGATTTCAGCACTTGGGCGTGCCAAAATCTCACATATGAGTTACACACTACATGAGAAACATTCTAATAACATAAAACTAGTATTCTAAACTTAACATGACACATAGTTCACTGATTCATAGCATTACACAACTAAACGTGCATGAAAGTAAAACACTAAAGAGTTCTACGGTTTAAACTTGCTAAGTCCCCTAAGAATATTTTATTCCAGTTCCTGCCACACACACCATCTCTGCATTGGCCTCCAGCTTCCTCTGCTAGTCCATTTTCCTTTTACCTGTATCTGCAGTATAAGGAAAATAGTATCTGTAAGCTAAAAAGCTTAGTAAGAAACCATCTACTTCACTAAAACATACATACGATGCAAATATGATTTTAAATCATGCTGTTTGAAAAGATATGCTAAGTATACTGAATAAACTAAACATGGCATGGCATATATGCATACAATCGTGGCATGCCAACTAATCATATGAATCAATAGAGATAACTGAACTAAACATATAATAAACTAAACTGTAGCTAAACTGATACTGAATTCCAACTCAACTAACATAACTAGTATGAGTTTTGAAAACTAATTCATAATAAGTGAAAATACATAATCATGCTGTTTGGGCCCGGCAACTGTACTTGCTGTGCGCGCATCCCTAACTAGACCCGGGCTTGCAAGTCCCGAATTTAGTAGGGTTAACTAGGTTATCTAAACCTAGGGACGACTGTGGGAGTCCAACCCAATGGATATCTGATCCAGTACAGTGCCACTGAAAATAAAATACTGAATATAGCTAACTGTTTTAACTTGCTGTTTCTAGGTTATCTGAACCTAGAGCTAGGTTGTCTGAAACTAGAGGCGACTGTGGGAGCCCACCCATTGGACCGTAGTCCCATATAAGCTAAAATAAACTGATTTACTGATTTAAATTCTTCTAATGCATTTAACTAAGCTATTAAAATTCCTAATTTGCATTTTAACTTAACTAGCTATTTTATCGAACACCTAGTGTGCCCCAACTCTCCCCTCTATTAGGGAGACCACTTCTAGGCACCCGACAACGTCTAGGAATCCCCACTGAAGAGGGAATACGTGTCCGGCCCATCTAGAAGTACTCACTAAATCCCTAAATCTGCGAGGAGGGTCAAATTCACCCTATGCGTCGATAAAAACTGCATATAGCGAAACTAGTGTGTATAAAACCAAACGGAGCTACTTATACTGCAGGTGAGGGGTTTCTTACCTTGTGTGCTAGATTTCTTACAAATCTAATCGCTAGAAATTCCGGTGGAGATGACTTCACAACGATTCGCTCGCGTCCACGTGCTCTACTCGCGGAGGGGAACGTCCTTGTGTTGAAATCGTCGCCGGAAAGTGACCTTGGGACCCTAGGGATGGAACCCTAGTTCTTCCCTTGTTGTGGCGCCGAGAGAAGGAGGAGAGGGAGAGGTGGCGTCGATGAGGTTAGGGTGAAGGAGAAGTTGTCGAACCAACACCCAAAATAAACCAAACCAACTTATGTTTTCCTATTTATACTAAGTAATTAATTCGGCCAAACCAATTATAAATATAATTGGTTCTCCTTTCTCTCAGCACGGCCCTGCTGGGTTCACCGGTTACTAAGGCTAACTAAAGGTTTAGCGGACCCGAGAGGTCCCGGGTTCGATTCCCGCTTAAGCTATTTTACTTTTCTAATAATTTTTGCTACTTCCGCTACTCGGAAAATTCCAGAAAAATATCTAATAATTCCAGAAAAAATCATAGAATATTCCTAAAATAGTTTTGAGAATTTTCGGGCATTACACTCCAGCAGAATTGAAGGAACTTCAGGAGCAACTACAGGAGCTGCTTGACAAGGGTTTCATACGCCCGAGTCATTCACCATGGGGAGCGCCTGTATTGTTCGTGAAGAAGAAGGATGGAAGCATGCGACTGTGCATAGACTACAGATCACTGAACCAAGTCACGATCAAGAACAAGTATCCCCTTCCCAGAATCGATGACCTGTTCGACCAGCTGAAGGGAGCAGCAGTGTTCTCTAAGATAGATCTCAGATCAGGTTATCATCAGGTGAAGGTTAAAGAAGGGGATATACCCAAGACAGCATTCAGAACCAGATACGGACACTACGAGTTCGTAGTCATGCCCTTCGGCGTGACCAATGCTCCAGCTACATTCATGGATCTCATGAACAGAGTATTCAGGGAGTATTTAGATAAGTTTGTTATTGTGTTTATCGATGACATCCTTATCTACTCAGAAACTCAGGAAGAACACTCAGAGCACCTGAAACTAGTATTGCAGACCCTTCAGCAGAACCAGCTATATGCCAAGTTCACGAAATGTGAATTTTGGTTAGATCGATTGTCCTTCCTCGGTCACATCATCTCAAAGGATGGTATTATGGTAGATCCCAAGAAGATAGAAGTGAGTAACTGGAAGAGACCTAAGAACGCCAATGAAATCAGGAGCTTTCGGGATTAGCAGGATATTACAAAAAGTTTGTAGAGGACTTCTCCAGATAGCCTCCCACCGGACTCTTACCGAAAGAACAGAAATTTCAGGTGGTGAGGCTGAGAGCGACTTCAGCGAGCTAAAAAGGAGATTGACCAGTGCTCCCATTTTGGCTCTACCAGACAACACCAGCAGCTTTGACATCTATAGTGATGCCTCTAAGTTGGGACTAGGAGCAGTATTGATGCAAAACGGCAAGGTGATCGCCTATGCCTCCAGACAACTCAAGGATTATGAGAAGAATTACCCTACTCATGACCTTGAGCTTGCAGCAGTAGTGTTCGCTCTCAAAATTTGGAGACATTACTTATATGGAGCTCAGTGCAGAGTGTATACAGATCATCAGAGTCTGAAGTACTTCTTCACTCAGAAGGATCTGAACATGCGACAGCGCAGATGGCTTGAGCTGGTCAAAGACTACGATATAGACATCCTCTACCATCCAGGGAAAGCCAATAAGGTAGCCGACGCACTTAGCGAGAAAATCCAAGCTACCTTATTATCTCTGACCATGTCACCGCCCCTACGTAGGAGATCGTAGATTTCACCTTGAACTCATCGTGGGACTCGCTACTATGACCTTAGAGTCTACTTTGCTTGGTAATATTCAGTCAGCGCAGGACCACGGAATTCGAAAATCAAGCAAGGGCTAGCGGAATCAGGAGAATTCAGAGTGTCCGATAGCGGGGTGTTGTATTTTGGTGACAGACTCTGTGTTCCAGATCAGGAGGAGCTACAGAGACGAATTTTAGATGAGGCTCACAAGACTCCCTATGCGATGCATCCAGGTTCCACCAAAATGTATCAAGACCTGAAGAACCATTTTTGGTGGCCTGGGATGAAGCGAGACATCGCCAGATATGTTAGCATCTGCCTCACCTGTCAGAGGGTCAAGGCAGAACATCAGCGACCAGGAGGAGTCCTGCAGCCTATACATATTCCAGAATGGAAGTGGGAGGATATCTCTATGGATTTCATAGTGGGACTGCCCAAAACCACGAATGGTTTTGACACCATCTGGGTAATAGTCGACAGGTTGACTAAATCAGCCCACTTCTTAGCTATCAAGATATCCTACTCCATGGAGAAGCTAGCTCCGTTGTATCTCCAGGAGATCGTCAGACTACATGGAATCCCACGAACCATCATTTCAGACAGGGACAGCAGATTCACATCACACTTTTGGGAGTGTGTACAGTCAACGTTGGGCACTAAGTTAAAGTTCAGCACAGCATTCCATCCTCAGACAGATGGTCAGACGGAGCGAGTGAATCAGGTACTCAAAGATATGCTCCGAGCGTGTGCCCTAGACTTCAAGGGAAGTTGGTGCAAATATCTGAGTTTAGCAGAATTTGCATACAACAACAGCTATCAGGCCACTATCGGCATGGCACCTTACAAGGCTCTCTATGGGCGATGGTGTAGATCTCCAATCTGCTGGTATGAGAGTGGTGAACAGAAAGAACTAGAACTTCAGATAGATCTAGTAGCAGATACCACAGCAGCTATACAGCAGATCCGCCAGAGGATAGAGACAGCTCAGAGCCACCAGAAAAGCTATGCTGATACACGGCGCAGACCCTTAGTGTTTTCAGTCGGGGATACAGTGTTCCTCAGAGTAGCTCCCATGAAGGGAGTGATGCGTTTTGGGAAGAAGGGCAAACTTAGTCCCAGATATGTGGGACCATACCTTATCAGCAGAAGAGTGGGCAAGGTAGCATATGAGCTAGAGCTACCCCAGGAAATGTCAGCTGTCCACAACGTATTTCATGTCTCTATGCTGAAGAAGCATACCCCAGATGCCACCCAGGTGATTGAGCCCCAGTCGGTACAGTCCGCGAAGACCTCGGCTATGATAGTCGGCCTATTCGGATAATAGACCGAGCGGTTAAGAAATTATGGAACAAGGAAATACTATTAGTCAAAGTCATTTGGCACAAGCAGAAGAGGCAACTTGGGAGGTAGAAGCCAGTATGAGACAGAAGTATTCAAAGACGAACTTTTTATAAGGTATGGGGGATTGTAACGCCCGAAAATTCTCAAAACTATTTTAGAAATATTCTATGATTTTTCTGGAATTATTAGATATTTTTCCGGAATTTTCCGAGTAGCGGAGGTAGCAAAAATTATTAGAAAAGTAAAATGGCTAAAGCGGGAATTGAACCCGGGACCTCGCGGGTCCGCTAAACCTTTAGTTAGCCTTAGTAACCGGTGAACCCAGCAGGGTCGTGCTGAGAGAAAGGAGAATCAAACATATTTATAATTGAGTTAAGCCAAAATACCACTTAATATAAATAGGAAAACATAATTGGTTTGGGTTTATTTTTGGTTCGGCAAAAACCCTCTTCACCCTAACCTCACCGACGCCACCTCTCCCTCTCCTCCCTCTCTCGGCGCAAACCACAAGGAGACCTAGGGTTCTCTCCCTAGGGCCCCAAGGACATCTTCCGGCGACGATTTCAGCACAAGGACGTTCCCCTCCGCGAGTAGAGCACGTGGACGCGAGCGAATCGTCGAGAAGTCGTCTCCACCGGAATTTCTAGCGATTAGATTTGTAAGAAATCTAGCACACCAGGTAAGAAACCCCTCACCTGCAGTATAAGTAGCTCCGTTTGGTTTTATCCGCACTAGTTTCGCTATATGCAGTTTTTATCGACGCATAGGGTGAATTGGACCCTCCTCGTAGATTTAGAGATTTAGTGAGTACTTCTAGATGGGCCGGACACGTATTCCCTCTTCAGTGGGGGTTCCTAGACGTTGTCGGGTGCCTAGAAGTGGTCTCCCTAATAGAGGGGAGAGTTGGGGCACACTAGGTGTTTGATAAAATAGCTAGTTAATTTAAAATGCAAATTTGGCATTTTAATAGCTCAGTTAAATACATTAGAAGCATTTAAATCAGTAAATCAGTTTATTTTAGCTTATATGGGACCACGGTCCAATGGGTGGGCTCCCACAGTCGCCTCTAGGTTCAGACAACCTAGCTCTAGGTTCAGATAACCTAGAAACAGCAAGTTAAAACAGTTAGCTATATTCAGTATTTTATTTTCAGTGGCACTGTACTGGATCAGATATCCATCGGGTTGGACTCCCACAGTCATCCCTAGGTTTAGCTAACCTAGTAAACCCTACTAGATTCGGAACTTGTAATCCCGGGTCTAGTTAGGGATGCGCGCACAGCAAGTACAGTTGCCAGGGCCCATCAGCAGCATGTTTAGTATTTTCACTTACTATATGTATATGGTTTTCAACCTTTCACAAATTAGTTTATGAATTCAGTACAGTTCTAACAGTAGTTCAGTTTTTAGTATCAGCTTAGTTCTTCATTGATACCATGTGATTGATATCATGTTCAGCTTTAGATATGCCATGATTGTATGCATATATGCCATGCCATGTTTAGTTTATTCAGTATACTTAGCATATCTTTTCAAACAGCATGATTTAAAATCATATTTGCATCGTATGCATGTTTTAGTGAGGTAGATGGTTTCTTACTAAGCTTTTTAGCTTACAGATACTATTTTCCTTATACTGCAGATACAGGTAAAAGGAAAATGGACTAGCAGAGGAAGCTGGAGGCCAATGCAGAGATGGTGTGTGTGGCAGGAACTGGAATAAAAGATCTTAGGGGACTTAGCAAGTTTAAACCGTAGAACTCTTTAGTGTTTTACTTTCATGCACGTTTAGTTGTGTAATGCTATGAATCAGTGAACTACGTGTCATGTTAAGTTTAGAATACTAGTTTTATGTTATTAGAATGTTTCTCATGTAGTGTATAACTCATATGTGAGACTTTGGCACGCCCAAGTGCCGAAATCAGAGTTTCAGGCTGAAATCAGAACCCTGATCGGTCTACAGACCGATCAGGGAGTGGGTTGTGCCGCTGGATCGGTCAGCTGACCGATCCATGCGCGAACAGAGAGTTGACCTCTGTTATGGATCGGTCAGCCGCCATCGGTCCGGAGACCGATCAGGCTTGTGCGCGCGACATCGATCGGTCTGAGGACCGATCGGTTAGTTCCTGATCGGTCCGCAGACCGATCAGTAACGATCGAACCAGAGATCTGAACGTATGGATCGGTCTGCCGACCGATCCAGAGAGTTTTTCCGTGCCAGTAACAAGCTGGATCGATCACGGGATCGAGCCGACAGCCCAATCGATCTATGGATCGATTGAAGTGTCTGATCACAGCTAGCAGGCCATCTGAGAGGCATAGATTATCTTCCCTAACATGTGTACAACTCCTAGGTACACCCAGAACACTAAGTTAAACTTTACAGTATTTAGTTCAGTAAAATTTTAAATTAGCCAGTTTTCATTCCGCATTAATAGTCCAGCACAGCATAACTGTAGCGACCGGCCTCGCAGCCTAGACAGTAGGAGGCGGGTCGTTACAGGTAAATGTAGATTTCATCTTTTGTTTGTTTAATTTGTAAACCTAAGAAAAAATTTAGTTCTCCAACCATACTCATTTCAAACTCATTTTTCATTAATTTAACGAATTCTTTTAGAAATTTAGAGTTAGTTGAGCCGAAAATTATATCATCAACATAGATTTGAGCTATGAAGATGTCTTTTTCTATAGTTTTTACAAATAGGGTTGGATCTATGTGCCCTTGGTTAAAGCCTTTGGATGTTAAGTAATTGGATAACCGTTCATACCATGCTCTAGGAGCTTGTTTAAGTCCATATAAGGCCTTTTTCAGTTTAAATACATGATTGAGGTAGTCTAGGTCCTCAAATCCTGGGGGTTGGTTTACATAGACCTCTTCCTTAATGAATCCATTTAGGAACGCGGATTTTACATCCATTTGGTATAACTTAAACCCTTTATGGGTTGCATAGGCTAACAACATCCTAATGGATTCGAGCCTAGCTACTGGTGCATAGGTTTCATCATAGTCTAAACCCTCAACTTGACTAAATCCTTTGGCCACTAGTCTAGCCTTATTTCTAATTATTTCACCTAGATCATCCAACTTGTTTCTAAATACCCATTTGGTATCTATTATTGACTTATTTAAGGGTTTAGGTACAAGTTGCCAGACTTGGTTTCTATCAAACTGGGCTAATTCTTCTTGCATAGCAATGATCCAGTCTGGATCAGGTAGGGCCTCTTCTATAGTCTTAGGTTCAATTTTAGAAATGAGGGCAATTTGACTAAAGTTTCTATAAGAGGATCTAGTCCTGACTCCTAGGTTTGGATCACCTAAAATTTGGTCAGGTGAGTGAGAGGTACTTGTTCTAGTTGGTCTTATGTTTGGGTCAGAAGTTGGTTCCTCTGGTTTATTGGTGTTGGGATGAATTTCATCGTCTTCAATAATTCTTGGATTAATGTCAATATTTTTATTTAAGTTAGGTAGATTATTTTCTTCATCAAATATTATATTGGTTGTTTCTTCAACTTTTAGGGTATTTTGGTTATAGACTCTATAGGCCCTACTTGTTGTGGAGTACCCTAAAAAGATTCCTTGGTTTGATTTGGGTGTAAATTCTCCTAAGTAATCTTTAGTATTTAAAATATGAATTTTACATCCAAAAACTTTTAAATAATTTAGGTTGGGAATTTTATTATAATACATTTCATAAGGAGTTTTATTGTGATATTTGTTAATTAGAATTCTATTTTGAATATAATTTGCTGTATTTATAGCTTCGGCCCAAAATTGATGACTTAAGTTATATTCATTTAGCATGGTTCTAGCGGCTTCTTGTAGGGTTCTATTTTTACGTTCCACTAGACCGTTTTGTTGAGGGGTTCTAGGACATGAAAATTCATGTTGGTATCCATTGATTTTACAGAATTGGGTAAACCTATGATTTTCAAATTCCCCCCCATGATCACTTCTTATTCTTTTGATTTTAGTATCTTTTCCATTTTCTGTTAACTTGCAAAAATTACTGAACTCTTCAAAAGTTTCATCTTTTGTTTTTAGAAATTTTACCCAGGTGAACCTAGAGTACTCATCAATTATAACTAAGCAATACTGGTTCTTGCTTAGTGACTTGGCTCCATGTGAATCAAATAGGTCAAGGTGAAGGAGCTCAAGTAAGGAGTTAGTTCTTTCTAGATTGGTTGATTTGTGAGTTGACTTGGTTTGTTTTCCTTGTTGACAAGCATTACAGACTGAGTTTTCAATAAATTTTAATTTGGGCAAACCTTTAAGTAGACCATTTTGACTCATTTTTTATATAAGTCTGGTGTGAGTGTGACCCAATCTTCTGTGCCACAAGTCAGTTTCCTCTTCTTGTGTTAGAAAATACTTTATTGAGGAAGTGGGCAGATCAGTTGAGTACATATTATTTTTCCTAAGCCCTTTAAGTGTGATTTCAGGGTTTTCAATATTTTTAACTAAACAACTAGATTTGTCAAAGGTAACTAAGTATCCACTATTACACAATTGGCTTATACTTAGAAGATTAAAAGTGAAGTTTTTAACTAGTAGAACTTTTCGAATAATAAAATCGGAACTAAGTTCGATGTTACCTCTTCTGATTTCCTTAAGTTTGCCATCGTTGCCGAATGCAACAGACCCTAAATTCTTTAGTTTGAGCTTTGTGAACTTTAATTTATCTCCAGTCATGTGTCTGGAGCATCCACTATCTAACATCCACTGATCCAATTCTTTATGTTCCTACACATAAATTGTTTGAATTGGACTCTATTTGATGAAAAGAAAGTGAAGTGATTAATTTTGGGTTTGAATTTGATTGAAACATAAGTGTAACACTAGGTTAATTTTGGATAAAAACTTTAGATTAGTTAAATTTTGAATACTTACTTTTGAGTTAATTAATTTAAACAAAATGATTTTTAAATAATTTTAAAATTATTTTTGAAAAGATTTAAATAATTTTGAAATTAATTTCGAAAAGATTTTAAAATTTTTTTAAATAATTTTGAAATTAATTTTTAAAATATTTAAATAATTTTGAAATTAATTTTGAAAAGATTTTTAAATAATTTTGAAAAGATTTTGAAAAGATTTTTAAATAATTTTGAAATTTATTTTGAAAAGATTTTTAAATAATTTTGAAAAGATTTTTAAATAATTTTTAAAAGGTTTTTAAATAATTTTTAAATAATTTTGAAAAGATTTTTTAAATAATTTTGAAATTAATTTTGAAAATATTTTTTAAATAATTTAATAATTTTGAAATTAATTTTGAAAAGATTTTTGAATAATTTTGAAATTAATTTTGAAAAGATTTTTAAATAATTTTGAAAAAAAAATTTAAATAATTTTGAAATTAATTTCATTTAAAATTATATTAATTTGAATTAATTATAGTTACGAATTTAATTTGAATTTGAGTTTTAAATTCCTTAATCATCTCACCCGATCTAGATTTTCAATCAAGTAACTCCTATAATTGTTGTAAGATGAATTGAGGTTCAATTTAAGAGTTTGGTTTAACTTTGTGTTAGATTCAGGTTTAGCTTTGGGTTCAACAAGTAGGCGTTGTTTGGATAAACTTCTATACTATGGTGAGTCACAAGGACATCATTAAAGTAACCATGCCTTCGAGGTTTTCCAAATAGTCCTACCCATTGAACTTAGTACAAAACCTTGGTCTAACTGATTAGGATCCATAAAGGGTAGCTTCGGTCAGTTCCACTTAGCCAAATGCACCAGGTCGAAGCCATATCTTCCTAGACATGCGATGACTAAGCTTCCCCAACGTACTATCATCCAATACTTCACCAGTACCGTGGGTCAAATTAAACCTAGCTCCTTTTGGTCTAACCTTAATTACCCTGCCGGGTAGTCTACTCTTGTTTACCCATTTCGGGTAGATTAAGTTCGGTTACCCAGTCGGGTAGTTTAGTTGGGGGTGCCAGCTATTCTGGATCCTCCTTCTATTTTTAATTTAATTTCGAATTTTAATTTTAAATTTAATTTTAAATTTTTAATTTAATTTCGAATTTTTAATTTAATTTCGAATTTTTAATTTAATTTCGAATTTTAAATTTAATTTTGAATTTTAATTTAATTTTTAATTTAATTTTTAATTTAATTTCAAATTTTTTAATTTAATTTTGAATTTTAATTTAACTTTTAATTTAATTTCAAATTTTTAATTTAATTTAATTTGAAATTATGTTCGTTTTATTAATATTGTTTTTCTTTTTGCTCCCCCTGGATCATAACCTCGATATGGTCTGTCGAGGTAGTGTATTTGATCCTTCGTGACCCAATATTGACCAAGTCCAACTTGATTAATCAATTTGGACTTGGGGACCCATGCTTGGACTGTTTTTCTATTTACTTTTTGTACAATAGATAAATAAGATTTGTATTTCCTTTTTGGTTTAAATCCTAGACCAGTTCTATTGTAAACGGCTCTTTGTGTCCCAAGAATTAGGTCAAGATTCTTGGAACCTAAAGAAAACCGTTCTAGTGTTTTCTCTAGATCCTTGACTTGAGTTTTCAGGCTGGAATTCTCTTCCTCAAGTTTTTGGACTTGAGTTGAGTTTCTAGTCTGAATTGGTTCAGTCAGAGATTTGGAGTTAGTCACTTCTTTAAGGACTTCTACTTCCTTTAGAAGTGACTTAACTCTAAGGTTCGACTTAGCTAATTTTCGCAATAAATAATTAATTAAGTTGTTGAGGCGAGGGATACTTACAGGGGGATTAGGCCCTTCAGAAACGGATACGGATCTGTGGCTTCGCTCGGACATAGCCTCCGACTCGATCTTACTCTCGGATTCGTCGATCTGATCACGGGCCATCAGCGCAAGTAAACTCGTCTGATCGAGTTCGTCGTCATCGTCTTCTGAGGAAGATTCGTCCCATGTGGCCTTTAAGGCCTTCTTCCTTCTTTGCTTCTTTGCATCCTTTTGATTAGGGCAGTTGGCCTTGATGTGCCCCTTCTGGTTGCACCTGTAGCAGATAACCTCGAACTTTACCTTAGAACTTGGTTGGGCCTCCTTGGATTGGACTACCTTCTTTAGGTCCTTCTTGTTGAAGCCTTTCTTCTTCTTGTAGAGTCTCTTCACAAGGTTCATGAGCTCGGTTGTTAGTTCTTCATCTTCATCATCTGAGTCGGGTTCTTCTTCTGACTCTGGTTCAGCTCTACGTCGTGATCTCGGTTCGCGCGTTCGACTGGTACCTGCAACCAAAGCAATCCCCTTCTCGGTTGGCTGTGCATTAGTCTGCTCATGTAATTCAAACTCACAGAATAATTCATCTAACTTTATTGAAGATAAATCCTTGGAGACTTTGTAGGCATCTACCATTGATGCCCACAATTTGCTCCTCGGAAATGAGTTTAGTGCGTACCTTATGACGTCCCGATTCTCTATCTTTTGCCCGATTCCGTGGAGAGAATTGAGGATGTCTTGAATTCTTGCGTGCAGTGAACTTGCCGTCTCACCTTCCTACATTTTCATATTATATAATTTATTAAGTAAAAGATCTCTTTTACTTACCTTGGTATCGGAGGTCCCTTCGTGAAGCTCGATCAGCTTCTCCCATAGCTCCTTGGCGCTTGAGAATGGACCGGCGCGGTTTAGTTCCTCCTTTGTTAATCCGCACTGGAGGGTACAAGTTGCTCTGGCATTTGCCTCCACCTTCTTGATTAATGCAGGTTCCCAATCTTCGCAGGGTGTAGGATTGCCGTCTTTATCCGTTGACAGATCCAAACCAGTCTTGACGATCATCCACGTCTCGAACTGGATCTTCAGGAAGTTCTCCATTCTTCCCTTCCAGTAACCAAAGTCCTCTCCGGTGAAGAGCGGGGGACGGACAGTGCTATAACCCTCTTGTTGGGCCATTTTAGATCAACTATGAAGAAAAATAAACGACAGGAAAATTCCAGAACTTGGTCCTGGATTAGTAGTGCGGGAGATAGAGTTAAAGAATTGCAAACTCGAGTGGTGTTGCACCAGTCTCGAGCAAAATTCGATTCAAAAAAGGAATTAGAATATAGCTATAAAGCTAAATTCTAATTGACTCCAAAAAATCTGAAAATACCACGAAAAATTATTTTGAATGGTGGTTGCATTGATTCAAAATGACCCCGCTCTGATACCAATTGTTGGATCGAGAAGCGCTAGAGGGGGGTGAATAGCACTCGTGGCTATTTCGTATCGAATTCATAAAACTATCAGAGTTAAAACATGCAGCGGAATAAAAAAAACACACAGAAAGAACAAGAGGATTTACTTCGTTCGGAGCCTAGATCGACTCCTACTCGAAGGCTCGCGATCCTTGATCGCTTTCCGTGGGCAACAACTATAAGCTCGATAAGGTTTACAAGTATAACAATTTATAGCTTAATTTAAACCAGAAATCTTATACCGACAACAATGGATGGAAAAAGCGGAGTTCCGGGTTGTCGGTGTCAAGTCGCAGCACTTCCGGGTCATCGATTTAGCAGCACGCAGCAAGAGGATCACTTGGAATGAGTTGTACTGAGCTGCTGGTTGAAACCCTCTTATAAAGGGTGTTCAAGGCACCTTGAAAGCCATCCAAGGCGCCTCCATGCTGGTCGAGTCATACGCTGAGATAGGGGCTGAACTGGTCGAACTTTATCAGGTTCAAGGCGCCTTCATGCTTCCTCAAGGTGCCTCCATGCACCAGTCCAAGGCGCCTTGAGCTTCCTCCAAGGCGCCTCCAACCATTCTGGACAGCTATCTTTGGCTCGCAACCGAGGCGCCTCCAAGCTCCATGGAGGCACCTCGGTACTGTTCATCCGAGGCTATTCTTTGCACTTTGGTCCCTGCAAGATACATTAATCCCAAATATACCTTGCAGCAAAAAGTTAGCACATAAAACATAATAATATGAGTGAACGACAGTCATCGGACTGTCCGGGTCTGACTTTGGATTTCCGACCGGAAACCCTAGGTCGACCCGACGCCTACTGTTCCCTTTACGGGGAACGCGTCCTCACCTACTCCACTTAGGAGATTTACCTGTTGCCAGTGCGATCCTCCAGATCGACTGGACTTTTGCTCGGTGCTCGATGCTTCCGGACTTTCTGCTGGACTTTCGCTTCTTGGCTGGTCCAGTCTTTCACCTGGTTCGCGACACCAAGACTTTCCACCTAGGGTTACCCCCCCTAGGACTTTTGCCTGAAGCACTCGACCCACCAAGACTTTCCGCATAGGGTTACCACCCCCTATGACCTAGGGTTACCGCCCCCTAGGGTTTTCACCTGCCTAACCACAGATAGGACTTTTCTGAAACACTTAGTCAACCACGTTGGATCACAACACACCTTAACTTTGAATCCTTTGCCATTATCAAAACTCAGGTTCGATCGTCGGATGTTTCCCGCACCAACAATAAATTCTTTTCGGACTCCACCATGGAAGCTGAGTATGTGGTAGCCTCCTAGGCAACCATAGAAGTTGTATGGCTCAGAAACTTCATGATGGACTTAGACGTGATTCCTGGTTTACCCAAAAATTATTATAGTGTATTGTGATAATAAGTGGTGCAGCTGCAAACTCGAAGGAACCACGAGCCCACAAGGCAAGTAAACACATAGGGCGCAAGTACCACCCAATACGAGACATCGTATAATGAGGAGAAGTTGTTGTCACCTAAATTGCGTCAGCGGATAACTTGGATCTTTTCACTAAGGCCCTTAAGGCAAGAGCTTTTAATGGGCATATTGAGGGGATGGGAATCAGATGTATGGCAGGGTATATGGTAGCATAGCCTTTTAGTATAAGTGGGAGATTGTTAAAATGTATACTAAAAGCTTAGCTTTTTGTATAAACATTTATTTAGAAATAAGAATCACATTGGTCAAATGCCTACATTTATGCTAAGTGTAGTTGTCCATTTAATTTATATTGTAGATAACATGGTGTGAGGAGACACACAGAATATCATGTTATCAGATCCTTATAAATTATAAATAATAGCTCACAACCAAGATGGAATGGACAAACCATTGGAGTGGTTGTAGTATAATTTGGTATTAGTTTATCTAGACTATAAAATTATACTAGTACACTATGAGTGTATTGAGCAGGATCATTTGAGGTAGTTTCTTTTTATACTGACTATATAAGAGAAAAAAACCTCTGTTATTATGGAAGTGTGTGCTCTTAATCGTGATATAATAACAAACACGTATATTTAATATTTATTTCTTTAATTTATCAAAGGGTGTGATTTAGCTCGTTAAATCAATAGGCTCGATAAGTTGGGAAATAATATCATTTATATGGTGTGTTGTTGATTATAGAATGAAATTGTGTCATAGTAAACTAGGTTGATGATGTCCCCTTGAGGAGCTCATAAGAATTGTCATGTAAACCCTGCAGATGGACCTAATCCGGCATGACAATAAAGTTGAGTGATAATTACTCTTGGAGCTAGATATTAATTAAGTGAGTTGTCAGTAACTCATTTAATTAGTGGACATTCTATATCTTAAACACAGGGAGATTAATGCACTCATAATAAGAAGGAGCTCATAATGTAATTTGAGATTGGTGCGGTAGTTCAATAATAACTCTTTAGTAGTATGAGTTATTATTGATGAACTTGAGCTGGGTGCTCGGGGAGAACACAGGAAGCTCAAGCTCATCGGGAGACCAAAACTAATTTCTCCTCTCGGTCCTTATTGTAGCCTCTATAAAACCTTGTATCCTCTAAGTCCACTTCTTATCTAAGTAATAGGTCAGACACAACCTTGCTTGGAGCAAGGGGGCTGGCCAAGCATAGGCTTGGAGACCAAGTAGTGGTCGGCCAAACCATGCTTGGTGTCCAAGCATGGGGTCGGCCACATAGGATTAAATGGAGATTTTATTTTTGTTAAAATCTTTCCTTTTGTAGCCATTCATGAAAGGGATTTAAAAAAGAAATTTTATTTTTTAAAATTTCTTTTTATAGTCATCTTCAAGGTTTTAAAAAGAGTTTTAGATTTTAAATTTTTTCCTTTTATAGCTAATCTACAAAAAATTAAAGAGAGATTTTAATTTTGTTAAAATCTTTCCTTATTTGTAGTTGTCTATAATGTTTAAAAGAATGATTTTAATTTTTGATAAAACTCTCATTTTTTGTAACCATGATTTAAAAAGAGAAGTTTTAATTAATCTTTCCTTTTTGTAGACGTCTACATGTTTTAAAAGAAAGAGATTAATTTTTAAAACTTTCCTTTATTGGCATGTGCAATAGGAAATTTAAAAAGAGAGATTTTAATTTCCTCTTTTAAAGGGAGACCACAAATAAGGAAGTTTTAATTATGTTTAAAACTTTCATTTTTGTAGTCATCATGGTTTAAAAGGAAGCTTTAATTTTTTGTTGTAAAATTTTTTTCCTTTGTAGACTCCATGATGTGAAGAAAAGGAAGTTTAAATTAAACTATCCTTTTATGCCAAGATCAAGGATTATAAAAGAGATGGAGAGGATGCCTCATGAGATAACACAACCTAGGTTTTCTCCTCTCTTCATTGTGTGGTCGGCACCCTTATTGTTTCTTTAAGGGCCGGAGGCACACAAGTCTTGATTCCTTAGTGGCCGAATCTCTTCCATGCTCTTCTCTTTTGTTTTCTTCCTTTGAGGCCGGCGGCGGTTCTTCAAGCTTCATCATCTTGGTGGCCGGTTGCTCGAAGAGGAAGAAGAAGAGAAGAAAATTTCCTATTTTGGCATCCCTTGATGGCTGAAATGTCTTGGAGAAGAAGAAGTGGTCCCAGTGGCATTCGTCTTGGTAGATCGTCGCCCACACGACGTCCAAGAGGAGGTGAGGAATACAACAGAAGTCAAGAGGTCTTTAGCTACAAAGAAAGATATAACTAGTTGTCTTATTCCGCATCATGCTAGTTTTCTTTGTATGGATTTCCAAGTCTAAACCTCTAAGAATAGATAAGTTGAATTTGGAATCAATAATGTTAAGTTCTGTTTGCAATTCCCAATTTAATTTCTAAAGAACAACCGGGTGAAGGGAGGAAGAAAGGACTTGTTAGAGTGTATACTAAAAGCCTAGCTTTTTGTAAACATTTACTTTGAAATAAAGAATCACATTGGTCAAATGTCTACATTTATATGCTAAGTGTAGTTGTTCAATTAATTTATATTGTAGATAACATGGTGTGCTGTGTCACACACAGAAGATCATGTTATCAGTTCGTTATAAGTTATAAATAGTAGCTCACGACTAAGATGGATAGGGACAAACTATTGAAATAGTCGTAGTGTAATTTGATATTAGTTTATCTTGACTATAAAATTATACTAGTACACTCTAAGTATATTGAGCATGACCATTTAAGGTAGTTTCTTTTTATACTGACTGCATAAAAAAATAAGACCTTTGTTATTATGGAAGTGTGTGCTCTTAAATCTGATATAATAACAAGTACATATATTTAGTATTTATTTATTTAATTTATCAGTAGGTGAGATTTAGTTCGATAAATCAATAGGCCCGATAAGTTGGAAAATAATATTATTTATAATGTGTGTTGTTGATTATAGAAGGAAACTGTGTCCTACAATCTAGGTTGATGATGTCCCCAAGAGGAGCTCATAAGGATTGTCATGTAAACCCTGCAGGTGAACTTAGTCTGACATGACAATAAGGTTGCAGTGGTACTACTCTTGGAGTTAAATATTACTTAAGTGAGTTGTCAGTATCTCATTTAATTAGTGGACATTCGATATCTTAAACACAGGAAGAATAACATACTCATGATAAGAAGGAGCCCATATAGTAATATGGAATTGGTGTGGTAGTTCAATAATAACTCTTTAGTGGTATGAGTTATTATTGATGAACTCGAGTTGGGTGTTCAGGGTGAACACGGGAAGCTCAAGTTCATCGAGAGACCAAAACCAATTCCTCCTCTCGGTCCCTGTCATAGCCTCTTATTTATAAAGTCTTATACCCACCTAAACCCAACTTCTTACCCACCTTAAGGTGGTCTGCCAAGCCTAGCTTGGAGCCGAAGCTAGGGCCAGCCAAACCAAGGAGAGATGGGTTTAAGTGGTGGTCAGCCCTAGCTTAGAGCCCAAGTAGGTGGTCGGCCACAATAAAAATAAAAGGGATTTTAATTTTAAAATCTTTCCTTATGTTGAAGTCATGATTTAAAAGAGAGTTTTAAAATTAAAATTTTCCTTTTATAGTTTTTACAAAGGATTAAGAGAAAGGTTTGATATCTTTCCTTATTTGTAGTTAAAAGGAATATTTTAATTTTGGAGAAAACTTTTCTTTTTGTAATCATCCACATGTTTTAATAGAGAGATTTTAATTTATAAAAGTTTCCTTTTATAACCAACCATAAAGGGAATTTTAAAAGAGAAATTTTTATTTTAAAAAATTTCCGGAAATAAATTAGAAAGTTTTAATTTTGTATTTAAAACTTTCCTTATTTGGAGGACTTGTAGGGGTCGGCCATAAGATGGATTAAGACGAAATTTTAATTAAATTTTCCTTATTAGCCATTGGCAAGGAAAATAAGAAAGTTATAATTATGTTTAAAACTTTCCTTATTTGCCAAGACCAAGGAATATAAAAGAGAGGGTAGAGGTGCCTCACCTTAAAAGACATCTATTATTCCTCTCCTCTCTTCCTTGGTGGTGGCTGGTCCTCCTCCTCCTCCTTTTCTTCTTCTTTGGTGGTCGGCGGCATCAACTCTTGGGGAGATTTTGGTGGCCGGATTTAGCTTGGAGAAGAAGTAGAGAAAAGAAGCTTTGTTTCTTAGCATCCCTTGGAGCTTGGTTGGTGGTCGAAGTTCTTCATCTCAAGGAGATTGTTGGTGGCCGAAACTTACAAGGAGAAGAAGGAGGCTTGGGTGGATTCTCGTCTCGGTAGATCGTTGCCCACATGACCTCCGAGATAAGAAGAGGAATACGATAGAAGATCGTGAGGTCTATAAGCTAGAAAAGGTATAACTATTTATTAGTTTCCGCATCATAACTAGTTTATTCTTTTGTTTAGATCTTGAAATACCAAACACAAGAGGCTAACGATTCTAGACTATCGAATTTGTGTTTCTTTTGTTTTTCAATCTTGTGATTTGATTTTTCTTAGTGGTTAAACCTAGGGTTACTATAAGGAGATTAAATATTGATTTTCGTTGAAAGACTTTGTCTAGGAAGCGGTGGATGATCCCATACCCTAGAAGGCCTAGTGCCTCGCCTAGTATCTCGCCATGTTTAACTTGGAAGCCGATCTCTAAAATAAATATTTAATCAAATTTGTAACATAGGTGGATTAATAATGTTAAGCATCGTTTACAATCCAAGTCTAAACCTCTAAGAACAGATAAGTTGAATTTGGAATCAATAATGTTAAGTTCTGTTTGCGATTCCAAATTTAATTTCTAAAGAACACAATAGGTTGTTAGGAAAAGTTCAGGACTTGTACAAAATTTTTGTTCAGGAGAACCGGTACGATATTTCGAGTAGCAACCAACAATTGGTATCAGAGCTAGGGTTTGCCTTTGTGTGTTTGGTTTTCAGTTTAATTATGCACATGTCATACATAATTTAGGCAGGATAATAGTAGGATATGCTAACTTTGTGGTTGCAGGCTCCAACTATTATGGTTAATTATGATTGTGTGTGATTGGACCCTCGGATATGTCGAGGGCATTTTATGTGTGTGCATGATTGTATGTATTAAATACAGCAGGAGTTGTATTAGTTTTAGGATTTTACATTTTTGTTTCGATCTAGATTACATGTACATTACCTTATGGAATATAGGATCGATAAATGTAAAATTCTATTTTTGTCGCAGATCGTATCCTTGCGAGGCGTGGAACTATTTGAGCACCAGAGGCACAGCGGAATAAGAAGCAAAATAGATGCGACAACTAGACCCGATTATGGTGGCTAAAGATGGCAGCAGCTAGGGTTGGCAGCACATGGAGGACAGTGATGGAAGAAGCCATAATAGTTGAAAAATTAATTTCTATATTTATTGCTTTTATTTACTGTGTTGTGTGTGATGTGTGCTTGCATGGTTAAAATTCTTCACCTTAAATAACTAAGTGGGAGAGGGATTTTAAATAAATTCCATGGTCTCCATTACTGGTTTAAAAGTGATGCAAACAAACTTGCGTGTTGGCTCTGAGTGCCTTCCTCCACAACGGATAAGTTTGTTTGCGGGTCACTAGGTCAAACTTCCTTTTATGAATGATTATAGAAAATTATCTAAGAGCGTGTGATCTTCTCCAGCTGAAGGGGCACAATCCTATTTAATGGACTAAGTATCAAGTAATGGTATGTTGGTGCGGGAAGCATCCGACGATCGAACTCGTGTTTTGATAACGGCAAAGAATTCAAAGTTATGATGTTTTGTAGTCTAACAAGTCTACTTGAGGATTTTAGGAAAGTCCTAGCTGCGGTTAGGCAAAGGGAAAACCCTAGGGGGCGGTAACTCTAGGTCATAGGGGGTGGTAACCCTATGCGGAAAGTCTTGGCAGGTCGATGGCTTCAGGCAAAAGTCCTAGGGGGTGGTAACCCTAGGTGAAAAGTCCTGGTGTGAACCAGGTGAAAGACAGGACTAGCCGGGGAAGCGGATGTTCAGCAGAAAGTCTGGAAGCATCAAGTGCTGAGAAAAAGTCCAGTCGATCTGGAGGATCGACTTGCAACAGGTAAATCTCCTGAGTGGAGTAGGTGAGGACGCGTTCCCCGTAGAGGGAACAGTAGGCGTCGGGTCGACCTAGGGTTTCCGGATGGAAATTCGAAGTCAGACTCGGACAGTCCGGAGACTGTCTATACTTCATTTATCATGTTTATTGTGCTAACTTTGTGCTGCAGGATAGTATTTGGGACTAACGTATCTTGCAGGTGCAAAAGAGCAACCTAAAGCCTCGGATGAACAGTGTCCGAGGCGCCTCGGGTGCAAAAGCTGAGCTGGCTTCGAAGCACCACTGGAGGCGCCTTGAAGCAGGCAGAAGGCGCCTTGGAAGGTGCCTTGAGAGGGCTATAAGGCGCCTTGAATGAATGAAATTCGACCAGGTCAGTTTTGATCCACGCGGAAGACCAGGCAGCATTGAGGCGCCTTGAACAGCCTTCAAGGCGCCTTGAACACCCTTTATAAGGGGGTTTCGACCAGCACTTCAGAACAACGCATTCCAAGTCTTCTCTCTTCAACGTACTGCTCCGAAAGACGCCCGGAAGTGCTGCTACAAGTCTCCGACGACCTGAAGCTTTAAAATTCTACTCTTGTCGTCGGTATAACTAGTTTTTCCATTTACTTGTACTTCATCTTGTAATCCTTTTATCGAGCTTATAGTTGTTGCCCACCGGAAGCGATCAAGGATCGCGGGCCTTCGAGTAGGAGTCGATCAAGGTTCCGAACGAAGTAAAAATCCTCCTGTCTCTGTGTGCTTGTTTTGTTTTATTCCGCTGCTTAATTACTCCGATAATTCTTACGATTCCGATAATCGAATAAAATAGCCACGAGCGCTATTCACCCCCCCCCCTCTAGCGCGATCTCG
Organism: Zingiber officinale; assembly: GCF_018446385.1. NCBI lineage: Eukaryota > Viridiplantae > Streptophyta > Magnoliopsida > Zingiberales > Zingiberaceae > Zingiber > Zingiber officinale. The sequence goes on from NC_056004.1 coordinate 66,930,483, forward strand.
ATCCAACAATTGGTATCAGAGTCAGGTCATTTTGAATCAGTGTAACCACTGTTCAAAACAATTTTCACGTGGTATTTTCATTTTTTTGGTCGATCAGAATCTAGCCTCATAGCTATATTCTAATTTCTTTTCACGAATCGATTTTCTGCTCAAAGTTGGTCAATACCACTTGAGCCTGTTATTTTTTTTTCTTCTTCCTCCAGCAATACTAATCCAAGACTCAGTCTTGGAATAGATCTTGTTGTTTCTGTTTTTGTAGATCTAAATGGCCCAACAAGAAGGATATAGCACCGTTCGTCCCCCACTATTTTCCGGAGAAGACTTCGGATATTGGAAGGGGCGAATGGAGATATATCTGAAGATCCAGTTCGACACTTGGATGATCGTCAAAACAGGACTGCAACTACCAACTGGTACAGACGGTAAGCCTACATCCTGTGAGAACTAGGAGCCAGCATTTATCAAAAAAGTGGAAGCCGACGCCAAAGCCACCTGCACCATCCAGTGCGGTCTTACCAAAGAAGAGCTCAACAGAGTCGGTCCATTCTCCTCCGCAAAGGAACTATGGGAGAAACTGATCGAACTTCACGAGGGCACCTCGGAAACCAAGGTAAGTAAGCGTGATTTGTTACTTAATAAACTATACAATTTGAAAATGCAGGAAGGCGAGACGGCAAGTTCTTTACATGCTCGAATTCAAGATATCCTGAATTCCCTTCATGGAATCGGGCAGAAGATAGAAAACAGAGATATAATAAGGTATGCACTTAACTCATTTCCTAGGAGCACATTGTGGGCATCAATGGTAGATGCCTACAAAGTCTCTAAGGATTTGTCGTCCTTAAAATTAGACGAGTTATTTAGTGAATTTGAACTCCATGAACAAACTAATGCACAGCCATCCGAGAAAGGTATTGCTTTGATTGTAGGAACAAGTCAAACACGGGAATCAAGAGGACGGCGAAAAATTGAATCGGAATCAGAAGACGAACCCGATTCAGAAGATTCAGAAGATGAACTGACCAGCGAATTTGTGAATCTTGTAAAGAAGCTCTACAAGAAGAAGAAGGGCTTCAACAAGAAAGATCTGAAGAAGGCAGTTTAATCTAAGGAAGCCCAACAAAACTCAAAGGTAAAATTCGAAGTCACTTGCTACGGGTGCAACCAGAAGGGGCATATAAAAGCCAACTGCCCCAACCAAAAGGAAGCCAAGAAGCAAAGAAGAAAGAAGGCCCTAAAGGCAACCTGGGATGAATCTTCTTCAGAGGACGAAGACGACGAACTCGACCAAACGAGTTTACTCGCATTGATGGCCCAGGACCAGATCATCGAATCCGAGAGCGAGTCAGAAGCCGACTCCGAGCAAAGCCACGGATCCGCATCAGTTTCCGAAGGGCCAGACTCCGCTGTAAGTATTCCTAGGCTTAATAATTTAGTCAATTATTTACTTCGCAAATTAGCCAAATCAAATCTGAAAATAAAGTCACTTCTAAAAGAAGTAGCTATTCTTAAAGGAGTAACTAACTCAAAATACTTACCTGATCAGGTTCAAACTGAAGATTCAACTCAAGTTCAACAACTTGAGGAAGAAAATTCAAGTTTAAAAAATCAGGTAAAAGACTTAAAAAATACCTTAGAACGGTTTTCTTTGGGCTCCAAGAATCTGGACCTAATTCTTGGGACACAAAGAGCCGTCTACAATAGAACTGGGCTAGGATATAAAAGTAAAAAGAAATATAAATCTTATTTATCCCTAATATACAAACAAAGTAGTAAATCAGTCCAAGCATGGGTCCCCAAGTCTAAATTGGTCAATCAAGTTGGACTTGGCCAATACAGGGTTCCGAAGGATCAAATATACTACCTCAACAGACCATATCGAGGCCGTGATCCAGGGAAAGCTAAAATGAAAACGATCTTAAAAATCTAAATTCAAAATTCGAAATTAAATTAAAAATTCAAAATTAAATTATAAAATCTAAATTCAAAATTCGAAATTAAATTAAAAATTCAAAACTAAATTATAAATTCTAAATTCTAAATTGAAAATTCGAAAATAAATTAAAAATTCAAAATTAAATTATAAATTATAAATTCAAAATTCAAAATTAAATTAAAATTTCAAAATTAAATTATAAATTCAAAATTTGAAATTAAATTTAAAATTCAAAATTAAATTATAAATTTAAAATTCGAAATTAAAAATTAAATTATAAATTCAAAATTCAAAATTCGAAATTAAATTTAAAAAAATTCAAAAAAAAAATTCTAAATTCTAAATTCAAAATTGAAAAATAAATGGAGGATCCAAACTAGCTGGCACCTCCAACTGTACTACTCGACAGGGTAACTGAACCTAATCTACCCGAAATGGGTAAAACAATAGTAGATTACTCGGCAGAGTAATTAAGGTTAGATTAAAACGGGATAACTTTAACTTGAACCACAGTACTGGTGAAGTTTTTGGATGATAGTACGTTAGGGAAGCTTGGGCATCGCATGTCTAGGAAGATATGGCTTCGACCTGGTCCATTTGGCCAAGTGGAACTGACCGAAGCTACCCTTAAATGAATCCTAACTAGTTAGACCAAGGATTAGTATTAAGTTCAATGGGTAGGACTATTTGGAAAACCTCGAAAGCATGGTTACTTTAATGAGTTCCTTGTGACTCACCATAACCCAGAAGTTTATCCAAAAAATGTCTACTTGTTGAACCCAAAGCTAAACCTGAATCTAAAACAAAGTTAAATCTTACCCTAAAAATCAACCATAATTCATCTCACAAAAATTACAAGATTCCCTGATTGAAAATTTAGATCGGGTGAGATGACTAAGAAAGTAAAAATTATTTTAAAAACCTAAATTTCAAAATTATTTTTAAAAAAAAAACTTAAATTTCAAAATTATTTTTAAAAAAACACTTAAATTTCAAAATTATTTTAAAAACCTAAATTTCAAAATTATTTTAAAAACCTAAATTTCAAAATTATTTTTTAAAAAAAAACTTAAATTTAAAAATTATTTTAAAAACCTAAATTTCAAAATTATTTTTAAAAAAAAAACTTAAATTTCAAAATTATTTTAAAAACCTAAATTTCAAAATTATTTTAAAAAAAACTTAAATTTCAAAATTATTTTAAAAACCTAAATTTCAAAATTATCTTAAAAAAAAAACTTAAATTTCAAAATTATTTTAAAAACCTAAATTTCAAAATTATCTTAAAAAAAAAAACTTAAATTTCAAAATTATTTTAAAAACTTAAATTTCAAAATTATTTTAAAAAAACCTTAAATTTCAAAATTATTTTAAAAAACCTAAATTTCAAAATTATTTTAAAAACCTTAAATTTCAAAATTATTTTTAAAAACCTAAATTTCCAAATTATTTTAAAAACCTAAATTTCAAAATTATTTAAAACTTAAATTTCAAAATTATTTAAAACCTAAATTTCAAAATTATTTTAAACTTAAATTTCAAAATTATTTAAGATTTTGAAATTATTTCAAAACTTAAATCTCAAAATTATTTAAAAACTTTATCCTGATCAAAATTATAGCATAGGCTTAAGTACTTGCTGAATTACCTAGAAAATCTTAGGAGTCTACTTCAATCAAGCTATCTTTAAATCCATTAAGAACCAATTCAAACTACTTCATGTGTAGGAATTACAACAATGGATGTTGGATAGTGGATGCTCTAGACATATGACTGGAGATAGGTTGAAGTTTACTAAACTCAAGTACAAGAAGTTAGGATCAGTTGCATTCGGCAACGACGGTAAACTTAAAGTAATCGGAAAAGGTAATATTGAACTTAGTTCCGATTTCATTATTCGAAATGTCTTATTGGTTGAAAATTTTAATTTTAATTTACTAAGTATAAGTCAATTATATGACAGCGGATATCTAGTCAATTTTGACAAATCTGGATGTTTAGTTAAAAACATCAAAAATCCTGAAATTAGACTTAAGGGACATAGGAAGAATAACATCTACACAATTGACTTATCATTATCCTCAATAAAATGTCTATTGACACAACAAGAGGAAACTCACCTGTGGCACAGAAGGCTGGGTCACACTCACACCAGACTCATTTCAAAAATGAGTCATAATGGTGTAGTTAGAGGTTTGCCCAAATTAAAATTCATTGAAAACTCAATATGTGATGCATGTCAAAAAGGAAAACAAACCAAGTCAATCCACAAATCAACCAATCTAGAAAGAACCAACACCATACTCGAGCTCCTTCATATTGACCTATTTGACTCACATGGAGCCAAATCACTAAGCAAGAATCAATATTGCTTAGTAATAATTGATGACTACTCTAGGTACACATGGGTAAAATTCCTAAAAAAAAAGATGAAACCTATGAAATATTTAGTAACTTTTGCAAATTAACGGAAAATGAAAAAGATACTAAAATTAAAAGAATAAGAAGTGATCACGGGGGAGAATTTGAAAATCATAGGTTCACGCAATTTTATAAAATAAATGGATACCAACATGAATTTTCATGTCCTAGAACACCCCAACAAAATGGACTAGTAGAACGTAAAAATAGAACACTACAAGAAGCCGCTAGGACAATGTTAAACGAATATAAGTTAAGTCATCAATTTTGGGCTGAAGTAATAAATACGGCAAATTATATTCAAAACAGAATTTTAATAAACAAATTTCACAATAAAACACTGTATGAACTCTACTATCATAAAATTCCTAACCTAAACTGTAAAATACCGAAAATTAGCGAATAATGATAAGGGATTTTTTTCAGAATTTTTGGAAATTTTTCGGTAATTTTTCAGAGCTCGTAAGGACGAGTTTACGGGGATGAAAATAGGGTCCGAGAAAAAAAAGTCTGTTTGGGCTACCCCATTTAAGTGAGGGAAAGTCTATTTATTTTTATTCTTTTCCTTTTCTTTTCTTTCTCCCCAACGCCGTTTCCTTTTCCCCTCCGCCCGCCCGACGCGATTTCTTGGCCCTAACCGCACACGGCGGATTCTTTACTTCTCCCTCGCCGAGCCCCTTTCCCTTCTTCTCTTTCCCTTCTTTTGTGCCCTAGCCGTCGCCACTGTGAGGTCTGAGCCCCATTTCCCCTGCCGCCGGTGATGCCAAGCATCTCTGCACCGTGCCGCCAGCCTCCCTTATGATCCAGCGCCGCCGAACTCATGTGACCTAGCCATCTTCTTTGCCGTGTGCTCAAGGTCTTCTCTCCCTCTCCCTGCTTAAATCGAGATCGCGGCAACGAGACGAGGTCAAGCTTACCGGCGTCGCCCACCTCCGGTTCCCTCACCTGGAGAGGAAACTGTGCCGAATTTCCTGTGCCCTAGCGCGGTCGTCGGATTCTTATCACCTCCGACCAGTGGAGAGGAAGAGCAACTAGTTGAGGGCTGTGGAGCAACAAACACGGCTGTGAGGTACAGGTATCGTGTCCTGTGGATTTGGAATTTTATGCGCTGTGGATTTCTTTTGATCCATCAGCTCACTGTGGGTTCGGGCAGGAGCAAGGAAATCAAGCCTAGTCTTTCCCTCTGTTAAATCTCCGGTAGAGAGGAAGAACTTGGCACCGTTGCAGTTCCTTGCAGTGTCGGCAATAGACCGTTGGCAGCAACGTTCTTTGGGAAGCAAGCTTTGGCAGCAACTTCTCCGGCAGTGAGTTATCGGCTGAGGCATTTAACTCAGGTGAGTTTTGGTTTGAGGTTGCTCATGGATTTAAATCCAGATATAGATGGGGAATGGTTGGGATTACCTAACCTAAATGAATTAAATGAATTGGTTAGTTAGATTTGGATTAGAACTTGTGATGCATTATGCTTATTGCCAGACCTAATTTGAATGGATTAGATAAGAAACGATTGAGGAGTTAGATGATCCAATTAGGATTTATAATTGGATCTAGATTTATGTTAGCTTCTCGAGGATTTGATTTAGCTAATTTATTTATATGTAATTAGCTAAATCTGGATACCATGTATTACAGGACTCTGGTTCGAGATGAGCACTTCGACGTGGAGATTGTTTAGCTCGGTCTACATTTAAGGCGGGTACCTCTTGACTTATATTTTATGATATTGTCATTTGGATATGCATAGTATTTTATAGCTACAAGCAATATTCATGTTTTCCTTTGGTATGTCACGGTTTGATATCCATAGCTTGTTCTATTTGGTCGTTTGTTATGTATCCATGTTTATACCTCGTGATTATTGCCATGAGTATCTTAGTTCCTGGAGTTAGTGACATACCATGCTTTACTGAGGTTAGGACTAGGTTCTGGATTTCATTTCGGGCATGTGTATCTAGATTATCTGATACCTAGGTTTTTATACCATACCTGGCTTGTGTACCTATATTTGTATATCATATCTGATTTGTGTACCTAGACCCTTTTTCTTTGATCTGTCCATATTGTTGGTACATATGTTATGGAGTGGATATGTTCAGGATCTAGGTTGTTATACCGTAGAGGACCTGTATACCCTAGACCCATGGATTTGACTTACTGATACTGTGGTATCCATATTATATATATATGGATTTTTCTATGCTGATCAGGATATTGTCATGCTTAGTGTCATGCATCATGATTGCATGCTGTGCGATAGTCGACTCCATTATTGTTGAGCACATCGCCAGTTACATGGATCTGCACACACCACCACTCATGGGTTAGTGGTCGATTCAGGCAGTGTGTGTTGCAGCAGGGACTTTGTTTGGCTACGTTGGTCCGCTCATGGGTAGTGTGACACAACGTGTTAGCCGGCAGGGATTCCTCCCCGTCATCGTGTACCGGGAGTTGAGAGCATTGCGCTCCCCCATTTATGATTTGGGGTAGGAGAATAGGTGTACTCCGACAGCATCTCGTCCACTCGGTCACTCATCAGGAGCCGTGACGACAGAGTGCACGGTTGTCACAACCCTACCCAATCGGTCTCGCCATTTGTGTGTGAGATGACTGACTGGCGTCAGGGGTGACCAGGACGCATCATTGGCATCATATGCATTGATGCATTTATTTCTTGTGATTGTGTTTGCTGCATTTATTTGCTGCATTTGGTTGGATGCATATGTTTGACATGCATACAGGATTTAGGGCACTTTCGGTTTGACGACCCTTTTGTCTGGATAAGTGTTCCTGGTGAGTACAGCTTCCTTAGTTACTTTTCAGTTTTGCATCTTTCCTATATATATGATTAGGAAGCTGTATTCCATGTTTATTGCTATTAGATATATCTTACTAGGCATGTCTATTGGTATTCGCTGAGTCGTTGAACTCACCCCCGTGGACACTATTTTTTTCAGGTACCAGGTTGTTTATGGTGTCGCTTGGAGTATCCTGTCTGCTGGTCCCCACGTCACCTCATAAGATCTGTCTCTGCATTTTGTTTACTTTTATTTTGGTATATGAACTTGTGTATTTAGCTTATGTTTCGGTTTTGTTTCTGGAGTGTATTTTGTATTGGTTGATGGTTGTGTAAGCCTAGCCGGCTAGCAGTCAGTGTCTTGGTTTGTATTTGGTTTCTATTATTTTTCATTGTGTTGATTTTGTTCCAGCCGTGTGGGCTGATGATATATATATAACTGCGTGGTTGTGTGTATATTCCAACCGCCTGTGGCTGATGTATATTATGCCTATAGAAATGCTTCAGATTGTCACCCGTACAGGGGAGGTGCTGCCGAAATTTCTTCGGACAGGAACTTTCCCGGGGCGTGACAATTTAAGTGGTATCAGAGCAGGTATACGATACTTGCTATGTGTTCTTGATTTTCAAGATTTATCTGATACCAATTTATTTGGTATCAGAGCTCGGCCTACGAGTCTTATTTTCCTATGTTTCGGATTTCGTGTTTTAGTCTTCTTGATGTGACTTTTCGGGTTTTGGGACCTGGCAGCAGCAGGACATCTCCAAACTATAGGAGGTATGTTAGTATACTGTTATCCTATTATTTAGTTAGTGTATGCATTGTTGACTGTGATAGTTATGACACTTTGTATCTAGTATCTGTCTGATGTTGTAGCCATATTACATGTGATGGGTTAGCCACTGACAATGATCGACCTTAATAGAGATTTAGGGATTACAGTTTCTGGTGATTTTTCATATCATACACCAGTAGTTTTAGTTTTTGTTATTACTAGTTGGTTAGTGGATTGAGGCACATACCAGCCTCTGCTATTATTAGTTGGGTAGTGGATAGTATCTATATCTTTATGTTGACCTAGCCAGTAGTATACCATTTTATTTTAGTACATTTCATTAGTAAATATTGATTTACTCAGGTTAGATCGGTCGGTAGAAGATTGATTGACGGTTGTTGACTTGGGTAGTCGTGATCGATTTACCTTAGATGCTTGTAGAGGCTTTATTTATTCTTGATTAGTTAGTAGATGACCGATTAGTTTTGTTGATCCGATCAGTAGGGGATTGACCTACTTTACTTTTAGATGTTTGAATCTTGGGTTATTCGTGCTTAGTTGGATATCTAGAGCATATTTGAGTACATATTTTATACTGACGTGGGAAAGGACTGAATTAGCCATATACTATTGTCGGTTTGGTCAGTCGATAGAGGATCGATGTATCCTATTCCATGGGTACGTTAATTTTGACTGTATGTACCTAGTTGGATAACTTAGAAGGTGACCCTGCCGTTTCAAAATGCAAGGTGGATTGGATTAAATATGCTGATTTTGCATATTTATGTGGTTGGTACATATGATTGTTATAAGTTGTAGGAGTTCTATGATGGACAGTTCATTTGTAGGTAGTGTGAGTATTCACATTTAGATATGGTTATTGTAGGTTCCTTGTGGATTATAGCTATTTAGTTAGCTATACGTGTCAGATTGACATATTGGAGGTATCATGATGATTTATATCTATGTTGTGAGTATGTTTTGCGTGTACTAATTGGAGATTTAGCTGGAATTTTGGATTCTAATTCTGATTTAAATGTGACTGTTGGGCATCATGGTTAGAAGGAAATAAATTTAATTGAGGATGGTGGTATTTTGCGTGTTGGATCAGAGCAAACAGTGGCTGGTCAGAATGAAAAGGTGGAGAATTCCATTCGGGCAGAGATGTTTACAGTGGAAAAGGCTGGCTCAGTTTTTGAACACAGAATTGTCAAAGATGGGGCTTCTAACTGTGTCAACCTTGTCAGTGAAGAATGCAGAATTACCTACAGCATGTGTTTCATCTATGGGAAAGCGTATAGCAGTTTGTCAATTGAATCAAATGGCTGATAATGTAGAGCAATCAGGAGGTTCTTCTTCCTTTTTAGAGATGCAGGTAGGGAATGTTGGTGTTGGAATGTCCAAATCTTTCATGGATACAGATGAGTCTGATACATCTGTTTCTGTGCATTTACAAAGAAGCTCTTCTCTTTCAGATTTTTCAAGTGTGATCCTTGAGAAATTGATGTCTTGCATAAGGAGTTGGTCATCCAACAACCTCCGATTGTTAATCAAAGGGTAACTCGAAGCAAAGAAAATATGCTCAAAGAGCTTCTTAAAAAAATAAAAAAATAAAAAAATAATAATAAATGTCTGGGATAATATGGAACATAAGAGGCATAGGAAATACCGCCTCTCTTAGGAGAGCACTGTTTCTGAAAAAAAAAAATATCACCATGCTAATTGTATGGGCATCCTTGAGCCTTTTGTTTCTTTTGATGAATCTTTTATCACTAGGAGGTTGGGTTAAAATCATGGTGTGACAAATTGTTCTGAGTAAATTTGGTTTCTTTATGATAATAATGTTGATTGTACTGTGTTGATGGATCATGAACAATTTTTACATCTTAAATTATAATCTCATATTTTCCCTATTAGTATGTTGGTGACTGTGGTTTATGCTAAATGTATGAGAATTGAAAGAAATGTTCTTTGGGAAAACCTTTTAGATATCAAGCTTGATGTTGATGATTTCTGGTTAGTGGGTGGAGATTTTAATGTCATAACTGGACCAGTGAGCATTCTGTATGAATTCTTTCTAAGTTGGGTGTAGTGGATGATTTCAATAATTTTTTTGATGATAATTAGTTTATTGGATGCTGATTTTGTGGGAGACAGGTTTAAGGGGACTAATAATAAGATTTGAAAGTGTTTGGATAGAATAGTTATTTCTCCATCATGGAATAATCATATGTTGTCAGTTCGGGTGGAGCATTTAAGTAGGATTGCTTCTGATCACGGCCCTTTATTCATTTCATTTCATGGTTTTTCTCAGTCGGTGCCATCATTTCAATTTCAAAATATGTGGATTAAACATCACAATTTTTTTTTTTTTTTTTGCTCATGGTTAAGCTGAATTGGATGTTGCCTTGTGATGGCTTTGGACTTCATAAATTGCAATTTAAACTTAAGAGGTTAAAATCTCATTTGAAATGGTGGAACACAGATGTGTTTGGGAACAACGGAACATTCATGACAAGGTCAAGCAAGCTGAGGAGGAATTTTCTATTGCTCAAAAGTCTTTTGATTTGGATCCCAGTGAAGTGAATAAATTGAATATGGCCAAGAAGCAAGCATCTCTGTTTCAAACTTTATATATGGAGGAGACTTTTTGGAAGCAAAAGGCAGCTGTTAGGTGGATGGGTGAAGGTGACTGAAACACTAAATTTTTCCATAGTATGGTAAAAAAAAAAAGAGAATGGCAAATAGGATCTTTCGGATATGGAATGAGGGGATTTGCTTGGAGAAGCCGGAGCTTATTCAAGCTTCGGGTGCAGTTTTTTTTTAAGGACTTGTTTACTGGAGAGGAATTTGATTGCACCGAAATAGATATGGAGCATATTCCTTCTTTAATTAGTGCTAATGATAATTCTGTTTTATGTGCATTACCATCCGTGGAGTAGATTAAGCAGATTATTTTCGATATGTGTGAAGATAGTGCAGTTGGTTTGGATGGTTTTTCTGTGCCCTTTTATGTTGCTTGTTCGGAGATTATTAAGGAAGATGTATATCAAGCTGTTTTGGATTTTTTTCAGAGGGGGTCATCTTCCAAAGGGAATGGTTGCCACTACCATTGTCCTTTTACCGAAAATTGATAGTCCACTACAATGGCAAGATTTCAGGACAATTAGTTTGTAATGTCTCGAACAAGATTATTTCTAAATTGATTTCTATTAGATTGAGACAAACACTAGAGAAAATTATATCTCCCTTGGAAAGTGGCTTTGTGTTAGGGCGTTAATATCAAATAATATTCTTTTGGCTCAGGAGCTTAATCACAAATTGAATTATCATGTGAGAGGTGGTAATTTAATTCTAAAGCTTGATATGGCTAAGGTTTATGATAGGGTTCAATGGTGTTTCTTATTTAAAGTAATGACAACTTTTGAGTTTTCTGATTCAGTGATTGATCTTATTGGAAGATGTGTTGATGCATGTTGGTTTTCTATGCGTATTAATGGTCATTTGTCTGGTTTCTTTCATGCAAAACGAGGCCTTCAACAAGGGGATCCTATTTTCCCACTGTTATTTATTATTTCTGCTGAATTTCTTTCTTGGGGATTTGATTCTCTTTTTAATAAATGTTCTTTGAATCTGGATGTGGGGTTAAGATATCACATCTTGTATATGCTGATGATATTATGATCTTAATGAATGGATCTATTAATGGTGTGAAAAGAGTTAAAGATTTTTTTTGAGGACATGACGAGATCATGACGCAATTTGGGTAATCGTTGATCAATTAACCAAATCCGCGCATTTTTTTTAGCTATTCGGAGGACAGATTTTCTGGATCGATTGGTAGATCTGTTTTGTCGGGAGATCATTAGATCACGTGGTGTCCCGTTGACTATTATTTCGGATAGAGACCCCCGGTTCACGTCTCGTTTTTGACAGAGTCTGCAGCAGGCCTTGGGCACGCAGCTCTGTTTCAGTACAGCTTTCCATCCTCAGACAGATGGATAGTCACAGCGGACCATTCAGACTCTATAGGACTTGCTGAAGTCTTGTGTATTGGATTTCGGATGAGGTTGGGGAGGGCCAATTGTTGGGACCTCATAGAGCTCAGCATGAGGTAGAGTTAGTCCGTACTATTAGACGGAGAGTGTCAGAGGCACAGGACTGCCAGAAGAGTTATGCTGACCGGAGTCGGAGACTCTTAGAGTTCTCCATTTGCGACCATATATTTCTGCGAGTTTCACCCACGAAAGGAGTGAAGAGATTTGACTTCAGAGGTAAGCTAGCTCCGCGATATATTAGACCTTTCCAGATCTTGGAAAGGATTGGAGCAGTAGCTTATCGGTGGACACCACCACCGTTCCTGGCAGGAGTTCAAGACGTATTTCATGTGTCTATACTGAGGAGATACATACCCGACACGACGCATGTGCTGACAGGTATCTCAGTTCCAGTTCAGCCTGACGTCACTTATGAGGAGGTTCTGGTATGGATTCTGGATCGGAAAGAGCGTCAGTTGTGGAACAAGATGATCCGACTGGTTAAAGTCGGATGACAACATCTTTCCGACGAGGAGGCTACCTAGGAGCTCAAGGATACGATCCGAACTTGATACCCCCACATTTTCACTTGAGGTATGTAAATTATGGTTCCGTTCAGCATTGATACTATCTACTTGTTGTTAGTATTTGCTGATGGTAGATGTTGAAATTTGGGGACCAAATTTTTTTTAGTGGGGGAGAATGAAAAATATCGAAAATTAGCGAATAATGATAAGGGATTTTTTTCGGAATTTTTGGAAATTTTTCGGTAATTTTTCAGAGCTCGTAAGGACGAGTTTACGGGGATGAAAATAGGGTCCGGGGAAAAAAAAGCCTGTTTGGGCTACCCCATTTAAGTGAGGGAAAGTCTATTTATTTTTATTCTTTTCCTTTTCTTTTCTTTCTCCCCAACGCCGTTTCCTTTTCCCCTCCGCCCGCCCGACGCGATTTCTTGGCCCTAACCGCACACGGCGAATTCTTTACTTCTCCCTCGCCAAGCCCCTTTCCCTTCTTCTCTTTCCCTTCTTTTGTGCCCTAGTCGTCGCCACTGTGAGGTATGAGCCCCATTTCCCCTGCCGCCGGTGATGCCAAGCATCTCTGCACCGTGCCGCCAGCCTCCCTTGTGATCCAGCGCCGCCGAACTCATGTGACCTAGCCATCTTCTTTGCCGTGTGCTCAAGGTCTTCTCTCCCTCTCCCTGCTTAAATCGAGATCGCGGCAACGAGACGAGGTCAAGCTTATCGGCGTCGCCCACCTCCGGTTCCCTCACCTGGAGAGGAAACTGTGCCGAATTTCCTGTGCCCTAGCGCGGTCGTCGGATTCTTATCACCTCCGACCAGTGGAGAGGAAGAGCAACTAGTTGAGGGCTGTGGAGCAACAAACACGGCTGTGAGGTACAGGTATCATGTCCTGTGGATTTGGAATTTTATGCGCTGTGGATTTCTTTTGATCCAGCAGCTCACTGTGGGTTCGGGCAGGAGCAAGGAAATCAAGCCTAGTCTTTCCCTCTGTTAAATCTCCGGTAGAGAGGAAGAACTTGGCACCGTTGCAGTTCCTTGCAGTGTCGGCAATAGACCGTTGGCAGCAACGTTCTTTGGGAAGCAAGCTTTGGCAGCAACTTCTCCGGCAGTGAGTTATCGGCTGAGGCATTTAACTCAGGTGAGTTTTGGTTTGATGTTGCTCACGGATTTAAATCCAGATATAGATGGGGAATGGTTGGGATTACCTAACCTAAATGAATTAAATGAATTGGTTAGTTAGATTTGGATTAGAACTTGTGATGCATTATGCTTATTGCCAGACCTAATTTGAATGGATTAGATAAGAAACGATTGAGGAGTTAGATGATCCAATTAGGATTTATAATTGGATCTAGATTTATGTTAGCTTCTCGAGGATTTGATTTAGCTAATTTATTTATATGTAATTAGCTAAATCTGGATACCATGTATTACAGGACTCTGGTTCGAGATGAGCACTTCGACGTGGAGATTATTTAGCTCGGTCTACATTTAAGGCGGGTACCTCTTGACTTATCTTTTATGATATTGTCATTTGGATATGCATAGTATTTTATAGCTACAAGCAATAATCATGTTTGCCTTTGGTATGTCACGGTTTGATATCCATAGCTTGTTCTATTTGGTCGTTTGTTATGTATCCATGTTTATACCTCGTGATTATTGCCATGAGTATCTTAGTTCCTGGAGTTAGTGACATACCATGCTTTACTGAGGTTAGGACTAGGTTCTGGATTTTATTTCGGGCATGTGTATCTAGATTATCTGATACCTAGGTTTTTATACCATACCTGGCTTGTGTACCTATATTTGTATATCATATCTGATTTGTGTACCTAGACCCTTTTTCTTTGATCTGTCCATATTGTTGGTACATATGTTATGGAGGGGGATATGTTCAGGATCTAGGTTGTTATACCGTAGTGGACCTGTATACCCTAGACCCATGGATTTGACTTACTGATACTGTGGTATCCATATTATATATATATGGATTTTTCTATGCTGATCAGGATATTGCCATGCTTAGTGGCATGCATCATGATTGCATGCTGTGCGATTGTCGACTCCATTATTGTTGAGCACATCGCCAGTTACATGGATCTGCACACACCACCACTCATGGGTTAGTGGTCGATTCAGGCAGTGTGTGTTGCAGCAGGGACTTTGTTTGGCTACGTTGGTCCGCTCATGGGTAGTGTGACACAACGTGTTAGCCGGCAGGGATTCCTCCCCGTCATCGTGTACCGGGAGTTGAGAGCATTGCGCTCCCCCATTTATGATTTGGGGTAGGAGGATAGGTGTACTCCGACAGCATCCCGTCCACTCGGTCACTCATCAGGAGCAGTGACGACAAAGTGTACGGTTGTCACAGCCCTACCCACTCGGTCTCGCCATTTGTGTGTGAGATGACTGACTGGCGTCAGGGGTGACCAGGACGCATCATTGGCATCATATGCATTGATGCATTTATTTCTTGTGATTGTGTTTGCTGCATTTATTTGCTGCATTTGGTTGGATGCATATGTTTGACATGCATACAGGATTTAGGGCACTTTCGGTTTGACGACCCTTTTGTCTGGATAGGAGTTCCTGGTGAGTACAGCTTCCTTAGTTACTTTTCAGTTTTGCATCTTTCCTATATATATGATTAGGAAGCTGTATTCCATGTTTATTGCTATTAGATATATCTTACTAGGCATGTCTATTGGTATTCGCTGAGTCGTTGAACTCACCCCCGTGGACACTATTTTTTTCAGGTACCAGGTTGTTTATGGTGTCGCTTGGAGTATCCTGTCTGCTGGTCCCCACGTCACCTCAGAAGATCTGTCTCTGCATTTTATTTACTTTTATTTTGGTATATAAACTTGTGTATTTAGCTTGTGTTCCGGTTTTGTTTCTGGAGTGTATTTTGTATTGGTTGATGGTTGTGTAAGCCTAGCCGGCTAGCAGTCAGTGTCTTGGTTTGTATTTGGTTTCTATTATTTTTCGTTGTGTTGATTTTGTTCCAGCCGTGTGGGCTGATGATATATTTATAACTGCGTGGTTGTGTGTATATTCCAGCCGTCTGTGGCTGATGTATATTATGCCTGTAGAAATGCTTCAGATTGTCACCCGTACAGGGGAGGTGATGCTGAAATTTCTTCGGACAGGAACTTTCCCGGGGCGTGACATATACTATTTAAAAGTATTTGGTTGTAAAGTTCACATTTTAAATACTAAAGATTACTTAGGAAAATTTACACCCAAATCTAACCAAGGAATATTTTTAGGATACTCCTCAACCAGTAGAGCCTTTAGAGTATATAATCAAAACACCTTGAAAGTTGAAGAAACAACTAATGTAATATTTGATGAAGAAAACAATTTACCTAATATAACTGACAATGTTGACATCCATCCAAGAGCTATAGAAGATGATGAAATCCAACCTAATCCTAATGAGGCAGAAGAACCAGTACCTGAACCACAACCAAGACCAACTAGAGTAAGTACTTCTCACCCACCTGACCAAATTCTGGGTGACCCAAACCTTGGAGTCAGAACTAGATCATCCCATGAAACCTTAGTCAGATTGCCCTCATTTCCAAAATTGAACCCAAAATAATAGATGAAGCTCTTCCTGACCCAGACTGGATCATTGCAATGCAAGAAGAATTTGCACAATTTGAGAGAAACCAAGTCTGGGACCTTGTACCTAAACCCATCGATAAATCAATAATAGACACCAAATGGGTTTTTAGGAACAAGTTGGATGATCATGGTGAAATAATAAGAAACAAAGCTAGGCTAGTAGCCAAAGGGTTTAGTCAAGTTGAAGGCTTAGACTATGATGAAACCTATGCTCCAGTAGCTAGACTCGAGTCCATTAGAATGTTATTAGCCTATGCAACAAATAAAGGGTTCAAGTTGTACCAAATGGACGTTAAGTCAGCCTTCTTAAATGGTTTTATCAAGGAAGAGGTCTACGTAAGCCAACCCCCAGGGTTTGAAGACATAGACTATCCTAACCATGTATTTAAATTTAAAAAGGCATTATATGGACTAAAACAAGCCCCTAGAGCATGGTATGAAAGATTATCTAATTACTTAATATCGAAAGACTTTAATCAAGGTCAAATCGATCCGACCTTGTTCGTAAAAACTATAGAAAAAGAAATCTTTATAGCCCAAATCTATGTTGACGACATAATCTTTGGTTCAACTAATTCAAAATTTTTGAAAGAATTTGTTAAATTAATTGAAAGTGAATTTGAAATGAGCATGGTTGGAGAACTCAACTTTTTTTTAGGCTTACAAATAAAACAAACCAAAGATGGAATCTACATTTATCAAACCAAATATGCTAAAGAATTAATCAAAAAATTCAACATGGAAAATTCAAAAATTATAAACACTCCAATGGCAACCAACGTAAACATTGACTCTGGCCCTGAAGGAAAACCTGTAGACCCAAAATACTATAGGAGTGTCATAGGTAGTTTACTTTATCTAACTGCAAGTCGACCTGACATACTGTTTGTAGTAGGTATGTGTGCTAAATACCAATCCTGTGCAAAAGAGTCACATCTAACATATGTTAAAAGAATACTTAGGTATATTAAAGGAACTCTAAATGTAGGACTTTGGTATCCAAGAACTTGCACCTTTGATCTTTATGGCTACTCTGATTCAGACTATGCTGGGTGCAAGTTAGATAGGAAAAGCACAAGTGGTAGCTGCCAAATTCTAGGTCAGTCCCTAGTAAGTTGGTCAAGCAGAAAGCAACATTGTGTTGCTCTATCCACTACAGAAGCTGAATATATAGCTCTAGGAGAATGTGCATCTCAATTGTTATGGATGATGCATACACTAAAAGACTATCAACTAGACTATAAAAATACTAAAATCTTTATTGATAATATCAGCTCGATTAATCTGACCAAAAACCCTATTCACCATTCTAGGACCAAACACATAGAGGTAAAACACCACTTTGTAAGGGATCATGTAGCTAAAGGTGAAATTGCACTCAACCATGTTGAGTCCAAATCAAACCTAGCTGACATCTTTACAAAACCCTTACCTGAACTTGAGTTCAGTGGACTTAGAAGGCAAATAGGAATGTGTTGGGTAGAGTAGATATATTACCATTATTCCTTTTATTGTTTTTCAAATTCTAGGAAAAACAGTTTTCAAAACTCCAATTTTTGTTAGATTGTTCAAAATTTTGGAATTAGCCTAAGCTTTCCCCCTAGATATCATGTTCCCCTAGAATTAAGCCAGAGCATCTCACAAACACCTAGGTTTACCTTGATTGTGGTTGAAGAACATAGAACGGCGTGAGATGCATAGGGTATAGCTTGGACTCAAGAATGCTCATATTTGTGCATCAATATGAGTCTGGGCGTTAAATATGCAATAAACATTAATCAAGTTAAGTTCTCCAGCTCTAGTCAAGTCTATCTGGACCAAAATAACTTAACTTGACTAACCTAGTAAAAGCTATTGTCCTGTAGACAATCAGCAAGTAACTAAAGGTTAGACAGTTGGTAAAAGATACTCAATTTTTTTAGTTAAGAATGTTTTGTTCTCTATGGCTCTGATACCTAATATATCAATCTAGTGAACATGACTTGTGCTTGGACTTAAGGACCAACTGAACTTAAATGAATAATCTTGTCCTAAAAACTTAAAATATTATTCCAATTGACCTTAACTTTCAAACCCTGTTGAACATTGCTAACCTTAATAAAATCATGTACAACTCAATCAAACACCTATTATTGCCCATTTTTGAGTTATGGCAAAGGGGGAGAGTAGCAAAAATGTAAACATAAACATAAAATTCAAGTTAAAAATTAAGGGGGAGCAAAAGTTAAGGGGGAGCCAAAGTTAAGGGGGAGCATATAGGGCAAATTTGCTTTAGTTACCTTGTTCATCTATACTTAGCAGATTTGCCTGTGTTAAAAATGTCTATCTATTCGTTTGTTTACTTAACTTTGAATTTGAGTTGCCATAATCAAAAAGGGGGAGATTGTTGGTGCGGGAAGCATCCGACGATCGAACTCGTGTTTTGATAACGGCAAAGAATTCAAAGTTAAGATGTTTTGTAGTCTAACAAGTCTACTTGAGGATTTCAGGAAAGTCCTAGCTGCGGTTAGGCAAAGGGAAAACCCTAGGGGGCGGTAACTCTAGGTCATAGGGGGTGATAACCCTATGCGGAAAGTCTTGGCAGGTCGATGGCTTCAGGCAAAATTCCTAGGGGGTGGTAACCCTAGGTGAAAAGTCCTAGTGTCGCGAACCAGGTGAAAGACTGGACTAGCCGGGGAAGCGGATGTCCAGCAGAAAGTCTGGAAGCATCGAGTCGAGCAAAGTCCATCCATCGGAGGATCGACCGCAATGTAAATCTCCTGAGTGGAGTAGGTGAGGACGCGTTCCCCGTAGAGGGAACAGTAGGCGTCGGGTCGACCTAGGGTTTCCGGATGGAAATCCGAAGTCAGACTCGGACAGTCTGGAGACTGTCTATACTTCATTTATCATGTTTATTGTGCTAACTTTGTGCTGCAGGATAGTGTTTGGGACTAACGTATCTTGCAGGTGCAAAAGAGCAACTTAAAGCCTCGGATGAACAGTGTCTGAGGCGCCTCCATGGAGCTTGGAGGCGCCTTCGAAGCACCACTGGAGGCGCCTTGAAGCAGGCAGAAGGCATAAGGCGCCTTGAATGGATGAAATTCGACCAGGTCAGTTTTGATCCACGCGGAAGACTAGGCAGCATGGAGGTGCCTTGAACAGCCTTCAAGGCGCCTTGAACACCCTTTATAAGGGGGTTTCGACCAGCACTTCAGAACAACGCATTCCAAGTCTTCTCTCTTCAACGTGCTGCTCCGAAAGACGCCCGGAAGTGCTGCTACAAGTCTCCGACGACCCGAAGCTTTAAAACTCTACTCTTGTCGTCGGTATAACTAGTTTTTCCATTTACTTGTACTTCATCTTGGAATCCTTTTATCGAGCTTATAGTTGTTTCCCACCGGAAGCGATCAAGGATCGCGGGCCTTCGAGTAGGAGTCGATCAAGGCTCCGAACGAAGTAAAAATCCAACTGTCTCTGTGTGCTTGTTTTGTTTTATTCCGCTGCTTAATTACTCCGATAATTCTTACGATTCCGATAATCGAATAAAATAGCCACGAGCGCTATTCACCCCCCCTCTAGCGCGATCTCGATCCAACATGGTATACACTTAGACGCATTCAATAGTATCCTCCCCAACGGAGTTACTGCTATTTTTTGCGTGACCAAAGAAAAACCAACTATTAATTTTATTTGTCATAAAGTTAGGATGACAATATAATAAAATTAATGGGTAAAACCTCCTCTTACAAATGTTTGAATTTGTATACGTCCACACTAACGTGGCATGCAAAATTCACGGTGTTTTAAGATGTTGGTAAATTTAAATAGTATTGTTTGAGGAATCAATATTATTCTAAATTTAGAGTCTTGACCAAAAGGTTTTTTTGTGATTCTTAGGATGACTTTCAACCCACTGGCTATTATACTGAAAGAGAACAAACTTACTGGTCCCAATTAAATTGATTGGAAAAGAAACTTGGACATTGTCCTAACTGCTGAAGACTATAAGTTTATACTGTTAGAGGTCTTCCCTAATGTGCCTAATGGAGATTCTAGTGAAGAGGAGATTGAGCATCTTAGGAAATTGGTCAAGGCAGATGAGATGGCGCGGTGTTACATTTTAGCTTCAATGTCAAATGTACTGCAACATTAGCATCAGAACTTGCCAACTGCCTATGACATGATGAACAATCTCAAGGAACTCTTCGGGCACTAGAATCAGGCTGCTAGGCAAGAGGCAATGAGAAAATTAATGACAGTCACCATGTCAGAGGGGACACCCGTAAGGGATCATATCCTAAAGATAATGGCTTATTTGAACGAAATACAAATCCTTGGAGCTGAAATCAATGGGGAAACCCAGATTGATATTATTCTCCAAACGCTACCCAGAAGTTTTGAGCAGTTTTGCCTGAACTATAACATGAACAAAAGGGCTTATACATTGGCGGAACTTCTGATAGAACTTCAGACAGTAGAAGGTATATTTCGTCATAGTTCTCTGATTACTTTGCTGAAAATGTTTCTACTTCTAAGTTGAAAGGCAAGAAAAAGAAGAAACAAGCTGGCTCAGCAAAGAAGGTGAATAGATCTCTAGGTACTGGACCAAAAGCTGGAGTGAAGAAGCCAAAGAGAAAGTGCTTCATCTACAAGCAGTCTGGGCATTGGAAGGCGGATTGTCCTCGTAGGAAAGAGAACAATAAAGGTATATCTTATTCTCTAGTAGTTGAAGCATGTTTAGCGTTGTTATCTACCAGCACCTGGTGTGTAGATACAGGAGCCACTGATCATGTCTGTAATTCATTGCAGGGGTTTCAGGAAACTCGTCGACTATATGAAGGAGAGATAACTATCTACATGGGCAATGCTACGAGGTGGCGGCTGTTGCAGTGGGAGACGTCTACTTATCATTCAATAGGAATAGAATTTTGATTTTGAGAAATTATCTTTATGTACCAAATTTTAGAAAGAATTTAATTTCAGTTTCTAAACTATTTGTGAATGGATATTCTATTTCTTTTGATGACAAAGTAGTTATCAAGAAAAATAGGGTTATTATCTGTTCTGGTACATTAGTAGGCAATTTGTATACTCTAAATCTAATTTCTCCCACAAAGTAACAAATGGAAATTAATAACACATTTTCTAATTCTAATAAGAGAAAGGAACCTTCGGAAATGAATCAAACATATCTTTGGCATCTAAGGCTTGGTCATATTAACTTAAGTAGGATTCAAAGGCTTATAGCTGATGGACTCTTGGGTTCACTAGTGGTGAAAAACTTTCCAATCTGTGAATCTTGCTTGGAAGGAAAAATGACCAAAAGACCTTTTAAGGCTAAGGGGTATAGAGCCAAAGATGTATTGGAACTGATTCATTCTGATTTGTGTGGTCCTATGTCTATCCAAGAAGGAGGTGGTTTTGAATATTTTGTCTCTTTTATAGATGACTATTCGATATATGGGTACATTACTTGATGTGTCATAAGTCTGAATGCTTTGATAAGTTCAAAGAGTACAAGGCTGATGTGGAGAAACGTCATGGTAAAAGTATCAAGCCACTACGGTCTGATCATGGTGGTGAATACCTCTTTGGAGAGTTTAGAAATTACTTATCAGAGACCGGGATTCAATCCCAATTGTCTGCACCTGCTACACCCCAACAGAATGGTATGGCAGAATGAAGGAATAGGACTCTTATAGAAATGGTTAGATCGATGATGAGTTTTACAAAATTACCAAATTCGTTTTGGGGATATGCTCTAGAAATAACAGTATACATTCTGAATATGGTACCTTCTAAATCAGTACCCTTTACTCCCATAGAATTGTGGGATGAGCGTAAGCCTAGTCTGAAACATATTCGAATTTGGGGTAGTCCATTACACGTGCTGAAGGGAGACACTGACAAGTTGGAATCACGTACAGAAGCTTGTCTATTTGTGGGATATCCTAAGGGAACGAAAGGTGGTTTGTTTTATAATCCTAAAAATTAGAAAATCATTATTAGCACCAATGCTCGATTTTTAGAGGAAGATTATGTAATGAACCATAGGCCCATGAGTGAAATTGTTCTAGAAGAAATTAGAGAGGACACGCTTAGTCTAGTACTAACAGTACAAGATGAAATATCACAAGAAACTGTAACATGTATCACAAATGATACACAACCATAGACAATGACTCATCGTAGTGGGAGGGTTGTGAGGCAACCTGAAAGATTCATATGTTTGGGAGAGTCTTCGGACTTGATCCCAGGTAAACATGAACCTGATCCACGAACATATGATGAAGCACTCCAGGATAAAGATGCAGCATCTTGGCAAAGAGCAATGAATTCAGAAATAGAATCTATGTATTCTAATAAAGTCTGGGAGCTTGCAGAACCACCAAATGATGTAAAAGTCGTTGGATGTAAATGGATCTACAAAAGGAAAAGTGGGATAGATGAGAAGGTGGAAACCTTCAAAGCAAGGCTTGTTGCGAAGGGGTATACTCAGAAAGAGGGAATCGATTATGAGGAAACCTTTTCGCCAGTAGCTATGCTTAAGTCTAATCGAATACTCTTATCTATTGCTGCTCATATGGATTATGAGGTTTGGAAAATGGATGTCAAGACAGCTTTCCTTAACGGAAGTCTTGAAGAAAACATCCATATGAAACAACCAGAGGGGTTTATTACAAAGGGCAAAGAACATCTAGTATGTAAGCTCAATCGATCGATTTATAGACTAAAGCAAGTTTCAAGATCTTGGAACATCCAGTTTAATGAAGTAATCTAGTCATATAGATTTATTCAGTGTCTGGATGAGTCTTGTGTATACAAGAAGTGTGATGGAAACGTGGTGGTATTTCTTGTACTATATGTAGATGATATTTTGTTAGTTGGAAACAATATCAAAGTGTTGTCAGAAGTAAGGGTATGGTTGTCCAAGCAATTCGAATGAAGGACTTGGGAGAATGCACACATATTCTCGGGATCAAAGTAATAAGGGATCGCAAGAAAAGAATATTGTGCTTATCCCAATCTTCATATATCGATACAATCCTAGCTCGTTTTAGCATGCAAGACTCCAAGAAAGGTTTTCTACCTTTTAGGCATGGAGTTTCTTTATCTAAAGAGATGTCTCCGAAGACATCAAAAGAGATAGAAGAGATGAAGGCAGTTCCTTATGCTTCAGCTGTAGGAAGCCTAATGTATGCTATGTTATGCACGAGACCGAATATCTATTTTGTCGTGGGCATGGTTAGCAGATATCTAAGTAACCCTGGACAAGGACATTGGACTAGAGATTATATGCTGGTTTACCAAGCAGATGATTTGCTCCCTGTAGGTTACACGGATTCTGACTTCCAATCAGATAGGGACAATAGTAAGTCTACATCAGGCTATGTGTTTACTTTAGGAGGTGGAGCTATTGCATGGAGGAGTGTTAAGCAAAAATGTGTTTCAGACTCAACTATAGAAGTTGAGTATGTGGCAGCCTCTGAGGCAGCCAAAGAAGTTATATGGCTTAGAACTTCCTAATGGACTTAGATGTGATTTCTGGTTTGCCCAAAATCATCACAATTTATTGTGATAATAGCAATGCAGTAGCAAACTCAAAGGAACCACGAGCCCATAAGGTGAGTAAACACATAGAGCGCAAGAACCACCTGATACGAGACATCGTAAAGCGAGGAGAAGTTGTTGTCGCCAAGATTGCATCAACAGATAACCTGGAAGATCATTTCACTAAGGCCCTTCCGGCGAAAGCTTTTGATCGACATGTTGAAGGAATGGGAATCAGATGTATGGCAGCGTTTATGGTAGCATAGTCTTTTAGTATATGTGGGATATTGTTAGAGTGTATATTAAAAGCCTAGCTTTTTATAAACAATTACTTTGAAATAACGAATCACATTGGTCAAATGTCTACATTTATATGCTAAGTGTAGTTGTTCAATTAATTTATATTGTAGATAATATGGTGTGTGGTGTCACACACAAAAGATCATGTTATCAGTTCCTTATAAGTTATAAATAGTAGCTCATGACTAAGATGGATATGAACAAACCATTGGAGTAGTCATAGTGTAATTTGGTATTAGTTTATCTTGACTATAAAATTACATTAGTACACTCTGAGTATATTGAGCAGGATCATTTAAGGTAGTTTCTTTTTATACTGACTGCATAAAAAAATAAGACCTTTGTTATTATGGAAGTGTGTGCTCTTAATCCTGATATAACAACAAGCGCATATATTTAGTATTTATTTCTTTAATTTATCAGTGGGTGAGATTTAGTTCGATAAATCAATAGGCCCGATAAGTTGGAAAATAATATTATTTATAGTGTGTGTTGTTGATTATAGAAGAAAATTGTGTCCTACAATCTAAGTTGATGATGCCCCCAAGAGGAGCTCATAAGGATTTTCATGTAAACCCTGTAGGTGGACTTAGTCCGACATGACAATAAGGTTGAGTGGTACTACTCTTGGAGTTAGATATTAATTAAGTGAGTTGTCAGTATCTCATTTAATTAGTGGGCATTCGATATCTTAAACACAGGAAGAATAACACACTCATGATAAGAAGGAGCTCATATAGTAATATGGGATTGGTGCGGTAGTTCAATAATAACTCTTTAGTGGTATGAGTTATTATTGATGAACTCGAGTTGGGTGTTCGGGGCGAACACGGGAAGCTTAAGTTCATCGGGACACCAAAACCAATTTCTCCTCTCGGTCCCTGTGTAGCCTCTTATTTATAAAGTCTTATACCCACCTAAACCCAACTTCTTACCCACCTTAAGGTGGTCGGCCAAGCCTAGCTTGGAGCCCAAGCTAGGGTCGGCCAAACCAAGGAGAGGTGGGTTCGAGTGGTGGTCGGCCCTAGCTTAGAGCCCAAGTAGGTGGCCGGCCACAATATAAATAAAAGGGATTTTAATTTTAAAATCTTTCCTTATGTGGAAGCCATGATTTAAAAGGGAGTTTTAAAATTGAATTTTTTCTTTTATAGTTTCTACAAAGGATTAAGAGAAAGGTTTGATATCTTTCCTTATTTGTAGTTAAAAGGAATATTTTAATTTTGGAGAAAACTTTTCTTTTTGTAATCATCCACATGTTTTAATAGAGAGATTTTAATTTATAAAAGTTTCCTTTTATAACCAACCATAAAGGGAATTTTAAAAGAAAAATTTTTATTTTAAAAAATTTCCGGAAATAAATTAGAAAGTTTTAATTCTGTGTTTAAAACTTTCCTTATTTGGAGGACTTGTAGGGGTCGGCCATAAGATGGATTAAGAGGAAATTTTAATTAAATTTTCCTTATTAGCCATTGGCAAGGAAAATAAGGAAGTTTTAATTATGTTTAAAACTTTCCTTATTTGCCAAGACCAAGGAATATAAAAGAGAGGTTAGAGGTGCCTCACCTTACAAGACATCTATTATTCCTCTCCTCTCTTCTTTGGTGGTGGCCGACCCTCGTCCTCCTCCTTTTCTTCTTCTTTGGTGGTCGGTGGCATGAACTCTTGGGGAGATTTTGGTGGCCAGATTTAGCTTAGAGAAGAAGTAGAGAAAGGAGGCTTTGTTTCTTAGCATCCCTAGGAGCTTGATTGGTGGTCGGAGTTCTTCATCTCAAGGAGATTGTTGGTGGCAGAAACTTGCAAGGAGAAGAAGGAGGCTTGGGTGGATTCTCATCTCGGTAGATCGTCGCTCACACGACGTCCAAGATAAGAAGAGGAATACGATAGAAGATCGTGAGGTCTATTAGCTACAAAAGGTATAACTAGTTATTAGTTTCCACATCATAACTAGTTTATTCTTTTGTTTAGATCTTGAAATACCAAACACAAGAGGCTAACGATTCTAGGCTATCGAATTTATGTTTCGATTTTGTGTTTCTTTTTTTTCGATCTTGTGATTCGATTGTTCTTAGTGGTTAAACCTAGGGTTACTATAAGGAGATTAAATATTGATTTTCGTTGAAAGGTTTTGTCTAGAAATTGGTGGATGATCCCATACCCAAGAAGGTCTAGTGTCTCGTCATGTTTAACCTGGAAGCCGATCTCTGAAATAAATATTTAATCAAATTTGTAACATAGGTGAATTTAGATTAATAATGTTAAGCATCGTTTGCAATCCAAATCTGAACCTCTAAGAACTGATAAGTTGAATTTTGAATCAATAATGTTAAGTTCTGTTTGCAATTCCAAATTTAATTTCTAAAGAATACAATAGGTTGTTAGGAAAGGTTCAAGACTTGTACAAAATTTTTGTACAGGGGAATCGGTACGATATTTCGAGTAGCAGGACTGTGGTTGAACCACGCCCTCATCAATCTCAGAGGGGGAACAACCAGAGTCCTACTCGTGCCTCTACCGAGCGGAGCAGACCTTCAGCCTGAGAGGAGGAGAACAGGAGTAACACCGCTCAAGGAGAAACAAGAATGATCGTTGGTGGGTCGATCGACGGTGATTCCAACCGAGCTAGGAAGTCACATGCTCGGTGACTCGAGATCGATGCCATTGTCTATAGCAAGGAGAAGGTCGAAAGACCCGAGATCAGTTTCAACCTGAAAGATTTAGAGGGAGTGGAGATCCCTTATGACAACGCGTTGATCATCCGAGCGGTAATTGCTAACTACGTTATTCACCAAACCTTTGTTGACACAGGGAGCTTGGTAAATATCATATTCAAGAAGGCGTTCACTCAGCTGTAAATCGATCAGAGTGATTTGTTGCCCATGATGACTCCACTCTATGGGTTCATAGGCAACGAAGTGTTGCCGATCGACCAAACCCGCCTGGCCTTCTCGTTCAGGGAGGAGCCTCTAAAGAGGACAAGGACCATAAATTTTATTGTGGTGGACACGCAATCATCCTACAACGTCATATTGGGCTGATCAGTACTCAATGAGTTCTGAGCGGTGGTGTCCACATTCTGCCAGAAGATTAAATTTTTGGTAGACAATAAGGTGGGCGAAGTTAAAGGTGACCAGTTGGTCATTCAACGATGCTACTTCGAGATGGTAAAATCCAAAGCAAGGGCCGCTCGGAAGAACCCGCGCTTGGAGGTGAATGCTATCACAGAGAAACCTCCTACGCTGGTCTATGACAAAAAAGAGGAGGTGCGGATTCACCCAAGCCGGTTGGAGGTACCTACCTTTGTCGTCGCTAACCTGGAAAGCGAGAAGAAGGCAGAGCTGGTCGCCTACCTCAGATAAAATCACAACGTGTTCGCCTAATCAACACATGAGCTCCTTGGGATTTCACCAAGCGTGGCTTAGCATGAGCTTCATGTCCAACCAGATGCTAGGCCTGTAAAGCAGAAAAAGAAGGACTTCAGCATGGAGCAAAACCTGATCATTTGGGCGGAGATCGAAAAATTGCTAGAGGATGGACACATTCAGGAAATTCAATTCCTGAGCTGGCTCGCTAATGTCGTGTTGGTCTCCAAGCCGGGCAACAGGTAGAGGGTCTGCATCGACTTTTGTGACTTGAATAAGGCATACTCTAAGGATTTCTATCCATTGGCCAAGCTCGATCAGATGGTGGACTCTATGGCAGGTTGTGAACTGATCTACATGCTCGACGTGTACCAAGGATACCACCAAGTGTCGCTCACCCTAGAAGATCAAGAGAAGGTTAGCTTCATCATAGTCGATAGAACATATTGCTACAACGTTATGCCGTTCAGATTGAAGAACATCGGCGCCACCTACCAAAGGCTCATGAATAAAGTATTCCATTGATAGATTAGTTGTAATATGGAGGTATATGTTGATGACATATTAATAAAATCCCTCCGAACTGCTGATCTTTGTGTAGATATTGAAGAAACATTCCAAACCTTAAGGGCATATGGGATAAAGCTGAACCCGAGCAAATGTCTGTTTGGCTTAAAGAGTGGCCACTTCCTCGGATACATCGTCACTGAACGGGGCATCAAGGCTAATCCGAGCAAGGTGAAAGTACTACAAGACATGCCCCCACCCCGCAACTTGAAGGAGGCCCAATGGCTGACCTGACGGAGCACCGCGCTGTCAAGGTTCATTTCCAAGTCATCCGATCGAAGTCATCCGTTCTTCAAGGTGCTGCGCTGAGAGACGAAATTTCAATGGGATGCGAAGTGCGACAAGGCGCTA
The DNA here is from genome assembly GCF_018446385.1 of Zingiber officinale. Taxonomy (NCBI): domain Eukaryota; kingdom Viridiplantae; phylum Streptophyta; class Magnoliopsida; order Zingiberales; family Zingiberaceae; genus Zingiber; species Zingiber officinale. The sequence continues at coordinate 66,958,708 of NC_056004.1, forward strand.
GAAGAGCTTAAGGAATACCTCAACTCCTTTCCTGTATTGGCCAAGCCAAGCACTGGCGAGCCACTCTGGATCTACCTGTCATCCACCAAGAATGTAGTTGGCTCAACATTGGTAAAGCAGAATAGCCATGAACAACAACCCGTGTATTTTTTAGTCATATATTCAAAGATGTAGAGTCCCGCTACACCTATCTTGAAAAATTAGCATATGCATTGGTGCTAGCTGCTCGAAAACTCCATCCATACTTCTTGGTGAATCCGATCATCGTGATGACCAACAGTACCTTGGGAAGGGTTCTTCTAAATCCAAAGGTGTCCAGACGGTTGATCAAGTGGACGACCGAGCTCAATGAGTTCGACATTTAATATCAGCCCCGAACGGTGATTAAAGCTCAGGTCTTAGCTGATTTTATCACAGAGCTCCAGAACACCAAGTCAGATGCAACTTGGAAAATATATGTTGACAACTCATCCACTCGGTAAGACAGCGGGATCGACATTCTGTTGATTTCACCTTTGGATGACCGGATGTAACTGTTCATTTGGCTGGATTATCGAGCGACGAACAATGAAACTGAATATGAAGCCTTGATAGTCGGCCTACAAGTAGCTCAGCACGTTAGAGCTATAAAAATCCTCATCCACTCGGACTCCCAGTTAGCCGCTCAGGAGCTATCGGGGGCATTCGAAATAAGTTGTTCCCAACTCAAGCTATATGCAGAAGCCTTTGAGAAGCTGAAGGCAAATTTCCAAGAAGTTATTATACAAAAGATCCCCCAATTAGACAACTAGGCAGTAGATGAACAAGCTAAGTTAGTTAGTTTATTATCTCCAGTCATGATAAATCACCCAATAGAGCAGGTCTCACTGGTGGCGCACATCAATCGGATAGAGTCTCCTTCCCCAACAACTAGAGGACACCGTTGATTGAATTCCTCTGATCAGGTGGCACCTCGCCCAATCAGGAAGCAGCTTGTCTATTGAAAAAGAGGGTCAGACGATTTACGCTAATCGGGGGCCAACTTTATAAGCGAGCTTTCTCGAGGCCACTTCTCAAGTGTGTTAGATCAGAAGACAGAGAGTACATCCTTTAAGAAGTACATCAAGGCTCCTGTGGAAGTCATCCGGGCGGCTGATCACTAGCCCAGAAGATCCTTCTGGCCAGATATTTTTGGCCCACGCTTCAAGAAGATGTTGCTCGAATAGTAGCCACTTGCCTGTTGTGCCAAAAATATCATAATATCCTGCACCGACCGACTGAGGAGATGAAGGCGTCCACGATATCTTGCTCATTTGACCAATAGGGCATGGACATCGATGGACCGTTTTCAATGGTGACCGCTCAGCAAAGATTCCTTCTCATCGCCGTGTATTATTTTTCAAAATGGGTGGAAACTAAGTCGTTAACAAAGATAACCGAACAGATGGTCATCAAATTTGTCTGGTGGAACATCTTGTGTCGGTTCGACATCCCCCGCTAGCTTGTCTCAGACAACGGGAAGCAGTTCGTCAGTAGGAGGCTCAGGGAGTGGTGTGAAGGCTATGGCATTCAGCAAGCCTTCACCTCAGTGGCTTACCCCTAGAGCAATGACTGTTAGGATCGATCGTACTCGGCTAGAGAGGGGGGTGTGAATAGCCGACCCCAAATCGTCGCGTTTCTACAAACTAGGGTTAGCGCAGCGGAAAATAACACGTAGAAACGAAGGAAAAGAAAACAAACCTCAAACAAACGATGTAACGAGGTTCGGAGATTAGGGCTCCTACTCCTCGGCGTGTCCGTAAGGTGGACGAGTCCAGTCAATCCGTCGGTGGATGAGTCCCCGGAAAACCGGCTAATATGAACTCCTTCTGGGTGGAGAAACCTCGCCATAAAACTTGCAACAACAAGAAGGAGTACAAGAAATACAAGTAGAAAGACAAGAACAATGTACAAACACTAACTCGCCTTCTCGTCGACTGCCTGTGAAGCAACAACTTCTCGGACAACAGCAGCAGCTGACCGTCGACTGGAAGCTCACACGAAGCTTACTGGGGAGAGCTCAACAAAGCTCAGATCACAAGCAGCAGCAAGCTAGAAGTAGGAGCCGAAGAAGAAGAAGAGAGCAGGCTCGCAGCAGCAGCCCTCCTTTTATAACCTGCGAAGAAAGCGAAGAAACACAGAAGAAATCTAGCCGTTGCGTGCTGGCAGCTTAGGTGCTCGATGCGTGGACCGATCGGGCTCCATGGATCGGTCCACGCACGATCCTATTCCTAACCTTTGCTTGCATCTGCGATCGGTCTATGGACCGATCGGGACCTCTGATCGGTCACGCCGTCGAACTCTGATCGATCGGGGACCGATCAAGCTTTGTGTTGATCGGTCCCGGACGATCAGCCCTCTGCGCCTCGCTCTGTTGGCTCGATCGACTCGATCGGTCACGGACGATCGGTTATCACACAGTGATATCGATGCACGATCGGTCACCGCCGATCGGAATATTCATGATATCCGGATCGATCACGGATCGATCAAGCTCATGGTTTTCGCCCAAACCAAGTCCAAACCAACATCCGGTCAATCTTGACTGTTGGTACATTGCGCCTAGCATCCGGTCACTCCTTGACCTGCTAGATTCGCCAAGTGTCCGGTCAACCCTTTGACCTACTTGGACTTTCCTCAACACGGATGTCCGATCATCCCGATCCATCTGGATTTTCCTGCACAGCTTCACTCACCGGACTTTCACCTGGCTTCACCAGGATTTCCACACCGCCTAACATCCCAGTTAGGACTTTCACTTTGCTTCACTCACCGGGACTTCCAAACCGCCTAACATTCCAGTTAGGACTTTCCCACCGCCTGGCTTCACTCACAGTATCTTTCCTCCATCCCAGTTAGGACTTTCCCTCTTCTGCACTTTCCGCGGACTTTCCACCCCTAACATCCAGTTAGGACTTTCCCTCGTGCCAAGCTCCCTGCTTGCTTCTCGCCAAGTCTCCATACTTGGACTTTCCCGTGCAAGTCTCCATACTTGGACTTTCCGTGTCAAGCTCCTCCTGCTTGACTTTTCCCGTGCCAAGTCTCCGTACTTGGACTTTTCCAGTGCCAAGTCTCCATACTTGGACTTTTCGCGTGCCAAGCTCCCTGCTTGGACTTTTCCCGAATCAGGTCAACCAGGTCAACCTTGACCTAAGGTTGCACCTATAATCTCCCAAACACCTATTCTTGTCAAACATCAAGAATACAACTCTCTTCTCGTCAAACATCGTCAAACATCAAAACACAACTCGAGTCAGGTCAACCAGGTCAACCTTGACCTAAGATTGCACCAACAATGACCAGGCGGAAGTCACCAATCGAGAGATCCTTAGAGGTCTATAAGCTCGGCTCGACTACGGAGGAGGCAGCTGGGTCGACGAGCTCCTAACGTCCTGTGGGCCCTTCACACGACTCTAAAGGAAGCAACCGACATAACACCATTTTAGCTGGTGTACGACGGTGAAGCATTAGTCCCAGTGGAAGTTAAAGTAGAATCCGATTGGGTGCAGCTCTATGATGAGGGGAACACAAGTGAAAACTTATGGAGCTTGATTTGGTGGATGAGACACGGGATAAGGCTACCATTCGGCTAATGGCTGATGTGCGTAGATTATATACACTTTTATATATACTTTGACGCACATCTACTTGTACTTCATGCTCATAATCTATGTTTATTGCACCTTATTTAATTATAATGTCATACTTCCATTATATTTTGTTCGGAGATCTACTCTTTGCTTATTTTGATTGATAGGACATGATTTGGAGCAAAAACGGAGTTTAAATGAAGTCGAGAGCTTTAGAGTGACACGGGTATGCAAAACTAAATTTTTTTCATGTTCTGACCATGTGGCACCCACACGACCGTGTCAAGGCCGTGTGGGGGGCGTGTAAAGGCCGTGTGAACCTCACACGGTCGTGCGAAGGCCGTGTGGAACTTTCAGCACTGCAGACCAAAAGTAAAATGGCTATAACTTTGTGCTCGGTTGGAGTTATGAGCCGTTCTAAATATAAAAATGTAGATAACTTCATGATCTACAACTCTTATGAAGACTTCAACCACAGAAAATCACGTCTTGAAGGTATAAAATGCGTTTCTATGTGACACGGCCTTAGCACATGGCCGTGTGGAATCCCTGCACTACACACCAAGAGTAAAACAGGAATATCTTTGTGATCCATTGGATTTTTGGGCTGTTCTTTGAACCAATTTGTAGATAACTTCAGGATCTACAACTTTGATGAAGACATAAACTAGAGAAAATCCCATCTTGATGGAGTAAAAGACGTTGCAATAAGACATAGCTATGCAGGGCCAATCAAGGGGTGTGTGAGCCACATGGCCATGTCATGCAAGGGGGTGTGAGCTCCACATGGCCGTGTGAGCCACATGGACCATGGTCGTGTGAGCCACACGGCCGTGTAATGTTTCCATAGGAGAAGAATGGCATGGCTGTGTGAATCCACACGGTCGTGCGAGGTTTCCAAAGGCAGAGGCAGAGCAGGCCGTGTAAATCTACACGGCCATGCAAGGGAAGCAGAAGTAGTGTGTGCCATGGCCGTGTCTCACACACGACCGTATGAGGTTGGCAGAGAAGGGAATGGCTTTGGCCGTGTGAACCTCAAATGGCTGTGCCTCGGGGTCGTGTGGCGCCCAAACCTCACCTCTATATAAAGCCTCCTTCATGATTTGAGGAGGAATCTTCTCCCTTTTAGGAGGGAACAAGATTGGGGCATTCCTTACCATTCTTGGAGGGATTTCTGACGATCTAAGGGTGGATATTCACTGAATTGACTCCGGGAAAGCAAGAATTGGATCCGAAGACGTTCTTCTTTGTAGATAAGTTTTCTTTCTCTCTTTCCTTGGATTTGGGGGGTAAGAATGCTTGTAATCTTCATCTCTTGGGGTTTCTTTCCTTGTTTTTTGAAGTAAATTTCTTGTTCTAGGATGGAGGGAGTAATTGTAAGAATGATTTGATATAAAACTCTTATAGATGTGTCAATTTCCTATTTCTATGATTTTGCCCTGTTTGTATCTATTCTTTCTTGTGTGGATTGTTGTGATTAGGGCTTAATTACCATGCTTGATTGAATGTTTGGATATATTATGGATCTTGTAGAGGTAATTTCTCATTCAATTTTCCGAGGGATGTTCGTGACAAGAACATGCCTGTGTAAGGGCGTTTGAGGGGTAATCTTGAAGGGAAAATTAGGTATTTCAAGAGGGTAGGATAGATTGTATGTGTTTATATATTATATCTTAATGTGGTTGAGGAGTGATGGATTCTATGTTGATTTTATGAGGGACGCACGTGACAGGCAAGCCCGTGTAAAGACAACATAGATTCATTTCTAATTGATCACGTTTAGATATATTTCAGTCCTAGGTCGGTTGTTTATTGCCACCTGTTGCCCGATTTGGAGACGAGGACAACATTGGCGAGCTAGCTAGGAAATTGAACTTCCCTCACGTGTCTGGCTTGCAATAGCATTTATACCTCCACCCGAATGATCAGGTTCTGCTCGGTGCTGAAGTCCCTTTTTCGCTGCTTTATCGGACGAGCGTCCAGTCGAACATGTAACTCATGCTGAGCTATGCTTGGAGAGATGTCGGGTAGCTCTTGTGTTGACCATGCAAACACATCATGGTTTTGTTGGAGACAGGTGATCAACTCCGCCTTCTGCTCGGCTCCCAGATCCGCAGCTATGAAAGTAATTGCCTCCACTCGACAAGGATGAATTTGGAGTTCCTCTTTCTCTTCATAGACTAGGGTCGGAGGTTTTTTAGTAATAGTATTTACCTCTAGCCGTGGAGTCTTCCGGGCGGACCTAGCTTTGGTTTTGACCATCTCGATGTAGTAGCGCCGAGCAGCTAGTTGATCGCCCTTGACCTCTCCTACCTGGTCGTCTACCAGGAACATGATCTTTTGGCAATAGGTAGAGACTACTATCTGGAACTCATTGAGGGCTAGTCAGCCCAGGATGACATTATAAGCTGAGGGGGCGTCCACCACAATGAAGTTCGTGGTTCGGGTCCTCCTGAGCGGTTCTTCTCTGAGTGAAATGGCCAATCTTGTTTGGTCGATCGACAATACTTCATTTCCGGTGAACCCGTACAGTGGGGTCGTTATAGGCAACAGCTCAGCCCGATCGATCTGCAGCTGATTGAACGCCTTCTTGAAAATGATGTTCACCGAGCTCCTTGTGTCAACAAAGATATGGTGAATGGTATAATTAGCGATCACCACCGCCTTGATTAAGGCGTCGTCGTGAGGGATCTCGACTCCCTCTAAGTCTCGGGGTCTGAAGCTGATCTCGAGCACGCTCGCCTTCTCCTGGCTGCATCCCACCGCATGTATCAACAGTCATCATGCATACGACTTCTGAGCTCGATTGGAATCGTTGTTGGTCGGTCCGCCAACGATGATGTTTATTTCTCCCTGGACGGCATTGCTTCGGTTCTCTTCCTCCCAAGTGAAGGGCCTACTTCGATCGTCCGTGCCCTGGGCAGGCTCAGTATGCTCTCTTCTCTGGTGTTGTTGCTCGAGTGATCTTCCCGTGTATCGTTGCCTAGCGGATTGATGTCTATGTCGTCGATCGGGAGAGAGGGATCGACGGCGGTAGTTTTCCAGAGCCAGTCGACTGACGATGGGTGTCAATCCTCAGAAATCGAGTGTGTTGTGCGACACAGACTTGTGAAAAGAGCAAAACATAGGTGTCTATACCTTGCCCTTTGATGCTTTTAGCCGGTCAAAAGCGACATGCTGCACGACATGCATCCTTGTCTCATGTGGCCGCCCTCCTTTGGCTCTTGGCCCTTTAGGTGGCTGGTGGTTGCTCATCGGTCGGCGTTCAGTCAGCGCCGAGTGTTCGGCTAGCATCTCCTTCCTTCTAGCCGCTTGGGCTTCCTCCACACTGATGTACTCGTTGGCCTTTTTGAGCATGTGATCATAATCTCTGGGCGGCTTCCTTATGAGCGATCGGAAGAAGTCTCCCTCGACGAGCCCTTGAGTGAATGCATTCATCATAATCTTAGATGAGACCAAAGGGATATCTATGGCCATATGATTGAAGCCCTGAATATAGGCTCGTAGAGCTTCTCTCGGCCCTTGCTTCAAGGAAAATAGACTGACACTTGTCTTTTGATAGCATCTGTTGCTTGCGAAATGGTGTAAGAAGGTCATTTAAAAATCTTTGAAGCTTCGTATAGATCCGTCTGGCAGCCTTCTGAACAGCGTTGTGCTGAACCAGAAAGCGTTGTGAGGAAGACTCAGCATTTCACTCCATCTATGTACTAGTGGAGTGTGGATTTGTTATCAAACCTATCCAGATGATCATTTAGATCGGTCGAACCGTTGTAGGACCCGATCGCCAGCGGAGTGTAGTGCTTAGGGAGAGGATCTCGCAATATGTCCTCAGAGAACTGACAGTTGATCCACTCGGGAGAAGTGTTTCCCTGAGGCGCCTTGCCCTTTCGTGCATCCCGAACGGGCGCTTCGTTCGAAGAAGATCCTCACTCTTGGTTGGCTTGAGGTATCTCTGAGGGTGTTTGGAGCAGTGCCTGATGAAAAGGCATGGGCGCGGGTGGCGCCTTGCCATGCATGTCGGTCAACAACCTGTTCTGCCCCCAGATAGAGAGTTGCTCCAGGCGGTCCTCCTGTGCTGCTCGGCCTCCTGTTGCGGATGTTGCTTGCTGCGCTTGCCGATTAGCTAGCGCCTTCTGTTGTTGCTGCTCGACTATTTTCTGTGCCCGGGCTTGCACGAGTAGGTCGAGTTCTTCTTGGGTGAGTGTAACTGTGTGAAGTCATCCAGCATCTTCCATCCTCTCAGCTCAGATGCAGGTTACGTTATCACAGATGGTGCCAAATTTGATCTTGCCCGATAGTCGAGGTGACGGAAGCTGGGGACGTGGTGCTCCGGGTAACCGTGTGCCGACTCCTCAGGGAAGGGGTCCCCAACGATGGCCCTCCGACGCTCAAGTCAGTCACCGACGATGTGTTGAAGTAGAGCAAAGTAGCGAATAGTAGCAGCAACAGTAGATTATCGCATACCTCCGGTGAAGATTGGATCCCCCCTTTATATAGGGCTTCTGTAGCACGTGTGCACACCTCCCAAGGTGTGCACGCTTCTTGAAGTTTTTCCTGAAAAGATGTATCAGTAAAGTGTCCCTGACACAATACCTTAACGAGCCGAGCATATCTCTGAAATAACAGTGGAAGCTTCTGCCGTACGATCTTCTATCTGAACCAGCCGTCGACCATGCTACCTATCAGCGGCACATGCTCCCAAAATAAGAGCATCTAGCTAGCAGTGTCTTTTATTGGGCCGAGCAGGATAGCCGCTCGGCTTAGATGAGTGTGTTATCTGGCTGAGTGGGGAGGCCGCTCGACTGGTGCTTTCGCTGTCTTGAGAAAGCCGTGTTGGTGCGGGAAGCATCCGACGATCGAACCGTTGTTTTGATAATGACAAAGGAATTCAAAGTTAAGGTTATGTTGTTATCTAACAAGGTTCATGGAGTTTGCAAGAAAGTCCTAAGTGGTACTTAGGCAAAAGTCTTAACTGCGGTTAGGCGGGTGGAAAACCCTGGGGGGTGGTAACCCTAGGTCATAGGGGGCGGTAACCCTATGCGGAAAGTCTTGGCGGTTCGAGGGCTTCAGGCAAAAGTCCTAAGGGGTGGTAACCCTAAGTGGAAAGTCCTGGTGTCGCGAACCAGGTGGAAGACTGGACAAGTCGGGAAGCGGGAGTCCAGCAGAAAGTCCAGAAGCATCGAGTGTCGAGCAAAAGTCCAATCGATCTGGAGGATTGAGCTAGCATCAGGTAACTCTCCTGAGAGGAGTAGGTGAGGACGCATTCCCCGCAGAGGGAACAGTAGGCGTCGGGTCGACCTAGGGTTTTCCGGTCGAAAATCCAAAGTCAGACCCGGATAGTCTGGAGACTGTCAAATTTATTTCTATATATTATCATTTGTGCTCTAACTCTGTTTTGCAGGAAACTAATATTTTTATGCAGGGTTAGGTCTAACCGAGATCGGTCGACCAAACATTGGGATCGGTCGACCGAATCCCCAAGCCAGCAAATCAAACTTCCAGAGATTGGACCAGGCTCGACCAGAGGATCGATCGACCGAACCTTGGGATCGGTCGACCGAACCAAGGATCAGCGTCGACTGGATCAAGCCAGGTTGATTGGGTCAGAGGAGTTGATCGGTCGACCGAACGAGGGGATCGGTCGACCGAACCGAGGATGAGACTTGACCAGATCGAAGCGGAGCGAGCGGATCGGATGGGAGAAGACCATTTGATCGGTCGACCGAACGCAGGGATCGGTCGACCAATCCGCCTCGGGTCAAGCCTGATCCCGAAACTTGGGGATCTAGATCAACTTCACAGAGCCTATAAAAAGGAGCCTCGAAAGCAGCCGAAGGCATCTCGAACAGAACAACCTGTGCTCTTCTGTGTACTGCTACAAACGCTCCAACAACGCTCTACTACTCCAACGAATTAAAGCTCTAAAGTTCTTTGTTCTCGTTTCATTGGTATAGTTTCTTTTATTACACTTAACTGTAATTCAAATTGTAATCATCTTTTTCAATATTATAGTTGTTGCCCACCAAAAGCAATCAACGATCGCGGGCCTTGGAGTAGGAGTCGCCCTAGGATCCGAACCAAGTAAATTCTTGGTGTCCTCTGTCTTCAGTGTGTTTGTGCTTATTCCTTTTATCTTTCCGCTGCTTTAACTCGATACGCTTTTTACGATTCCGAAACGTGTGAAATAGCCACGAGCGCTATTCATCCCCCCCCCTCTAGCACTTTGAATCCAACAATTGGTATCAGAGCGGGGTAGCTTTGATTTGGTGCAACCACCAATCAAGCAATTTTTTCGTGGTATTTTTAGTTTTTCGGAGTCGACCAGAATTAGTATAATTACTATATTCCGATCTATTTCCCGTTCGAATCGATTTTTTTCTTGAAGTTGGTGCAACACCACTCGATTTTGTTTTTTCTTTATACATCCCGCTGATGTGCGTAGATTATATACTCTTTTATGCATGTTTTTACGCACATTTACATACTTTGTGCATGCTTGATCTATGCATTTTTATACTTCCAGCTTTCCTTTTAGCATATTTACTCTTTTGGTTCGGAGATCTGCTTTTTGTGCATTTTTTGTACACATGAGTCGATTTGGTGAAGAATCTACATCTTTGGGCAAGCCTTGGAGGAAACAAAGGGAGAAAGCACCAGGCCATGTACCTCACACGGCCCTGCACTGGTATGGAGCTCGGGCCGTGTGGAGTTTGGCACCAACAGAAGAGGAAGATGACATGGCCGTGTGAACCTCACACGGCCGTGTCAAGATTTGAAGCCAACCAGAGCAGAAGCCTTACATGGTCGTGTGGATCTACACGGCCGTGTGAGGTTTCCAGAAACCAAGCAGGCTGTGGTCGTGTGAACCACACGGCCGTGTAGCATTTCCAGAGAGCGGAAGGGTCCTGGCCGTGTGAGTCACACGGCCGTGCTGCTTTGGCAGAGAAGGAACTGGACATGGCCGTGTGAATCTCACACGGCCGTGTCACGGGGCCGTGTGGCGCCCGATTCCCTCCTCTATTTAAACCCTCCTTCATGAATTGAAAGGGGTTCTCTCCCTCTTTGGGAGAAGGCAAGATTTGGTGGTTTTCTTCCATTCTTGGGAGGATTTCTGGGTGATTCTAAGGGAGTTCTTGACGATTTCGACTCCGGAGCGAGGATTGGATCCGAAGACGAGGCTTCTTCGTAGATAAGTTTTCTCTTTCCCCCTTTTCTTGGTTTCTTGGATTGGGGATTTAAGAAATGCTTGTAATCCTCATTTCTTCAAATATTCTTCCTCGATTCATGGAGTAGATCTTGTATTCTAGGATTAAGGGAGTATTTGTATGATGGATTGATGTAATCTCTTATGGATTTGCCATTTTCTTGTTTTAATGACATTGTCTTGCTTGTATCAATTAGATCTTGAATGATTAATGGTGATTTGTGCTTAATTCTCATTCTTGATTGATTGTTTGGATTTCTTGTGGACTTTGTAAAGATAAACTCTCACTCGATCATTCGAGGGATCCACGTGACAGGTGCAAGCCCGTGTAAGGACGTTTGAGAGATAATCTTGAAGAGGAAATAGGAATATTCAAGAGAGTCGGATGGATTTTGTGATTAGTTTCTTATATCTTGATAGATTAATAAGTTCTGGGCTTCTATGTTGATATCCGAGGAAGGCATAGTAATAGGTGCGCTTCTGTGTAAGGACAACGTAGGTTCACGTCTAATTGATCATATTTAGATACATTTCTCAGTCCTTAGCCGGTTGTCTATTGCAAGAGAGAACCAGCAACTTTCTACAAGTGTTTGGCAATTGAGGGATAAGAATTGGTGAACCATTTACATTCAAGAAATCTTACAAAGAAACCGAAACTCCTAGAATCTCCCTTATCATAACCCAAAACACAAAACTCTTGTTTGTAGATCTATAATATTAGATTTGTTTACCTTCACTTTGCATTTGAAACGATTGGATAGTTGTTTAGCTAATTCGCATTGAGACATTTCTAGTGCTTATTCCAGTCCCTGTGGATACGATAATCTTTTATATTACTTGCGACATTTCCGTACACTTGCGGAGCGTGACAAGTTTTTGGCGCCGTTGCCGGGGACTGCGCTATAACATTAGGAATTATCAATTGAGTTAGACTAAACATAACTTTTCTTTCTTTCTTTACATTTTCATAGTTGTAACTAATTTTTTTTTTTAGAATTCTGTTTCTATAAGCTTTTATTTTCTTGAATAACATTCTTGACAATTCTTTTTGTTGCAATTCTAATTCTAATTCTAACTTTGCATTCTTGATTTCTAGCACTCTAATCTAACTTTTCTCTGTTTTCTCTTTTGATCTAGTTTCTTTCTTCTTTTCTTTTGTAAACATATCTTGCAATCTTTAGCATATTAATTATTCTAGACATTTTTCTTTTTCCTTTTATCTTTTCTTTCTTGTTTTCATTATGCACTTTCTTTCATGCAATTTAAATTCTGCATTTTCTTTCTTGCTTTTCATTATGCATTTTATTTCTTGTCTTTAATTCTGCATTTTTAGTTTTGCTTGTAATTTTTTTTAGATATCTTGAGCACTAACATGTCAAGCAGGGCTTCAAGAGAATTTTTCACACCCATGAGCGTAAGATCTTCCATTGATGAATATTATGGTTCAGAAGATGATCAATTTGAGTTTCTTTGTGGAGTGTGTGGTAGCACATCTCATCCAGCTGCTATTTGCCATTTTTTTCAAAAGACTGCTATAACTCCGGAACTTCAGTGTTTGGTTCAACCTCAATATCAAGATACATATGAGCAAGTTCCTGATACTTATGGCTATGACTGGGAAGATCATCAAATTCAGTACCTTCAACCCCAGCTAATTTCAGAGCAGAGTGAGCAGTCATTATTCCAGCAGCAGATCTCTGACCCTCCTCAACATTATAATCACTTTTGGATGAATCAACAAAATTTGGACTACAACTACATACAAAATGTTGAGTATACTTCCCAAGTAAATCAGGGTTTGTCAAAATTTCAGGATGATTCTTCATTAGATGGACCACATCGTTCACAATTTGATGAGCCAATTGTTTGGGAGGACTCCCAAAACTCAAATACTCTTGCTCCCAATCAGATGAAGACCACAACACAAGATTCTGAAGAGCTAATGGTACAACGGGGAATCTTAGCTTTACGACTACTACTACAAAATTCCAATAAAGTTGTTGATTCCTCTATTGATGATATTGATGTTAGTGGACTCTTCACTACTTATGATGATGATGTGGTGGATAAAAGTGTAGGGACATGTACTATGGAGGATATGTCCCAAGGATCATCTCCTTTGGTCACACAACCAATTGATACTATGGAATGTGTAAGAATAGAATTGGTTGATGATAATTGTGTAGGGACTTATGCAATGGAAGCAAAGTGCCAAGAATCACCATTTTCAGAAGCACCACCATTTGAGTCTGAGCTAGAGACACTATATAATTCTGAAGAAGTCACATCCCATTGTTTAGAACTTTCAGGTACATCTCAACAATGCAACGTTAGTATTCTTAGTGATCTTTTAGAAAATTTCATAGATGCACCTATAATTGATTTTGTTGGATGTGATTCATTTTTTGATACATACTCAATTCATACTAATATGGTTCTAGTTCCTTCTTATATAACATGCTTGTGGGAGGTTTGTTTTTCTTTTTGGTGTGAAGGTTTTCAAGAAGCCAATAATTGGAAGCTCATACTGAACTGTCTTCGACCACCTGAAAGAACTTTAAAGAAGGCAAAGATGGAGAGGGTGATACTTCACTTTTTAACTCCAATATTGAAAGCTCCCTCCATAATAAGAACCCTTGGTAAGAAGGTTCTAAAATATCTTACCCCTCCAAGAGAGAGATTTTGATGAATCTAATGAGGTGGTCGAGCTAATGACCTTAAACAAGAGCTTCTTGGGAGGCAACCCAAGTTCATTTTCCTTATTTTCTTTTATGTCTTTAGTTCTTTCTTTATAATAAACATGTATCCTCTACTTAATTCTTCTTGTCTATTATTTTTATAGAATTCAAAGTTGTAGAGGAATGTGAGCATTGGATAGAGGAGTATTTTTAAAATATGAATGTCAACCATTTGGAGCTCATCACTTGGTAACTTCTCTAAATTTCATAAATCTTCTCCACATTGTTTTTAGTTTTCATTGGGACAATGAAAAGTTTAAGTCTGGGGGGTGTCATGTACTGTTTAGTTTGGTTTTCAGTTTTTAGTTTTTGTTAGTTTTTCATGTTGGTTCTTATTTTCATTGCTTGTTGCTTTATTTTGCTTGTTTTTGAAATAATCATGGCAAAAAAAATTTTTGAGAACATCAAATCTTCACTTATATGCTTTCTTGGATTCAAGTGAAATGTTAGCACGATTATTGTCTTGATTCATGATGTTCGAATGATGCTAGTAGTAAACTTTGTGTAGTTCTTTTTTCTATCTTGGGAAGCATTAATAAGCTGAGAATCTTATGGTGATGAGTTTTAGTTTTGGTTCAACCTTAAGGATTTTATCTTCACTACACTTGTGCTTGATGCTTGAATAGTTGATGTCATTGAAATAGTCATGATTCATCTTGTTTGCTTAGTACTTGGTTTCCATGGTGATTTCTCAACTTTCATTTTGGTTACTGGATGAGGCTCAAATCATTAAAGCTCATTTGGAAAAATCAAAATATCCCAATATGTGTGCTAAAAGTACATTTGTGAATAAGTTTTGCATAATGCAAACACTTATAAAAAAAAATAAAAATAAGGGATATAAAAAACAGTTGTCATGAGTGGAATCTAGCAAGTCACCCCTTTGAGACCGAGTTAGGTTACTGGGGAAATGACTGCCTAGCTTCCCTTGAGATTGAGCACACCTTTGAGACCTTGGGTTAGTTGAGAAATATGAACCAAGTGAATGGTGAGTAAGTGCCTATCACTGGTTACTTGTCTTTCACTGGAAACACTAGGAATTCAAATTTGATGGCGACTTGACTAGGACATGGATTGAAACTTGAAGGGTGTTGAGTTACTTTTACACTATGCACAAGATTCTTATGCTTGAACCATACTTTACTTGTTTCTATGATCATGCTTGTTAATGAAACTTTTTGATAGAGTTAGGAAAGTGCACTAGGTTTTATGAATGTGTTGTAGAACATATGAATTTAGACTGCGGCATTTTGCTTGACGACAAGCAAAGGTTTAAGTCTGGGGGTGTGATGTGCGTAGATTATATACTCTTTTATGCATGTTTTTACGCACATTTACATACTTTGAGCATGCTTGATCTATGCATTTTTATACTTCCAGCTTTCCTTTTAGCATATTTACTCTTTTGGTTCGGAGATCTGCTTTTTGTGCATTTTTTGTACACAGGAGTCGATTTGGTGAAGAATCTACATCTTTGGGCAAGCCTTGGAGGAAACAAAGGGAGAAAGCACCAGGCCGTGTACCTCACACGGCCCTGCACTGGTATGGAGCTCGGGCCGTGTGGAGTTTGGCACCAACAGAAGAGGAAGATGACATGGCCGTGTGAACCTCACACGGCCGTGTCAAGATTTGAAGCCAACCAGAGCAGAAGCCTTACATGGCCGTGTGAGGTTTCCAGAGACCAAGCAGGCTGTGGCTGTGTGAACCACACGGCCGTGTAGCAATTCCAGAGACCAGAGGGTCTGGCCGTGTGAGTCACACGGCCGTGCAGCATTGGCAGAGAAGGAACTGGACATGCGGCGTGTCACTGGGCCGTGGCGCCCGATTCCCTCCTCTATTTAAACCCTCCTTCATGAATTGAAAGGGGATCTCTCCCTCTTTGGGAGAAGGCAAGATTTGGTGGTTTTCTTCCATTCTTGGGAGGATTTCTGGGCAATTCTAAGGGAGTTCTTGATGATTGGATCCGAAGACGAGGCTTCTTCGTAGATAAGTTCTCTTTTCCCCTTTTCTTGGTTTCTTGGATTGGGGATTTAAGAAATGCTTGTAATCTTCATTTCTTCGGATATTCTTCCTCGATTCATGGAGTAGATCTTGTATTCTAGGATTAAGGGAGTATTTGTATGATGGATTGATGTAATCTCTTATGGATTTGCCATTTTCTTGTTTTAATGACATTGTCTTGCTTGTATCAATTAGATCTTGAATGATTAATGGTGATTTGTGCTTAATTCTCATTCTTGATTGATTGTTTGGATTTCTTGTGGACTTTGTAAAGATAAACTCTCACTCGATCATTCGAGGGATCCACGTGATAGGTGCAAGCCCGTGTAAGGACGTTTGAGAGATAATCTTGAAGAGGAAATAGGAATATTCAAGAGAGTAGGATGGATTTTGTGATTAGTTTCTTGTATCTTGATAGATTAATAAGTTGTGGGCTTCTATGTTGATATCCGAGGAAGGCATAGTAATAGGTGCGCTTCTGTGTAAGGACAACGTAGGTTCATGTCTAATTGATCATATTTAGATACATTTCTCAGTCCTTAGCCGATTGTCTATTGCAAGAGAGAATCGGCAACTTTCTACAAGTGTTTGGCAATTGAGGGATAAGAATTGGTGAACCATTTACATTCAAGAAATCTTACAAAGAAACCGAAACTCCTAGAATCTCCCTTATCATAACCCAAAACACTAAACTCTTGTTTGTAGATCTATAATATTAGATTTGTTTACCTTTACTTTGCATTTGAAACGATTGGATAGTTGTTTAGCTAATTCACATTGAGACATTTCTAGTGCTTATTCCAGTCCCTGTGGATACGATAATCTTTTATATTACTTGCGACATTTCCGTACACTTGCGGAGCGTGACACCCGCACAACTAATCCAAGACCCAGTCTTGGAATAGATTCCTTGTATTTGTGCGCAGGTTTTAAAATAACACTTCAAGAAGGTTATAGCACCGCTCGACCACCACTCTTCACGGGAGACGACTTCGGATACTGGAAGGGCCGGATAGAGGCATATCTCTAGACTCATTTTGAAGTCTGGATGATTGTCAAAACCGGGCTCCAACTACCAACTGACAGCGCCGGCAAACAACTACCATATGAGGACTGGGACGCAACACTGATAAAGAAAGTAGAAGCAAACACAAAGGCTACCTGCATACTCCAGTGTGGTCTGACAAAGGAGGAACTTAACAGAGTAGGACCGTTCTCAAGTGCAAAGAAGCTATGGGAAAAGCTAATCGAGCTACATAAGGGTACATCAGAAACCAAGGTAAGTAAGCGAGATCTGCTTTTCAATAAATTATATAACATTAAAATGTAGGAAAATGAGACGTCTAGTCAACTCCACGCCCGGATTCAAGATCTACTCAACGGGCTTCACACGATCGGACAGAAAGTGGAGAACCGCAATATATTGAGGTATGCTTTAAACGCCTTCCCGAGAAATGCCTTGTGAGCATCCATGGTAGATGCCTATAAGGTTTCTAAAGATTTGTCTTCCATTAAATTAGATGAACTTTTCTCTGAATTTGAATTGCATGAGCAGACTAATGCACGCCCGTTCGAGAAGGGTATAGCTCTCGTTGCAGGTATTAGCAAAACGCGTGAACCGAGATCGAGGCGCAGAACCGAACAAGAGTCAGAAGAAGAACCTGACTCTGACGATGAAGACGACGAACTTACGACTAAGCTCATCAACCTAAGTAAGGAAACTCTACAAGAAAAAGAAAGGCTTCACCAAGAAGGATCTCAAGAAGGCAATTCAATCCAAGGAGGCTCAACCAAAGTCAAAAATAAATTCGAAGTGACATGCTATGGCTGCAATCAGAAGGGGCACATCAAAGCCAACTGCCCAAATCAAAAGGACGCAAAGAAGCAGCAACAGAAAAAGAAGGCTCTGAAGGCAACCTGGGACGAGTCATCCTCGGAAGAGTCCGACGACGAAGAACTCAAACAGACGAGTTTTCTCGCGATGACAGCCCGGGAGTACATTCAAGAATCTGGAAGCGAGGACGAATCGGAAGCTGAGTCCAAGAGAAGCCACGGATCTGTATCCGTTTCCGAAGGGCCTGACCCCGCTGTAAGTATCCCGCGTTTACACAATTTAGTAAATTACTTAATGTGAAAATTAGCAAAATCGAACATTAGGATCAAGTCACTTCTAAAGGAGGTAACAACCATCAAAGAAGTGACCAACTTCGAATCCTTGCCTGACCCAGTTCAGACTGGAAACTCAACCCAAGTCCAAAAGCTTGAGGAAGAAAACTCTAGTCTAAAAACTCAGGTTAAGGATTTGAAGAAAATGTTGGAACGATTTTCTTTAGGCTCCAATAATCTTGACCTAATTCTTGGGACACAAAGAGCTGTTTACAACAAATCTGGATTAGGTTTTAACACCAAAAAGAAATATCGATCCTATCTAACCTTAGTCAATAGATCAAAAAAAAGTAGTCCAAGCATGAGTACCTAAGTCCAACTTGGTCAATCAAGTTGGACTTGGTCAATATTGAGTCCCCAAGGATCAAGTCAATTACCTTGATAGACCTTATCAAGGCTATGATCTAGGGGGAGCAAAAAGAAAAATTATCTTAACAAACAAATAAATTAAATAAATAATTACTTAAATTATTTTAAAATTGTCTTAATAAACAAACAATTAAATTAAATCATTTTAATAACTAATTAGTTAAATTAAAATTATTTTAATAAAAAGTATCTTAAAGGAACATAATTAAAGGAAAATCAATAATGGAGGCTCTAGAATATATGGCACCTCCAAAAGGAATTTACCCGACAGGGTAACCGAACGCAACCTACCCGGCAGGGTAATTAGGACTAGAATAAAAAGGGCTAAGTTTAACTTGACCCACGGTACTGGTGAAGTATTGGATGATAGTACGTTAGGGAAGCTTAGTTTATGCATGTCTAGGAAGATATGACTTTGACCTAGTGCATTTGGCTAAGTGGAACTGACCGAAGCTACCATTTATGGATCCTAACCAGTTAAACCAAGGTTTTGTACTAAGTTCAGTGAATAGGACTATTTGGAAAACTTTGAAGGCATGGTTACTTTAATGATGTCCAAATCGTTTGAAAATAAATTCCAATCGATTGAGAGAAACTTTTTGTCATGAATTTGAACTATGGATCGATTGAATCAACCATTGATCGATTGATAAACATATCAATCAATTAGTGAATCGATTAAGATTAATTCTGTGCGACTCCAATCTCATATCAGGAAATAATTTTCCTCCTCTATAATGTCCAAAATAATAGAACTACGATTACTACAATTCGTAAAACTAATTTTACGACCATGTTGAAGCACCATCGGGCTCTGATACCACTATTAGGGTATACCCAATAGGGTGTGTGCTTAACATGTTCCGTAAAACATACAATAGAAGCAAAAATATGGTAATAAAATTATTTTATTGAACACACACACCACATATATGAAAAATACAACTTACACAAACATAATCATAAAAGAAAATTATGAATAACAATTATTCTATGTGTACCTTATGGATGATGCGTAAAGGAAAGGGTATTAAATTTAATGACGTCCACAAACCTTGCCTCTATTCGTATCCACGCCGAGTTCTTCAAGACAACTCTAGTGAGAAACAAAGTTTACTTCCGATTGGTACTAGCCAAGCGTGGAGGCCATGTGATCTAAGAGAAATAAGAAAAAGCAAAAGCTTGAGGAAGAAAAATTCTTCCTCTTACTTGTGATGGGTAGCGATAGAGAGAGGAGAAGAGAGAGAGAAGGAGGCTAGGTTTTCCAAAAACCTAAACCAATGAATAATGAAATTCTCTTATAAAGTTTCCCTACTATATCAATATATAGTTTCTCTTGATGTGTTGGATTAAAAAGTCCAAACCTAGCTCAAATTCCTTAATCAAAATTTAGCTCATTAACCTCTTAGTTTGGTTCACAAACAAACCAACTTGATTTAAACTAAACCAATTTGGTTCATTACTAAACCAAATAGGATTTAACTCTTACATAAGAGATGTGACACATCCACCCTTCTATTATGATAAAATATCTTCCATATCTATCCTTTATATGGTCCAACTAAATATCTTATCTCTTGATCTAAAAATCGAATTCTCAAACTTGTTTAGTCTTTTAGATACTCGTAGTGCGTGTGACCCAATAGATTTTTGATTTATCTTGATCGTCCATACTTAACTATTTAATTATTAATCTATCATGAGTGATACTGTCACGCCCCAGAGGAGTCCCTGTCCGAAGAAATTTCGGCAGCATCTCCCCTGTACGACGGACAATCTGAAACTTTCTACATACATAAATACCTCAGCCACAGGCGGCTGGAATAATAACAGTAAATAAAACCAATCACCACGCAGTTTATATAAGTATTCAGCCTCTGGCTGTCACAACCACGCAGTTAATAAAATAGTAAACAAAACAATAGTACTCTGACTCGAAAACCACCCTACTCCACTACACTCGTAAAGCTCAAAACCGACGAACTCACCTCTTCTGCCGTCCAGGCAGGCATATAGTAGAATAAAATCCAAATCATACTAAAGGTCCATCAAACGAAAGGATTTCATACAATATCCATATGAAAAATCCAAAATAAGACTAAAACAAGGTCTGATAGAGAAAAACTAAAATAAAATAACAACTCAACCCAGCAGAGGATTAGCACTACGTGCTGTGGGGACTAGCGACTGGAACTCCCTCCTGACAGCATCAACCTGAAAATAACAACAATGGAGGCGGGGTGAGTCCAACACTCAGCAGGTACAATTGATATGCAAAGTAAAGAAATAACACCTAACACTAATCATGTGTACAGTCTCCTGATATAAGAAAGATATAAATATGCATCTGAAGTAAACAGGAGAATGCTGTACTAACCAGGTCCTGAGTATAAGGTCAAACAGTCCGAGTGGTATAGGGAATCCTGTATGCATGTCAAACATAGGTATCCAAACAATATGCAGCATATAAATGCAGCAAACACAAACACAAGAAATAAATGCATCATGCATATGATGCCAATGATGCGTCCTGGTCACCCCTGACGCCAGTCGATCATCTCACAGAATAGTGAGGCCGAGTGGGTAGGGCTGTGACAACCGTGCACTCTGTCGTCACTACTCCTGATGAGTGACCGAGTGGACGGGATGCTGTCGGAGTACACCTATCCTCCTACCCCAAATCATAAATGGGGGAGCGCAATGCTCTCAACTCCCGGTACTCGATGACGGGGAGGAATCCCTGCCGGATAACACGTTGTGTCACACTACCCATGAGCGGACCAACGGTGCCTAACAGAGTCCCTGCTGCAACACACTCTGCCTGAATCGACCACTAACCCATGAGTGGTGGTGTGTGCAGATCCATGTAACTGGCGATGTGCTCAGCAATAATGGAGCGGACTATCGCACAGCATGCAATCATGCAAATGATGCATGGCAATAACCATATAAACATCCTGACCTAATCCATATATATAGAAATGTGCACCCTAGGTCAAAGAATCATATCGAATCAAAGTACACAGAAGGTATAAAAACCTAGGTCCTGGACATGGTCAAGCATGGCATATCACTACCCCCTATAAGCATGTATAGACAGGTAAAGTATACATGGGATGTAAAACAAATCAATCAATCAAACATGTACCAAGATTTGGGTAGTGATTAACCGGAATAGATAAGAAACATAATTAATGAAACATGTTAATTCCATTACTAAGCATATCAAAGACAACAAAAGTCAAAAGTACCCGCCTCCGACAAAATGGTCCAAATCCGACGTCGAGATACCGTCTCGAATCAGAGCCCTGTGTAAACAAAAATACCTTTACTTTTATTTAGCTAGAATACAAATAAACAGCTAAATAAATCCTAAATAGAAATTTAGGGATAAACCCTAAACCATTTCCTTCGACCTTTCCTAACGGTTAATTAGGGTTAATTACCTTAACCCCAAACAACCTTTTTGATAAAAATCCAAAAACCTAAATCCATATAACATAATTATTCTACACAACCTAATGATGAATAAATTATCAATAGGTATCAAGATTATACCTAAACATGGATTAATCCAATATTTTCCTAATCCAATACATGAATCCAACTCATCAACACGTAACAATTACTCTACTTCTTACCTTGATTCAAAACTCTGCTCTTGATCCAACCACTGGTGATGCTGGAACCAATCAATCCACAGAATAGCACCTTGCTGGAATTTGATCAGAATCGAAGGTAGAATCTTCAAGATCACCACAAATCAGTGAGGAGGAGCCAAGACTCGGTAAAGGGCAGAGATCAAACTCAGCAGGCAAGGTGGCGTGGGCACTGGGGTTCGGCAGAGAGGAAGGAAATACAGCCGTGAAAACGGCTAGAACTCGTAGTGGCCCGTGACCAATACCTAGGGCACAACAACTGGGGCCGGCAGTGGGCAGCGGTGAAGAGGCTAAGGCAGAGGTGGTCGGCGGTGAATCTAGGGCACGGCGACGGCGGCCGACGCTGAGAAACCGGTGCCGGCAGTGGCATCGGGCTGAGTCTAGGGCACAGGCCGGAGATGGGTGTCGCGGTGGCCGGCGCTTGGTTTCCCGTGGGCGGCGCTGCCTCGGAAAGGAGAGGGAAGGCTGACGCGAGGGCTGAAGAGCAACACCCAGCGGTGTTAAGTCACAGGCGACGGCGGTCGGCGCTCGGAAGAGAGAAACCGCCGACCGGCGGTTAGGGCAGAGAGGAGAAGAATCGGGCGGCGTCGGGGAGAAGGGCTCGGGCTCGCAGAAGAGGAAAAGAAACGGGAATAAAAAGAAAATAAAAAGAAATTAAGAAAAGGAAATGTAAATATAAACATTTCCTCGCTTAAACAGGTCACCTAAACAGGCTTTTCCGGATCCCATTTTTATCCCCGTCAACTCGTCCGTACGAGCTCTGAAAAATTCCCGAAAAATTTCCAAAAATTTCGGAAAATTCCCTTACTCATATTCGCCTATTTCCGGTATTTTACAGATACCTACTAGTACATCATGATCCTTAATTAATCAAAAAATCACAGTTGATTCTAGAACTAGTTTTAAACCCTTCAGTAGCTATAGTAAGTCGTGTCTTGTTCCTTTCACTTATCTTATACTTATTTGGTTTGGGACATGGTCTATATGCTTATCCCTACTAGACTGACTACGCCACAACTAGTCCAAGTAATACTCCTACATGTGTCTAAGAGTCTCATACTCTTAACATGCAATACTTTGTAAAGACTTTAAGTAATAATCCTAACAAGTGGTTATAGGGTATACGTCTCCGCACAAGGATGAGTGAATCCTCTATGGGCTATCCAAACACCTTTGGACACTTCAACTTATACCTAATCATCCTGGGTTCACATCTCCAAGGAGATGCTTTGCTTAAGATGTCAAAATATAAACCTCCATGACCAAGGTGACTTGAATACCTCAAGTCGAAGGAAACTTACACTCGAGCTATAGTAAGTACTTCACAAACATATCTATATATGTAGAGAACCATATGAAGTCTTAAAATAGGTCACTCCAATGAACTAGTTATCATAACCGGTATCCATGTCTAACTCTAAACATCTCAATGTCTTTAGTTAGTGACTAACAATTGCTTGGTTAGACCAAGAAGTATAACCTGTGCTAATCTCAAAGAATCGATGATGTACGAATACATCAATTCATTGACTAGGAAATATGTTGGTGCGGGAAGCATCCGACGATCAAACCTATGTTTTGATTATGTCAAAGGTTTCAAAGTTAAGGTGTTTTGATTTTTAATATATTGAACAAGTTTGCAGAAAAGTCCTAAGTGTACTTAGGCAAAAGTCCTAGCTGCGGTTAGGCAGGTGGAAAACCCTAGGGGGTGGTAACCCTAGGTCATAGGGGGTGGTAACCCTATGCGGAAAGTCTTGGCGGGTCGAGAGCTTCAGGCAAAAGTGTTAGAGTGTATACTAAAAGCCTAGCTTTGGGTATAAACATTTATCTAGAAATAAGAATCACATTGGTCAAATGTCTACATTTATGATTAATGTAGTTGTTCAATTAATTTATATTGTAGATAACATGGTATGTGGTGTCACACATAGAGGATCATGTTATCAGTACCTTATAAATTATAAACAGTAGCTCACGACCATAATGGAAAGGAACAAACCATTGGAAGGTCGTAGTGTAATTAGGTATTAGTTTATCTTAACTATATAATTACACTAGTACACTTAGAGTGTATTGAGTAGGACCATTAGAGGTCGTTTCTTTTATACTGACTTTATAAAGAAACAAAGACCTCAGTTATTATGGAAGTGTGTGCTCTTAATCCTAATATAATAACAAGCACATATATTTGATATTTATTTCTTTAATTTATCAATGGGTGAGATTTAGTTCGATGAATCAATAAGCCCGATAAGATGGGAAATGATATCACTTATAGTGTGTGTTGTTGATTATAGAAGAAAACTGTGTCCTAGTGATCTAGGTTGAGAATGTCCCCAAGAGGAGCTCATAAGGATTGTCATGTTAAACCCTGCAGGTGGACTTAGTCCGACATGACGATGAAGTTGAGTGGTACTACTCTTGGGGCTAGATATTAATTAAGTGAGTTGTCAGTAACTTACTTAATTAGTGGATTTTTGATATCTTAAACACAGGGAGACTAACACACTCATAATAAGAAGGAGCCCAAAATGTAATTTGGGATTGGTGCGGTAGTTCAATAATAGTTCTCTAGTGGAATGAATTATTATTGATAAAATTAAGTTGTGTGTTCGGGGCGAGCACGGGATGCTTAATTTTATCGGGAGACCAAAACCAATTCCTCCTCTCGGTCCCTATCGTAGCCTCTAGTATATAGAGATTTATACCCACCGCATACCCACCTTCTTACCCATCCAATGGGGTCGGCCAAGCTAGCTTGGAACCCAAGCTAGGGCCGGCCAAGACCAAGTGGATGAGCCATGTAGGTGGCCGGCCAAAGCTTGGGTCCCAAGCTTAGGTGGCCGACCACTAGAATATTAAAAAGGATTTTTATTAAAATTATTTCTTATGTGGATATCATGATTTTAAAAGAGAGTTTAAAAATTAAAAATTTCCTTTTATAGCTTTCTACAAAAGATTAAGAAAAGAGATTAATCTCTTTCCTTATTTGTAGTTTAAAAGGATGGTTTTAACTTTTTTGTAAAAACTTTCCTTATTTGTAAATCATCTACATGTTTAAAAGAGAGTTTAAAATTTGAAATCTTTCCTTATTTGTTGATTAAAGGAGGATTTTAAATTTTAAGAAAATTTTCCTTTTTAATCATTTTCATGATTTAAAAGAGAGTTTAAAATTAAATATTCTCTTTTATAAGTTTCTACAAAAGATTAAGAAAAGATTTGATATCTTTCCTTATTTGTAGATTAAAAGAGATTTTAATTTATAGAGATAACTTTCTTTTTATCCACATGTTTAAAAGAAAGATTTTAATTTATTAAATTTCCTTTTTATAAACCAATCATAAAGGGATTAAAATTATTGGAGAAATTTTTATAAATTTCTGAAGATAAATTAGGAAGTTTTAATTAATTAAAACTCTCCTTGTTTGTAGCTTTTATATGGCCGGCCAAATAAAATTGAGAAAGAAAATTATTTTTAATTAAATAAATTTTCCTTTTCAATGGCAAAAGAATTAAGGAAGTTTTTATTAAAATTTCCTTATTTGCCAAGATCAATGATTATAAAAGAGGGGGTAGAGGAGGCTTCAAGGTTAACAAATATATTCTATTTTTCTCCCTCTTTTCCTTGGTGGTGTGGCCGGCCCTTCCTTCTTCTCTTCTTCTTCTCTTTGTGGCCGAACCTCTTCATGCTCATGGAGTTTTAATTGGTGGCCGGATCTAGCTTGAGGAAGAAGGAGAGAAAGCATACATCCCTTGGAGCTTGGTTGCTGGAAAAGATCTTCATCTTTTGGAAGCTTTGTGCTTGGCCGAAATTTGAAGAAAGGAGAAGGTTCTTTGGTGGTTTCTCATCTCGGAAGATCGTTGCCCACACAACGTCCGAGGTTAGAAGAGGAATACGGTAGAAAATCAAGAGGTTTTTCTAAAAGGTATAACTAGTATTTTTTTCTTTCCGCATCATACTAGTTATTTTTGGAAATAATACTAAATACAAGAGGCATACGATTCTAGAGTTTTGAATTTGTTTTCGATATAGTGTTCTTTTGTTTTTCTTTTCCTTGTGATTTGATTGTTCTTTTCTGTTAACCTAAAGTTAGTTTAGGAAATTAAATATTAGCTTTCCATAAAAGGTTTTGTGTAATGCCCGAAAAATTCTCAAACTTATTTTAGAAATATTCTATAATTTTTCTGGAATTTTAGAGTATTTTTATGGAATTTTTAGAGTAGCGGAGGTAGCAAAAACAAATAGAAAACGAAAATGGCCTAAGCGGGAATTGAACCCGAGACCTATGGTTTACGGGTAATTCTAGTAACCAGTTGAACCCAGCAGGGCCGTGCTGAAAGGAAAGGGAAACAATTTTATTTAAGTAAGAGTTGGGCCGGAATTATCACTTAATATAAATAGGAAATAATTAAGTGAAGAGTTATTTTCTTTGGTTCGGGAATTCTCCACCGAGACCTCACCTTACACGCCGCCCCCTCTCCTTCTCCTTCTTCCTCTCGGCGCCAACCCTAGGGTTCTCTCCCTAGGGCCCTAAGAGCACCTTCCGGCAGCGATTCCAGCACAAGAACGTTCCCCTTCGCGAGAGGAACGCATAGACGTGTGAAGATTGTCGAAGGGATCGTCTCCACCGGAATTCTAGCGAATAGAGTTGTAAGAAAATTTGCGTACGAGGTAAGAAACCCCTCACCTGCAGTATAAGTAGCTTTTCGTACGATTGAATGTTTTTAAATTAGCTATATGTAGGCTTTTCGACGCATAGGGTGTATTTAACCCTCCTTTTCAGGTTTAGGGATCTAGTTGAGCACCTCTAGATGGGCCAGACACGTTTTCTCCTTTCAGTTGGAGGTTCTAGATGTTGTCGGGTGCCTAGAGGTGGTCTCCCTAATAGAGAGGAGAGTTGGAGCACACCAAGTGTTCGATAAAATGCTTAGCTCAGTAAAATGCTACAGTAGACATTTCTAATAGCTTAGTAAATGCAATAGAAGCATTTAAATAGTTTAGTTAGTCTTGCTACAGCTTATATAGGGCTACGGTCCAATGGGTGGGCACCCACAGCCGCCTCTAGGTTCAGATAACCTAGTAAAAGCAAGATAAATTAATTAGCTATGATTCAGTATTTTATTTTCAGTAGGGGCACTGTACAGGATTAGATATTCATTGGGCTGGGCTCCCATAGTCGGTCTCTAGGTTTAGATAACCTAGTAAACCCTACTAAATGCGGGACTTGCAAACCCGGATCTAGCTAGGGATGCGCGCACAGCAAGTACAGTTGCCGGGCCCAAACAGCAGTATGATTACTATTTTCACTTATTATGATAATAGCTTTCAAACTCGTAATCTAGTTATGTGAATATAGTGTTAGCTCAGTTTTAGTTTCAGTTTTAATTTAGTTCTCCTAATTGATACCATGAAATAGCTCCATGCTTAGATTTTATTATGCATGCCATGTTTCAGTATTTATGCCTTGTAACTTCAGTATGCCATGCTTTAACAAATTCAGTGCATGTTTTTAAATAGCATTCTTTAAAAACATGTTTGCATCGTTGCATGTTTTAGTGAGGTAGTTGGTTTCTTACTAAGCTTAAAGCTTACAGATACTATTTTCCCTTATACTGCAGATAAAGGTAAAGGGAAGATGGACTAGCAGAGGAAGCTGGAGGTCAATGCAGAGATGGTGTGTGTGGCAGGAACCTGGAACGAAGATCCTTAGGGAGTTTAGCAAATTAAGAACTTAGTTTCTTTTCTTAAGATACCTTTATGCATTTCTAGTGGCTTAAATGTTATAAATTAATAAACCTCGCACTATATCATGTTAGAATGCTAGTTGATAGATATTAGAACGTTTTCCATGCATTATATAATTGTTGTGTGAGATTTTGGCACGAACAAGTGCTGAAATCCGGGGTTCTGATTCGAAATCAGAAACCTGATCGATCTACAGATCGATCAGAAGTGGGTTGTGTGAACAGAGAATTTATGGATCGGTCAACCGACTGATCCAGATGCGAACAGAGAAGTGCAAAGCTCAATGATCGGTCAACCGATCGATTAGTGAGCCACTGGATCGGTCTACCGACCGATCAGTGTACTCCTGGATCGGTCGGTAGACCGATCCAGCCGCATACAGAAGCAATGTAGCCTATGGATCGGTCAGCCGACCGATCCAGAGTTTTTCTCCGTGCCAGTATCAAGCTGGATCGATCACTGGATCGATCCGATAGCCCAATCGATTCATGGATCAATTGAAATGCCTGATTACAGCTAGCAGGACATCCGAGAGGCATAGATTATCTTCCCTAGCATGTGTACAACTCCTAGGTACACCTAGAATATTAAGTTCAGAATTTTACAGTAATCAGTTTAGTAAAATTTTAATCAATCCAGATTTCCGCAATAGTAATTTAGCACAGCATAATGTAGCGATCGGCCTTACAGCTTAGTCAGTAGAAGGCGGGTCGTTACATTTTGTCTAGTCGGTGGTGGTTGCTCCCATATCCAAGAAGGTCATGTGCCTCGCCACGTCAGTACTGGGAACCAATTATGGAAATTAATATTTAATGGAATTAATAACTTAAGGTGACTTGGGGCGAACGTGTTAAGTTCCGCAGGAGATCCAAGTCAAAACCTAAAAGAACAAATAGATTAAGTTTTGGATCAAACGTGTTAAGTTCCGCAGGCGATCCAAAATTTAATTTAAAAGAACACATGGTAGCTAGGAAAAGGTTCAGACCTTTGTACAAAATTTTTGTACAGTGGAACCATTAGGTTTTCCGAGTAGCAACCAACAATTGGTATCAGAGCTAGGGTTTTGCCTCTGTGTATTTGGTATTAGGTTAATTATGCACATGTCATACATAATTTAGGCAGGTTAATAGTAGGATGTACTAACTTTGTAGATGCAGGATCCAACTATTATGCCTTTTAATTATTATGTGTGTGATTGGACCCTTGGACATGTCAAGGGCATTTATATGTGTGTGTATGATTGTATTAAAATACAGCAGGAGCTGTATTTAGTTTTATTAGGATTTTATTTTTGATCTAGATATATGTACATTCCTTTTATGGAATATATGATCAAAAATGTAAAATTCTATTTATGTCGCGGATCGAATCTTGCAAAGCGTGGAACTTTCTAAGGACCAGAGGCGCAGCGGAAGATGGAGGCGACAGCTAGACCCGGTGGCGGTGGCCAAATATGGCAGCAGCTTGGGATGACAACACACGGAGGACAACTAGAGATAAAAGCCATAATAGTTGAAAATTAGATTTTCTATTTATTGCTTTTATATTGTGTTGTGTGTGCATGTTAGTTTACAAGTTTAGTAGGCTAGCATAGTTAAAAATTCCTCATTTATAAATAACTAAGTGGGAGAGGGATTTTTAAGTAAATCCCATGGTCTCCATTACTGGTTTGTAAGTGATGCAAACAAGCTTGCGCGTTGGCTCTGAGTGCCTTCCTCCATAACGGATGAGCTTGTTTGCAGATCACTAGAATAGACTTCCATTTTTGGATGACTATAGGAAGTTAATTAAGAGCGTGTGATCTTCCCCAACGGAAGGGGCATAATCTTATTAATGGACTTAGTGTCAAGTAATGGTATACACTTAGACACATCTAATAGTATCCTCCCCATCGGAGTCACTGCTATTATTTGTGTGACCAAATGAAACCAACTATTAATTTGTCATAAAACTAGGTTGTCAAGATAATAAAATTAAAGAGTTAAAACCCCTCTTACAAATGATTGATTTTGTATACGTCCACACTAACGTGGCATACAAAATTAACGGTGTTTGAGATAATTTTATTTGTCATAAAGTTACGTTGACAAGATAGTTAATAGGTAAAATCCTCCTCTTACAAATGTTGATTTTGTATACGTCCACACTAACGTGGTATGCAAAATTCACGGTGTTTTGAGGTGTTGGTAAATTTAAATAGTATTGTTAGAGGAATCAATATTATTTTAAATTTAGAGTCTTGACCAAATATTTGATTAAAGATAGACCAACTATTAATTTTATTCGTCATAAAGTAAGGTTGACGAGATAATAAAATTAAATGATAAAATTTCCTCTTTGAATTTGTATACGTCCACACTAACGTGGCATACAAAATTCATGGGGTTTTTTTTAAGGAGTTGGTCTTAACCAAATATTTTTGTGATTCTTAGGATGATGGTCAATCCCTAGCTGATATACTTTAGGATAGACTTAGTGGTCCCAATTATAATTGATTGGAAATAGGATTTGGACATTAAGGTTGACTGTCTTCTTAGAACTAAGAACAATATAGGTGTATTTAATTCATTAGTAGAAACATGTTTAATGGTGTTATCTACCAGAACCTGGAGTGTGGATACAGATGCCATTAATCATGTCTGCAAATTCATTGCAGGGTTCCAGGAAACCCGACAACTAAATGAAAATAAAAACACCGTCCACATGGGCACTACTGCAAAAGTAGCAGCTGTTGTAGTGGGAGAGGTTTATTCTCTAATAGGAATAAAATATGGATTATTAGAAATTGTCTTTACATACTAAGTTTAGAAAGAACCTGATTTCAGTTTCTAAACTATTATAGAATAGATATTGTGTCTATTTTGATAACAAAGTTGTTATCAAGAAAAATAGGAAAGTTATCTATTCTGGTATGTTGGTTGACAATTTATAATCCAATAACTCCCACGATGCAATAAATGGAAATCTTCTAACTTTAAGAGAAAGCAACCTTCAGAAATGAACCAATTATATCTTTGGCATCTAAGGCTAGGTTATATTAACTTGAGTAGGATTCATTGGTAGCTGATGAACTTTTGGGTTCATTGGTAGTGGAAATCTTTCCAACCTACGAGTCTTACTTGGAAGGAATAATAACCAAGAAGCTTTTAAGTCTAAGGGGTATGAAAGCCAAAGATATGTTGGAATTGTTTCATTTTGATTTGTGTGATCCTATGACTATCCAGACAAGAGGTAGTATCGAATATTTCATCTATTTTATAGATAACTATTCAAGATACAAATACATTTACTTAATGTGCCACAAGACTAAGTGCTTTGATTAGTTCAAAGAGTACAAGGCTGATGCGGAGAAACATTAAAGTAAAAGTATCAAGATACTACGGTGAAATCGTAGTGGCAAGTACCTCTTGGGAGAATTTAGAAGTCACTTATCAGAAGTAGGGATTCAATCCCAACTAACTGCACCTGGTACACCCCAAGAGAATGGTGTAGAAAACGGAAGGTATAGGACTTTTATGGAAATAAGTAGATTGATGAGTTATTACCAAAATCATTTTAAAGATATACTCTGGAAACGGAAGTGAATATAGTACCTTCCAAAGTCAGAACTCTCTACTCATATATAATTGCTGAATAGCCGTAAGCCTATCTTGAAGCATATTCGGATTCGGGTAGTCCAGCACATATGCTGAAGAGAGACAATGATAAGTTGGATAGGAATTCACTTGTTTGTGGGTTATCCTAGAGAAATGAAAATAGGTTTATAGTCTTAAAAATCAGAAGGTCATTGTTAGCATCAATGACCGATTTTTAGAAAAGGACTATGTAATAAACCATGTGCCCATAAGAAAATTTGTTCTTAAGGAAATAATAAAAGACATGTCTAATCTAGTACCAATTGTACAAGATGAGATACCACAAGGAAACTGCAACACGTATCACAAATGATACACAATTGCAGAAAAGTGCCTTGTCGTAGTGGGAGGGTTGTTAGGCAACCTAAAAAGATTCATGTTTTGGGAGAGTTTTTGGACTCGATCCCTGGAGGACATGAACTTGATCTCCGGACATATGACGAAGCACTCCAAGATAAAGATGCAATATCTTGGCAAAGAGTAATGAATAACAGAATTAGAATATATGTATTCTAATAAAATCTGGAAGCTTGTAGAACTACCAAATGGTGTAAAAGCCTTTGGGTATAAAAAGGTCTATAATAGGAAAAGAGAGATAGACATGAAGGTAGAAACTTTCAAAGCAAGGCTAGATGAAAAAGGAAACTTTTTCACTGGTAGCCATGCTTAAGTCTATCCAGATTCTTTTATCTATTTGGTAAGTGGATGTCAAGACAACATTCCTTAATGGAAGTCTTGAAGAAAGCATCCATATAAAGCAACTAGAAGGGTTCATTGCAAAGGGCTAAGAGCATCTTGTGTGCAAGCTCAATCAGTCTATGGACTGATGCAAAGCTTCAAGGTCTTGGAACATCCAGTTTATCAAAGTAATCCAGACCTATGGATAAGTCTTGTGTATACAAAAGGTGTGATGGAAACGTGATGGTATTTCTTGTATTATACGTAGATAACATTTTTGGTAGTTGGAAACAATATCAAAATGTTGTCAGAAGTAAGGGTATGGTTGTCCAAATAATTCGATATAAAATACTTGGGAGAATGTATATATTTTTGATATCAAAGTAATAAGGGATCACAAGAAAAAAATATGTTTTACTTATCCCAAGCTTGATACATCAAAAAAATCCTTGCTCGTTTTAAGCATGCAAAACTCCTAGAAAGGTTTCTTACCTTTTAAGCATGGAGTGTCTTTATCTAAAGAGATGTCTCCGATGACATCAAAGGAGATTGAGGACATGTAGGCAGTTCTTTATGCTTCGGCAGTTAGACAACCTAATGTATGCTATGCACGAGATCAGAAATCTGTTTTGCCAAGGGCATAGTTAGTAGATATCAAAGTAACCCTAGACAAGGACATTGGACTGTAGTAAAGCATATATTAAAGTACCTTAGAGGCGCTAGAGATTATATGCTAGCTTACAAGGCAGTTAATTTGGTCCCTATGGGTTACTCGGATTTTGACTTCCAATCGGATAGGGACAATAATAAGTCGACCTCGGGGTTTTTGTGTTTACTTTAGGAGGAAAAGTCATAACTATGGAAGAGTGATAAGCATAGGTGTTTTTCTGGACTCCACCATAGAAGCTGAGTATATGGCAAGCCTCTGAGGTAGCCATAAAAGCTGAATGACTTAATTACCTCAAGATAGACTTAGATATGATTTCTAGTTTATCCAAAGATTATTACAATTTATTGTAATAATAATGGTGCAGTAACAAACTCGAAGAAACCATGAGTCTATAAGGCAAGTAAACACAATAGAGCGCAAGTACTACCCAATACGAGAAATTGTATAACGAGGAGAAGTTGTTGCAGCCTACATTGCATCAGATGATAACCTAAGGTCCTTAAGGCAAGAGCTTTTTGAAAGACATGGGAATCAGATGTATGGCAGTAGATATGACAGCTTAGTCTTTTAGTATAAGTGGGAGATTGTTAGAGTGTATACTAAAAGCCTAGCTTTCGGAATAAACATTTATCTAGAAATAAGAATCACATTGGTCAAATGTCTACATTTATGATAAATGTAGTTGTTCAATTAATTTATATTGTAGATAACATGGTGTGTGGTGTCACACACAGAGGATCATGTTATCAGTACCTTATAAATTATAAACAGTAGCTCACGACCATAAGGGAAAGGAACAAACCATTGGAAGGTCGTAGTGTAATTAGGTATTAGTTTATCTTAACTATATAATTACACTAGTACACTTAGAGTGTATTGAGTAGGACCATTAGAGGTCATTTCTTTTATACTGACTTTATAAAGAAACAAAGACCTCAGTTATTATGGAAGTGTGTGCTCTTAATCCTAATATAATAACAAGCACATATATTTGATATTTATTTCTTTAATTTATCAATGGGTGAGATTTAGTTCAATGAATCAATAAGCCCGATAAGTTGGGAAATGATATCACTTATAGTGTGTGTTGTTGATTATAGAAGGAAACTGTGTCCTAGTGATCTAGGTTGAGAATGTCCCCAAGAGGAGCTCATAAGGATTATCATGTTAAACCCTGCAGGTGGACTTAGTCCGACATGATGATGAAGTTGAGTGGTACTACTCTTGGAGCTAGATATTAATTAAGTGAGTTGTCAGTAACTTACTTAATTAGTGGATTTTTGTTATCTTAAACACAGGGAGACTAACACACTCATAATAAGAAGGAGCCCAAAATGTAATTTGGGATTGGTGCGGTAGTTCAATAATAGTTCTCTAGTGGAATGAATTATTATTGATAAAATTAAGTTGTGTGTTCGAGGCGAGCACGGGATGCTTAATTTTATCGGGAGACCAAAACCAATTCCTCCTCTCGGTCCCTATCGTAGCCTCTAGTATATAGAGATTTATACCCACCGCATACCCACCTTCTTACCCATCCAATGGGGGTCGGCCAAGCTAGCTTGGAACCCAAGCTAGGGCCGGCCAAGACCAAGTGGATGAGCCATGTAGGTGGCCGGCCAAAGCTTGGGTCCCAAGCTTAGGTGGCCGACCACTAGAATATTAAAAAGGATTTTTATTAAAATTATTTCTTATGTGGATATCATGATTTTAAAAGAGAGTTTAAAAATTAAAAATTTCCTTTTATAGCTTTCTACAAAAGATTAAGAAAAGAGATTAATCTCTTTCCTTATTTGTAGTTTAAAAGGATGGTTTTAATTTTTTTGTAAAAACTTTCCTTATTTATAAATCATCTACATCTTTAAAAGAGAGTTTAAAATTTGAAATCTTTACTTATTTGTTGATTAAAGGAGCATTTTAAATTTTAAGAAAACTTTCCTTTTTAATCATGTTCATGATTTAAAAGAGAGTTTAAAATTAAATATTCTCTTTTATAAGTTTCTACAAAAAATTAAGAAAAGATTTGATATCTTTCCTTATTTGTAGATTAAAAGAGATTTTAATTTATAGAGATAACTTTCTTTTTATCCACATGTTTAAAAGAAAGATTTTAATTTATTAAATTTCCTTTTTATAAATCAATCATAAAGGGATTAAAATTATTGGAGAAATTTTTATAAATTTCTGAAGACAAATTAGGAAGTTTTAATTAATTAAAACTCTCCTTGTTTGTAGCTTTTATATGGCCGGCCAAATAAAATTGAGAAAGAAAATTATTTTTAATTAAATAAATTTTCCTTTTCAATGGCAAAAGAATTAAGGAAGTTTTTATTAAAATTTCCTTATTGTAGAGGAGACTTCAAGGCTAACGAATCTATTCTATTTTTCTCCCTCTTTTCCTTGGTGGTGTGGCCGGCCCTTCCTTCTTCTCTTCTCCTTCTCTTTGTGGCCGAACCTCTTCATGCTCATGGAGTTTTAATTGGTGGTCGGATCTAGCTTGAGGAAGAAGGAGAGAAAGCCTACATCCTTTGGAGCTTGGTTGGTGAAAAAGATCTTCATCTTTTGGAAGCTTTGTGCTTGGCCGAAATTTGAAGAAAGGAGAAGGTGCTTTGGTGGTTTCTCATCTCGGAAGATCGTTGCCCACACAACGTCCGAGGTTAGAAGAGGAATACGATAGAAGATCAAGAGGTTTTTCTAAAAGGTATAACTAGTATTTTTTCCTTTCCGCATCATACTAGTTATTTTTGGAAATAATACTAAATACAAGAGGCATACGATTCTAGAGTTTCGAATTTGTTTTCGATATAGTGTTCTTTTGTTTTTCTTTTCCTTGTGATTTGATTGTTCTTTTCGGTTAACCTAAAGTTATTTTAGGAAATTAAATATTAGCTTTCCATAAAAGGTTTTGTCTAGTCGGTGGTGGTTGCTCCCATATCCAAGAAGGTCATGTGCCTCGCCACGTCAGTACTGGGAACCAATTATGGAAATTAATATTTAATGGAATTAATAACTTAAGGTGACTTGGGGCGAACGTGTTAAGTTCCGCAGGAGATCCAAGTCAAAACCTAAAAGAACAAATAGATTAAGTTTTGGATCAAACGTGTTAAGTTCCGCAGGCGATCCAAAATTTAATTTAAAAGAACACATGGTAGCTAGGAAAAGGTTCAGACCTTTGTACAAAATTTTTGTACAGTGGAACCATTAGGTTTTCCGAGTAGCAACCAACAAAAAGTCCTAGGGGGGTAACCCTAGGTGGAAAGTGTTGGGGTTGCAAGGTTGCAAACATAGTCCCATATTAGAAACACATGTGAAAGATCATGGGTTTATAAGAGAAAAGATATCTCCATTGGCATGAGGCCTTTTGGGGAGAGCCCAAGAGCAAAACCATGAGGGCTTATGCCCAAAGTGGACAATATCATGTAATTATGGAGATATCTAAATTCTTTTCGATCATACAATTGGTATCAGAGCAGGTACCGCTCTGATTTGGTGCAACCACCAATCAGACTGGGGGTGAAATTTTTTTATTTTTAGTTCGACGTTTAATTCTAAAACTGGTGTATCTTTACTTTAATATTTTTTTTCTTAATTAATCTAAATTGGTGCAACACGAATCTAGATTTTTACTACTATTTTTTTTCTCTTCCCGCACTACTAATCCAAGACCAAGTCTTGGGATTTTTTTTCTCTTCTCTTTTGCGCAGGACTAAAATGTCTCAGACAGAAGGATTCAGCACAGTACGACCTCCACTCTTCAATGGGGACGATTTTCCGTACTGGAAAAAACGGATGGAGGTTTACCTCAAAACAGACTTCAACCAGTGGATGAGCATTACGAGACCCTACAAAATTCCAGTGGACAACTCTGGGAATCTAGTGGATCCTGAAGACTGGACAGCAGATCTGAAGAAAAAGGCATCAACAGAAAATAAAGCGATCAACACTCTACAGTGCGGATTGACAAGAGAAGAACTAAACAGAGTTGGTCCACGCAAAAACGCTAAAGAGCTATGGGACAAGTTGATCGAACTGCACGAGGGAACAAGCGACGCCAAGGTAACAAAACGAGACCTGCTTTTAAATAAAATTTTTAATATAAAAATGCAGGAAGGTGAAACGGCGAATCAACTCCACGCAAGAGTCAAGGACATCCTTAACGGGCTTCATGCGATAGGCCACCAGATGGAAAATAGAGACTTAATAAGGTACGCATTAAATGCTTTTCCACGTAATAGTTTGTGGGCATCAATTGTAGATGCTTACAAAATTTCAAAAAATCTTTCTGAATTAAAATTAGATGAGCTTTTCTGTGAATTAGAATTACATGAACAAACTAATGCTGGAGCCGAAAAAGGTATAGCTTTATTTGCAGGTTCCTACAAAGAAAAGAAGAGCAAGCCTGAGGATGAAGAAGATCGCGACCAAGACTCCGAAGATGAAGAACACCTGGTGAACCTAGTAAGAAAAATGCTCACCAGGAGAAAAAGGAGCTTCAGCACAAAGGACCTTCAGAAGATCAGTTCTCCCTCAGATCAAAAGAACGTGACTTGCTTCGGCTGCAACAAAAAGGGACATTACAAGAACGAATGCCCAAAACTGAAGTTCGATAAATTGAAGCCAACCAAAAAGAAGGCCCTCAAAGCAACGTGGGACGACTCCTCGGACGAATCAGAGGAAGAAGAACAAAAACATCAGAGCCACCTCGCACTGATGGCCCGCGAAGCTGAAACAGAAGACGAGTCGGAAGATGAAGACGGGTCTGAACCCGAAACAAGCCACGAGTCCGTACTCGTTTTCGAAGGCCCGAATGAGGTATATTTTAATTTAAACAAAAAATTTTTTAGAATTATTTCCTGTTTAAATAGTAAATTAACTAAAATAGAAAATGAAAACAATTCACTTCTTGAGGAAAATCAAAACCTCAAGGAACAGTTAAAAAATTCGAATCCAACTCAAGATCTAACACTTGAGGAGGAGAATTTATCATTAAAAAATGAAATAAACAATTTAAAGGAGATGTTAGAAAAATTCACAACGAGATCAAAAAATCTAGACTTAATCCTAAATAATCAAAAGGCATGCTATAATAAAACCGGATTAGGATATAAGTCGAATTCAAATAAAACCTTCAAATCATTAATAACTCAACACAAATCAACCAATCTAGCTTGGGTTCTGAAAGCGTGCTTAACCACGCAAATAGGACTTAATCAATATTATATACCTAAAGAAAAAATACATTATATAAAATCGAATAAACCAAACCAAAATCTAAAATACCAACCCAAATCAAATTCAAACTTTAAACACCTTAAAAATCAACAAAATTATCATCAAGTTAATCATAACTATAAAAGGAATCATCACAAACCTAAAACCAAAATTTAAATTAATGGCCAAAAATTCAGGGGGAGGCTCCAGAATAGCTGGCACCTCCAAAACTAACTTACCCGACAGGGTAACCCAAAATTTACCAACCCGGCAGGGTAATTAGGATTAGTTAAAAAGGGACCAAGTTTAACTTGAATCATGGTACTGGTGAAATTTTTGGATGATAGTACGTTAGGGAAGCTTGGGCATCGCATATCTAGAAAGATATGGTTTCGATCTGGTGCATTTGGCCAAGTGGAACTGACCGAAGCTACCCTTAAATGAATCCTAACTAGTTAGACCAAGATTTAGTACTAAGTTCCGTGGATAGGACTATTCGGAAAACCCCGAAAGGTTGGTTACTTCTAATGATGTCCATGTGACTCACCAAGCTTAAAAGTTTATCCGAACAATGCCTATTTGTGGAGACCAAAGCTAAATCTGAATCTAACACAAGTTAAACCAAAACTCCATAATTAAAAATCAAATTTCATCTTGCAAAATCATAGGATTCCCTGATTGATAATATAAATCGGGTGAGATGAATAAGGCCCAAAATTTTAATTTTAAAACTAAAAAATTAATTTCAAAATTTTAATTTTAAACTTAAAAATAAATTTCAAAATTTCAATTTTAAACTAAAAAATTAATTTCAAAATTT
The DNA here is from genome assembly GCF_018446385.1 of Zingiber officinale. Taxonomy (NCBI): domain Eukaryota; kingdom Viridiplantae; phylum Streptophyta; class Magnoliopsida; order Zingiberales; family Zingiberaceae; genus Zingiber; species Zingiber officinale. The sequence goes on from NC_056004.1 coordinate 66,997,213, forward strand.
TAATTTTAAACTAAAAAATTAATTTCAAAATTTTAATTTTAAACTTAAAAATTATTTTCAAAATTTTAATTTTAAACTTAAAAATTATTTTCAAAATTTTAAATTTTAAACTTAAAAATTATTTTCAAAATTTTAAATTTTAAACTTAAAAATCATTTTCAAAATTTTAATTTTAAACTTAAAAATTATTTTCAAAATTTTAATTTTAAACTTAAAAATTAATTTCAAAGTTTTAATTTTAAACTTAATTTCAAAATTTAAATTTTAAAATTAATTTCAAAATTTAAATTTTAAACTTAAAAAAAAATTAATTTCAAAATTTTAATTTTAAACTTAAAAATTAATTTCAAAATTTTAATTTTAAAAATTTTAATTTTAAACTTAAAAATCAATTTCAAAATTTTAATTTTAAACTTAATTTCAAAATTTTAATTTTAAACTTAAAAAATTAATTTCAAAATTTTAATTTTAAACTTAAAAATTATTTTCAAAATTTTAATATTAAACTTAAAAAATTAATTTCAAAATTTTAATTTTAAACTTAAAAATTATTTTCAAAATTTTAATTTTAAACTTAAAAATTATTTTCAAAATTTTAATTTTAAACTTAAAAATTAATTTCAAAATTTTAATTTTAAACTAAAAAATTAATTTCAAAATTTTAATTTTAAACTTAAAAATTATTTTCAAAATTTTAATTTTAAACTTAAAAATTATTTTCAAAATTTTAAACTTAAAAATTATTTTCAAAATTTTAAACTTAAAAATTATTTTTAAAATTTTAATTTTAAACTTACAAAATTAATTTCAAAATTTTAATTTTAAATTTAAAAAAAAATAATTTCAAAATTTTATACTTAAAAAAAAATTAATTTCAAAATTTTAATTTTAAACTTAAAAAAAAAACTATTTCAAAATTGTAATTTTAAACTTTAAACTTAATTTCAAAAATTTTAAAACTTAACTTCAAACCTAATTTCCAAAAAAAAAAAAAAAAAAAAGGTCAAAAACCAGGGGCGGGCGCCCCTGGTATTCCCCTCCGGGGCGCCCGCAAAGGAATCCAGGCGCCCCGCCCTAAATCAACCCCAGGCGCCCGGAAAGGGTCGGGGCGCCCGGAGTCCCCTATAAATAAGGGGCAGCAGGCATCCCCAATCCTTGCCCCACAACAATTTTACTTTTGCCAAGGCTCACTCCGAACCTAAGTGTGAGAGTATTTTAAATCAAATTTTCTTGCGGTGAAGACGCTGTTGTGATTCAACCGAGGTCGTCAGATCTATATCTTATCGATGGCTCCTCGGTAAATCTTCTTCCCCTATCTGAAACTTTATTTGAAGTTATCTTTGCAACTTCTCTTAGAATATTTTTTTTAAACAGTAGGAAACGAACAAATACTAGTGTTGGACCCTCTAATGCTAGCACTGACCCTAGGTTTCCCACAGAAGAACTAAGGATTAAGTTTGAGTCAACCATTTATAAAGCCATTAGGACTACCTGCATAGATAGATCATTCTTTCTAAGGTCATGTCCCTCCGCTTTAGAGGTTATAGGCCACTATAACTTAAGGAACCTTGTCGAATGTACCAGTCTAATAAACATAAGTCTGTATGCCGAATTTTGCAATAACCTAGTGAAAATAGACGATCTCACCTATACCACTAGGGCAGCAGGCACTGATATCACATTTTCCCCTACGACTATCCGAGAGTTTTTAGAGTTGTGTCCATCTACTTGTTCTTTTTTGTGCTATCCTCCGAGGGATCTACCATTCGGAGATCCCTACTCACATATTACTCTCGATACGATTTATTCGTATTTTTTTGGGGGAGAGAGAGATCCCACTGTGACATAGTTTAGGTCAGTAGAACTTCGGGTCCATGACTACGCTCTTTATAGGGTTGTAGTCCTTTGCATTTTACCACTGACTACTCGGGACATCGCTGTGATGCGCCCATTCCATTCGTTCTTACTCTATGCCCTGATTCATAGGTTAGACATTGACATCAGCCTACATATCTTCTCCACCATTATCTACTCGGCTGGATTCGTGACTAATAGACGAGTCCATATGCCATTTGGTCACATTCTGACAGCCTATATGTCCTCGTTGCACATTGATGTCACTAGAGGAGACATTGCCCATATGACCGAGTTCGATGTTGTAGCAGCTCGGAACTTCTCCCTAGCCGGTATCCAGATAGATAGAGATGACGGGACTATGTCTTGGCGGAGGGGGGCACAACACCAGCCCGATCCAGACGCACAGGTGGACGAGTTCATGCTCGCACTATTTCCAGAGGAAGCCGCACCGGCTCCACCACCGCCCCCAGCTCCCCGCTCTCTAGCCGACCGTATGACCGGACTAGAGAGAGCTATGGCGAGTCTCCAGCAGGAGAACTCTGATTTTCATCGGGACATTCGGCGAGAGGTAGCCGAGTTACGAGCTGCCGGGGATACCCGACACACTGAGATGATGGCGCTTCTCCGATCCTTGGGATCTGGACCACCCCCTTCATCATCTCAGTAGATCTAGTTATGACTCACTTCTGTAGCTACACTACCTGTAAAATATTGTGGATCTATCTAGTGATATTTCAAACTTACATTGATTATGCTCTATCTTGATAGACTAGGATCTTTCAAAAATACTTTCAAAAATGGTTTTATCAAATTATAAGTTAAACTAGTTTGTTTTCAAAACTTTCCATTTTTAGATTTTCAAAAATAGTTTTTGCCTTAGACTAGTTTTGAATCCTTAGAAAGCATGTACCCATAGGACTAGTTTTTGAACATCTCACCAACACCTTAGGTTTACCTTGCTTGTGCTTGACAAACATAGAAAGGTGTGAGATGCATAGGCCAACTGTCTGGACTTAAGATGCTTATTTCAGTGCATCAGCATAAGTCTGGACGTTAAATACAAATCAGACAGTAATCAGATTAAGATCATCAGTCAAGTCAAACACTGACTGCTTATAATCAACTTAATCTGACTAACCAAGTGAAAGCTACTATCTTCTGATAGTTAGTTAGTACCTAATTGGTTAGACAGCTGGTTAAATTTAAGTATCAAGTTCAGGGGGAGAAATTAATTAAAATTTTGTGTGTTTGAAAAATGCTTTTTAAAACTAATTTATGTTTGAACATTAGTTTACAAAAAGTTAAATTTAACTAAGTGTTTGAAAGAACTTGGAAGTTTAATTCCACCTAATTTTCAAACCTGATTTAAAAAGTTGACTATTGAAAATTAAACTTTCCAAATTTAGCTTTTATCAAATTAGTCTTAAAATTTATTTTGGCAAATTTAATCTTAATTAATTTTTGCTTTGTTTTGAAAAATTGAAGTTGAAAATTTACCTTTTGAAAAGTAAATGTTACTTAAACCTGAAAAGAAAATTTACCTTTTAAAAAGTTGAAAAACCTGATTTAAAAATTTTACACGCTTGAAAGGTTAAAACTTGATTAACTTTAAATTTATACTTTTCAAAATTCAACTTGTCTCCCCCAAGTCAACTTGATTTTTTTTTTTTTTTTGGATTTAAAAAGTGTATTTTTTTTTCTTTGAATTTTGAACCAAACTTAGATATTTTTCAAGAATAGCTGTTTTACAGTAACTCTACACTATGTTTACCCTTATTTTTTTTATAAATGCCAAAGGGGGAGGGTTAGGCGGTTAAGTTAGATAAACCAAATTGAAAACACTAAAACTAACTTTAAAACCGATGTACCTATTTTTTTTTGCGTTCTTTCACTAACTTAACCAGGTTATCATTCCATCAAAAAGGGGGAGATTGTTGGTGCGGGTAGCACTAACGGTCTAACCTAGGTTTTGATGAATGACAAATAGGTTAAGTTAGTTTTATTGTTGTCTGACACTTTGATCGAGTGTGCAGGAGAAGTCCAAACAGGTCGAGGGCTGACCGGATGTCTGGCACGAAGTCCAGCTAGGTCGACGGGCTGACCGGATAGCTGGAGAGAAGTCCAAGCGGGTCGACGGGCTGACCGGACGCTTGGCGAGAAGTCCAGCCGGAGGTCTGGAAGGTAAGTGAGGTAAGTCACTGGAGGGGAGTGACTGCGAGGACGCGTTCCCGGGAAGGGAACATTAGGCGTCGATTCGGCTTAGATCCATTTCGGATGTCTAAGTCGAGATCGTGACTAGATTCCGGTCTCGGAAAGACGGAATCTAAGTCATACTATTTTGTGCTAATTCATACTATTATAAAATGTGCTAACAATCTAGGTTGCAGGTTATATATTGCCTCGGACTAACTTTGTTTTGCAGGAAAAGGGAGTTTTCTGGAACAAGGTGGTCCGGGCGCCCGAAGGGGATCCGGGCGCCCGAAGGTCCGAGCGCCCGGAAGGCAAATTATATCGACCAAGTCGTCGTCCGGGAACATCACGGAGGAGATCCGGGCGCCCGGAAGGAATCCAGGCGCCCGGAGCAACATATAAAAGAAGCCCCAGGTAGGAGCTTCAGAATCAATCATCAATCTGAGAACTCTTCTACTGCTGGCCCTGCTGCTCTGCTGCGACGCCAACAAAGCTCCGACAAAGTGCTCATTCGGTTTTTAGTTTACTTCTTTGTCGGTATTACTTTGTTTCATTAGCATTTTCTGTGTTCATCTTGTAACTATATTCGAATTGCTAGTGATTGCCCAACGAAAGTGGTCAAGGACTACGGGCCTTCAAGTAGGAGTCGTCACAGGCTCCGAACGAAGTAAAAAACAACTGTGTTCATTTACTTTTTCGCTGCGTATTTATACTCTTGTTTTTCGAATCGATATTCACCCCCCCTCTATCGAATCTAATGGTCCTACAATTGGTATCAGAGCCCGGACTGCCAGAAGGTTTAACCGCCGACTGTGCACAAGAGCTATGGTCTGATTGAGCCATGTGGGTACAATATTGACATCGAACAAAAAAAGTGGGTGCTCCTATGTTCGGATCAAGAGAACCAGACACCAGGCAGGAAGTCCTAGTAGGTCGGGTGGACCGAGGGGTAGGAAGACCTGGTGGGTCGAGGATCGGACGTGGGAAGCCTATGGTCCTTTGTTTGAGGGGGGGATTGTTGGGGTTGCAAGGTTGCAAACATAGTCCCATATTGGAAACACATGGGAAAGATCATGGGTTTATAAGAGAAAAGATATCTCCATTGGCATGAGGCCTTTTGGGGAGAGCCCAAGAGCAAAACCATGAGGGCTTATGCCCAAAGTGGACAATATCATGTAATTGTGGAGATATCTAAATTCTTTTCGATCCTACAGAAAGTCCTGGTGTCGCGAACCAGGTGGAAGACTGGACCAGTCGTGAAGCGGAAGTCCAGCAGAAAGTTCGGAAGCTTCAAACGCTGAGCAAAATCCCAGTCGATCTGGAGGATCACACTGGCAACAGGTAAATCTCCTGAGTGGAGTAGGTGAGGACGCGTTCCCCGTAGAGGGAACAGTAGGCGTCGAGTCGACCTAGGGTTTCCGGTTGGAAATCCAAAGTCAGACTCGAACAGTCTAATGACTGTCAATTATATCTATCATATTGTTTCTGTGCTAACTTTGTTTTGCAGGGTTTGTGTTTGGGACTAACACATTTTGCAGGAACAAAGAAGCACACTTAGCCTCAGATGAACAGTGTTCGAGGCGCCTCCATGGAGCTTGGAGGCGCCTCGGGTGCAAGCCAGATAGAGTCCACGAAGAGAAGCTGAAGGCGCCTTGGTGGGATCTGGAGGCACCTTGGAGCTGGGGTTGAAGGCGCCTTGGACTGTCATGAAGGCGCCTTGAGCAGGAGAAGCGCAGAAGAAGTCTGCGCTAATCTACGCGGCTAAATCGGCTCTTTGGAGGCGCCTTGGATGGCACTGGAGGCGCCTCCAGCATGCTATAAAAGCAAGTCTCGAGCAGTTTATTGAACAATCATCCTTCATGCGACCCTTCTGCTACGAGCTGCTAACGTAATGTTCCAACAAAGCTACTACTTGACGCCGACGACCCGGAACTTTACTTTCTCCAATTCTATTGTCGGTATAACTTTAATATTTCAGTTTGTAATCCATATTTGTAATCTATTTGCGTGAAATAGTGAATTGCCCACAGTAATCGCTCAACGAGCGAGAGCCTTAGAGTAGGAGTCGCCCAAGGCTCCGAACCAAGTAAAACCACTTATCTTCTGTGTTTGTTTCTTATTTTCGCGCTGCGTTACTCATTGTTTTTACAAATCTGAAATGAGTGAAAGCCACGAGCGCTATTCACCCCCCCCCTCTAGCGCTTCTCGATCCAACAATTGGTATCAGAGCGGGGTTGCTCTGAATTGGTACGCCTTTCATTTTTTCCCTCCAAAATTATTTTCGAAAAATTCATTCTCATCTCTTCACCACTCATTAGTATTGATAAAATATCGCATTTAGCAAAATTTGAAATAATATTTTTTAAAATTTTTTAATAATATTTTATTATTATTTTATTATTTTTTTCGAAATTCGTGAATTCCTATTTTTATCCTTCTCTCGCACTACTAATCCAGAATTAAGTCCTGGGACAAGTTTTTTTTGTTTATTTGTGTGCTAGATCTTAAATGGCATTCCAAGAAGGATTTTGCACCATCCGCCCGCCATTCTTTTCTGGCGAGGACTTTGGATATTGGAAGAACCGGATGGAATACCACCTCAAGACGCAAGTCGAGATGTGGATCATTATCCAGACCGGACTCGAGCTTCCACGTGACGGCACTGGAAAACTTATCTCATGCATCAATTGGGATTCTAGCACAATGAAAAAAGTTGAAGCCGATGTCAAAGCAACCTGCATGCTACAATGCGGCCTAACCAATGAAGAACTGAACTGCATCGGCCCCTTCGCAAGTGCAAAAGAGTTGTGGCAAAAGCTGATTGAGCTACACGAGGATAACTCCAATGCGAAAGTAAGTAAGCATAATTTAATAGATGAATCATTTGAACAGACTAATACTACTCTCGCCGAGGAAGGTGTTGTGTTAGTTACAGGTACAATCAAGACTAAGGAAGCTAGAAAGAAGAAGGTGTTGCAAGCGACGTGGGATGAGTCCTCCTCCAAAGATTCCGATGAAGAGCTTGAACAAACAAGCTTCCTAGCTCTACCGATACAAGCAAATATTGTCGAAACCGAGACCGAGTCCGAATCCGAGATCGAGAGTGAGTCAGACACCGAGTCTGAGCGAAGCCACGGATCCGCATCCGTTTTCGAAGGACCAAAACCCACTGTAAGCTCTGTAATTTCTGGTATTAATATAGATAATCTAGAAAATTTACAAAATCTAGTACCTTACTTGCTAAAGAAATTGGCTAAGTCTAATATCCAGGTCAAGTCGCTCCAAAAGGAGGTAATAGCCCTTAAGGAAGTGACTGACTCGAGTTCTTTAATTGAGCTAGTTCAAATTGGAAGTTCAACTCAAGTCCAACAACTTGAGGAAGAAAATTCCAATTTGAAACTTCAAATTAAAGAACTCAATGACACATTGGAACGGTTCACCTTGGGTTCCAAGAATCTGGATCTGATTCTTGGAAAATAGCGAGCCATTTACAACAAATCCGGACTTGGATTTAAGACCAAAACAAAGTATAAATCATATCTGTCATTAGTAAATAGAAATAATAGAAACATAATTCAAGCATGGGTCCCCAAGTCAAACTTGGTTAATCAAGTTAGACTTGGACAATATTGGGTCCCCAAGGATCAGATCCATTACCTTGATAGACCATATTGTAACGACCCAATTTTCCCTATTTCGAGTTCTAAAAGTCCATAAAAATATTTGGAAATACTTTTAAAATATTCTAGAGATTTTTAGGAATTTTTAGAGTATTTTTACGTAATTTTTGGAGGTCGTTTAGTATGTTTACAAAAAGAAAGAAGTTTTGACTAAAAATGTGGAAGTGAGACTCGAACCCAAGACCTCCGGCCGAACTCGACTTAACCGAACGCAGCCAACCAACCGAGCTACGAGTGTTTTGTTAATAAGTATGAAGCGAGAAATATATATGTTATAGTTGATAAATAAAACCCTAGTTATAAGAAGAGGACTTAAGTTTCTCCCGTGACCTAAAACTCTCGATTCCTCTCCTCTTCTCACGCGACGGCGCGGCGTCGCTGCTTGGGCGAAACAAAAATCGCGTTAGGGCTTTGTCTCCGGCGCCGGCGAAAGGCTCTTTCCAGCCGGTCTTCATCCGTGCGTGACCACCTCGACGAGGAGAGCTTGGAAACACAAAGGAGCCGCCGAGATACGAAGTTCTCCGAACCCTAGAAGCCTTTTTCCTTTCAGTTTGAATTCAAGAACGCGTTGTAAGTACTACTCACCTGCGGTAGGAGTTGCTCCGAGCTTCGATTTGCTTTCTTTGCTTTCGGATGGTTGTGTACAGCATGCGTTTTTGGTTTTCTTCTTCCTAAGTGTTGTTGTAACAAGATCCTAGATCCTGTTGTGCTGTAAAGTAGAAGTATTGTAGTGTATTTTAGCTTGTTTTCTGTGATTCTGTGAAGGTATAGTTTGAATAAGTTACATGTGAATTGATTGTGTTATTAGGGATTAATAGAATAGATTCAAGATTGTGTTTTCCTTTCTTGCAAATCTGTGGAAGCAAGTTTAGAGATTTTTGGTTGCCTGCAAGGGTTTTAACTGTGAATTGGTGTATATAGGTCTTGCTTTAAAATTTACAGCAAGTTTAACTTGAGTTAGGCAAAGAAAAGGGGCACGGGTAGTTCTTTAGGGTTGCTGTGCAATTTGGTTATTTAGTTGACCATGAGAAAGCATCTGCTTGTTGATTGGCATGTAGTTCCCTTCATGTTGTTACCTTGTTAGAGGTTTTAAATGGATTCTTGTTAAGAATTTGTTAAGAGTTTATTAGGAGTCTCTCTTTTAATTGCTAGAGAAATTAGAGGTTTCACATGCTATTTGTGATGCTAGATTTGAGTTAGTTGCCTTTTCTTTAAGCAAGTGCAGATTCGTTTATGTTTTAATTTAGTTTTGAATAGAGGAGCATGCTGTAAGAAGTTTTAATTCTGAGCCTACAGTATCAACTTGAGAAGTATCACCCCTTCAGCTTCCTTTTCGCTGCCTTGGCTTGGTTAACTCCCTTATTACTGCCGTGAGTTTGATATAGAAGAGGAGAAGGAACTTTAAGGGTTTTAGCATGTGTTTAAGTATTCCATCTTATGTTAACTTTGCAGATTTTAGTTTATGTGCAAATAACTAGACATGAACAGCATGTATTAGTAAGCTTAAAGTAGTTCTCTTTTGCTCCATTTTGTAGCATGATTAGCAAGATCAAATTAGTTTTCTTTTTGCTCTATTTTGTAGCATGATTAGTAAGATTAGTTAGCTTTCTTTTGCTCTATTTTACAGCATGTTTAGTAAGTCCAAGTTAGCTTGCTTTTGCTCTATCACAGCATGTTTTAAAAGTTACAACTAGCTCTCTTTTGCTCTATTCTAGAGCATGATTATTAAGTTCAGATGTGCTTTCTTTTCCTTTGTTTTACAGCATGTTTAGAAAGTTCAGATTTGCTTTTCTGTTGCTTTGTTTTATAACATGCTTAGAGAGAGTTCAGATTTGCTTTCCTTTATGTTATTTTTTTATATAGCATGCTTGGTTAGTTGTAATCCTATACTTGTTAGATATATATCTAAAGGATTCTAATAAGCTCTAATAAAGGATTATGAGAAGTATGAGTAAAGAAAAGACCAAGGTCTAATTAAAAAGAGATAACAAGTAAATTAAAGTAAGAGGCTAGTGCCCGACATCCAAGAGCTTGTCGTTAAACAAATCCAGGTGACCATTTCCGAGGTCTTGGCCCTGGTAGACCGAGGTCTGCTCTTTTAGGATTGGTGGCTCGCAACCCCAACCTATTAGGGAACGCGCATGAGTTGGTACTAAGCCTGGGCCCAAAGAAGAAAAGAAGAACAAGAAGAAGAAAGTGAAAGAGAAATTAAAAGATTAATTTCTAGCATAAGAAAAGAAAAAGAAAAGAAGAAGAAAGTAAAAGAGAAATTAAAAGATTAATTTCTAGCATAAGAAAAGAAAAAGAAAAGAAGAAGAAAGTAAAAGAGAAATTAAAAGATTAATTTCTGGTATAAAGATATAAGAAAATGAAACAAGTTTTATGCTTAGAATCAATAAAAGTTTAGTTCTTTAATTCTAAGCTTACAGTAGTTGTTTCATTACTTTCCTGTCAGTTAGTGAGCATGTTTAGTATTCAGTTTTATTTCTGTATACCATGAGTACATGCAGCTTTGCTTTTAGCATTTCAGTTTTAGTATTGTTGCATTCTTTTTATGCACTTCGATGTTTTTGTGAGATAGATTAGTACTTACTAAGCGTTTTCGCTTATAGATCTTTTATTTTTTTTTCCTCCTACCGCAGATAAAGGAAAAGCTAAGATATGAAAGGAAGGCGACAGGATGGTGGTGGTGATGAAGGTGTGTGATGTCTGGACTGTGGAGAGATCCAGAAGTAGCTGGCAAAATTATCGAGACTTTCTTTTAGTTCTCTATTAATGTTATATTAAACTTGGGATTGTAGTTGAGTTTATTTCCGCATGTCTAGCTAGTCTCTTTTATTATTTGTGGAGTGCTGTAGTCATGGCTATTGCTAGAGTAGTTCTTTGTCTTATTGTGATTTCTATTACTGCGTGGTTGTGGAAAATATGTTCCAGCCGTCTGTGGCTGCGTATACTATGTTTGTATTATAGATTTGGTCACCGGTACAGGGGAGACTCTGCCGAAATTTTTTGGTAGGTTTTCCTCTGGGCCGTGATAAATCTAAGTGTCGCTAATAATAGCATAAGTGACACTAGTAAGTAGAGTAGTAGTTAGGTAACGGTCGCCCTTAGAGAGTAGTAGTAAGAAGGGTGGGTTGTTACAGTTGGTATCAGAGCAGTGTTCCATTCTCCAGCATCACACACACATCAGCATCATCCTCGCCGTCTCCAAGTAAGAAAGTATTTAAATCCTTTCTTTATTATGCTTTCCTTATTATTAACTGCAGTATAGAGTACTTATTTTTTTTGAGTACTAGAGTAAGATAGAAGATTTAGTTTCCCTTTTCTTTATTCATATTTATGTATGATTAGAAGGGTTAGAGAGAGGATACCAAGTCTTTTCTTTGCATAATTAGATGTTAAGAAAAAGGATGTCCCCGTACCGTTCGTACTGTGAACCAAGATCAGGAGAACGAAGAGCTTAGATCAACTGAGCCCAATCTCTCTGAAGTTGTTGCCTAACTCCAGAGACAAGTAGCAGAACAGCAACAAGTGATTGCCAATCTGATGGCAAATCAGCCAGCAGTTCCTCCCCCTCCTCCAGCTGTCACCGCAGAGAATCCAGTGGTAACTGAGACTCCACCAGCTGTCCTGGGAGCCGTCACAGCACCCCAGAGACCAGAAGCTTGTCTTATACAGTGACTGAAGCTGAAACCAGAGAGCTTCTCAGGCACGACTGAGCCCTGGGATGCCCAGGCTTGGTTCAAGACACTTGAGAGCACAATGGAGCTTCTTGACTGGCCAGAAGTCGAGAAGGACAAGTGCACCTCTTTCTGCCTGTTTGGAGATGCTCGTATGTGGTGGGAGAAGATAAGAACCAAGAGAGCAGCCGATCAGATGAGCTGGGTAGATTTTCAGTTAGAGTTCTATGAAGAGTTCTATCACCAACAAGCACTATGAGGAGTTTATAGAGTTCAAGCCAGCCAAGATAGAAGACAAGACAGTAGGGAGCCCAGAGCCCCAGTCAAGTAAGTGCAGAAGAACAGAAAGAAGGTAAGAAAGAGGGGGTTCGGGTGGTCTGTGAATATCCCGAGGTATTCCCAACAGATCTACCTGGACTACCTCCCAATAAATGAGTGGATTTGATATTGAATTGGTTCCTAGAACCGGTCCAATTTCAAAGGCTCTGTATCGCATGTCTCCAGCAGAGCTGAAGGAGTTACGAGAACAACTACAGGTGTTACTTGACAAAGGCTTTATTCGCCCTAGTCATTCATCCTCGGGGAGCTCCAGAGTTGTTCGCTAAGAAGAAAGACGGATCCGTGCTAATGTGCATAGATTTCAGAACGCTGAGCAAAGTAGCAGTTAAGAACAAGTACCCCCTCCCCAGGATCGATGACTTATTTGATCAGTAAAGAGGAGCAACAGTGTTCTTAAAGATAGACTTACGCTCTGGGTACCATCAGCTGAAGGTGAAAGAAAAAGATATACCCAGAACGGCGTTCAGGAACAGATACGAGCACTACGAGTTTGTAGTCATGCCTTTTGGAGTGACTAATGCGCCTGCGGTCTTCATGGACTTAATGAACAGAGTGTTCAGAGAATATCTTGACAAATTTGTCATCGACGACATTCTGGTCTATTCAAGGACCCCAGAGGAGCATGACACACACCGAGGATAGTACTACGGACCCTTCAGCAAAAGCAGCTTTATGCTAAATTCTCAAAGTGCGAGTTCTGATTAGATCAGGTGGCATTTCTATGCCACATAATTTCTAAAGAAGGTATTCAAGTAGATCCAGCCAAAATAGGAGCAGTCAACAACTGGAGCAGACCCAAGAATGTCAGAGAGATCAGAAGCTTCCTTGGTTTAGCTGGGTACTACAGAAAGTTCGTGGAAGACTTTTCCAGGATAGCCTCTCCACTAACAGCCCTCACCAGAAAGAACAAGAGATTCGAATGGTCAGATAAATGTGAGCAGAGTTTCCAAGAGCTAAAGAAGAGATTGATCAATGCTCCCATTCTGACTGTTCCACGGAGCGACAAGAGTTGCGACATCTACAGTGATGCTTCCAAGATGGGCTTAGGAGCTGTACTCATGCAGGAAGGAAAAGTTATAGCTTATGCTTCGAGACAACTCAAAGACTATGAGAAGAACTATCCCACTCATGATCTAGAGCTGGCAGCTGTGGTCTTTGCATTGAAACTCTGGCGACACTACTTGTATGGAGTCCAGTGCAGAATCTTCACAGACCATCAAAGTCTTAAGTACTTCTTCACTCAGAAGGACTTAAACATGAGACAGCGTAGGTGGTTAGAGTTGGTCAAAGATTATGGTGGTGAATCCTCTACCATCCGAGGCAGTAAAGGCACTCGAGCGAAAATCTAGTGCATCACCGATGTCGTCATCACTAGCCACCTGCTAACGCAGGTTGAGTGGATTTTGGACTTGAAATTATCGAGGACAGCTCTGCATCCTTAGAGAGTACATTGCTTGTGGATACGAAAGCAAAGCGAGGATCCGACATCCAGGAGAAGAAGGATCGAGAGAAGACAACTCGAGTTTAGAGACGAGTGATAGCGGAATTCTTTAGGAAGAGTCATTTGTGTGCCCAATGATGAGGAACGAGGAAGAAGATCCTAGAGGAAGCTCACAGTACACCATATTCCATGCATCCTGGTTCTTCCAAGATGTACCAAGATGTGAAAAGAGGTTTTGGTGGTCGGGACTCAAAAGAGATGTAGCAGTATGTCGACATGTTACAGAGAGTCAAGCAGAAACACCAGACGAGACCGAGGAGTTCTTGACCTCTCCAATACCGAATGGAAATGGGAAGACATTTCCATGGACTTCAACAGTCTTCCAAGAACCACTGGATATGATGCGATATGGGTAATAGTAGACCGATTGACCAAGTCCGCTCACTTCCTAGCCATCAAGTGTCGTCCCAATCCATAGCATTGCCCGACTATATGTTAAAGGGAGTGGGTCATGGAGTTCCTAAATCTATCGTCGTAGAGATGGGCTTCACCTCACATTTTGGGAGTGCGTTCGAATGCACTAGGCACCAAACTCAAGTTCGGCCCTTTCCATCCATGAGCCGATGGATGCAACGGAGGCGAGTGAATCAGATTTTAGAAGACATGCTCGAGCTTGTGCGCTAGATTTCAAAGGAAGTTGGTGCAAGTATTTGTGCTTAGCTGAATTCGATACAACAATAGCTATCAGGCTACCATTAAGATGGCACCTTATGAAGCACTATATGGCAGGAAATGCAGATGCTGGCAAGAAGCAGGAGAGAGAAAAGAGATAGAAGCGAGTTGGGCATTCAGACAGAGGTGATAGATGAGACTACTCAAGCAATCAGAAAATCGAGAGAATTGAGACTCCGCGAGAGCAGATGAGAGAGTTATCTTGACACTGTAGGCCATTGGAATTCCAAGTAGGAGATTCAGTTTTCCTCAAGGTCGCTCCTATGAAGGGAGTGATGAGATTTGGCAAGAAGGGCAAATTAAGTCCTTGCTATGTAGGACCTTACCTGATCATAGAGAGGATTGGGAAAGTAGCTTACAGGCTGGACTTACCACAAGACATGTCAGCAATACACAATGTGTTTCATGTCTCTATGCTAAAGAAGTGTCTCCATGACCCGAGCCAAGTGATTCAGCCTCAGTCAGTGCAGATCCAAGAGGAACTTAGTTATGAGAGCAGACCTACACAGATAGTGGACAGAGCAGTCAAGAGATTGAGAAATAAAGAAGTACCACTAGTGAAGGTCGTCTGGCAGAACCAGAAGCACGAGGAAGTCACTTGGGAGCGGGAGGACAGTATGAGACAGAAGTATTAAGAAATATTCTAAGTTCGAGGACGAACTTTTTATAAGGTATGGGGAATTGTAATGACCCAATTTTCCCTATTTCGAGTTCTAAAAGTCCATAAAAATATTTGGAAATACTTTTAAAATATTCTAGAGATTTTTAGGAATTTTTAGAGTATTTTTACGTAATTTTTGGAGGTCGTTTAGTATGTTTACAAAAAGAAAGAAGTTTTGACTAAAAATGTGGAAGTGAGACTCGAACCCAAGACCTCCGGCCGAACTCGACTTAACCGAACGCAGCCAACCAACCGAGCTACGAGTTTTTGTTAATAAGTATGAAGCGAGAAATATATATGTTATAGTTGATAAATAAAACCCTAGTTATAAGAAGAGGACTTAAGTTTCTCCCGTGACCTAAAACTCTCGATCCTCTCCTCTTCTCACGCGACGGTGCGGCGTCGCTGCTTGGGCGAAACAAAAATCGCGTTAGGGCTTTGTCTCCGGCGCCGGCGAAAGGCTCTTTCCAGCCGGTCTTCATCCGTGCGTGACCACCTCGACGAGGAGAGCTTGGAAACACAAAGGAGCCGCCGAGATACGAAGTTCTCCGAACCCTAGAAGCCTTTTTCCTTTCGGTTTGAATTCAAGAACGCGTTGTAAGTACTACTCACCTGCGGTAGGAGTTGCTCCGAGCTTCGATTTTCTTTCTTTGCTTTCGGATGGTTGTGTACAGCATGCGTTTTTGGTTTTCTTCTTCCTAAGTGTTGTTGTAACAAGATCCTAGATCCTGTTGTGCTGTAAAGTAGAAGTATTGTAGTGTATTTTAGCTTGTTTTCTGTGATTCTGTGAAGGTATAGTTTGAATAAGTTACATGTGAATTGATTGTGTTATTAGGGATTAATAGAATAGATTCAAGATTGTGTTTTCCTTTCTTGCAAATCTGTGGAAGCAAGTTTAGAGATTTTTGGTTGCCTGCAAGGGTTTTAACTGTGAATCGGTGTATATAGGTCTTGCTTTAAAATTTACAGCAAGTTTAACTTGAGTTAGGCAAAGAAAAGGGGCACGGGTAGTTCTTTAGGGTTGCTGTGCAATTTGGTTATTTAGTTGACCATGAGAAAGCATCTGCTTGTTGATTGGCATGTAGTTCCCTTCATGTTGTTACCTTGTTAGAGGTTTTAAATGGATTCTTGTTAAGAATTTGTTAAGAGTTTATTAGGAGTCTCTCTTTTAATTGCTAGAGAAATTAGAGGTTTCACATGCTATTTGTGATGCTAGATTTGAGTTAGTTGCCTTTTCTTTAAGCAAGTGCAGATTCGTTTATGTTTTAATTTAGTTTCGAATAGAGGAGCATGCTGTAAGAAGTTTTAATTCTGAGCCTACAGTATCAACTTGAACAGTATCACCCCTTCAACTTCCTTTTCGCTGCCTTGGCTTGGTTAACTCCCTTATTACTGCCGTGAGTTTGATATAGAAGAGGAGAAGGAACTTTAAGGGTTTTAGCATGTGTTTAAGTATTCCATCTTATGTTAACTTTGCAGATTTTAGTTTATGTGCAAATAACTGGACATGAACAGCATGTATTAGTAAGCTTAAAGTAGTTCTCTTTTGCTCCATTTTGTAGCATGATTAGCAAGATCAAATTAGTTTTCTTTTTGCTCTATTTTGTAGCATGATTAGTAAGATTAGTTAGCTTTCTTTTGCTCTATTTTACAGCATGTTTAGTAAGTCCAAGTTAGCTTGCTTTTGCTCTATCACAGCATGTTTTAAAAGTTACAACTAGCTCTCTTTTGCTCTATTCTAGAGCATGATTATTAAGTTCAGATGTGCTTTCTTTTCCTTTGTTTTACAGCATGTTTAGAAAGTTCAGATTTGCTTTTCTGTTGCTTTGTTTTATAACATGCTTAGAGAGAGTTCAGATTTGCTTTCCTTTATGTTATTTTTTATATAGCATGCTTGGTTAGTTGTAATCCTATACTTGTTAGATATATATCTAAAGGATTCTAATAAGCTCTAATAAAGGATTATGAGAAGTATGAGTAAAGAAAAAGACCAAGGTCTAATTAAAAGAGATAACAAGTAAATTAAAGTAAGAGGCTAGTGCCCGACATCCAAGAGCTTGTCGTTAAACAAATCCGGTGACCATTTCGGTCTTGTAGGTCTTGGCCCTGGTAGACCGAGGTCTCTCTTTTAGGATTGGTGGCTCAACCCCAAACCTATTAGAATGAGTTGGTACTAAGCACAGCAAAGAAGAAGAAGAACAAGAAGAAGAGTGAAAGAGAAATTAAAAGATTAATTTCTAGCATAAGAAAAGAAAAAGAAGAAGAAAGAGAAGAAGAAGAAATTAAAAGATTAATTTCTAGCATAAGAAAAGAAAGAAAAGAAGAGAAGATAAAAGAGAAATTAAAAGATTAATTTCCGGTATAAAGATATAAGAAAATGAAACAAGTTTTATGCTTAGAATCAATAAAAGTTTAGTTCTTTAATTCTAAGCTTACAGTAGTTGTTTCATTACTTTCCTGTCGATTAGTGAGCATGTTTAGTATTCAGTTTTATTTCGTATACCATGAGTACATGCAGCATTTTGGTTTTAGTATTGTTGCATTCTTTTATGCACTTCGATGTTTTGTGAGATAGATTAGTACTTACTAAGCGTTTTCGCTTATAGATCTTTGTTTTTCCTCCTACGAGATAAAGGAAAAGCTAAGATAAAGAGGCAGGGGATGGTGGTGGTGATGAGTGTGTGATGTGATTGTGGAGAGATCCGATATCGGTCAAAATTATCGAGACTTTCTTTTAGTTCTCTATTAATGTTATATTAAACTTGGGATTGTAGTTGAGTTTATTTCCGCATGTCTAGCTAGTCTCTTTTATTATTTGTGGAGTGCTGTAGTCATGGCTATTGCTAGAGTAGTTCTTTGTCTTATTGTGATTTCTATTACTGCGTGGTTGTGGAAAATATGTTCCAGCCGTCTGTGGCTGCGTATACTATGTTTGTATTATAGATTTGGTCACCGGTGCAGGGGAGACTCTGCCGAAATTTTTGGTAGGTTTTCCTCTGGGCCGTGATAAATCTAAGTGTCGCTAATAATAGCATAAGTGACACTAGTAAGTAGAGTAGTAGTTAGGTAATAGCCCTTAGAGAGTAGTAGTAAGAAGGGTGGGTTGTTACGGTTGGTATCGAACGTTCCATTCTCGACATCACACACACATGATCATCCTCGCCGTCTCAAGTAAAGAAGTATTTAAATCCTTTCCTTATTATTAACGGTAGATAGAGTACTTATTTTTTGAGTACTAGAGTAAGATAGAAGATTTAGTTTCCCTTTTCTTTATTCATATTTATGTATGATTAGAAGGGTTAGAGAGGATACCAAGTCTTTTCTTTGCATAATTAGATGTTAAGAAAAGGATGTCCCCGCACCGTTCGTACGAACCAAGATCGATCGGAGAACGAAGAGCTTAGATCAACTGAGCCCAATCTCTAGTTGTTGCCTAACTCCGGAGACAAGTAGCGAGCTGAACAAGTGATTGCCAATCGATGGCATCGGCGACCAATCTCCCTCCTCCGGAGAATCCAGTGTCGAGACTCCGAGAATCAGATGTCACTGAGACTCCACCATGAGACGCACCACGCCAGACGGAAGCTTGTCTTATCTCGTTGAAGCTAGTTCTGAAGATCTGCTGGAGCTGCCAGGATGCACAGTGGCCAGGCTTGGTTCAAGACACTTGAGCACAATGGAGCTTGAGAAGTCGAGAAGGACAAGTGCACCTCTTCCTGCTTTGGAGATGCTCGTATGTGGTGGGAGAAGATAAGAACCAAGAAGGGATGATGATGCTGGGTAGATTTTCGAGAGTTCTGTGGTTCTATCACCAACAAGCACTATGAGTTAGTTCAAGCCGCCAAGATAGAAGACAAGAAGCCGAGCCAAGCAGATAAGTAGTAAAGAAGAGGAGTAAGAAGAGAGGGGTTCTGTCCAGTATATTTCTATCTACTACCTCCCAATAAATGAGTGGATTTGATATTGAATTGGTTCCTAGAACGGTCCAATTTCAAAGGCTCATGTCTATGTCGTCGATGTGTGAAGGATTCTAGAGAACAACTACAGGTGTTACTTGACAAAGGCTTTATGTCCTAGTCATTCATCCTCGGGAGCTCGAGTTGTTCGCTAAGAAGAAAGAGCGGATCTAATGTGCATAGATTTGAGAAAAGTAGCGATTAAGAACAAGTACCCCTCCCGGGATCGATGACTTATTTGATCAGAAGGGAACAGTTGTTCTTAAAGATAGACTTACGCTCCGGGTACCATCGGTGAAGGTGAAAGAAAAGATATACGAGCGGCGTTCGCAGCGGAGATACGCACTACGAGTTTGTAGTCATGCCTTTTTGGAGTGACTAATGCGCTGCGGTCTTCATGGACTTAATGAGCAGAGTGTGAGAATATCTTGACAAATTTGTCTCATCGTATTCATTCATCGGCGACATTCGGTCTATTCAAGGACCAGGAGCATGACACCGAGGATAGTACTACGGACCCTTCAAGAAAAGCGACTTTATGCTAAATTCTCAAAGTGAGTGTTAGATTAGATCGGTGGCATTTCTATGCCACATAATTTCTAAAGAAGGTATTCAAGTAGATCGGTCCATGAGAGGTATCAACACGATCAGAGAAGCTTCCTTGGTTTAGGTACGGGTACTACTGAAAGTTCGTGGAAGACTTTCGAGATACTCTCCACTAACACTCACCCTAAAGAACAAGAGTCTATTGAGATAAATGTGGCAGAGTTTCCAAGAGCTAAAAGAGATTGATCAATGCTCCCATTCAGTTCCAACGACAAGAGTTGCGACATCTTGGATGCTTCAAGATGGGCTTAGGAGCTGTACTCATGCAGGAAGGAAAAGTTATAGCTTATGCTTCGAGACAACTCAAAGACTATGAGAAGAACTATCCCACTCATGATCTAGAGCTGGCAGCTGTGGTCTTTGCATTGAAACTCTGGCGACACTACTTGTATGGAGTCCAGTGCAGAATCTTCACAGACCATCAAAGTCTTAAGTACTTCTTCACTCAGAAGGACTTAAACATGAGACAGCGTAGGTGGTTAGAGTTGGTCAAAGATTATGACTGTGAAATCCTCTACCATCCAGGCAAAGCTAATAAAGTGGCAGATGCACTCAGCAGAAAATCTAGTGCATCACCGATGTCTTTGTCATCACTAGCCCTGCCACTGCAGAAGGAGTTGTCGATTTTGGACTTGAAATTATCGAAGGACAGCTCTCTGCATTGACCTTAGAGTCTACATTGCTTGTGGAGATACAGAGAAAGCAAAGTGAAGATTCGGACATCCAGAAGATCAAGCAGGGGATACAGAAAGAAGACAACTCAGAGTTTAGAGTAACAGATAGCGGAATTCTTTATCAGGGGAGTCGCATTTGCGTGCCCAATGATGAGGAACTGATGAAGAAGATCTTAGAGGAAGCTCACAGTACACCATATTCCATGCATCCTGGTTCTTCCAAGATGTACCAAGATGTGAAACAGAAGTTTTGGTGGTCAGGACTCAAAAGAGATGTAGCTAAGTATGTCAGTACCTGCTTGACATGCCAGAGAGTCAAAGTAGAACACCAGAGACCAGGAGGAGTTCTTCAGCCTCTTCCAATACCAGAATGGAAATGGGAAGATATATCCATGGACTTCATAACCGGTCTTCCAAGAACCACCAATGGATATGATGCGATATGGGTAATAGTAGACCGATTGACCAAGTCTGCTCATTTCCTAGCCATCAAGGTGTCCCACTCCATAGAGCAGTTGGCCCAGCTATATGTTAAAGAGGTAGTCAGATTTCATGGAGTTCCTAAATCTATCGTTTCTGATAGAGATGGGCGCTTCACCTCACATTTTTGGGAGTGCGTTCAGAATACACTAGGCACTAAACTCAAGTTCAGCACAGCTTTCCATCCACAGACTGATGGACAGACAGAGCGAGTGAATCAGATTTTAGAAGACATGCTCAGAGCTTGTGCGCTAGATTTCAAAGGAAGTTGGTGCAAGTATTTGTGCTTAGCTGAATTCGCTTACAACAATAGCTATCAGGCTACCATTAAGATGGCACCTTATGAAGCACTATATGGCAGGAAATGCAGATCACCCATATGCTGGCAAGAAGCAGGAGAGAGAAAAGAGATAGAAGCAGAGTTGGGCATTCAGACAGAGGTGATAGATGAGACTACTCAAGCAATCCAGAGAATCAGACAGAGAATTGAGACTGCCCAGAGCAGACAGAAGAGTTATGCTGACACACGCCGTAGGCCATTGGAATTCCAAGTAGGAGATTCAGTTTTCCTCAAGGTCGCTCCTATGAAGGGAGTGATGAGATTTGGCAAGAAGGGCAAATTAAGTCCTCGCTATGTAGGACCTTACCTGATCATAGAGAGGATTGGGAAAGTAGCTTACAGGCTGGACTTACCACAAGACATGTCAACAATACACAATATATTTCATGTCTCCATGCTAAAGAAGTGTCCCCATGACCCGAGCCAAGTGATTCAGCCTCAGTCAGTGCATATCCAAGAGGATCTTAGTTATGAGAGCAGACTAACACAGATAGTGGACAGAGCAGTCAAGAGACTAAGAAATAAAGAAGTACCACTAGTGAAGGTCATCTGGTAGAACCAGAAGCACGAGGAAGTCACTTGGGAGCGTGAGGACAGTATGAGACAGTAATTAAGAAATATTCTAAGTTCGAGGACTAACTTTTATAAGGTATGGGAATTGTAATGACCCAATTTTCCCTATTTCGAGTTCTAAAAGTCCATAAAAATATTTGGAAATACTTTTAAAATATTCTAGAGATTTTTAGGAATTTTAGAGTATTTTTACGTAATTTTTGGAGGTCGTTTAGTATGTTTACAAAAGAAAGAAGTTTTGACTAAAAATGTGGAAGTGAGACTCGAACCCAAGACTTAACCGAACGCAGCCAACCAACCGAGCTACGAGTGTTTTGTTAATAAGTATGAAGCGAGAAATATATATGTTATAGTTGATAAATAAAACCCTAGTTATAAGAAGAGGACTTAAGTTTCTCCCGTGACCTAAAACTCTCGATTCCTCTCCTCTTCTCACGCGACGGCGCGGCGTCGCTGCTTGGGCGAAACAAAAATCGCGTTAGGGCTTTGTCTCCGGCGCCGGCGAAAGGCTCTTTCCAGCCGGTCTTCATCCGTGCGTGACCACCTCGACGAGGAGAGCTTGGAAACACAAAGGAGCCGCCGAGATACGAAGTTCTCCGAACCCTAGAAGCCTTTTTCCTTTCAGTTTGAATTCAAGAACGCGTTGTAAGTACTACTCACCTGCGGTAGGAGTTGCTCCGAGCTTCGATTTGCTTTCTTTGCTTTCGGATGGTTGTGTACAGCATGCGTTTTTGGTTTTCTTCTTCCTAAGTGTTGTTGTAACAAGATCCTAGATCCTGTTGTGTTGTAAAGTAGAAGTATTGTAGTGTATTTTAGCTTGTTTTCTGTGATTCTGTGAAGGTATAGTTTGAATAAGTTACATGTGAATTGATTGTGTTATTAGGGATTAATAGAATAGATTCAAGATTGTGTTTTCCTTTCTTGCAAATCTGTGGAAGCAAGTTTAGAGATTTTTGGTTGCCTGCAAGGGTTTTAACTGTGAATCGGTGTATATAGGTCTTGCTTTAAAATTTACAGCAAGTTTAACTTGAGTTAGGCAAAGAAAAGGGGCACGGGTAGTTCTTTAGGGTTGCTGTGCAATTTGGTTATTTAGTTGACCATGAGAAAGCATCTGCTTGTTGATTGGCATGTAGTTCCCTTCATGTTGTTACCTTGTTAGAGGTTTTAAATGGATTCTTGTTAAGAATTTGTTAAGAGTTTATTAGGAGTCTCTCTTTTAATTGCTAGAGAAATTAGAGGTTTCACATGCTATTTGTGATGCTAGATTTGAGTTAGTTGCCTTTTCTTTAAGCAAGTGCAGATTCGTTTATGTTTTAATTTAGTTTTGAATAGAGGAGCATGCTGTAAGAAGTTTTAATTCTGAGCCTACAGTATCAACTTGAGCAGTATCACCCCTTCAGCTTCCTTTTCGCTGCCTTGGCTTGGTTAACTCCCTTATTACTGCCGTGAGTTTGATATAGAAGAGGAGAAGGAACTTTAAGGGTTTTAGCATGTGTTTAAGTATTCCATCTTATGTTAACTTTGCAGATTTTAGTTTATGTGCAAATAACTAGACATGAACAGCATGTATTAGTAAGCTTAAAGTAGTTCTCTTTTGCTCCATTTTGTAGCATGATTAGCAAGATCAAATTAGTTTTCTTTTTGCTCTATTTTGTAGCATGATTAGTAAGATTAGTTAGCTTTCTTTTGCTCTATTTTACAGCATGTTTAGTAAGTCCAAGTTAGCTTGCTTTTGCTCTATCACAGCATGTTTTAAAAGTTACAACTAGCTCTCTTTTGCTCTATTCTAGAGCATGATTATTAAGTTCAGATGTGCTTTCTTTTCCTTTGTTTTATAGATGTTTAGAAAGTTCAGATTTGCTTTTTTGTTATGCTTAGAGAGAGTTCAGATTTGCTTTCCTTTATGTTATTTTTTTATATAGCATGCTTGGTTAGTTGTAATCCTATACTTGTTAGATATATATCTAAAGGATTCTAATAAGCTCTAATAAAGGATTATGAGAAGTATGAGTAAAGAAAAGACCAAGGTCTAATTAAAAGAGATAACAAGTAAATTAAAGTAAGAGGCTCGACATCCAAGAGCTTGTCGTTAAACAAATCCAGTGACCATTTCGAGGTCTTGGCCAGAGTGAGTGCTCTTTAGGATTGGTGGCTGCTGCCCCAACCTATTAGGAGCGCATGAGTTGGTACTAAGCCCGGCCAAAAGAAAGAAAGAACAAGAAGAAGAAAGTGAAAGAGAAATTAAAGATTAATTTCTAGCTAAGAAAAGAAAAAGAAAAGAAGAAGAAAGAAAAGAGAAATTAAAAGATTAATTTCTGGTATAAAGATATAAGAAAATGAAACAAGTTTTATGCTTAGAATCAATAAAAGTTTAGTTCTTTAATTCTAAGCTTACAGTAGTTGTTTCATTACTTTCCTGTCGATTAGTGAGCATGTTTAGTATTCGTTTTATTACAGATACCATGAGTACATACTTTGCTTTTAGCTTCAGTTTTAGTATTGTTGCATTCTTTTATGCACTTGATGTTTTTGTGAGATAGATTAGTACTTACTAAGCGCCGCTTATAGATCTTTTGTTTTTTTACATAAAGGAAAAGCTAAGATATGAGGAAGGCGATGATGGTGGTGATGAAGGTGTGTGAGTCCGGACTGTGGAGAGATCAGTAGGTGGCAAAATTATCGAGACTTTCTTTTAGTTCTCTATTAATGTTATATTAAACTTGGGATTGTAGTTGAGTTTATTTCCGCATGTCTAGCTAGTCTCTTTTATTATTTGTGGAGTCTGTAGTCATGGCTATTGCTAGAGTAGTTCTTTGTCTTATTGTGATTTCTATTACTGCGTGGTTGTGGAAAATATGTTCCAGCCGCTTGTGCTGCGTATACTATGTTTGTATTATAGATTTGGTCAGCGAGGGAGACTCAAATTTTTGTAGGTTTTCCCACGTGATAAATCTAAGTGTCGCTAATAATGCAAGTGACACTAGTAAGTAAGTAGTAGTTAGGTTAATGCAGCCCTTAGAGTAGTAGTAAGAAGGTGGGTTTGTTACAGGTTGGTATCGAGCAAGGTGTTCCATTCTCGAGATCACACACACATCGACATCATCCTCGCCGTCTCCAAGTAAGAAAGTATTTAAATCCTTTCTTTATTACTTTCCTTATTATTAACTGCAGTAGAGTTATTTTTTGAGTACTAGAGTAAGATAGAAGATTTAGTTTCCTTTTCTTTATTCATATTTATGTATGATTAGAAGGGTAGAGGATATCTTTTCTTTGCATAATTAGATGTTAAGAAAAGGATGTCAACTGTCTGAACTGTGAACCAAGATCGGGAGAACGAAGAGCTTAGATGAGCAGGCCCACTGAAGTTGTTGCCTAACTCCGACAAGTTGTAGCGAGAGAGCAGTGATTGCCAATCTGATGCAAATGGAGTTCCTCCCCTCCTCCGGTTCCGCGAGAGAGCGATAGGCGAGACTCCACTGTCCGGGAGCCGCACAACCACCCAGACCGAAGAGCTTGTCTTATCTGAGATGTTGCTGAAACCAGAGAGCTTCTCAGGCACGACTGAGCCCTGGGATGCCCAGGCTTGGTTCAAGACACTTGAGAGCACAATGGAGCTTCTTGACTGGCCAGAAGTCGAGAAGGACAAGTGCACCTCTTTCTGCCTGTTTGGAGATGCTCGTATGTGGTGGGAGAAGATAAGAACCAAGAGAGCAGCCGATCAGATGAGCTGGGTAGATTTTCAGTTAGAGTTCTATGAAGAGTTCTATCACCAACAAGCACTATGAGGAGTTTATAGAGTTCAAGCCAGCCAAGATAGAAGACAAGACAGTAGGGAGCCCAGAGCCCCAGTCAAGTAAGTGCAGAAGAACAGAAAGAAGGTAAGAAAGAGGGGGTTCGGGTGGTCTGTGAATATCCCGAGGTATTCCCAACAGATCTACCTGGACTACCTCCCAATAAATGAGTGGATTTGATATTGAATTGGTTCCTAGAACCGGTCCAATTTCAAAGGCTCTGTATCGCATGTCTCCAGCAGAGCTGAAGGAGTTACGAGAACAACTACAGGTGTTACTTGACAAAGGCTTTATTCGCCCTAGTCATTCATCCTCGGGGAGCTCCAGAGTTGTTCGCTAAGAAGAAAGACGGATCCGTGCTAATGTGCATAGATTTCAGAACGCTGAGCAAAGTAGCAGTTAAGAACAAGTACCCCCTCCCCAGGATCGATGACTTATTTGATCAGTAAAGAGGAGCAACAGTGTTCTTAAAGATAGACTTACGCTCTGGGTACCATCAGCTGAAGGTGAAAGAAAAAGATATACCCAGAACGGCGTTCAGGAACAGATACGAGCACTACGAGTTTGTAGTCATGCCTTTTGGAGTGACTAATGCGCCTGCGGTCTTCATGGACTTAATGAACAGAGTGTTCAGAGAATATCTTGACAAATTTGTCATCGTATTCATCGACGACATTCTGGTCTATTCAAGGACCCCAGAGGAGCATGACACACACCTGAGGATAGTACTACGGACCCTTCAGCAAAAGCAGCTTTATGCTAAATTCTCAAAGTGCGAGTTCTGATTAGATCAGGTGGCATTTCTATGCCACATAATTTCTAAAGAAGGTATTCAAGTAGATCCAGCCAAAATAGGAGCAGTCAACAACTGGAGCAGACCCAAGAATGTCAGAGAGATCAGAAGCTTCCTTGGTTTAGCTGGGTACTACAGAAAGTTCGTGGAAGACTTTTCCAGGATAGCCTCTCCACTAACAGCCCTCACCAGAAAGAACAAGAGATTCGAATGGTCAGATAAATGTGAGCAGAGTTTCCAAGAGCTAAAGAAGAGATTGATCAATGCTCCCATTCTGACTGTTCCACGGAGCGACAAGAGTTGCGACATCTACAGTGATGCTTCCAAGATGGGCTTAGGAGCTGTACTCATGCAGGAAGGAAAAGTTATAGCTTATGCTTCGAGACAACTCAAAGACTATGAGAAGAACTATCCCACTCATGATCTAGAGCTGGCAGCTGTGGTCTTTGCATTGAAACTCTGGCGACACTACTTGTATGGAGTCCAGTGCAGAATCTTCACAGACCATCAAAGTCTTAAGTACTTCTTCACTCAGAAGGACTTAAACATGAGACAGCGTAGGTGGTTAGAGTTGGTCAAAGATTATGACTGTGAAATCCTCTACCATCCAGGCAAAGCTAATAAAGTGGCAGATGCACTCAGCAGAAAATCTAGTGCATCACTGATGTCTTTGTCATCACTAGCCCTGCCACTGCAGAAGGAGTTGTCAGATTTTGGACTTGAAATTATCGAAGGACAGCTCTCTGCATTGACCTTAGAGTCTACATTGCTTGTGGAGATACAGAGAAAGCAAAGCGAAGATCCGGACATCCAGAAGATCAAGCAGGGGATACAGAAAGAAGACAACTCAGAGTTTAGAGTGACAGATAGCGGAATTCTTTATCAGGGGAGTCGCATTTGTGTGCCCAATGATGAGGAACTGAGGAAGAAGATCCTAGAGGAAGCTCACAGTACACCATATTCCATGCATCCTGGTTCTTCCAAGATGTACCAAGATGTGAAACAGAGGTTTTGGTGGTCAGGACTCAAAAGAGATGTAGCTAAGTATGTCAGTACCTGCTTGACATGCCAGAGAGTCAAAGCAGAACACCAGAGACCAGGAGGAGTTCTTCAGCCTCTTCCAATACCAGAATGGAAATGGGAAGACATTTCCATGGACTTCATAACAGGTCTTCCAAGAACCACCAGTGGATATGATGCGATATGGGTAATAGTAGACCGATTGACCAAGTACTTCCTAGCCATCAAGGTGTCCCACCCTATAGCAACTATATGTTAAAGAGGTAGTCGACTTCATGGAGTTCCTAAATCTATCGCTTCCGATAGAGATGGGCGCTTCACCTCACATTTTTGGGAGTGTCCAGAATGCACTAGGCACCAAACTCAAGTTCAACAGCTTTCCATCCGCAGACCGATGGTGAGACGGAGCGAGTGAAGACATGCTCAGAGCTTGTGCGCTAGATTTCAAAGGAAGTTGGTGCAAGTATTTGTGCTTAGCTGAATTCGCTTACAACAATAGCTATCAGGCTACCATTAAGATGGCACCTTATGAAGCACTATATGGCAGGAAATGCAGATCACCCATATGCTGATAGAAGTAGAGTTGGGCATTCAGACAGAGGTGATAGATGAGACTACTCAAGCAATCCATCCAAAATCAGACGAGAGAATCAGACGTGCGGGGGCGGAAGGAAGAGTTATCACAGTGGCCGAATTCCAAGTAGGAGAGCCTCAAGGTCGCTCCTATGAAGGGATGAGATTTGGCAAGAAGGGCAAATTAAGTCCTCGCTATGTAGGACCTTACCTGATCATAGAGAGGATTGGGAAAGTAGCTTACAGGCTGGACTTACCACAAGACATGTCAGCAATACACAATGTGTTTCATGTCTCTATGCTAAAGAAGTGTCTCCATGACCCGAGCCAAGTGATTCAGCCTCAGTCAGTGCAGATCCAAGAGGAACTTAGTTATGAGAGCAGACCTACACAGATAGTGGACAGAGCAGTCAAGAGATTGAGAAATAAAGAAGTACCACTAGTGAAGGTCGTCTGGCAGAACCAGAAGCACGAGGAAGTCACTTGGGAGCGGGAGGACAGTATGAGACAGAAGTATTAAGAAATATTCTAAGTTCGAGCACGAACTTTTTATAAGGTATGGGGAATTGTAATGACCCAATTTTCCCTATTTCGAGTTCTAAAAGTCCATAAAAATATTTGGAAATACTTTTAAAATATTCTAGAGATTTTTAGGAATTTTTAGAGTATTTTTACGTAATTTTTGGAGGTCATTTAGTATGTTTACAAAAAGAAAGAAGTTTTGACTAAAAATGTGGAAGTGAGACTCGAACCCAAGACCTCCAGCCGAACTCGACTTAACCGAACGCAGCCAACCAACCGAGCTACGAGTTTTTGTTAATAAGTATGAAGCGAGAAATATATATGTTATAGTTGATAAATAAAACCCTAGTTATAAGAAGAGGACTTAAGTTTCTCCCGTGACCTAAAACTCTCGATCCTCTCCTCTTCTCACGCGACGGTGCGGCGTCGCTGCTTGGGCGAAACAAAAATCGCGTTAGGGCTTTGTCTCCGGCGCCGGCGAAAGGCTCTTTCCAGCCGGTCTTCATCCGTGCGTGACCACCTCGACGAGGAGAGCTTGGAAACACAAAGGAGCCGCCGAGATACGAAGTTCTCCGAACCCTAGAAGCCTTTTTCCTTTCGGTTTGAATTCAAGAACGCGTTGTAAGTACTACTCACCTGCGGTAGGAGTTGCTCCGAGCTTCGATTTTCTTTCTTTGCTTTCGGATGGTTGTGTACAGCATGCGTTTTTGGTTTTCTTCTTCCTAAGTGTTGTTGTAACAAGATCCTAGATCCTGTTGTGCTGTAAAGTAGAAGTATTGTAGTGTATTTTAGCTTGTTTTCTGTGATTCTGTGAAGGTATAGTTTGAATAAGTTACATGTGAATTGATTGTGTTATTAGGGATTAATAGAATAGATTCAAGATTGTGTTTTCCTTTCTTGCAAATCTGTGGAAGCAAGTTTAGAGATTTTTGGTTGCCTGCAAGGGTTTTAACTGTGAATCGGTGTATATAGGTCTTGCTTTAAAATTTACAGCAAGTTTAACTTGAGTTAGGCAAAGAAAAGGGGCACGGGTAGTTCTTTAGGGTTGCTGTGCAATTTGGTTATTTAGTTGACCATGAGAAAGCATCTGCTTGTTGATTGGCATGTAGTTCCCTTCATGTTGTTACCTTGTTAGAGGTTTTAAATGGATTCTTGTTAAGAATTTGTTAAGAGTTTATTAGGAGTCTCTCTTTTAATTGCTAGAGAAATTAGAGGTTTCACATGCTATTTGTGATGCTAGATTTGAGTTAGTTGCCTTTTCTTTAAGCAAGTGCAGATTCGTTTATGTTTTAATTTAGTTTTGAATAGAGGAGCATGCTGTAAGAAGTTTTAATTCTGAGCCTACAGTATCAACTTGAGAAGTATCACCCCTTCAGCTTCCTTTTCGCTGCCTTGGCTTGGTTAACTCCCTTATTACTGCCGTGAGTTTGATATAGAAGAGGAGAAGGAACTTTAAGGGTTTTAGCATGTGTTTAAGTATTCCATCTTATGTTAACTTTGCAGATTTTAGTTTATGTGCAAATAACTAGACATGAACAGCATGTATTAGTAAGCTTAAAGTAGTTCTCTTTTGCTCCATTTTGTAGCATGATTAGCAAGATCAAATTAGTTTTCTTTTTGCTCTATTTTGTAGCATGATTAGTAAGATTAGTTAGCTTTCTTTTGCTCTATTTTACAGCATGTTTAGTAAGTCCAAGTTAGCTTGCTTTTGCTCTATCACAGCATGTTTTAAAAGTTACAACTAGCTCTCTTTTGCTCTATTCTAGAGCATGATTATTAAGTTCAGATGTGCTTTCTTTTCCTTTGTTTTACAGCATGTTTAGAAAGTTCAGATTTGCTTTTCTGTTGCTTTGTTTTATAACATGCTTAGAGAGAGTTCAGATTTGCTTTCCTTTATGTTATTTTTTTATATAGCATGCTTGGTTAGTTGTAATCCTATACTTGTTAGATATATATCTAAAGGATTCTAATAAGCTCTAATAAAGGATTATGAGAAGTATGAGTAAAGAAAAGACCAAGGTCTAATTAAAAAGAGATAACAAGTAAATTAAAGTAAGAGGCTAGTGCCCGACATCCAAGAGCTTGTCGTTAAACAAATCCAGGTGACCATTTCCGAGGTCTTGGCCCTGGTAGACTGAGGTCTGCTCTTTTAGGATTGGTGGCTCGCAACCCCAACCTATTAGGGAACGCGCATGAGTTGGTACTAAGCCTGGGCCCAAAGAAGAAAAGAAGAACAAGAAGAAGAAAGTGAAAGAGAAATTAAAAGATTAATTTCTAGCATAAGAAAAGAAAAAGAAAAGAAGAAGAAAGTAAAAGAGAAATTAAAAGATTAATTTCTAGCATAAGAAAAGAAAAAGAAAAGAAGAAGAAAGTAAAAGAGAAATTAAAAGATTAATTTCTGGTATAAAGATATAAGAAAATGAAACAAGTTTTATGCTTAGAATCAATAAAAGTTTAGTTCTTTAATTCTAAGCTTACAGTAGTTGTTTCATTACTTTCTTAGTGAGCATGTTTAGTATTCAGTTTTATTTCCGTATACCATGAGTACATGCAGCTTTGCTTTAGCATTTCAGTTTCAGTATTATTGCATTACTTTTATGCACTTCGAGTTTTGTGAGATAGATTAGTACTTACTAAGCGTTTTCGCTTATAGATCTTTTTTTCTTTCCTCCTACTGCAGATAAAGGAAAAGCTAAGATATGAAAGGAAGGCGACAGGATGGTGGTGGTGATGAAGGTGTGTGATGTCTGGACTGTGGAGAGATCCAGAAGTAGCTGGCAAAATTGTCGAGACTTTCTTTTAGTTCTCTGTTAATGTTATATTAAACTTGGTATTGTAGTTGAGTTTATTTCCGCATGTCTAGCTAGTCTCTTTTATTATTTGTGGAGTGCTGTAGTCATGGCTATTGCTAGAGTAGTTCTTTGTCTTATTGTGATTTCTATTACTGCGTGATTGTGGAAAATATGTTCCAGCCGTCTGTGGCTGCGTATACTATGTTTGTATTATAGATTTGGTCACCGGTACAGGGGAGACTCTGCCGAAATTTTTTGGTAGGTTTTCCTCTGGGCCGTGATAAATCTAAGTGTCGCTAATAATAGCATAAGTGACACTAGTAAGTAGAGTAGTAGTTAGGTAACGGTCGCCCTTAGAGAGTAGTAGTAAGAAGGGTGGGTTGTTACACATATCGAGGCTATGATCCAGGGGAAGCCAATAGAAAGACCATCTTTACCAATAGATATAACTGATTGATGCTTATTTATTTATTTTCCTTGCAATATACATGCTTAGACTAGGATAGCTTAAGGATCTAGGCGTAATTTACACTTGCTAGTTAAATCTAGGAGTTTCAAAAAGAAAATCAAATATATATTTCTTTGAGCGATTCTGTTTAAGAAGGGGTGGATGATCTCATACCCAAGAAGGCCTAGAGCCTCGCCATGACCTGGGAATCAATCATGGAAAGACATATTTAATTGACTAATTGCAAAACCTAAGTTTAACTCAAATGTAAATTAATCCTTATAACCTAAATTAAAGATAGTCATCTCACAAAATTACTTAAGATTACCTGATCGATAATTTACAATCGGGTGAGATGGATCTAGGTTCAAATAAACTCAAATTGTTCAAAATTTAAGCAAATTTAATTAAAATCAACTAAACCCAATCAACCTTAATTTCAAAATTATTTGAAAATCTTATAAAAAAAACATTTTAAAAATCTTTTAAAACTTAATTTCAAAATTATTTGAAAAATCTTTTTAAAAACATTTTAAAAATATTTTAAAACTTAATTTCAAAATTATTTCAAAAATCTATTAAAAAGATTTTAAAAATCTTTTAAAACTTAATTTCAAAATTATTTGAAAAATCTTTGAAAAATCATTTTAAAAATATTTTAAAACTTAATTTCAAAATTATTTGAAAAATCTTTTAAAAAATATTTTAAAAATCTTTTAAAACTTAATTTCAAAATTATTTGAAAAATCTTTTAAAAACATTTTAAAAATCTTTTAAAAAATATTTTAAATATCTTTAAAAACTTAATTTCAAAATTATTTGAAAAATCTTTGAAAAATCATTTTAAAAATCTTTTAAAACTTAATTTCAAAATTATTTGAAAAATCCTTTAAAAAACATTTTAAAATTTTTTTAAAACTTAATTTCAAAATTATTTGAAAAATCTTTGAAAAATATTTTAAAAATATTTTAAAACTTAATTTCAAAATTATTTGAAAAATCTTTGAAAAATCATTTAAAAAATCTTTTAAAACTTAATTTCAAAATTATTTGAAAAATCTTTGAAAAAACATTTTAAAAATCTTTTAAAACTTAATTTCAAAATTATTTGAAAAACCATTTTAAAAATCTTTTAAAACCTAATTTCAAAATTATTTGAAAAAATCTTTGAAAAATTATTTTTAAAATCTTTTATAACTTAATTTCAAAATTAATTGAAAAATCTTTGAAAAAACATTTTAAAAATATTTTAAAACTTAATTTCAAAATTATTTGAAAAATCTTTGAAAAATCATTTTAAAAATCTTTTAAACTTAATTTCAAAATTATTTGAAAAAATTTTGAAAAAATATTTTAAAAATCTTTTAAAACTTAATTTCAAAATTATTTGAAAAATCATTTTAAAAAACTTTTAAAACTTTGAAAAATCTTTGAAAAATCATTTTAAAATCTTTTAAAACTTAATTTTGAAATTATTTGAAAAATCTTTGAAAAATCATTTTAAAAATCTTTTAAAACCTAATTTCAAAATTATTTGAAAAATCATTGAAAAATCGTTTTAAAAATCTTTTAAAACTTAATTTCAAAATTATTTGAAAAATCCTTTAAAAAAACATTTTAAAAATCTTTTAAAACTTAATTTCTAAATTATTTGAAAAATCTTTGAAAAATCATTTTAAAAATCTTTTAAAACTTAATTTCAAAATCATTTGAAAAATCTTTGAAAAATCATTTTAAAAATTCAAAATTTGTTGAAAAATTTATTTGAAAACCATTTAATTTCAAAACCTTTGAAAAATTAATTTCATAACCTTTGAAAAATTAATTTCATAATTACTTAAAATGGTTAATAAATTTCAAAATATTATTCAATTAATTTCAGTCAGTTTAAAGGGGTTTAAAATATCTTTCAAATTATGATTACAAATGTTAACTCCAGTTAATTTTTAATATATTCTCAAAAGTTTAATATTTACTCATTTGAAATTCAAACTTATATTTTCAATAGTTTTATTGACAAGTTAACTTTATCTCACACTCACTCATAAGCTAAACATGCTTGAAAACCTAGAATGAGTGAGATGAAAAATTAGGCAAAATATAAAAGACCTATTATATTTTATACATGCCTGGACTGTAGGACCCTAGGAATTCATGTTTGCATTAATTAAGGGGGAGTGAGCGGAGTCAGGCTAATTATCAAGTAACTTTTGAAAAGCTTTTCAAATTTAATATCTTTCAAAAAACTTTTCAAATTTAACTCAGTATTAAATGGTCTTTCAAAACTATCTCTAATTATTAAATGGCCTTTCAAAACTATCTCTAATTTGGCTATATTTTTTTATTATCCCCTATCAAACTCCCTACTTTTCAAACTAAGAATTTAACTAAGTATTTTAAAAAAAATCCTTATTAAAATCGTTTTCTAATTTAAAAAGTTAACTAAATATTTCTTTCAAGAAGTTTTTTTAACTAAATATTTTTTCAAAAGCTTTTCAAATTTAATTAAGTATCTTTCGAACAACTTTAACTAAGTCTTCTTCAAAACTACTACAAATTTGACTAAGTTTTCTTTGAAAAATCAAGTTAAAATACTTTTTATTTTGACTATGTTATTTATCCTTAAGTGAAGTATTTCTCAAGCTTAATCAAGTTTTCTTTAAACTAAAATTATGTTCTAAACTTAGCTATCTGGCAAAGTGCTTTTTCAACGCAATCATTTTAAAAGCTAAAAATATAGCTAAGTTGATTTCTTTTCGAAAAATATGTGCTACCCTTCAGGAGAAGTTTAAAATCGAATATTTGTTTTTCTCTTTTCCTAGTTTTCTTTTTGATTTATGTCAAAGGGGGAGAGAGAAAAGTTAAGTAAAGAGTAAACTTGAACATAATCAAAGGGGAAGCATAAAGTTTTTTATTGATGCTCATGGGGGAAGCATAAAGTTTTTTATTTATGCTCATGTTTAAGTTTCTGTACTTACTGTCATAAGTTTTTTATTTATGCTCATGTTTAAGTTTCTGTACTTACTGTCATATGTTTTTTATTTATGCTCATGTTTAAAGTTTCTGTACTTACTGTCATACTTTTTTACTTAACTTTGAATCGTATTGCCATAATAAAAAAGGGGGAGATTGTTGGTGCGGGAAGCATCCGACGATCGAATATATGTTTTGATTATGTCAAAGGATTCAAAGTTAAGATGTTTTAGTTTCTAATATATTGAACAAGTTTGCAGAAAAGTCCTAAGTGTACTTAGGTAAAAGTCCTAGCTGCGGTTAGGCAGGTGAAAAACCCTAGGGGGTGGTAACCCTAGGTCATAGGGGGTGGTAACCCTATGCGGAAAGTCTTGGCGGGTCGAGAGCTTCAGGCAAAAGTCCTAGAGGGGGGTAACCCTAGGTGGAAAATCCTGGTATCGCGAACCAGGTGGAAGACTAGACTAGCCGAAAGCGGAAGTCCAGCAAAAAGTCCGAGAGCTTCGAACGCTGAGCAAAAGCCCAGTCGATATGGAGGATCGCACTGGCAACTGGTAAATCTCCTGAGTGGAGTAGGTGAGGATGTAACACCCACGAAATGATAAGCTATACCTAGGAGTATTTTTCTTTTAGAATAAAAGAAAAAGAGAAATGGAAATAGAAACCAAAATGAAATAAAAAGAAAGTGAGGTTAAGGTTTGAACCTTGAACCTCCCACAAATGATAGAGTTAAATTGGTGTATGGTAACCACTAGAGTATTGAATAATTGTAAAGCCCGAAAAATTCCAGAATTTGTTTTAGAAATATAGTATGATTTTTCTGGAATTTTTAGATATTTTTCCGGAATTTCCCGAGTAGCGGAAGCAGCAAAAATAATTGGAACCGTAAAATAGCTTAGGCGGGAATCGAACCCGAGACCTATGGTTTACGGATAAGTTTAGTAACCGGTGAACCAGCAGGGCCGTGCTGAAAGGAAGGAGAACCAAATATATTTATATTAGAGTTGGGTGCATTAAACCACTTAATATAAATATAAACTTAAGTTGGGATTTGGGTTATTTTATATTGGTTTTATCGTGACCTATTCCTCACCCTAGCCCTCACGCCGACTCCTCCTTCTCCTCTCCCTCACGCACGGTACACCAAGCCCCAAGGGCCAAGGGAACATCTCCCGGCGACGACTCCAACACAAAAAAAAGGTCCTTCTCCGCGAGAGGAACGCGAGGACGGAAGCGGTTCGTCGAACGGACAGTTTTCCGGAAAAACCTAGCGAATAGAATCGTAAGAAAACCTTGCGATTGAGGTAAGAAACCCCTCACCTGCAGTATAATTGCTCTCGCTTGTTAGTTTTGGCGTTAGTTCAGAAATTTTACAGTTCTCAGTGTTAGGGTGTGTTTTTAGTGCACACCAAGCATTCGGTAGAATGCCCAGTTCAGAAGGATGCACCAATAGGCGTCCTAACAGCATGTAAAATATATTAGAAACATTTTATTCAGTTGGTTATCAGTTATCACAGCTATATGGATCAGATATCCATTGGGTGGGCTCCCACAGTAGCCTCTAGGTTCAGATAACCTAGCTCTAGGTTCAGATAGCCTAGAAAAAGCAAAGATTCAAGATTTTACTTTTATTCAGTTGGCACTGTACTTGGATCAGATATCCATGGGCTGGACTCCCACAGTCGTCCCTAGGTTCAGATAACCTAGTAACCCTACTGGATTCGGAACTTGCAATCCCGGGTCTCGTAGGGATGCGCGCACAGTAAGTACAGTTGCCAGGGCCCAACAGCATGTTTAGTATTTTCATCTATTATATGTATAGTTTTCAAATTTGAAACCAGTGATGAGAACACAAATTTAGCGTTCAGTTCAGTTCAGGTTCAGTTTACATGATTTGAGTTCGTGTACAGATTTAGATATATGCATGACTAGTTCAGTTTCATGCTCAGTTTATAAGTATACCATGTTCAGTTTATATGTTATGCCATGCTTTGTGTGATACCATGCCATGCCATGCTTGCATGCTCAGTTTAGTTTCAAACTGCATGTTTTAAAAACATAATCGCATCGTTGCATGTTTTGTGAGGTAGATGGTTTCTTACTAAGCTTATTGGCTTACAGATACTACTTTTCTTATACTGCAGATACCGGTAAGAGAAAAGTGGATTAGCGGAGGCTGGAGGGCGATGCTACGATGATGTGTGTGTGCAAGGGGTCTGGAATAAAGATCCTTGGGATCTATACGTTTTTATTTCAGTTTAGCACTTATCATGTCTAGTTTGATACTTAGTCTTGTTACTAATTGTTCTAGCTTAGTAACTATGTTTTGTTAGCTTATCATGTTTAGAACATTAGTACTTATATGCTAGAATGTATCTTCATTGTTTTAGAACTATTGTGTGATGTTTTGGCACGCCAAAGTGCTGAAATCAGAACTCTCGAGTGAAATCAGACACTGATTGGTGCCCAGACCGATCAGGGTCTGAGCTGTTCCACTGGATCGGTCAGCCGACCGATCCAGCGAGATACAGTATGCTACTGTATCCTCCTGGATCGGTCAGCCGACCGATCCAGCTCGATACAGTAGCCTCGGAGGAAATTTCCAGGTGCATGGATCGGTCAGCCGACCGATCCAGCATCGAACAGTAGGCATCTCAGCGCCTCCAGGTGCCTGGATCGGTCTGCAGACTGATCCAGACACACCTGGATCGGTCTGCCGACCGATCCAGCCTCTGCTGGATCGTTCCGTAGATCGATCCAGCAGGGCATAGAATCGCAGTAAGATTCATCGATCCGTGGATCGATCAGCAGCTAGCGGGGAAGTTAGTTTGAGTTCCTAGCTCAGATGGGAGGTCAAGTATTCTCCTTAGCACATGTACACCAATCGGAAAGGGTCTTGAATCCTTTCTTATAACAGCATGGGTGCATCAGTTATCAGATTAATAGAGTCAGTTAGTGAAAATTTTATTTTACCTAGTTTTCCGCACAGTATGGCACAGTAGTTTCAGTAGTTAATGTAGCGATCCGGCTCACAGCCTAGTACCCAGGAGTTGGGTCGTTACAATAATAGATGAATAGAAAAGAATGAAAATTATAGTTAAAAGTAAGAAGATAGTTAAGTAAAGGAACAAGAGAAAACCACGTAGCTTACCTCCTCTTCCTCTTGGTTAAGGAAAGAAGCAAGCAAAAGCCAAGTTGCCTTCCTTCCTTCTTTTTCCTCTAATTTCGTGGGAATTAAGAGAGGGAAGAGATAGAGGGGTTAAGGGGATGAATGAGGACATGTTTCATTTACATGAGGAATAAATAGGAATGAGAGAAGAAAAGGGAAAGAAAATTTGTTAATTCTTCCTCCTTCTTCTTCCTCCTCCTTCTTTCTCCTTCTTCCTTCTCCACCGAGACATAGAGCTCTCTCTCCCTCATTTCTAAAATCCAAGCTAAGGTTTTCTCTCTAAGAAAACCAATTCCTAAGAAGGAGTCTCAAGGTTTACTCCTTACAAGAAAGAGAAAACAAAAGGGAGAACTAGGAAGAGAAGCTCCTTCTTCCTCCTCACAAGGGTACCACTTTCTTTAGGAACAACAAGCGAAAGGATGTAAGTATCCCCTCACCTGTGGTACAAGTTGTTTACGGATTTTTCCATAAGGTTAGAATGCTTAAAAACCTAGGATCACTTCTTTGAAGTTTCGGCCATGATCATCTCTAAGGTTCAAAGAAGCTTAAAATTTAATCTAGCATGCTCATGAATCTTCTTATTATATGATATGAATTTAGCTAGATATTTATGTTTGTATGTTGTTAGAGCTTGATTTTCCTCTTTATGAGACTTTCGGCCATGATCCATTTTAGGGTTCAAGGAAGCTAAAAATTTAACCTAGCATGCTCATGAATCTTCTTATGATATGATATGAATTTAGCTAGATATTTATGCTTGTATGTTGCTAGAGCTTGAT
The DNA here is from genome assembly GCF_018446385.1 of Zingiber officinale. Classification (NCBI taxonomy): domain Eukaryota; kingdom Viridiplantae; phylum Streptophyta; class Magnoliopsida; order Zingiberales; family Zingiberaceae; genus Zingiber; species Zingiber officinale. Next base: position 67,035,279 of record NC_056004.1, read on the forward strand.
TTTCCTCTGTTGGTTGCTACTCGGAAAACCTATAGGTTCCACTGTACAAAAATTTTGTACAAAGGTCTGAACCTTTTCCTAGCTACCATGTGTTCTTTTAAATAAAATTTTGGATCGCCTGCAGAACTTAACACGTTTGATCCAAAACTTAATCTATTTGTTCTTTTAGGTTTTGACTTGGATCTCCTGCGGAACTTAACACGTTCGACCCAAGTCTCCTTAAGTTATTAATTCCATTAAATATTAATTTCCATAATTGGTTCCCAGTACTAACGTGGCGAGGCACATGACCTTCTTGGATATGGGAGCAACCACCACCGACTAGACAAAACCTTTTATAGAAATCTAATATTTAATTTCCTAAAATAACTTTAGGTTAACCAAAGAGAACAATCAAATCACAAGGAAAAAAAAAACAAAAGAACACAACATCGAAAAACATATTCGAAATTCTAGAACGTAAGCCTCTTGTATTTGGTATTATATCCATAAATAACTAGTATGATGCGGAAAGAAAAATTACTAGTTATACCTTGTAGAAAAAACCTCTTGATCTTCTACCGTATTCCTCTTCTAACCTCGGACGTTGTGTGGACAATGATCTTCCGAGATGAGAAACCACCAACCACCTTCTTCTCCTCCTAGCTAGGTTCGGCCACAAAAAAAGAAGCTTCACCAAGGAAGAAAATCAAAACACCAACCAAGCTCCAAGAGATGCTAGCTTCCTCTCCTTCTTCTTCTTCTTCTCCAAGTAGTATCCGGCCACCACAAGAGCTCCAAGGGAATAGAGGGGTTCGGCCACCACAAGAGGAAGAGAGGGAAAGGATGGCCGGCCACACCAAGGAACAAAAGAGGGAGAGAAAATAATAGAGGTTGTATCTCATGAAGGCACCCTCACCCCTTCTTTTATATTCCTTGGCCTAGGCAAATTAGGAAATTTAATTACAATAAAATTTCCTTAATTTCCTTGACATGATTTAATTGAGAAAAATAAAATAAAATTTCCCCAATTGAATTCAAGTGGCCGGCCACATCATGAAGAACAAATTGGACAAGTTTCAATCAACAATTAAAACTTCCTAATTTGTTTCTAGAAATTTTAAAAAATAAAATTTCTCTTCAAAAATCTCTTCATGGTTGATAAAAGGAAATTTCTATAATTTTAATTTTATCAACATGTGAATAATTTTAAAGAGAAAATAATATATCTCACCAATCTACAAATAAGGAAAGAGATATAATCTTTCTTTAATCTTTTGTAGATCTTTTATAAGAGAGATATTTTAATTTAAATTCTCTTTAATAAATTATTTCTTCCACATAATAAAAATTAAAATTAAAATTCCTTTTTAATTTAATTTGGCCGGCCCCCACTAGCTTGGGATCAAGCTAGGGCCGGCCACCCAATTTCATACCTAGGCCGGCCCTAGCTTGGTTCCCAAGCTAGCTTGGTCGGCCCCCTATTGGTGGGTATAGAAGGTGGGTATAGGTGGGTATAGAACTCTATAAATAAGAGGCTACGATAGGGACCGAGAGGAGGAATTAGTTTTGGTCTCCCGATAAAATTAAGCATCCCGTGTTCGCCCCGAACACACAACTTAATTTTATCAATAATAATTCATTCCACTAGAGAACTATTATTGAACTACCGCACCAATCCCAAATTATATTTTTGGGCTCCTTCTTATTATGAGCGTGTTAGTCTCCCTGTGTTTAAGATATCGAATGTCCACTAATTAAGTGAGTTACTGACAACTCATTTAATTAATATCTAAGTCCAAGAGTAGTACCACTCAACCTTATCGTCATGTTGGACTAAGTCCACCTGCAGGGTTTAACATGACAATCCTTATGAGCTCCTCTTGGGGACATTATCAACCTAGTATCTCTAGGACACAGTTTCCTTCTATAATCAACAACACACACTATAAGTGATACCATTTCCCAACTTATCGGGTTTATTGATTCATCGAACTAAATCTCACCCATTGATAAATTAAAGAAATAAATATCAAATATATGTGCTTGTTATTATATTAGGATTAAGAGCACACACTTCCATAATAACTGAGGTCTTTGTTCCTTTATAAAGTCAGTATAAAAGAAACGACCTCAAATGGTCCTACTCAATACACTCTGAGTGTACTAGTGTAATTATATAGTCAAGATAAACTAATACCTAATTACACTACGACCTTCTAATGGTTTGTTCCTTTCCATTTTAGTCGTGAGCTACTGTTTATAATTTATAAGGTACTGATAACATCATCTGCATGTGACACCACATACTATGTTATCTACAATATAAATTATATGAACAACTACAAACAAATGTAGATAATTTGACCAAATGTGATTCTTTATTCAAAACAAATGTTTACAAAAGCTTAGGCTTTCAGTATACACTCCAACAGGAGCGCACTTTCTTCTATATGGCTTGCTCCGAGTGGGAGACAGCATAGCTGGCTGCTTTTCACTTACGGGACGAGGCCGACACTGTTAGAGTGTATACTAAAAGCCTAGCTTTTGGTATAAACATTTATCTAGAAATGACAACTTCTCCTCGCTTCACGATATCTCGTATCAGGTGGTACTTGCGCTCTATATATTTACTTGCCTTATGAGCTCGTGGTTCCTTTGAGTTTGCAACTGCACCGCTATTATCACAATAAATTGTGATGATTTTGGGCAAACCAGGAATCACATCTAAGTCCATTAGAAAGTTCCTGAGCCATACTGCTTCTTTAGCTGCCTCAGAGGCTGCTACATACTCAGCTTCCATAGTTGAGTCCGAAACGCATTTCTGCTTAACACTCCTCCATGAAATGGCTCCACCTCCTAAAGTAAACACATAGCCTGATGTAGACTTACTGTTGTCCCTATCTGATTGGAAATCTGAATCCGTGTAACCCACAGGGAGCAAATCGTCTGCTTGGTAAATTAGCATATAATCTCTAGTCCTTCTCAGGTACTTTAATATATGCTTTACCGCAGTCCAATGTCCTTGTCCAGGGTTACTCTGATATCTGCTGACCATGCCCACGGCAAAACAGATATCAGGTCTCGTACATAGCATTGCATACATTAGGCTTCCTACATCCGAAGCATAAGGAACTGCTTTCATGTCCTCTATCTCTTTCGACGTCTTTGGAGACATCTCTTTAGATAGAGCTACTCCATGTCTAAAAGGTAAGAAACCTTTCTTGGAATCCTGCATGCTAAAACGAGCAAGGATTGTATCTATATATGAAGCTTGGGACAGACACAACATTCTTTTCTTACGATCCCTTATAACTTTGATCCCAAGAATGTGTGCACAATCTCCTAAGTCCTTCATATCAAATTGTTTGGACAACCATACCCTTACGTCTGATAATACCTTGACATTGTTGCCAATTAACAAAATATCATCTACGTATAGTACAAGAAATACCACCACATTTCCGTTACACTTCTTATATACACAAGACTCATCCGGACTTTGAATAAATCCATATGACTGGATTACTTCATTAAACCGGATGTTCCAAGATCTTGAAGCTTGCTTTAGTCCATAAATGGACCGATTGAGCTTGCACACTAGATGCTCTTTGCCTTTTTCAATGAACCCTTCTGGTTGCTTCATATGGATGTTCTCTTCAAGACTTCCATTAAGGAAAGCTGTCTTGACATCCATTTGCCAAATCTCATAATCCATATGAGCAGCAATGGATAAGAGTATCCGGATAGACTTAAGCATGGCTACCGGTGAAAAGGTTTCCTCATAATCGATTCTCTCTTTCTGAGTGTACCCTTTCGCAACAAGCCTAGCTTTGAAGGTTTCTACCTTCCCGTCTGTCCCTCTTTTCCTTTTGTAGATCCACTTGCATCCAACGGCTTTTACACCATCGGGTGGTTCTACAAGCTCTTAGACCTTATTAGAGTATATAGACTCTATTTCAGAATTCATTGCCTTTTGCCAAGATTATGCATCTATATCTTGGAGTGCTTCGTCATATGTTCGGGGATCAGGTTCATGTTTACCCGGGATCAAGTCCAAAGACTCTCCCAAAAACATGAATCTATCAGGTCGCCTTACAACCCTCCCACTACGACGAGGCACTGTATGTGGTTGTGTATCATGTGTGACACGTGTTGCAGTCTCTTGTGGTACTTCATCTTGTACTGTTGGTACTGAAGTAGGCGTGTCCTCTCTAAGTTCTTCTAGAACAATTTTACTACTGGGCTTGTGATCCATTATATAGTCTTCTTCTAAAAACTGGGCATTGGTGCTAACAATGACCTTCTGGTCTTTAGGACTATAAAATAAATCACCTTTCGTTCCTTTGGGATATCCTACAAACACGCGAACTTCTGTACGAGATTCTAACTTATCAGCATCTGGTTTCAGCACATGTGCTAGACTACCCCAAATCCGAATATGTCTTAGACTGGGTTTTCGCCCATTCCACAATTCTATGGGAGTAGAAGAAACTGATTTAGAAGGTACTAAGTTCAGAACGTATACTACTGTTTCCAAAGCATATCCCCAAAATAAATTTGGTAATTCTGAATAACTCATCATCGATCTAACCATCTCCATAAGAGTCCTATTCCTTCGTTCTGCTACACCATTCTGTTGGGGTGTTCCAGGTGCAGACAATTGGGATTGAATCCCAGCCTCTGATAAGTAATTCCTAAACTCTCCTAAGAGGTATTCGCCACCACGATCAGATCGTAGTGTCTTGATACTTTTTCCTAATCGTTTCTCCACATCAGCCTTGTATTCTTTGAACTTATCAAAGAACTCGGACTTGCGGCGCATTAGGTAAATGTATCCGTATCTTGAATAATCGTCTATGAAAGAGACAAAATATTCAAAACCTCCTCTTGCCTGGACACACATAGGACCACACAAATCAGAGTGAACCAATTCTAACACTTCTTTGGCTCTATACCCCTTGGCCTTAAAAGGCCTCTTGGTCATTTTACCTTCCAAGCAAGATTCACAAGTTAGAAAATTTTCCAACTCTAATGAACCCAAAAGTCCATCATCTATAAGCCTCTGAATCCTACTTAAGTTAATATGACCAAGCCTTAGATGCCAAAGATATGCTTGGTTCATTTCTGAAGGTTCTTTTCTCTTATTTGAGTTAGAAAATGAATTATAAATTTCCATGTTTTGCTTTGTGGAAGAAATTAGATTTAAAGTATACAAATTGCCAACTAATGCACCAGAACAGATAATCACTTTATTTCTTTTAATAACTACATCGTTACTAAAGGAAACTGAATATCCATCTAAAAACAGTTTAGAAACTGAAATTAAATTCTTTCTAAAACTGGGTACATAAAGACAATTTCTTAAAATCAAATTTCTATTTCTACTAAAAGATAAGTAGACGTCTCCCACTGCAACAGCTGCCACTTTAGTAGCATTGCCCATGTAGACGGTAATCTCTCCTTCAGATAGTCGTCGGGTTTCCTGGAACCCCTGCAGGGAATTGCAGACATGATCAGTGGCTCCCGTATCTACACACCAGGTGCTGGTAGATAACACCGCTAAACATGTTTCAACAACTAGAGCATGAGATATACCTTTGTTTTGGTTCCTACGAGGACAGTCCGCCTTCCAATGTCCTGCCTGCTTGCAGATGAAGCACTTGCCCTTGGGCTTCTTCACTCCAGCTTTAAATCCCGTACTTTGAGATTTATTCACTTTCTTTGCTTCTTGTTTCTTCTTCTTCTTTCCTTTCGGTTTAGAAGTAGAACTTTTCAGATAGTGAATTTGAGAATTGTGACGAAATAATCCTTCTATCGCTTGAAGTTCAGTAGTTTCCCTAATGAATAAATCCTTTTATTCATATTATAGTTCAAGCGAACCTCAAAACTTCTAGGTAGCGTTTGGAGGATCATATCGATCTGGGTTTCCCCATCAATTTCTCCTCCAAGGATCTGTATCTCGTTCAGATAAGCCATCATCTTTAGGATATGATCCCTTACAGGAGTACCCTCTTGTATGGTGGCTGTCATTATCTTTCTCATAGATTCTTGTCTAGAAGCCCTATCCTGATGACCAAAGAGTTCCTTGAGATTGTTCATAATATCATAAGCTGTTGGTAAATCTTGATGCTGATGTTGCAATACATTTGACATTGAAGCCAAAATGTAACACCGCGCCATCTCATCTGCCTTTATCGATCTCTTATGATATTCAATCTCCTCTTGAGTAGATTCACCAGTGGGTGCATCAGGACAAGGTTCAGTCAGTACAAATTTATAGCTTTCAGCAGTCAGAACAATGTCCAGGTTCCTTTTCCAATCTATGTAATTAGGTCCAGTAAGTCTATTTTGTTGAAGTATGATGGACAGTAGGTTGAAAGTCATCCTAAGAATCACAAATAACTTTTGGTCAGAACTCTAAATTTAGAATAATATTGATTCCTCAAACAATACTATTTTAAATTAACCAACACCTCAAAACACCGTGAATTTTGTATGCCACGTTAGTGTGGACGTATACTAATTCAACATTTGTAAAAGGAGGGTTTTAACCCATTAATTTTATTATCTTGTCAACCTAACTTTTTGACAAATAAAATTAATAGTTGGTATCATTTGGTCACACAAATAATAGCAGTGACTCCGATGGGGAGGATACTATTAGATGTGTCTAAGTGTGTACCACTACTTGACACTAAGTCCATTAATAAGATTATGCCCCTTCCGTTGGGGAAGATCACACGCTCTTAACTAACTTCTTATAGTCATCCAAAAATGGAAGTCTGTTCTAGTGATCCGCAAACAAGCTCATCCGTTATGGAGGAAGGCACTCAGAGCCAACGCGCAAGCTTGTTTGCATCACTTACAAACCAGTAATGGAGACCATGGGATTTACTTAAACATCCCTCTCCCACTTAGTTATTTATAAATGAGGAATTTTAACTATGCTAGCCTACTAAACTTGTAAACTAACATGCACACACAGCACAATATAAAAGCAATAAATAGAAAATCTAATTTTCAACTATTATGGCTTTTGTCTCTAGTTGTCCTCCGTGTGTTGTCATCCCAAGCTGCTGCCATATCTGGCCACCGCCACCGGGTCTAGCTGTCGCATCCATCTTGCTCCTAGTTCCGCTGCGCCTCTGGTCCTTAGAAGGTTCCACGCGTTGCAAGATTCGATCCGCGACATAAATAGAATTTTACATTTTGATCCTATATTCCATAAAAGGAATGTACATGTATCTAGATCAAAAATAAAATCCTAATAAAACTAAATACAGCTCCTGCTGTATTTTAATACAATCATGCACACACATATAAATGCCCTTGACATGTCCAAGGGTCCAATCACACACATAATAACTAAAAGTCATAATAGTTGGATCCTGCATCCACAAAGTTAGCACATCCTACTATTAACCTGCCTAAATTATGTATGACATGTGCATAATTAACCTAATACCAAATACACAGAGGCAAAACCCTAGCTCTGATATCAATTGTTGGTTGCTACTCGGAAAACCTATAGGTTCCACTGTACAAAAATTTTGTACAAAGGTCTGAACCTTTTCCTAGCTACCATGTGTTCTTTTAAATTAAATTTTGGATCGCCTGCGGAACTTAACACGTTTGATCCAAAACTTAATCTATTTGTTCTTTTAGGTTTTGACTTGGATCTCCTGCGGAACTTAACACGTTCGACCCAAGTCTCCTTAAGTTATTAATTCCATTAAATATTAATTTCCATAATTGGTTCCCAGTACTGACGTGGCGAGGCACATGGCCTTCTTGGATATGGGAGCAACCACCACCGACTAGACAAAACCTTTTATAGAAATCTAATATTTAATTTCCTAAAATAACTTTAGGTTAACCAAAGAGAACAATCAAATCACAAGGAAAAAAAAACAAAAGAAGACAACATTGAAAAACATATTCGAAATTCGAGAACGTAAGCCTCTTGTATTTGGTATTATATCCATAAATAACTAGTATGATGCGGAAAGAAAAATTACTAGTTATACCTTGTAGAAAAAACCTCTTGATCTTCTACCGTATTCCTCTTCTAACCTCGGACGTTGTGTGGACAACGATCTTCCGAGATGAGAAACCACCAACCACCTTCTTCTCCTCCTAGCTAGGTTCGGCCACAAAAAAAGAAGCTTCACCAAGGAAGAAAATCAAAACATCAACCAAGCTCCAAGAGATGCTAGCTTCCTCTCCTTCTTCTTCTTCTTCTCCAAGTAGTATCCGGCCACCACAAGAGCTCCAAGGGAATAGAGGGGTTCGGCCACAACAAGAGGAAGAGAGGGAAAGGATGGCCGGCCACACCAAGGAACAAAAGAGGGAGAGAAAATAATAGAGGTTGTATCTCATGAAGGCACCCTCACCCCTTCTTTTATATTCCTTGGCCTAGGCAAATTAGGAAATTTAATTATAATAAAATTTCCTTAATTTCCTTGACATGATTTAATTGAGAAAAATAAAATAAAATTTCCCCAATTGAATTCAAGTGGCCAGCCACATCATGAAGAACAAATTGGACAAGTTTCAATCAACAATTAAAACTTCCTAATTTGTTTCCAGAAATTTTAAAAAATAAAATTTCTCTTCAAAAATCTCTTCATGGTTGATAAAAGGAAATTTCTATAATTTTAATTTTATCAACATGTGAATAATTTTAAAGAGAAAATAAAATATCTCACCAATCTACAAATAAGGAAAGAGATCTAATCTCTTTCTTTAATCTTTTGTAGATCTTTTATAAGAGAGATATTTTAATTTAAATTCTCTTTAATAAATTATTTCTTCCACATAATAAAAATTAAAATTAAAATTCCTTTTTAATTTAATTTGGCCGGCCCCACTAGCTTGGGTTCAAGCTAGGGTCGGCCACCCAATTTTATACCTAGGCCGGCCCTAGCTTGGTTCCCAAGCTAGCTTGGCCGAACCCCTATTAGTGGGTATAGAAGGTGGGTATAGGTGGGTATAGAACTCTATAAATAAGAGGCTACGATAGGGACCGAGAGGAGGAATTAGTTTTGGTCTCCCGATAAAATTAAGCATCCCGTGTTCGCCCCGAACACACAACTTAATTTTATCAATAATAATTCATTCCACTAGAGAACTATTATTGAACTACCGCACCAATCCCAAATTATATTTTTGGGCTCCTTCTTATTATGAGCGTGTTAGTCTCCCTGTGTTTAAGATATCGAATGTCCACTAATTAAGTGAGTTACTGACAACTCATTTAATTAATATCTAAGTCCAAGAGTAGTACCACTCAACCTTATCGTCATGTTGGACTAAGTCCACCTGCAGGGTTTAATATGACAATCCTTATGAACTCCTCTTGGGGACATTATTAACCTAGTATCTCTAGGACACAGTTTCCTTCTATAATCAACAACACACACTATAAGTGATATCATTTCCCAACTTATCGGGTTTATTGATTCATCGAACTAAATCTCACCCATTGATAAATTAAAGAAATAAATATCAAATATATGTGCTTGTTATTATATTAGGATTAAGAGCACACACTTCCATAATAACTGAGGTCTTTGTTCCTTTATAAAGTCAGTATAAAAGAAACGACCTCAAATGGTCTTACTCAATACACTCTGAGTGTACTAGTGTAATTATATAGTCAAGATAAACTAATACCTAATTACACTACGACCTTCTAATGGTTTGTTCCTTTCCATTTTAGTCGTGAGCTACTGTTTATAATTTATAAGGTACTGATAACATCATCTTCTGCATGTGACACCACATACTATATTATCTACAATATAAATTATATGAACAACTACAAACAAATGTAGATAATTTGACCAAATGTGATTCTTTATTCAAAACAAATGTTTACAAAAGCTTAGGCTTTCAGTATACACTCCAACATCCTCTTCATGAGACTTTCGGCCATGATCCATTTTAGGGTTCAAGGAATCTAAAAAATTTAACCTAGCATGCTCATGAATCTTCTTATGATATGATATGAATTTAGCTAGATATTTATGCTTGCATTTGTTTAGAGCTTGATTTTCTTTCTTATAAAGTTTCGGCCATGAACATTTCTTGGGTTCAAGGAAGCTTAAAATTTAATCTAGCATGCTCATGAATCTCCTTATGATATGATATGAATTTAGCTAGATATTTATTCTTGTATGTTGTTAGAGCTTGATTTTCCTCTTCATGAGACTTTCGGCCATGATCCATTTTAGGGTTCAAGGAAGCTAAAAATTTAACCTAGTATGCTCATGAATCTTCTTATGATATGATATGAATTTAGCTAGATATTTATGCTTGCATGTTGTTTAGAGTTTGATTTTCTTCCTTATAAAGTTTCGACCATGAACATTTCTAGGGTTCAAGGAAGCTTAAAATTTAATCTAGCATGCTCATGAATCTCCTTATGATATGATATGAATTTAGCTAGATATTTATGCTTGTATGTTGTTAGAGCTTGATTTTCCTCTTCATGAGACTTTCGGCCATGATCCATTTTAGGGTTCAAGGAAGCTAAAAATTTAACCTAGCATGCTCATGAATCTTCTTATGATATGATATGAATTTAGCTAGATATTTATGCTTGCATGTTGTTTAGAGCTTGATTTTCTTCTTTATAAAGTTTCGGCCATGAACATTTCTAGGGTTCAAGGAAGCTTAAAATTTAATCTAGCATGCTCATGGATCCCCTTATGATATAATATGAAGTTAGCTTGATATTCATGCTTGTATGTTGTTTGGAGCTTATTTTCTTTCTTCATGAACTTTCGGCCATGATAAGGATCAAGACCTAGGAAAGCTTTAAAATTGGATTAACATGCTTATGACTTTCCTTATGATATGATATGAAGTTAACATGAGATTCTTATGTTTGTATGTTGTTTAGAGTTTAAGTTCATACTCTTGAAATTTCGGCCACAATGGGTTTAGGAGCCTAGATGTGCCTCACACGTTATGAATTAAGAGATGTTATTTAATGATTCCATGCATGATTATGTCTTTTCAATGATAGGTGATGTGTTCATTTATGTATACCTATGAACCATGCTTGATAATGTCTCTTATGATGTGTTATGTGCTCAAGTATGCATGCTTTATGATATGACAAATAATATGCTCATTTATGTATGCTTATGATCCATGCATAATAATGTCTCTTATGATGTGCTATGTGCCCAAATATGCATGCTTTAAGATATGATAAGCAAAGGCTTAAGAGTTGCTTCCCTCTTTGTTGGGATTAAGAGCACTCTTTATGACATGATAAGTGAAGGCCTAAGAGTTGCTTCCCCTTGGGGACTAAGAGCACTCTTCATAATATGATAAGATATGATATGATATGCTATGACATGAACCATGATATGCTATTTTACTTTGTATGGCTTGTATCAAGGGTGGGCTCCATAAGCGCCCCTAGGCCGACGGACTATGGACGGGTCTAGTAAAGGGATGGGCTCCTTAGTACGCCCCTAGGTCGACGGTCGTAGTACGGACCTAGATCCCTAGTAGGTTCCAGGCTAGCTACCCTGTCCTAGGGATTGCGCGTATTTATGTATGTATGTGGTACAAGCCGGGCCCTCATGATGATATTATGTTCAAGTACTATATGATATGTTTTAAGACATCTTGCATATGACATGACACATGTTTTAAAAAGACATCTTGCATGATATGATTTATGATATGACATGTTATGCCCTTATGATTTATATGACATGATAATTTATGATATGATATAGCATGATGTTCTTTATGAGATGATATGATATGATTTAGATATGACATGCTATGCCCTTATGATTTATATGACATGATAATTTATGATATGATATAGCATGATGTTCTTTATGAGATGATATGATATGATTTATGATATAACATGCTATGCCCTTATGATTTATATGACATGATGATTTATGATATGATATAGCATGATGTTCTTTATGAGATGATATGTTATGATGCTATGTATTCACAATATGATGTTAGATGATCATATTTCCATGGTTATATGCTTATGTGTTTATGCTTTGATATATGATTTTTGTGAGTAGGAAAGGATCTTACTAAGCCTGTGTGCTTATAGCTTACTTTCCTTGTACCGCAGATAAAGGCAAAGAATGGATGAAATAGGGGAGCTGCAGGAGAGGCTAAGAGATGTGTGTGGTGGTGGCTCGGCTAAGACAAATAAAAGACCTGCTTATGTTATTTTGTTATGTTGACATGAACTAAGTTTATTATGTTATTGTCCCGCATGACTTCATGATATTTCTACTGTTTTACTTTCGAAAGAAATTTTAATATGCATATATGTTTCCGCAAATAGTAATAGCTAAGTAAGTAACCCCGCCCTACTAGCAGGAGGAGCGGGCGTTACAGAGGACGCGTTCCCCGTAGAGGGAACAGTAGGCGTCGAGTCGACCTAGGGTTTTCGGTTGGAAATCCGAAGTCAGACCCGGACAGTCCGATGACTGTCAATTATATCTATCATATTATTTCTGTGCTAACTTTATTTTGTAGGGTTTGTGTTTGGGACTAACACTGTCACGCCCCCAAAGGAGTCTCTGCTAGACAAAAATCCGACAGCATCTCCCCTGTACCGGTGACAATCTGAAGCATCAATACAAGCAAAATACATCAGCTACATGCGGCTGGAATATTTATATACACAACCACGCAGTTATAATAACAGCCCACACGGCTGGAATGAAACAATCACAACCACGCAGTTATATATAAAACAGCCCACACGGCTGTACAAAATAAACCAACACAGCGGAAAAATGAAAAACGGAAAGCCCAATACAACACAATCAACACACTGCTAGCCGGCTAGGCTTTATACAACAACCACAACAATAAATACAACCACCCACCAAATACAACAAATACAAATAAAACATGTACAAAACCAGAAACGACCTTCGGATGTGACATAGGACCCGGCAGACAGGATACTCCGAGCGACACTCCAACCATCTACCTGAAAACGTAAAGATATACATGCGGTGGTGAGTATAGGTAACTCAGCGGGTAATAGAAAAGATAGTGCATGGTCTATACATAAACATAGAGATCAAAAGTATACAGTCTCAGTAGGGAAATAAAGAACATGACCATACTACCATATCCAATAAACACAACTACCAATATCAGTCTATCTCACATGATATAATGCTCATAACTGACATACAAAACTACACATACCACAACTGTCAAGATGATAAACACATACCCAATCTGGAATCGACACCTGGTATAATGGTCAGTGTACTCACCAGATCTGCAATAGACCTACTCGTGACACCTGTGCAATATAAATACGACTGCAAATACATGTAAAATAAATGACATGTATGTAGCATGACAACCATATGCAACAATCATATCGCAAACAAATGCAACATACCACAAACACGTGCAACTAGTATCTGCTAGGCATGTATGCAAATATATCTCCAAAGATGCACCGCGCATCAAATGCAAATGTGCATGCATGCTCAATGGTCACCCCCGCCACCTCTCTAGACACCACGACCCCTGTATGACCGAGAGGCTTGGGTCCGTGACAAACCGTACTAGCCTCCAGTACATGCACCGCTATAGGCGGCCGAAGCGGACGGTCAGCTAAGTAGTTATATAACTACATAGCTAAGGGTCCCTGACCACTAATAACTCAAACCCTCTGACTACTGTACCCTCAAGACCCACTACTCCAGAGTGGTCGAGGCTGACAGAACAACGAGCGGCTGAATGAGCGCGACAGGACATAGCTCCACTCCCAACTACTACTCTCCATCAGTGGTAGAGTGGACAGCTATAAAAACTGACAACCCTCTCAACTACAAAGGAGACGATAGTCGTCAGTATGCAATGAATGATGAACATGATATATATATATAATCATGATACAGACACCGTCATCATCCATGCAAACTCTAACTCCATATAAGCACTCCACAACATGAATATAATCGTCATGATAAATTCACACATCCCACCGAACACATGTACATAACTACACACGTATAATCAACCAAAAATCTCCAATAATCCCCCTGGACACATATGCACAAATCGTAAATACAATCAACATGTATCCTCCAATAATAAACACATCAGACACGTGTATAAACCACAAACATACAATCAACATAACTCCTCCAAAAGTACATAACCAAACGCGTGTGTACATACAACATGCAAATGTAGGGTCAACATGATGACTCCTAAAACACATACAAGCTACATACAATCCACATTATGTACCCAATTAGCATGGTAATACTAACAGCCCGACAATCCCTACAAGACCTACTCTACACGTGTAATCACAACAGAGTAGATATCAAGAGTTGAGACTATATATGAATTAAATAGATCATCTCTAAGCTCAAGCAAGAGTAACAAGCAGGAAAAACAGCAACCGAACACGATATAAGGTAAAGTAACCTAATCCGTCAAATAACAACCATGCACTAAGCTCAAAGAAAATCTACATAGAGGCAAAGGAAGAAATACCCGCCTTTAAAATATAGATCGTGCCAAGTAATCCCGCGTCGAGACGCTCGTCCCGAATCCAAGTCCTACAGAAATCAATATATTTATATTTTATTTAGCTATATCCATATGAATTAAATAGCTAAATAAAATCTCTAACCCAATAGGACCACTCCAATCAAATCTGATCCCTGACTAATCCTCCAAATAATCCTTAACCACACAACTTAAATTCATCCATTAATCAAATTCCATCATATATTCTATTCCATCCCTACACATCATAATATCAATCCAATGAACTCAATTAACAATCATGTAATCATCTCTAAAACTTCCCAAATCAATAATCCAATTTTTATCCAACATCAATAATATCTCACAATTTCGATAATCATCTAATCAACCTATCAACCATATCATCAAACCATAATCAATCACAAACTCTATCATCCTTTAGAAACATAATTTAGCAACATATTAATAGAATACCCAAGGTACATCACTAGAAAAGCACTGACCTTGAGGTATGGCAGCAAATCAGGAGCTCGTACCCCAGCAAGACACTGCCCGATAGCTACAAAAATTCAACCATACACCAAATGCTTTCAAAAAAAATCAGTCCATATCCTAATTGTAGAGTAACTAATTGCTGAAACCCTAACAACAGGAACATCACTCACCTCAATCAGCACCCAAATCTTCAACCGAAACCCTGCTCATCCTCAAGAATGTAGAGGACAGTGAGCTGCCAGAGGAAATCCATCAAGGAGCTGTCCCTATGCCTTCCCCTAATCCAAAACAAGAGGAACATCACAATTGGAACCCTATAAACCAAGATTCTTGAATTCACAGCATTTCTAAACAAAGCCTTACCTTAATTGATCACCCACAGCCAATGTCGTGCGATCCACCTCGACTGGTGATGATCGGCAATGCCCTCCAGTGGACAGATCAAGGAGGAAAACAAAAAGTGGCTCGATTAATTCGAGACGACACAAATCAAATCCCTCATCGTGCCCTAGAGTCGATCTCCCATTGACCACACACAAGAAATGACCAAAGAGCCGACTGCTCAACCGGAGATGATCTGGACAATGTCGGCACTGTCGAGGTTCGGCGGCTCTTCCTCAGGCGACTCGACGAGGATAAAATCGTGGGTAGAAGAAGCTCTCCGCCGGTGTCGGGTCGTCCGCGCACAAGAGAGAAATCGAGAGGGAGGAAAAATGAGAGGAGAGGAATACTAATTGGTGGCTTGCTTCCTCAAGGCTCTGGGGGTTTCTTTACGCCGGCGACACCAAGAGGAGAAGAGGAAGATCATCGGTCGTTGGTGAGGCTCGGGACGAAGGAATCGCCGAAGAGGGGGAGATTTAGGGAGCGATTTGAGGAGGAGATCGGGGAGATCGAGAGAGGGAAGAAGAAGAGAGCACGGGTTCAGGTTTGGGTTCGGCGATGAGTTTGAGGGAATAAAAAGAAAAAGGAATTTATATATTAAAACATTTCCTCACTTAAATTGTTATCCAAACAGGCTTTATCCGGACCCGTAAATTCTTCCCCTCAACATCCGTCGTACGAACTCCGAAAAATTCTCAGAAAATTTCTAAAAAATTCTGAAAAATCCAATAAGATTTTTCGTCCAATAATATTTATTATTTAATTTTATGATATCTTACATTTAACACATTTTGCAGGAACAAAGAAGCACACTTAGCCTTGGATGAACAATGTCCGAGGCGCCTCCATGGAGCTTGGAGGTGCTTCGGGTGCAAGCTAGATGGAGTCCGCGAAGAGAAGCTGAAGGCGCCTTGGTGGGATCTGGAGGCGCCTTGGAGCTGGGATTGAAGGCGCCTTGGACTGTCATAAAGGCGCCTTGAGCAGGATAAGCGCAGAAGAAGTCTGTGCTAATCTACGCGGCTGAATCGACTCTTTGGAGGCGCCTTAGATGGCACTGGAGGCGCCTCCAGCATGCTATAAAAGCAGGTCTCGAGCAGTTTATTGAACAATCATCCTTCAAGCAACCCTTCTGCTATGAGCTGCTAACGCAAAGTTCCAACAAAGCTACGACTTGACGTCGACGACCCGGAACTTTACTTTCTCCAATTCTGTTGTCGGTATAATTTTAATATTTCAGTTTGTAATCCATATTTGTAATCTATTTGCGTGAAATAGTGAATTGCCCACAGTAATCGCTCAACGAGCGAGGGCCTTGGAGTAGGAGTCGCCCAAGGCTCCGAACCAAGTAAACCACTTGGGTCTTTTGTGTTTGTTTCTTATTTCCGCTGTGTTACTCGTTGTTTTTACGAATCCGAAACGAGTGAAAGCCACGAGCCCTATTCACCCTCCTCTAGCGCTTCTCGATCCAACAAAATATTTCAATACTTTCATAATTACATATGTAGAGACTCTCACTAGTTATGATCCAATCACAAGTTTTCTTATACTATGAGTCACATTACAGACATTCAGTAAATGAATTTAAGATCATTCAAACATATAAGTAAAGTGTACTCAAATAGTGAATCTATATTTATTGAAATAAATAGTACAAATCTTAAGGCGATTGTCTTAGACACCTCTCAAACATAATAACACGATCGTGTGGTGGAGAAAACAAGAGGTCGTGTGCCCCCTGTTATAAAAGGAAATTTTCTTTCCTTTTTACTCATCTTTGGTTTTAGGTTCCGCCCCTCACCTTAGAGAAGGGTTTTCCCTTCTAGAGGAAACCCTAGAGCCACCATCTTCATCCTCTTGACAATCCGTCCACCTCTAGAGCAAGAAGTTCAATCTAGAAGACCAACAACGCATTGTTAGGCTTTCTCTTATCTTTCTTTATGATTTGAGTTGTAGAATGTTATTCTACATGTCTTTTGGTTGTTTCTTCTTTGCTATGGAGTAGTTCTCTAATTCTTAGGATGTAGGGAGTAGTTATAATGTGATGTTGATATATGAACTATGTATTTACTTATTTCTTGTTTAATGATATATTTATGACTTATTCGGCTGTGTTGTGCCTTTTATGTATATGAAAAAATATGTGTGATGTCAATACACTTAGATGTAGAAGATTGATCACGGTGTAGAGGATGTACTCTGGATTGTATGACTGGGGGGACTTGTAACAGAAGGCATCCCTTTAATTGAACTTTCTAGAGTATTGCCTTGAAACGGAGGTCAATTCTCTACAAGGAAAGTTAATTAGAGTTTAATGGATTTTTCCCAATTTAATATTAGAAAATGACTTATATAATCTAGCTATTGTATAACCGGGGGCCCTATGACAGAGGATATCCCGATCGAACTTTCTAGGTTATTTATTTACTTAATAGCATTAATTTAACATTAGGAAGTTAATGAGATAACTCTAGCGATTGTATGACCGAGGGGCCCTGAGATATCCCTTTAACCGAACTTTCTAGAGTTACTTAGCTTTTTTATTTAATGGTGTTGGAACTTGGTGTAAACTCTCTAGTGCAACCTTCGTAGGGTTGTGCTAGACTTGATTAGAATCCTTACAAGAATATAGACATGGAGTTCAGGAGATAAACAATTCAGAGAGATATTAACTAGAATCATAGTGGAACCAAAATCCTATAATCATTTACCCCAAATCCAACTTCATCTTCTATTTCCATTCACTTATTTTTTTTGGGGGGGAAGGTAAATGTATTATACTCCCAAAAAGAATAAAATACAATCATATGATGACTACAAAGTGCATAAGAGGTTTATGACTTTGTATGACACCATTACACAAACATCACTCATCATCATCTCACTAGTGTCTACAAAGTACCAAACATGACTTGGACTTTGTATGATACCCGAGCATATCACAAAGCATTACCACACATTACAAAATAATCACTTGATATCTACAAAGCGCCAAACATGAACTTGGACTTTGTGAAATATCTTCTCAAAGCAAGGAATAACATTCTCAAATCGACTCATGTTACGTGCATTCCATACGAGATAAATCATGGAAGATAAGGCAAGATGTCTTGCTTTCATTTGCCGCCCTTTGCCTTTATAATGTTGTCGAAATGTATCAAGATAAGAGGCCATATCGGTGATGTCAAAAGTGATATCCATCCATGTCTTGACTTTATCAAGTAGAGGCTTGACAATCTCACAATCAAAGAAAAGATGAGTATTGGATTCATCTTGTTGGTGGCATAAAACACATAATTTGTTGGGCTCATAAGGGATGGTGTCCGCCGTTCTTAGTCTTCCATGAGCAAGTAACCAAGATGTGAACCTATGCTTGGGCAAAATATATGGCTTCCATAACACCGAAAACCAATCCACTTTAGTCGCTCTTGGACGAAAAAACTCATATGCCAAAGTCGTCCCTTTATTTTCCCCCGCAAACCACTCTATCATTTTCATATTTGCGGCGCCAATAGAGGTAGTTCGCTGTACAAGTTCATCACGAATAAAAAGTAAGCGTTTAATAAGGGGAGAATCTGAAGGCTTACTCCTCCATTGCCAAAAGTCCATATTTCGGAGATAGTGTTGATGAACCCATCGAACCCAAAGAGACTCACGTCGATTTTGAATATTCCATAGATTCCGACATAATAGAGCCATATTCCATGTTTGCAAATCACGTAAACCATATCCACCTTCTTCTTTGGGTAGACATATAGAAGCCCATGAGATTGGTGGATGTTTTGTTGACCATACAAAGGAACGTGAGATGCCATAAATCTTGTCAATAACACCACTTGGTATTGGAAGGATAGACAACCAAAAGCATTCCACACCTTGAAGTACCGATCGCACAAGTTCCAACCTTCCGGCATGTGAAAGTGTGTGCTTCAGCCAAGAGACAACCTTCTTCCTTATGGAGTCAAGAAGTGACCCATAATTTGCAATCCTCAATTTCTCCGTAGCTAAAGGAATGCCAAGATATCGGAAGGGAAATGTGCCTTGTTGAAAGCCGGTTATGTGTAGTAGCTCCTCTCGTAGTTGTTCACTAACTCCGGCCATATATAAGTTGGATTTCGACGGATTTGCTCGAAGGCCCGCTTTATCACCAAAAATCGTTAGGCAATCCATAATAAGAGTAAAAGTAGAAGCATCGGCTCTTGCAAACAACAAGAGGTCATCGGCATATGCTATATGTGTAAGCTGCACTTCTTTACATTTTGGATGATAATGAAATGCACTTAATCTTGAAACAACTTTCATAGACTAATGGAGTAAGAGACCGTTGTTATACATTCCTTTATCCATCCATAAAATTATTGGGGAAAACCAAAACCAACAAGTGCGGATATAAGAAAACTCCAGTCAACCGTATCGAAAGCCTTGCGCAAATCAACTTTGAGCATACACCTTGAAGAAACTCGCTTACGAGCATACTTCCTCAATAATTCTTGGGCTAGATGAATGTTATCAGCTATGGACTGGCCTTTGATGAAAGCCACTTGAGCCGGATCCAACAATATGTCCATAACATTTGCCAATCTTGCCGCCAATACTTTGGAGATAACTTTGTAGAAAACCAAACAACAAGAGATGAGCCTAAAATCCGTAACTCTTGGTGCATGATCGGATTTAGGAATGAGAGCTATCAAAGTATGATTCCATTATTTTAGGAGCTGACCATTAGTGAAGAATTCCATTATCGCCTTAATGAAATCATCCTTTATATTGTCCCAAGCCGCCGTGAAAAATTTAGCATTGTAACCATCTGGACCGGGAGCTTTATCAACGCCTATACTAAATAAAGCCTTCTTGATTTCTTCCTCCGTGATTGTAGCTTCAAGAGATGATGCTTGAGCTTGAGATAATTTAGTCCCATGCAAAGAAGAAACATCAATTGGAGAGCTTTGACCGGGTTCACCCAAGAGGCTTTGAAAATATTCCACAAACTCCATGGCGACTTCATTCAAACTAGTTGTTTGTTCCCCGGATTGTTTGATGAGTGTAGTAATAGCATTTCTTTTGTTGTTTCTCTTCACCAAGTCATAAAAAAATTTGGTGCATCTATCACTATTCTTGAGGTAAATACTCTTGGCACGTTGTTGATAAAAGAGTCTTTCCGCCTCCGCTAGCATAATCACCTTCTTTCTTATTGTGCCATAGTCACTTGGGGGCTCACCACCATCAAGAAGAGCTCTTTGAACAACCTCTAACTCAGATTTTGCTCTTGATGCTTGCTCCTTGATATGTTGAAAGTGAAGTTATCAAGTTCCCTTAGTTTGTCTTTCAACCGTGTAAGTTTTGTCTTGAGAGTAAACTGTGCATTGCCATATACGGGTGCCTCCCATGTATTCGCCACCAAGTCTTTGAATCCATCATGCAACACCCACATATTATAAAATTTGAAAGGCCTATTGGAACCTCCCTCTCTTGCAAAAGTTGAAACTATAGCACAAGAATGATCCGATAAATAACCCGGGGGTGTAAATTCCACATAACTTTCATAGTCCGAAACAAGCCATTGTGAGTTCACCATAGCACGATCTAGCTTGCAAGAAACCCGTCCATTTGTTCATGTCAAACGACACCCAATAGAGCGAAGATCAACCATACCACAAGTGTCAACAAAGCACTCCAAATCATGTATCTCGTAATTAGAAACAGGTTCCCCACCTTTTTTGTCTTGAATCACCAATGGTGAGTTATAATCTCCCATAATGAGCCAAGGTTCCACAATTGTTTCACCAAGGAGGGTAAGAGAAGTCCATAAGGGTCTCCTTATCATAATAGAATGAAAGCCATATATGAATGTCACTAAAGAAGACCGAGCCATAATAGAACAACGAACACGACAATGTATATATTGATATGATGTGTTGAGAACATCCAAGGTGACCCTGTGCATATCCCATAAAAGTAAAATACGACCTCTATTAGAATAAATGAAATTATTTGTCATCCCTATACCTGAAATTTTTTTTCGCATGATAACGTCTAAGGAGTCCTCATTAAGCTTAGTTTCAATGAGTGCTATGACTTGAATTTCCTTTTGCTTGAGGAGATGAATGACACCCCCCCCCCCGCGCGCGCGCGCGCCATGTTTTAGGTGCTTATGGAAGCCCCTAATATTTCAAGATGCAATCTTCATCGTCCACGAGATGGTCGGGCTGCTCTAACCCGTAAAATCCTCCCATTATGCTAAGCATCCGCATGTGTTAAAGTTGGAGTTGATGTAGGGGGTGGTTCCGCTTCCACAATAGGTCCCGGAATCAAATGGGGGATAAAGGTATTATCCAAAATGATAGTATCCTCCGTGCCTAGAGTGACAGAAGTAGCCTCACTTGAATCAATTTAATCTTGATATGCAGCAACCTCCTTACCTTTGGCTTGAGAATCAGTTGATTTTGATGATGAAGCCACACTATTCTTTGATAAAGAGGGAGATACCAAGACCGGTTGTGAAAGAGGATCAGGTACATTTGGAATGGGTGATGATTGTATCTCCTTTGGGACCATTTCTTCAACAACCTTTGTAGCCACTACAGGATCTTGTTCCGGAGCACAATCTAATGGTGGTGGAGCGTCACCAACGGCTTGTGAAGGCCCTTGAGGAGGTATCAATTGTTTTTTCCGATATTGAAATTGTTGTCTACCTCTTGTAGGTTGTGACCGGTTGGGATGATGTTTGCCAGAAATCTTGCAATCCTTCTTACAATGTCCAAGTCTTCGACAATCATCACAAAAGTCGGGCATGACTTCATAAATGATCTGAAGGTCAAGTTGAGCACCAGTAGGTAATGTAATTGGGACCTCTCTTATTCTCTCGTCATGAACTGAGACCTCCACCAAGAGCCTAGCATATGTCAATCGTTCCCTTGTACGGGTCAATTTGTCGGTGTACATCGGTCTTCCTATCTCTGAGCCAATGAGTCCAAGAACTTTGGGAGACCAACAATCCGGTGGCAATCCATGAATTTGAACCCAAGCGGGGACGTATCTTCCATCCTCATCGTATCTTCCATCCTCATCGAACAAAAAGCAACGCGGCATAATCTTTAGGAACAGAGGAATCCCATAAGCAAAATACGGTCCCCAAAATAGAACTTTGTCACGATCTTGTATTGTATCAAAATGATATACAACCCAACCACTTTTGTGCATATAAAATTCATAAGGCACCTTCCATCTAGAAGCAATGAAGGAGACACCATTCTTTCCCGGATGTCTTCCCATGAACCAACCAACTAAACAAAAACCAATCGAATCTTCCACAGTTTCAATGTCTTCATACTCAAAATTCAAACGCTGTCCGGTTGGTTGAGATTGTTGTAATTGGGTCGCCAACTTAGTCCGACGATTATCCTTGAAAAGGTTGGCCCAGGAAATATGTTTCTTTTGTCCTTGCGGAGCTGTTGCTTGAGTATCCTTCTCATCAATAAATGGAACTTGATCTTGATCAGTTTCACCAACAGCAGCTTCAACACTTCCAGCAGTGACGGAGTGAGTTTCTTCGGCAAGGTTAGGTGAGGGAGCTGATTGAGGGAGAGAAAGAAGGTGACTTGGAGGACCACATGCCACCTCATTTACCATCTCAGCATCTTGGACCACCACCTCAACATGCTCTGCCAAATGTGATGTATCCGCCATAATAACAACTCCATCCTCTTCAAATGATATAGTGTAACGACCCAACTCCTGGGTACTAGGCTGTGAGCCGGATCGCTACATTAACTACTGAAACTACTGTGCCGTACTGTGCGGAAAACTAGGTAAAATAAAATTTTCACTAACTGACTCTATTAATCTGATAACTGATGCACCCATGCTGTTATAAGGAAGGATTCAAGACCCTTTCCGATTGGTGTACATGTGCTAAGGAGAATGCTTGACCTCCCATCTGAGTTAGGAACTCAAACTAACTTCCCCGCTAGCTGCTGATCGATCCACGGATCGATGAATCTTACTGCGATTCTATGCCCTGCTGGATCGATCTACGGAACGATCGGGTCGGATCGCGCTGCATCGATCAGTGTGTCTGGATCGGTCTGCGCAGATCGATCCGAGCACCGAGGCGCCGAGATACCTCTATCGTTACGATCTTTGGATCGACCGATCCATGCACTGAAATTTCTCCGAGGTTATCAGATCGGTCGGATCGACCGACCGATCCGTGAGGATCATGAGCATATCAGGATCGGATCGGCTGACCGATCCGTTGAATAGCTGCACTCGATCGGGCACCGCATCGATGTCTCGATTTCACTCGAGTTCGATTTGACTTTGGCGTGCCAAAACATCACACAATAGTTCTAAAACAATGAAGATACATTCTAGCATATAAGTACTAATGTTCTAAACATGATAAGCTAACAAAACATAGTTACTAAGCTAGAACAATTAGTAACAAGACTAAGTATCAAACTAGACATGATAAGTGCTAAACTGAAATAAAACGTATAGATCCCAAGGATCTTTATTCCAGACCCCTTGCACACACATCATCGTAGCATCGCCCCCCCCAGCCTCCACTATTCTCTTACCGGTATCTGCAGTATAAGAAAAGTAGTATCTGTAAGCCAATAAGCTTAGTAAGAAACCATCTACCTCACAAAAACATGCAACGATGCGATTATGTTTTTAAAACATGCAGTTTGAAACTAAACTGAGCATGCAAGCATGGCATGGCATGGTATCACACAAAGCATGGCATAACATATAAACTGAACATGGTATACTTATAAACTGAGCATGAAACTGAACTAGTCATGCATATATCTAAATCTGTACACGAACTCAAATCATGTAAACTGAACCTGAACTGAACTGAACGCTAAATTTGTGTTCTCATCACTGGTTTCAAATTTGAAAACTATACATATAATAGATGAAAATACTAAACATGCTGCTGGGGCCCTGGCAACTGAACATACTGTGCGCGCATCCCTACGAGACCCGGGATTGCAAGTTCCGAATCCAGTAGGGTTACTAGGTTATCTGAACCTAGGGACGACTGTGGGAGTCCAGCCCATGGATATCTGATCCAAGTACAGTGCCAACTGAATAAAAGTAAAATACTGAATACTGTTTTATTTTACTTTGCTGTTCTAGGTTATCTGAACCTAGAGGCTACTGTGGGAGCCTACCCAATGGATATCTGATCCATATAGCTGTGATAACTGATAACCAACTGAATAAAATGTTTCTAATATATTTTACATGCTGTTAGGACGCCTATTGGTGCATCCTTCTGAACTGGGCATTCTACCGAATGCTTGGTGTGCACTAAAAACACACCCTAACACTGAGAACTGTAAAATTTCTGAACTAACGCCAAAACTAACAAGCGAGAGCAATTATACTGCAGGTGAGGGGTTTCTTACCTCAATCGCAAGGTTTTCTTACGATTCTATTCGCTAGGTGTTTCCGGAAAACTGTCCGCTCGACGAACCGCTTCCGTCCTCGCGTTCCTCTCGCGGAGAAGGACCCTTTTTGTGTTGGAGTCGTCGCCGGGAGATGTTCCCTTGGCCCTTGGGGCTTGGTGTACCGTGCGTGAGGGAGAGGAGAAGGAGGAGTCGGCGTGAGGGCTAGGGTGAGGAATAGGTCACGATAAAACCAATATAAAATAACCCAAATCCCAACTTAAGTTTATATTTATATTAAGTGGTTTAATGCACCCAACTCTAATATAAATATATTTGGTTCTCCTTCCTTTCAGCACGGCCCTGCTGGTTCACCGGTTACTAAACTTATCCGTAAACCATAGGTCTCGGGTTCGATTCCCGCCTAAGCTATTTTACGGTTCCAATTATTTTTGCTGCTTCCGCTACTCGGAAAATTCCGGAAAAATATCTAAAATTCCAGAAAAATCATACTATATTTCTAAAACAAATTTGGAATTTTTCGGCTTTACAATCCCCATACCTTATAAAAGTTCGTCCCCGAACTTAAAACAATTCTGGGTACTTCTGTCTCATGCTGGCCTCTGTCTCCCTGTGTGGTTTTGCCAACCGACTTTGACTAATGGCACTTCCTTGTTCCGTAATTTCTTTACTGCTCGGTCTATTATCCGAATAGGCCGATCATCATAGCTGAGATCATCACGGACCTGTACCATCTGGGCTCAATCACCGGTGGCGTCTGAATATGCTTCTTCGGAGACATGAAATACGCCAGGACGGTGACATCTCCGGGTAGCTCTAGCTCATATGCTACCTTGCCCACTCTCTTCGTGATAAGGTATGGTCCCACATATCTAGGAGCTAGCTTGCCCTTCTTCCCAAAACGCATGACTCCCTTCATGGGAGCTACTCTGAGGAAAACTGTATCCCCAACTGAAAACTCTAGGGGTCTGCGTCGTGTATCGGCATAACTCTTCTGACGGCTCTGTGCTGTCTCTATCCTCTGCGAATCTGCTGTATGGCTGCTGTGGTATCTGCTACTAGATCTGTCTGAAGCTCTAGTTCCTTCTGTTCACCACTCTCATACCAGCAGATTGGTGATCTGCACCTCCGCCCATAGAGTGCCTCATAAGGTGCCATGCCAATAGTGGCATGATAACTGTTGTTGTATGCAAATTCTGCTAGACTCAGATATTTGCACCAACTTCCCTTGAAATCTAGGGCACAAGATCGGAGCATATCTTCGAGTACCGATTCACTCGCTCCGTCGACCATCCGTCTGAGGATGGAAGGTCGTATCTTGAATTTTAACGGTGCCCATAGTGATCGCACACACTTCCGGAAGTGTGATGTAAATCTCTTGTCTCGATATAATGTTTCGGGACTCCATGCACTGACTATCTCCTTGAGATACAACTGAGCTAGTTGCTCCATGGAATAGGATATTCTGATAGCTAAGCAGTGGGCTGATTTAGTCACAATGTCGCCTATTACCCACCTGGCATCAAAACCATTCGTGGTTCTGGGTAACCCCACTATCAAGTACATAGAGATAAACTCCCACTTCCCTCCTGGGAGCTGGATCGGCTGCAGAACTCCTCCTGGTCGCTGATGTTCGCCTTAACCCTTTGACAGGTTAGACAGATGCTGACGTATCTGGCGATATCTCCTTCATCCTGTGCCACCAAAATCGTTTCTTTAGATCACGATACATTTTGGTGGAACCAGGATGCATCGCATAGGGAGTCCTGTGAGCCTCGTCTAGAATCTTCCTCCGTAGTTCCTCCCGATCCGGAACACAAAGTCTGTCACCACAAGACACTACCCCACTATCTGCGACTCTGAACTCTCCACTTTCTGATTCTGCTAACCCTTGCTTGATTTTCTGGATTTCAGGATCCTGCTCCTGAGCTGTCTGGATATCATCAAGCAAGGTAGATGCTAAGGACATTGTGGAAAGCTGCCCGACTATAATTTCGAGACTAAAAGTTGTAATCTCCTTCCTTAGGGGTGGTGACATAGCTGCTAAAGATAA
This sequence comes from Zingiber officinale, assembly GCF_018446385.1. Classification (NCBI taxonomy): domain Eukaryota; kingdom Viridiplantae; phylum Streptophyta; class Magnoliopsida; order Zingiberales; family Zingiberaceae; genus Zingiber; species Zingiber officinale. Next base: position 67,062,144 of record NC_056004.1, read on the forward strand.
TAAGGTAGCACTAGACTTCCTGCTGAGTGCGTCTGCTACCTTATTAGCTTTTCCTGGATGGTAGAGGATATCTATGTCATAATCCTTGACCAGCTCTAACCATCTGCGCTGTCGCATATTCAGATCCTTCTGAGTAAAGAAATACTTCAGACTTTGATGATCTGTATACACTCTGCACTGAGCTCCGTACAGATAATGTCTCCAAATCTTGAGAGCGAACACCACTGCTGCAAGCTCAAGGTCGTGAGTAGGATAGTTCCTCTCATAATCCTTGAGTTGTCTGGAGGCATAGGCGATCACCTTGCCCTGCCGCATCGATCTGCTCCTAATCCCAATTTAGGCGTCAGATGTCGGTCATGTTTTCGGTATAGCTAAAATAGAACCGGTCAATCTCCGTTTAGTTCATTTGTTCTCATTCTCATGATCCTCCCACCGAAATTTCTTGTTCTTCCGGTGAGGTCGCTGGGGAGGCTATCTGGAGAAGTCCTCTCACGAATTTCCTAGTAGCTCGCTAATCGAAAGCTTCGATTTCACCGCGTTCTGGTCTCTTCCGGTTACCGCTTCTATCTTCGGGATCTACCATAACACCATCCTTGGAGATGATGTGACCTAGAAAGGCTACCGGTCAGCGAATTCACATTTGTGAATTTGGCGTACTGGTTTTGTCTTGAAGGATGCAAAACTGTCTTGAGATGCTCCGCATGGTCCTCCCGTGTGCTCGAATAGATAAGAATGTCATCGATGAACACGATGACAAACTTGTCTAAGTATTCTCTGAATACTCTGTTCATGAGGTCCATGAATGTAGTGGAGCATTTGTCACGCCGAAAGGCATGACTACGAACTCATAATGTCCGTATCTAGTCCTGAAGGCTGTTTTAGGTATATCACCTTCCTTGACTTTAACCTGGTGATATCCTGATCTGAGGTCGATTTTAGAGAACACCGTGGCTCCCTTTAGCTGGTCAAATAGGTCATCTATCCGGGAAGAGGGTACCTGCTTTTAATTGTGACCTGGTTCAAAGCACGGTAGTCTATGCATAAGCGCATGCTTCCATCCTTCTTCTTCACGAACAACACGGTGCTCCCCATGGTGAGTGACTAGGGCGATGAAACCCTTGTCAAGAAGCTCTTGTAATTGCTCCTGAAGTTCCTTCATTCTGCTGGAGCCATGCGATACGGTGCCTTGGAAATTGGTTGCCGGGAATGAGCTCTATCTCAAATTCAATCTCCCTGTCTGGTGCTAAGCCTGGTAGCTCTTCAGGGAAGACTGCTGGGTAGTCGCAAACGACTCGAACCTCTGATAGCTGTTGGTTCTTGTCCTGGCTGGTGTTGACTACATTTGCTAAAAATCCCATGCATCCTGAATCCAATAGCTGTTATGCTTTCAATGCTGAGAGAAACTTCCTGGCTTTCCTCTTTGGCTTCCCCGTGTACTCAAACTGTACTCCTGCTTCAGGTTGGAATATGACTTTCTGTTTACGGCACTCTATAGAAGCGCCGTATCTGATCAGAAAATACATTCCAAAGATGACATCGTAGTCAGTCATTTCTAGCACTATCAGATCACCAAAAAGCTCCCTGTCTGCTATAACGACTGGTACTGCACTGAGCCAGTGCGTAGACGCCATAATGTCTCCTGAGGGTAGCGTTGTCAGAAACTGACTATTGAGTACTTCTGGAGGTGTTGCTAGTTTCTCGGCAAATGCCCTGGATACATAAGAGTGGGTTGCCCCAGTATCGAATAAGACAGTTGCATTATGCTGTAAAATACTGATCTGACCTGTGACAACTGTCGAGGCATTTGCTACGTCCTCTCTGGTCAGTGAGAAAATCCTGGCATTCGTGTTAGCTGTGGGGGCTTCTAATCTGCCCTGATCGATGTGGACCATCTAAGACAGCATACATCTGGTGTAGCTGGGCTGGTTGAGCTCCATACTGTATCGGCTGAGGCTGAGGAAGACTGTTCTTGTTCGGGCACTGCTTAGCCATGTGCCCTTCCTGCCCACATTCAAAACAACCTCGCGTACCCTTGCGGCAAACTCCTGGATGATGTTTCCCACAAGTAGCACACTTGGGATGTCTGGAATGTTTTCCAGCTGGTCCTCCTTTTGGGTCACTGCTTGCCTTGCGTTTCCCCTTCCAGTTGGAGCTATGCCCTTGTTGTTTCTGAGTACCGAGCCACCTTGTCCCTTGGGTTCTGTGGAAACACCGCTCACTGGGTGATGCTTTGTCGATAGTGCTCGTGATCGAGCACTACTCACCACCTCCTTTGTGGTTTGTGGCCTATGAACACCACCACCACATTCATTGCGATCTCTCGGTCCGAGCATCTTGACGATCAAGCGTGCTCGTTCCTTCTGGTGACTAGTTCCGGACACGACGGCCAACTGTTGAATTTCTTCACGGCCTCCCGAACCGATAGGTTGCCCTGACGAAACTCAGTAAACTCGTCATAGTGTCGGTTCGTGACTTGCATGTGAAAGAATTCCTCGAAGAATTCTTTCTCAAGTTGGCCCATGTCATCGGTTTACTGGCCACTTCGGTTTAATCCGCTCCCACCACATGCGTGCGTCTCCGTTAAACTGAAGGAGGCACACTTCACCTTTTCGTGCTCGCCAATCTAGAAGCTCCATCGTGCTTTCCAGTGTTTTAAACCATGCCCGAGCATCCCATGGTTCATTGGTGCCGAGAAGTTCTCGCTTAATTCTCCACCGGATAAGGTAAGCTTCTCTCTTAGCCCGCCACTCGGACCGTGATCGCAGTCGAGCCGGTACTACCTCTGTGATTCTTGGAGTCGTGAGGTTCTGCATCGGTGGGGGAGTAGTCTGGGTTAGCCTTTAAGGAGGCTATCTCCTGCCGCTTTGCTAATGAGCCACTAATCTTGTGAAGGTCCGGGGAGGCACCGAATCGCCTCGCGGCTTAGCCGCTGCTGCTTTCTTAGCTGGACGTCCTCGTACCATTTTCTAAATAGCAGAGAACATATATATATAACTAGGCTATCATGTTATAGTTAACTACTGGTAACATGTTAAATACTATCACTGTAAACATGAATTAATTAACTACCAACATGCGAGCAAACATGAAAGCACATATAACTGATATGAAAGCTGAAAACAAAACTGAGTGAGAGATGTTCTTACTTGGAAGCTGCAGGTACAATGCTGATGTGTGTGTAGGAAGTATGGAACACTGCTCTGATACCACTCTGTAACGACCCAACTCCTGGGTACTAGGCTGTGAGCCGGATCGCTACATTAACTACTGAAACTACTGTGCCGTACTGTGCGGAAAACTAGGTAAAATAAAATTTTCACTAACTGACTCTATTAATCTGATAACTGATGCACCCATGCTGTTATAAGGAAGGATTCAAGACCCTTTCCGATTGGTGTACATGTGCTAAGGAGAATGCTTGACCTCCCATCCGAGCTAGGAACTCAAACTAACTTCCCCGCTAGCTGCCGATCGATCCACGGATCGATGAATCTTACTGCGATTCTATGCCTGCCGATCGATCTACGAACGATCCGGGGTCGGATCGGCGATCGATTCAGGTGTGTCTGATCGGTCTCGCAGACCGATCCAGCACCGGAGGCGCCGAGATGCCTCGTTCGATCCGGATCGGTCGGTGACCGATCCATGCACCGAAATTTCCTCCGAGGCATCAGATCGGTGGATCGGCGGTGGCCGATCGATCCAGGAGGATATCTGATATCAGATCTACTGGATCGGTCGGTGACCGATCGGATCTGCCTGCACTCGACGCGGCACCGATCGATGTCGATTTCACTCGAGTTCGATTTCACAGACTTTGGCGTGCCAAACATCACACAATAGTTCTAAAACAATGAAGATACATTCTAGCATATAAGTACTAATGTTCTAAACATGATAAGCTAACAAAACATAGTTACTAAGCTAGAACAATTAGTAACAAGACTAAGTATCAAACTAGACATGATAAGTGCTAAACTGAAATAAAAACGTATAGATCCCAAGGATTTTTATTCCGGACCCCTTGCACACACACATCATCGTAGCATCGCCCTCCGACCTCCGCTAATCCACTTTTCTCTTACCGGTATCTGCAGTATAAGAAAAGTAGTATCTGTAAGCCAATAAGCTTAGTAAGAAACCATCTACCTCACAAAACATGCAACGATGCGATTATGTTTTAAAACATGCGTTTGAAACTAAACCGAGCATGCAAGCATGGCATGGCATGGTATCACACAAAGCATGGCATAACATATAAACCGAACATGCTTATAAACCGAGCATGGCAAACTAGTCATGCATATATCTAAATCTGTACACGAACTCAAATCATGTAAACTGAACCTGAACTGAACTGAACGCTAAATTTGTGTTCTCATCACTGGTTTCAAATTTGAAAACTATACATATAATAGATGAAAATACTAAACATCTTTGTTGGGCCAATCAGATTTATCGTGTGGCGATCCCTACGAGACCCGGATTGCAAGTTCAATCCAAATAGGTTACTAGGTTATCTGAACCTAGGGACGATTGTGGAGTCCAACCCATGGATATCTGATCCAAGTACAGTGCCAACTGAATAAAAGTAAAATACTGATTTATTTTCTTTCTAGGCTATTCGAACCTAGAGCTAGGTTATCCGAACCTAGAGGCTACTGTGGGAGCCTACCCAATGGATATCTGATCCATATAGCTGTGATAACTGATAACCAACTGAATAAAATGTTTCTAATATATTTTACATGCTGTTAGGACGCCTATTGGTGCATCCTTCTGAACTGGGCATTCTACCGAATGCTTGGTGTGCACTAAAATCACACCCTAACACTGAGAACTGTAAAATTTCTGAACTAACGCCAAAACTTACAAGCGTGAGCAAGTATACTGCAGGTGAGGGGTTTCTTACCTCAATCGCAAGGTTTTCTTACGATTCTATTCGCTAGGTTTTTCCGGAAAACCGTCCGCTCGACGAACCGCTTCCGTCCTCGCGTTCCTCTCGCGGAGAAGGACCTTTTTTTTGTGTTGGAGTCGTCGCCGGGAGATGTTCCCTTGGCCCTTGGGGCTTGGTGTACCGTGCGTGAGGGAGAGGAGAAGGAGGAGTCGGCGTGAGGGCTAGGGTGAGGAATAGGTCACGATAAAACCAATATAAAATAACCCAAATCCCAACTTAAGTTTATATTTATATTAAGTGGTTTAATGCACCCAACTCTAATATAAATATATTTGGTTCTCCTTCCTTTCAGCACGGCCCTGCTGGTTCACCGGTTACTAAACTTATCCGTAAACCATAGGTCTCGGGTTCGATTCCCGCCTAAGCTATTTTACGGTTCCAATTATTTTTGCTGCTTCCGCTACTCGGGAAATTCCGGAAAAATATCTAAAAATTCCAGAAAAATCATACTATATTTCTAAAACAAATTCTGGAATTTTTCGGGCTTTACATATAGGAAGTGAGTCCTTTGGTAAATTCAAGGGTGAATATTTGAATCCTTCCTTTTTCTTTCCCATTTGAATTCCTCCACGTGGATTAACAAAAGGAGAAGCAAAGCCAAAGACAAAAAGCCACCAATTGAATCACCGTGCAAAGCTTGAATCTGTTCACGCCAATTCAAATGCCAACCAATGTCATGCCAAGTGCCATCCAATATTTCCAAATCAAAAGAAAGTCAAATTAATGACGTCGAGTGCCAACCAAGCTCAATTACTCCACGCCAAGTGAGAATTAGATGCCACCAAGAATTTCCAAATAAAGAGTAAAATAATAATTAGTCATTAATATTGAATAATCTTCCCAAAAGCTTCCTTCTATGGAACAACCGGAATTTGCACTATGCTTGAAAATTCCGACGAACTTCCGGCGAACCTCCGACGACGTGTAAGTAATAAGCCTTTGAAATATCACAACCTTCCTTCAGGCACCGGGTCGGAGGAAGAAAACCAAAGAAAACCAAAAGAGAACCAAAAGAAAACCGATGTAGAGGAGGAGGGGATAGGAGTAGGTTTACCGAAAACGTGCACGATAACACTAGTGAAAGATAACCTCTATGCGGGAGAAGAAACCCCGATATAGCCAGTAGGATATTTTCTCTGCACCCTCCGACTCCACCCAAGAACCTCCAGAGAGAAGGCGCAACCACAGGTGGTTGAGCACAACCAAGGGGGAGAGAAGAAACCGAGGAGCGTTCTGTTGGGGTTGCAAGGTTGCAAACATAGTCCCATATTGGAAACACATGGGAAAGATCATGGGTTTATAAGAGAAAGATATCTCCATTGGCATGAGGCCTTTTGGGTAGAGCCCAAGAGCAAAACCATGAGGGCTTAGGCCCAAAGTGGACAATATTATGTCATTGTGGAGATATCTAAATTCTTTTCGATCCAACAAGTGGTATCAGAGCAGGTACCGCTCTGATTTGGTGCAACCACCAATCAGACAGGGGGTGAATTTTTTTGTTTTTTATAATTAACTTTTGTTTCGTTAACTTAATATTTCTCTAAACAATTTAAATTAGTGCAACACGAATCTAGATTCTTTTCTATTTTTTCTCTTCCCGCACTACTAATCCAAGACCAAGTCTTGGGATTTTTTCTGGTTATTTACCTATGCACAGAATGTCCCAACAAGAAGGATTCAGCACAGTGCGACCTCCACTCTTCAACGGGGACGACTTCCCTTACTGGAAGAAGCGCATGGAGGTCTACCTCAAAACAGACTTCGACCAGTGGATGAGCATCACGAGACCCTACAAAATTCCAGTGGACAACGCCGGGAATCTAGTGGATCCAGAAGACTGGACAACAGATCTCAAGAAAAAAACATCAACAGAAAATAAAGCAATCAACACTCTACAGTGCGGATTGACAAGAGAAGAACTGAACAGAGTCGGTCCACACAAGAACGCTAAAGAGCTATGGGACAAGTTGATCGAACTGCACGAGGGAACGAGCGACGCTAAGGTAACAAAACGAGACCTGTTTTTAAATAAAATTTTTAATATAAAAATGCAGGAAGGAGAAACAGCGAATCAACTACACGCGAGGATCAAGGACATCCTCAACGGGCTTCATGCGATAGGCCACAGAATAGAAACTTAATAAGGTACGCATTAAACGCCTTTCCACGTAATAGTTTATGGGCATCAATAGTGGATGCCTACAAAATTTCTAAGGATCTTTCTAATTTAAAATTAGATGAGCTTTTCTGTGAATTAGAATTACACGAACAAACTAATGCTAGAGCCGAGAAAGGTATAGCTCTATTTGCAGGGTCCTCCAAAGAAAAGAAAAGCAAGCCTGAATTTGAAGAAGAATCTGACCAAGACTCCGAAAACGAAGAACACCTGGTGAACTTGGTAAGAAAAATGTTCACCAGGAAAAAGAGGAGCTTCAGCAAAAAGGATCTTCAAAAGATCAGCTCTCCCTCAGAACAAAAGAACGTGACTTGCTACGGCTGCAACAAAAAGGGACATTACAAGAACGAATGCCCAAAACTAAAGTTCGACAAACCAAAGCCAACAAAAAAGAAAGCACTCAAAGCAACGTGGGACGACTCCTCGGACGAATCAGAGGAAGAAGAACAGAAACATCAGAGCCACCTCGCACTGATGGCCCGCGAAGCCGAAACTGAAAATGAGTCGGAAGATGAAAACGGGTCTGAACCCGAAACAAGCCACGAGTCCGTACTCGTTTCCGAAGGCTCGAATGAGGTATACTTTAATTTAAACAAAAAATTTTTTAGAATCATTTCTTGTTTAAATAGTAAATTAACCAAAGTAGAAAATGAGAACAAATTACTTCTTGAGGAAAATCAGAACCTCAAGGAACAATTAAAAAATTCGAATCCAACTCAAGATCTAACACTTGAGGAGGAGAATTTATCATTAAAAAATGAAATAAACAATTTAAAGGAGATGTTAGAAAAATTCACAACAAGATCAAAAAATTTAGACCTAATCCTAAATAATCAAAAAGCATGTTATAATAAAACCGGACTAGGATATAAGTCAAATTCAAATAAAACCTTCAAATCATTAATAACCCAATACAAGTCAACCAATTTAGCTTGGGTTCCGAAAGCGTGTCTGACCACGCAAGTAGGACTTAATCAATATTATATACCTAAAGAAAAAATACATTATATAAAAGTGTATAAACCAAACCAAAATCCAAAATACAAACCTAAATCAAATTCAAAATCTAAACAGTTTAAAAATCAACAAAATTATCACCAAGTTAACTATAACTATAAAAAGAATCGACACAAGCCTAAAACCAAAATCTAAATTAATGGCCAATAATTCAGGGGGAGGCTCCAGAATAGCTGGCACCTCCAAAACTAACCTACCCGACAGGGTAACCCAAAACAAATTAACCCGGCAGGGTAATTAGGATTAGTTAAAAAGAGACCAAGTTTAACTTGAATCATGGTACTGGTGAAATTTTTGGATGATAGTACGTTAGGGAAGCTTGGGCATCGCATGTCTAGAAAGATATGGCTTCGATCTGGTGCATTTGGCCAAGTGGAACTGACCGAAGCTACCCTTAAATGAATCCTAACCAGTTAGACCAAGATTTAGTTCTAAGTTCCGTGGATAGGACTATTCGGAAAACCTCGAAAGGTTGGTTACTTCTAATGATGTCCATGTGACTCACCAAGCTTAAAGTTTATCCGAAGAATGCCTATTTGTGGAAACCAAAACTAAATCTGAATCTAACACACGTTAAACCAAAACTCTATAATTAAAAATCCAATTTCATCTCACGAAATCATAGGATTCCCTGATTGAAAATATAGATCGGGTGAGATGAATAAGGTTTTAATTTTAAACTTAAAAAATTAATTTCAAAATTTTAATTTTAAACTTAAAAATTAATTTCAGAATTTAAATTTTAAACTTAAAAATTAATTTCAAAATTTTAATTTTAAACTTAAAAATTAATTTCAAAATTTAAATTTTAAACTTAAAAATTAATTTCAAAATTTTAATTTTAAACTTAAAAATTAATTTCAAAATTTTAATTTTAAATTTAAAAATTAATTTCAAAATTTTAATTTTAAACTTAAAAATTATTTCCAAATTTTAATTTTAAACTTAAAAATTTTAATTTTTAAACTTAAAATTTATTTCAAAATTTTAATTTTAAACTTAAAAATTATTTCAAAATATTAATTTTAAAACTTAAAAATTATTTTCAAAATTTTAATTTTAAAACTTAAAAATTATTTCAAAATATTAATTTTAAAACTTAAAAATTAATTTCAAAATTTTAATTTTAAAACTTAAAAATTATTTCAAAATATTAATTTTAAAACTTAAAAATTAATTTCAAAATTTTAATTTTAAACTTAAAAATTAATTTCAAAATTTTAATTTTAAAACTTAAAAATTATTTCAAAATATTAATTTTAAAACTTAAAAATTATTTTCAAAATTTTAATTTTAAAACTTAAAAATTATTTTCAAAATATTAATTTTAAAACTTAAAAATTATTTTCAAAATTTTAATTTTAAAACTTAAAAATTATTTCAAAATTTTAATTTTAAAACTTAAAAATTATTTTCAAAATTTTAATTTTAAAAATTAAAAATTATTTTCAAAATTTTAATTTTAAACTTAAAAATTAATTTCAATAAATTTTAAATTTAAAATTCTAAATTTTAAATTATTATTTCAAAATTTTATTTTTAATTTACTTAAAATTTTAATTTTTATTAAAATTATTTTAAATAAATTAAAATTATTAAAAATTATTAAATATTATAATATTATAAAATATTAAATTCATTTTAAAATAAATTTAAATATTATTTTAAAATTTTAATTAAAAATTATAAAATTTTAATTACTTAAAAATTAATTTCAAAATTTTAATTTTCTTAAAAATTGATTAAATTTACCGTAAGTAATTAAACTTAAAAATTATCGATGAAATTTAATTTGATTAATAAAAATTTAAATTTTAAACTTAAAATTTATTTTAAAAATTAATTTTAAATATTTTCAAAATTTTAATTTTAAAACTTAAAAATTATTTCAAAATTTTAATTTTAAAACTTAAAAATTAATTTCAAAATATTAATTTTAAAACTTAAAATTATTTCAAAATATTAATTTTAAAACTTAAAATTAATTTCAAAATTTTAATTTTAAAACTTAAAATTAATTTCAAAATTTAATTTTAAAACTTAAAAATTAATTTCAAAATTTAATTTTAAAACTTAAAAATTAATTTCAAAATTTTAATTTTAAAACTTAAAATTAATTTCAAAATATTAATTTTAAAACTTAAAATTATTTTCAAAATTTTAATTTTAAACTTAAAAATTATTTTCAAAATTTTAATTTTAAAACTTAAAAATTATTTCAAAATTTTAATTTTAAAACTTAAAAATTATTTTCAAAATTTTAATTTTAAAAATTAAAAATTATTTTCAAAATTTTAATTTTAAAACTTAAAAATTATTTCAAAATTTTAATTTTAAAACTTAAAAATTATTTCAAAATTTTAATTTTAAAAATTAAAAATTATTTTCAAAATTTTAATTTTAAAACTTAAAAAATTAATTTCAAAATTTTAATTTTAAATTTAAAAATTAATTTCAAAATATTAATTTTAAAACTTAAAAATTATTTTCAAAATTTTAATTTTAAAACTTAAAAATTAATTTCAAAATTCTAATTTTAAATTTAAAAATTAATTTCAAAATTTTAATTTTAAAACTTAAAAATTAATTTCAAAATTCTAATTTTAAATTTAAAAATTAATTTCAAAATTTTAATTTTAAACTTAAAAAATTAATTTCAAAATTTTAATTTTAAACTTAAAAATTAATTTCAAAAGTTTAATTTTAAACTTAAAAATTAATTTCAAAATTTTAATTTTAAACTTAAAAATTATTTCAAAATATTAATTTTAAAACTTAAAAATTGAAGAAACTACTAATGTAAAATTTAAAGAAACTACACAAGACATAGAACCTACACAACCAACTGAGTTTGTTCCAGAAACCAACCAAACTCTAAGTCATGAAGACGAGGAACAACATCAAGAGAATCAACCTCCTAAAACAATAAGGGTAAACCCAAACCATCCAACTGATCAAATAATTGGTGACCCAGACTTAAGAGTTCAAACCAGATCATCTTTTAGAAACCTAAGTCAAATTTCATTAATTTCAAAAATTGAACCCAGAACTGTGGAAGAATCCCTACTAGACCCAGATTGGATTATAGTCATGCAAGAAGAACTAGCCCAATTTGAGCGTAATGAGGTCTGGGACCTAGTCCCACCACCTAAGAATAAGAAAATAATAGAAACAAAATGGGTATTCAGAAACAAACTAAGTGAAACTGGGGAAATTACTAGAAATAAGGCTAGGCTGGTTGCCAAAGGATTTAGTCAAGTTGAAGGACTTGATTATGATGAAACATATGCCCCAGTAGCCAGATTAGAATCCATTAGAATGTTACTAAGTTATGCAACCCATAAGGGATTCAAACTATACCAAATGGATGTTAAGTCTGCCTTTCTTAATGGACTAATCAAAGAAGAAGTTTATGTAGGTCACCTCCGGGTTTGAAAGTCTAGAACACCCCGATTATGTGTTTAAATTAAAGAAAGCCCTATATGGACTTAAACAAGCACCAGGGCGTGGTATGAGAGGCTAACATCTTACCTAACATCTAAAGGATTCAAACAAGGTCAAATTGACCCAACCTTGTTTGTTAAATCATTAAATACAAACATATTTATTGCACAAATATACGTGGATGACATAATATTTGGCTCAACAAATTCAAAATTTTTAGAAGAATTTATTAATCTAATGGAAAAAGAATTTGAAATGAGCTTAGTGGGAAAACTAACCTATTTCTTAGGATTACAAATCAAACAGACAAATGAAGGAAACTATATTTCTCAACATAAATACACCAAAGAATTACTTAAAAAATTCGGAATGAAAAATACAAAAGAAATAAAAACCCCGATGGCAGTAAACACAATCTTAGATAGTGACCCAAATGGAAAACCAATTGATTTAAAACATTATAGAAGTGCAATAGGTAGCCTACTGTACTTAACTGCAAGCCGACCTGATATTTTATTTGCAGTTAGTATGTGTGCTAGATACCAAACTTGTGCTAAGGAATCCCATTTGACACAGGTTAAAAGAATTTTTAGATATCTTAAAGGAACAACAAATGTAGGAATCTGGTATCCTAGGACAAATAATTTTGAACTAATAGGATATTCTGACTCAGATTATGCTGGATGCAAATTAGACCGCAAAAGCACAAGTGGTGGATGCCAATTATTAGGTTCATCACTTGTTAGCTGGTTTAGTAGAAAGCAACATTGTGTTGCTCTGTCTACAACTGAGTCAGAATACATAGCTATAGGCGAATGTGTTGCACAATTATTATGGATGATGCATACTCTAAAAGACTTCAACTTAAATATCACAAATGTAAAAGTATTAATTGATAATATAAGTTCAATTAACTTAACCAAGAATCTTGTGCATCATTCAAGAACCAAACATATTGAAATTAGACACCACTTCATCAGGGATCATGTTACTAAAGGTGATATTGAACTCAAGTACATTGAGTCCAAATCAAATTTAGCTGACATTTTCACAAAACCACTCCCTGAAAGTGAATTTAGCAACTTACGACGAAAATTAGGGATGTGCTCAATAGACTAGGATCTTTCAAAAATACTTTCAAAATAGTTTTTATCAAATTATAGGTTAAACTTGTTTGTTTTTAAAACTTTCCATTTTTAGATTTTCAAAAACAGTTTTGGCCTTAGACTAGTTCTTGAATCCTTAGAAAGCATGTACCCATAGGACTAGTTGTTGAGCATCTCACCAACACCTTAGGTTTACCTTGCTTGTGTTTGACAAACATAGAAAGGGGTGAGATGCATAGGCCAACTGTCTGGACTTAAGATGCTTATTTCAGTGCATCAACATAAGTCTGGACGTTAAATACAATTCAGATATTAATCAGATTAAAGTTCATCAGTCAAGTCAAACACTGACTGGTTATAATTAACTTAATCTGACTAACCAAGTGAAAGCTACTGTAACGACCCAATTTTCCCTATTTCAAGTTCTAAAAGTCCATAAAAATATTTGGAAATGCTTTTAAAATAAGATATAAATTTTAGAAGTATTTTTATGCAATTTTTGGAGTCCGTTTAGTATTTTTACCGAGAGGAGAAAGTTTAAAAAAAAGAGTTGTAGAAGCTAGGTTTCGAACCCAGCTCCTCGGACTGACCCAAGCAAAACCGGCCCAACCAGCTGAGCTACACGATTTTTGTTAACCTTATATGGAGCGAAATATATATATGCAGTAGCTGGAACGTTTGAAATAAATTGGAGAAAAAGGGGCGCGGCTGAGAATCGAAGCACAAACCTCTGGCTTCGAGCAAAGCCCAACGGACCAACTGGACTAGCGATCGTTGCTAATTAAATAGGCAGCGGCAAATATATAAGCTATAGTTGGAACCAAAAATAACTCTAGTTATAAGAAGAGGATTTAGGTTTCCCGAAACCTAATTTCTTTCTCACCTCTTCTCACGCGGCGTCGGCGATTCCTCTCGGGCAGAAACGAAGCCGCGGCTAGGGCTTCGTCTCCGGCGGCCGGCGAGCACTTTTCTCCAAGAGCTCTTCACACCGTTGAGATCCTCTCGTCGAGGAGAGGTTGTGGGCACGAGGAGGAGCCGAAAGTCGAGCTACCGAAACCTTAGAACCTCTCTTTCTCGGTTGTAAATCCAAGAAAACGAAGGTGAGTTGCTTCTCACCTGCAGTAGGAGTTGCTCCGGATTTTCGGATTTCGTTTACTTGCTTCCGGATCTTGTTGTGCCGAGTAGAAGAATATGCTAGGTTTTTTCTTCCTTGCCTTGATGAGATTTCTTGTTTCGAAATTTCTGCTGTGAGTTCGGTAGGTTTGTGAAGGTTGCTGCCATATTCCGAATTTATTAGATTGGGTGTGGACAGGTTTCAGTTGGGAATTTCGTGTAGCACTTTGATTTAAATAGCTTGCGTAGCATGAAGTATGGTTATCCTTGCTATTAGGCAATATACACGAGATGATATAGATTTCCTTTTTAGCATGTAGTTTCGGATTTGTGCTGTTAAATTGGCATGAACAGCTCGGGTTTGAGTTGTTGTGCAGTTCGGGTTGTGCACAAGGAATGTGCTGTGCAGTTCGGTTTGGGTGTGTTTGATTGGTCTTGGAGATTTAGAAATCCTCACAATGAGGTGAAGTTCTTCTTTTAAAGTGAGACCAAGGTCTTTAGTATAGAGTTGGTTTCGGTTTTGTAATGCAGGTGATTTCCTGGACAGATTCGTAGCAGATGGAAAAAAATGGATTTTTCATTGGGTTCTATTCTAGTTTTCTACCATATACGCTAGTCCCTAGATTAGTTCTTGCAAGCATTAGTAGACAATCTAAGTTGCATTCTTTTGCCTAGTTTACAGCATGTTTAGAAAGCTCAAAGTTGCATTCTTTTGCCTAATTTACAGCATGTTTAGAGAGCTCAAAGTTGCATTCTTTTGCCTAGTTTACAGCATGTTTAGAGAGCTCAAAGTTGCATTCTTTTGCCTAGTTTACAGCATGTTTAGAAAGCTCAAAGTTGCATTCTTTTGCCTAGTTTACAGCATGTTTAGAAAGCTCAAAGTTGCATTCTTTTGCCTAGTTTACAGCATGTTTAGAAAGCTCAAAGTTGCATTCTTTTGCCTAGTTTACAGCATGTTTAGAAAGCTCAAAGTTGCATTCTTTTGCCTAGTTTACAGCATGTTTAGAGAGCTCAAAGTTGCATTCTTTTGCCTAGTTTACAGCATGTTTAGAGAGCTCAAAGTTGCATTCTTTTGTCCTATTCTACAGCATGTTTAGAAAGCTTAAAGTTACTTTCTTTTGCTCTATTTTATAGCATGATTAGTAAGCTTAAAGTTACTTTCTTTTGCTCTATTTTATAGCATGATTAGTAAGCTTAAAGTTGCTTTCTTTTGCTCTATTTTATAGCATGATTAGTAAGTTCAAAGTTGCTTTCTTTTGCTCTATTTTATAGCATGATTAGTAAGTTCAAAGTTGCTTTCTTTTGCTCTATTTTATAGCATGATTAGTAAGCTCAAAGTAGTTTTCATTTGCTATTTTAACAAGTACGAACAGCACCTTGTAGCATTTCAGATTTAGTACTTATTGTTGATTTAGTAGCATGAGCAGCCTTGCCATTTTTAAAGTATCAGTTTAACATGAGCAGTAATGATTCCTATCTTTAGTCTTTTGCTATTGGACTAATATGAGAAGTTATAAGCTAAGAAAGACCAAGACTTTAACTTGATCTCAATTTCAGAAGTTTAAGATCAAAAGCGCACACAAGGTGTTTGCTTAAATGCCAAGTAAGGGCAAGTATAAAGAAGTTATAAAGAAAGTATTTTACTTTTAAAGGGCATGTACCGGACACAAGATCCAAGGGATGGGCTCCAAGTTGCCCCTAGGCACATGGCCTAGAAGTATCTTAGTAGTTTCGGGATTAGCTACCTCGATTCTTATTAAGAATGCGCGCAAAGTGCAAGAGAAGTTGATTATTATTTTGAAGTATTAAAAGTATAAGCTTTTAAACAAGTAAAAATAAGTTTTACTTAAGAATAGAAGTACTAAAGAATAAGTTTTAAACAAGTGAAATAAAAGATTAAGCTTAGAGCAAATGAAGTAAGTTTCACTTTGTTTTAAAGATCAGCAAGTTTAGCTTTCTTTTATGCTAGCAGCTTTTACATGTTTAGTTTCTTACATGTTATTTATTTGCTAGTTGATGAGCATGTTTAGCTTTACATGTTTAGTAGCTTTACATGTTTAGTATTTCAGTTAGTATGATTCCTTTGCCATTTATGAGCATGAGTAGCTATACATGTTAGCTTTTCAGTTCGTTGATTTCTTTGCTATTTATGAGCATGAGTAGCTTCACATGTTAGCATTCAGTTTTAGCATGTTCTTATTTATATACATGCATATCGAGTTTTTGTGAGTTAGAAAGCACTCACTAAGCTTTTAGCTTATAGATACTATTTTCCTCCTACTGCAGATAAAGGAAAAGTATAAGAAGGAAGGCGACAAGGAGATGCTGTGACAGTGTGTGTGATGCCAGGACTATGGAGAGATCATGAGTTTGCTAAGGAAACTGTCAAGACTCCTTTTGAGTTTTCTTTCAGTTATTAAGTTGATATAGATTGTATTAGTTGTTTCCTTTGTCTATGTTGATTAATTGAGTCTATTCCGCATTGTTAGTTGGGTTATTTCCTATTGTTGGAGTTCTATAGTTTTCTATTGCTAGAATAGTTTCTTTTTAGTTGTCGTGGCATTATTACTGTGTGGTTGTGAAAAAAAATATGTTCCAGCCACCTGTGGCTGTGTATATAGTGTTTGTATTGTTGATTTGGTCACCGGTACAGAGGAGACTGCCGAAATTTTTCGGTAGGGATTCCTCGTAGTTAAGTAGCGTACCGGTTAAGTTGAGTTAGTAGTTAAGTAGCGTCCACCCTTAGAGAGTAGTAGTAGCAGTAAGAAGGGTGGTTGTTACAGTTGGTATCAGAGCAGTTTTCATTCTCCAGCATCACACACACATCAGCATCATCCTTGCCGTCTTCAAGTAAGAAAGTATTTAAGTTCTTTCTTTATTGCTTTCCTTTATTATTATTTGCAGTATAGAGTGATTGCTTATAAGTGCTTAAGTAAGATAAGAGTTTTTGCTGTTTTCTTTCTTCATATACAAATATGTATGTTTAGAAAGGATAGAGAAATGTTTAGAAGTACCTACTCATAGGTGTTGAAAGTCAAGAATCATGTATAAGTAAGATATATCTAGAAAGTATAGTGATAATTTTAAGTTTTCTTGTCCTCTGCCTGACTTGATGGCAAGAAGAGAACGTTCCCGTACCGTTCGTACTGAGAACCAAGATCAGGAGAACGAAAAGCTTAGATTAACTGAGCCCAATCTCTCTGAAGTTGTTGCCCAACTCCAGAGACAAGTAGTAGAGCAGCAACAAGTGATTGCCAACCTGATGGCAAATCAGCAGCCAACTCCTCCCACTCCCCCAACCATCAATGTGGAGACCCCAGTGATGACTGAAGTCCTATCAGTTGCCCTGGAAGTCGCCACAACACCTAGATGACAAGAAGCATACCTCATCCAGTGGCTGAAACGGAAACCAGAAAGTTAATCCCTGGGGTGCCCAGGCTTGGTTCAAGATACTTGAGAGCACAAAGGAGCTTCTTGACTGACCAGAAGTCGAGAAGGGTAAGTGTGCCTCTTTCTGCCTATCTGGAGGTGCTTGTATGTGGTGGGAGCGAGTTAAGAGTAAGAGAGCAGTCAACCTGATGAACTGGGTTGACTTCGAGACAGAGTTTTACGAAGAAGCCTTCCGTCAATGGATCACCAATAAACAGTATGAGGAGCTTATATAATTCAGAAAAGGTGACCTAGCAGTAGAAGAAGCGGTCAAAAGATTCAACAGGCTAGCTCGTCTTTGCCTAGAGTTAGTAAGTACGGAGAAAGAACGAGTCAGACTGATGCTCCTAATGTTGAGACCAGAAATAACACCTAATGTGAGTAGTGAAACTCACCGACCATAGATTGGTGAAGAGCTGGTCAGCAGGGCATTAGTGAGCACTATCTGAACAGCAACAAGGCACAACAAACACAACACAAGCCAGTCAAGATAGAAGACAAGACAGTGGGGAAACAGAGACCCTAGTCAAGTAATCAGAACTGGAGTACAGAAGAAAAAGAAAGACCCAAGCAGGAAGATGTTCGGGTAGTCTGTGAGTATCCAAAGGTATTTCTAGAAGAGCTACCTGGACTACCTCACAACAGAGAAGCGGAATTTGAAATTGAATTGGTTCCTGACGCCAGCCCAATTTCAAAAGCCTTGTATCAAATTTCTCTAGCAGAGCTAAAAGAGTTACAAGAACAATTTCAGGAGCTACTTGACAAGGGTTTCATCCGCCCTAGTCACTCACCTTGGGGAGCTCCTGTGTTGTTTGTCAAGAAGAAAGACGGATCTATGCTAATGTGCATAGATTTTAGAGTACTGAGCAAAGTAACAGTTAAGGACTAGCACCCTCTTTCCAGAATAGATGATCTATTTGATCAGCTAAAGAGAGCAACAGTGTTCCCTAAAATATACCTGCGTTTTGGGAACCATCAGTTGAAAGCGAAAGGAAGTAATACACCCAGGTAAAGCTAACAAAGTGGCAGATGCACTAAGCAGAAAGTCCAGTGCATCCCTGATGTCTCTGTCATCATTAGCCCTGCCATTTCAGAAAGAGTTGTCAGACTTTGGATTCAAAATTATTTATGAGCAACTCTCTGCATTGACCTTAGAGTCAACTCTGCTTGAGGATATACAGAGAAAGCAAAGTGAAGATCCAGATATCCAAAAGATCAAGCAAGGGATACAAGAAGAAGAAAATTCAGAGTTTCGGGTATCAAATAGTGGAATCCTCTACCAGGGGAACCGCCTTTGTGTCCCTAATGACGAAGAGTTGAGAAAGAAGATTATAGAAGAAGCTCATAGTACACCCTACTCCATGCATCCTGGATCTACCAAGATGTACCAAGACGTGAAACGGAGGTTCTGGTGGTCTGGACTCAAAAGAGATGTAGCTAAATATGTCAGTACCTGCCTGACATGCCAGAGAGTCAAAGCAGAACACCAGAGACCAGGAGGGATGCTACAACCTCTTTCAATACCAGAGTGGAAATGGGAAGACATATCCATGGACTTCATAACAGGTCTCCCAAGAACCATAAATGGATATGATGCGATATGGGTGATAGTGGACAGATTGACCAAGTCTGCTCATTTTCTAGCCATCAAGGTGTCTCACTCTATAGAGCAGTTGACACAGCTATATGTTAAAGAGGTGATCAGACTTCACGGAGATCCTAAATCTATTGTGTCTGATAGAGATGGACGCTTAACCTCTCACTTTTGGGAGTGTGTTCAGACTGCACTAGGCACCAAACTCAAGTTCAGTACAACCTTCCATCCTCAGACTGATGGATAGACAAAGCGAGTAAATCAGATTTTAGAAAATATGCTCAGAGCTTGTGAGCTAGATTTCAAGGAAAGTTGGTGCAAGTATCTATGCTTAGCTGAGTTTGCCTACAACAATAGCTATCAAGCCACCATCAAGATGGCATCTTATGAGGCGTTATATGGTAGGAAGTGCAGATCATCTATTTGCTGGCAAGAAGCGAGTGAAAGAAAAGAAATGGAAGTAGAGCTGGGCATTTAGACTGAGATGATAGATGAGACCACTCAGGCTATCCAGAAGATCAGACAGAGGATTGAGACTGCCCAGAGTAGGTAGAAAAGTTATGCTGACACACGCCGTAGGTCACTGGAATTTCAAGTAGGAGATTCAGTTTTTCTCAAAGTTGCTCCTATGAAGGGAGTGATGAGATTTGGCAAGAAGGGCAAATTAAGTCCTCGCTATGTAGGACCTTACCTGATTATAGACAGGATTGGGAAGGTAGCTTACAAGCTGGAATTACCACAAGACATGTCAGCAATACACAATGTGTTTCATGTCTCCATGTTAAAGAAGTGCCTCCATGACCCTAGCCAAGTGATTGAGCCTCAGTCAGTGCGGATCCAAGAGGATCTTAGTTTTGAGAGTAGACCTACACAGATAGTGGACAGAGCAGTCAAGAGACTAAGAAGCAAAGAAGTACCACTAGTGAAGGTCGTCTGACATAACCAGAAGCACGAGGAAATCACTCGGGAGAGTGAGGACAGTATGAGACAGAAGTATCCAGAATTGTTCTAAGTTCGAGGACGAACTTTTTATAAGGTATGGGGAATTGTAACGACCCAATTTTCCCTATTTCAAGTTCTAAAAGTCCATAAAAATATTTGGAAATGCTTTTAAAATATTCTAGAGATTTTTAGAAATTTTTAGAGTATTTTTATGCAATTTTTGGAGTCCGTTTAGTATTTTTACCGAGAGGAGAAAGTTTAAAAAAAAGAGTTGTAGAAGCTAGGTTTCGAACCCAGCTCCTCGGACTGACCCAAGCAAAACCGGCCCAACCAGCTGAGCTACACGATTTTTGTTAACCTTATATGGAGCGAAATATATATATGCAGTAGCTGGAACGTTTGAAATAAATTGGAGAAAAAGGGGCGCGGCTGAGAATCGAAGCACAAACCTCTGGCTTCGAGCAAAGCCCAACGGACCAATTGGACTAGCGATCGTTGCTAATTAAATAGGCAGCGGCAAATATATAAGCTATAGTTGGAACCAAAAATAACTCTAGTTATAAGAAGAGGATTTAGGTTTCCCGAAACCTAATTTCTTTCTCACCTCTTCTCACGCGGCGTCGGCGATTCCTCTCGGGCAGAAACGAAGCCGCGGCTAGGGCTTCGTCTCCGGCGGCCGGCGAGCACTTTTCTCCAAGAGCTCTTCACACCGTTGAGATCCTCTCGTCGAGGAGAGGTTGTGGGCACGAGGAGGAGCCGAAAGTCGAGCTACCGAAACCTTAGAACCTCTCTTTCTCGGTTGTAAATCCAAGAAAACGAAGGTGAGTTGCTTCTCACCTGCAGTAGGAGTTGCTCCGGATTTTCGGATTTCGTTTACTTGCTTCCGGATCTTGTTGTGCCGAGTAGAAGAATATGCTAGGTTTTTTCTTCCTCGCCTTGATGAGATTCCTTGTTTCGAAATTTCTGCTGTGAGTTCGGTAGGTTTGTGAAGGTTGCTGCCATATTCCGAATTTATTAGATTGGGTGTGGACAGGTTTCAGTTGGGAATTTCGTGTAGCACTTTGATTTAAATAGCTTGCATAGCATGAAGTATGGTTATCCTTGCTATTAGGCAATATACACGAGATGATATAGATTTCCTTTTTAGCATGTAGTTTCGGATTTGTGCTGTTAAATTGGCATGAACAGCTCGGGTTTGAGTTGTTGTGCAGTTCGGGTTGTGCACAAGGAATGTGCTGTGCAGTTCGGTTTGGGTGTGTTTGATTGGTCTTGGAGATTTAGAAATCCTCACAATGAGGTGAAGTTCTTCTTTTAAAGTGAGACCAAGGTCTTTAGTATAGAGTTGGTTTCGGTTTTGTAATGCAGGTGATTTCCTGGACAGATTCGTAGCAGATGGAAAAAAATGGATTTTTCATTGGGTTCTATTCTAGTTTTCTACCATATACGCTAGTCCCTAGATTAGTTCTTGCAAGCATTAGTAGACAATCTAAGTTGCATTCTTTTGCCTAGTTTACAGCATGTTTAGAAAGCTCAAAGTTGCATTCTTTTGCCTAATTTACAGCATGTTTAGAGAGCTCAAAGTTGCATTCTTTTGCCTAGTTTACAGCATGTTTAGAGAGCTCAAAGTTGCATTCTTTTGCCTAGTTTACAGCATGTTTAGAAAGCTCAAAGTTGCATTCTTTTGCCTAGTTTACAGCATGTTTAGAAAGCTCAAAGTTGCATTCTTTTGCCTAGTTTACAGCATGTTTAGAGAGCTCAAAGTTGCATTCTTTTGCCTAGTTTACAGCATGTTTAGAAAGCTCAAAGTTGCATTCTTTTGCCTAGTTTACAGCATGTTTAGAGAGCTCAAAGTTGCATTCTTTTGCCTAGTTTACAGCATGTTTAGAGAGCTCAAAGTTGCATTCTTTTGTCCTATTCTACAGCATGTTTAGAAAGCTTAAAGTTACTTTCTTTTGCTCTATTTTATAGCATGATTAGTAAGCTTAAAGTTGCTTTCTTTTGCTCTATTTTATAGCATGATTAGTAAGTTCAAAGTTGCTTTCTTTTGCTCTATTTTATAGCATGATTAGTAAGTTCAAAGTTGCTTTCTTTTGCTCTATTTTATAGCATGATTAGTAAGCTCAAAGTAGTTTTCATTTGCTATTTTAACAAGTACGAACAGCACCTTGTAGCATTTCAGATTTAGTACTTATTGTTGATTTAGTAGCATGAGCAGCCTTGCCATTTTAAAGTATCGGTTTAACATGAGCAGTAATGATTCCTATCTTTAGTCTTTTGCTATTGGACTAATATGAGAAGTTATAAGCTAAGAAAGACCAAGACTTTAACTTGATCTCAATTTCAGAAGTTTAAGATCAAAAGCGCACACAAGGTGTTTGCTTAAATGCCAAGTAAGGGCAAGTATAAAGAAGTTATAAAGAAAGTATTTTACTTTTAAAGGGCATGTACCGGACACAAGATCCAAGGGATGGGCTCCAAGTTGCCCCTAGGCACATGGCCTAGAAGTATCTTAGTAGTTTCGGGATTAGCTACCTCGATTCTTATTAAGAATGCGCGCAAAGTGGTACAATGCCGGGCCCAAGAGAAGTTGATTATTATTTTGAAGTATTAAAAGTATAAGCTTTTAAACAAGTAAAAATAAGTTTTACTTAAGAATAGAAGTACTAAAGAATAAGTTTTAAACAAGTGAAATAAAAGATTAAGCTTAGAGCAAATGAAGTAAGTTTCACTTTGTTTTAAAGATCAGCAAGTTTAGCTTTCTTTTATGCTAGCAGCTTTTACATGTTTAGTTTCTTACATGTTATTTATTTGCTAGTTGATGAGCATGTTTAGCTTTACATGTTTAGTAGCTTTACATGTTTAGTATTTCAGTTAGTATGATTCCTTTGCCATTTATGAGCATGAGTAGCTATACATGTTAGCTTTTCAGTTCGTTGATTTCTTTGCTATTTATGAGCATGAGTAGCTTCACATGTTAGCATTCAGTTTTAGCATGTTCTTATTTATATACATGCATATCGAGTTTTTGTGAGTTAGAAAGCACTCACTAAGCTTTTAGCTTATAGATACTATTTTCCTCCTACTGCAGATAAAGGAAAAGTATAAGAAGGAAGGCGACAAGGAGATGCTGTGACAGTGTGTGTGATGCCAGGACTATGGAGAGATCATGAGTTTGCTAAGGAAACTGTCAAGACTCCTTTTGAGTTTTCTTTCAGTTATTAAGTTGATATAGATTGTATTAGTTGTTTCCTTTGTCTATGTTGATTAATTGAGTCTATTCCGCATTGTTAGTTGGGTTATTTCCTATTGTTGGAGTTCTATAGTTTTCTATTGCTAGAATAGTTTCTTTTTAGTTGTCGTGGCATTATTACTGTGTGGTTGTGAAAAAAAATATGTTCCAGCCGCCTGTGGCTGTGTATATAGTGTTTGTATTGTTGATTTGGTCACCGGTACAGAGGAGACTCTGCCGAAATTTTTCGGTAGGGATTCCTCGTAGTTAAGTAGCGTACTGGTTAAGTTGAGTTAGTAGTTAAGTAGCGTCCACCCTTAGAGAGTAGTAGTAGCAGTAAGAAGGGTGGTTGTTACAGCTACTATCTTCTGATAGTTAGTTAGTACCTAATTGGTTAGACAGCTGGTTAGAGTTAAGTATCAAGTTCAGGGGGAGAATTCACTCAAAATTTTGTATGTTTGAAAAATGCTTCTTAAAACCTAACCTATGTTTGAACATTGATTTACAAAAAATTAGATTTAACTAAGTATTTGAAAAAATGTGAAACTTTAATCTCACATAATTTTCAAACCTGATTTGAAAAGTTAACTATTTCCAAATTTAGCTTTTATCAAATTAGCCTTAAAAATTAATTTTTGACAAAATTTTTTTTTAAAAAAAAATTACTTAATTTTTTTTTTTTTTATTTGAAAAATCAAAGTTGAAAAATTTTTTACCTTTTTTTGAAAAGTAAATGTTACTTAAACATAAAAAGTAAATGTTACTCAACCTGTCTCCCCAAGTCAACTTGACTATTTTTTAACTTGGTGTTGCACTCTTATCTTTCAAATTTTGAACCAAACTTAGATATCTTTCAAAATTTGATTACCTGTTCACTATGATTTTTTACCTTTGTTCATTTTTTTTGATGAATGCCAAAGGGGGAGGAGGGTTAGGTGGTTAAGTTAGCTAAACCAATTTGAAAACACAAACTAATTTTAAAACCACACAAATGCGTTGTTTCTTGCATATGCTTTCACTAACTTAACCAGGTTGTCATTCCATCAAAAAGGGGGAGATTGTTGGTGCGGCTAGCACTAACGATTTAACCCAGGTTTTGATGAATGACAAATAGGTTAAGTTAGTCTTGTTGTTGTCTGACACTTTGATCGAGTGTGCAGGAGAAGTCCAGACAGATCGACGGGCTGACCGGATGTCTGGCACGAAGTCCAGCTAGGTCGACGGGCTGACCGGATAGTGGCGAGAAGTCCAAGCGGTCGACGGGGACCGGACGCTTGGCGAGAAGTCCAGCTAGGTCGACGGGCTGACCGGATAGTCGGCACGAGGTAAGTGAGGTACGTCACTGGAGGGGAGTGACTGTGAGGACGCGTTCCCGGGAAGGGGACATTAGGCGTCGATCCGGCTTAGATCCATTTCGGATGTCTAAGTCGAGATCGTGACTAGATTCCGGTCTCGGAAAGACGGAATCTAAGTCATACTCTTTTTATCCATCTGTTGAACTTTAACTGTGCTAACAATTTGTTTTACAGGATGTATATTTGCCTCGGACTAACCTTGTTTTGCAGGAAAAGGAGTCTTTCGGAACAAGGTGGTCCGCGCCGGAGGATCCGGCGCCGGAAGGATCCGGCGCTAAGGCGAATTTTATCCAGACAAGTCGTCGCCACGTGGAGCATCTTGGTTTGAGCAGTTACGTCACACTCCAGGCGCCCGGAAGGGATCCAGGCGCCCGGAACAGCATATAAAAGAAGCCCCAGGCAGGAGCTTCAGAATCAACTTTGACTGAGAACTCTTCTACTGCTGATCTTGCTGCTTGACGTTCAAGTGCGACGTCAACTACGCTCCGACAAAAGTGCTCTTCCGGTTTTATTTAATTTTTCTTTGTCGGTATTGCTTTATTACTAGCATTTCCTGTACTTATTCTGTAATCATATTTCGACTTGTTAGTGATTGCCCAACGGAAGTGGTCAAGGACCACGGGCCTTCGAGTAGGAGTCGTCACAGGCTCCGAACGAAGTAAAAATATCTGTGTCTATTTTATTTTTCCGCTGCGATTATACTCGTCTTTTTCGAATCGATATTCACCCCCCCTCTATCGAATCTAACTGTCCAACAAGTGGTATCAGAGCCCGGACTGCCAGAAGGTTTAACCGCCGACTGTGCACAAGAGCTATGGGCTGATTGAACCATGTGAGTACAATATTGACCTCGAACAAAGAAAGTGGGGGCTCCTATGTTCGGATCAAGAGGACCAGACACCAGGCAGGAAGTCCTAGTAGGTCAGGTGGACCGAGGGGCAGGAAGTCCTAGTTGCGGCTAGGCAAGGAAGTCCTAGTAGGTCGGGTAGACCGAGGGGCAGGAAGACCTGGTGGGTCAAGGATCGGACGTGGGAAACCCATGGTCCTTTGTTTGAGGAGGGGATTGTTGGGGTTGCAAGGTTGCAAACATAGTCCCATATTGAAAACACATGGAAAAGATCATGGGTTTATAAGAGAAAGATATCTCCATTGGCATGAGGTCTTTTGGGTAGAGCCCAAGAGCAAAACCATGAGGGCTTAGGCCCAAAGTGGACAATATCATGTCATTGTGGAGATATCTAAATTCTTTTCGATCCAACACGTTCTCCCAAAGTCGTCGGAGAAAGAGCCTAGAAATCACTTACCTCACCGTGTGGAAGATGATCGAAGATCCTAGAGAGAAGTTGGAGTTTCTCTCTCTAGGAAGTGGACACCCATCTCCGACTGAGAGCTCTTTTACGATTCTGACTGAGAGCTCTTTCAGTTGCAAAAAAGGTGGAACTGCCACCTTAGCGGCCCCCTGGGTCCGGCCCCACAGATATCCAGAGGGGGTAAATCACGGTTAAGATGGGCAGGAGGGGTGACTGGGGTTGAGTGGAATTTAAAGCGCAGCAGACCGAGGTTTTACGCCCGTGTGCAACTGGCGACCCTCGACCCCTGAACCTCCGTTGCAAGCGTCAGACACCCTTCCAGCTGATCCAGCCCGTGGGGGCAAATGGATTCACGATTCTATGGGTGGTGGTGCATGGCCGTTCTTAGTTGGTGGAGCGATTTGTCTGGTTAATTTTATTTCCATTCACTTATGCGCGTGCTCTCTCTTTCTGTCTCTTCTCTCAAGGATAAGTTTGAAATGTTGAATGCGGCAAAACTGATTGGGAGTCGAAGACAATTGCATTTTACAACTCTGGAGTGTTGAAATATTCAAAACTCACCTACAATGCAGAAATAGGTTAAGAAGCACAAACATAGAGAATCCTACAGTCAATGAAACACGTTAAGAAGAACAAACTTAGAGAATCCTACAGTCAATGAAACAGATTAGGAATCACAAACTTGGAACCTATAAGATTGTAAGATGTAAAACCCAAAATGTAAATCAACGCTTTGGTACAAAATATATCAGTTTTAGAGTCAACAAATCATAATATGATCAGGGGTGTAAATAAACCAAGCCGCTCATGAGCTATTCGAATCTCGATTCAATAAAAGCTCGTTTAATGAGGTTCGTTAAGATAAATAAACTAAGCTCAAGCTTCACAATATTCAGTTCGTTAGCTCGTGAACATGTTCGTTAAGCTCATGAATCAATTTTTAAATAAAAAAATAATAATTTTGATACTGAATTTATAGATTTTACACTCTACTTATGAAACATATAGACATATTAAATTTATTTATTAGAATAAAATTATATATTTTAATGAGAATATTATAATTTTCTCTAAATATATAATTTAGTTTTTACTTAATATTTAAATTTATAATTTATATTTATTAAGTTCATTTAGGCTCGATGAAAGCTCGAATAAGCTCGTGAGTCATTAATATATTTGTTAAATAAAGCTCGAGTTTGACTTGATTATAAACGAGTCAAACTTAAACATTCGAAAATTTGACTTGGCTCGACTCAATTACACTCCTAAATATGATTATGTTGACTTCATCTATTTCTCAAAACAACTTAAAATCCAAAACACCGGAGAAGTAATTATACCTTTAAAGAAGAGTGAAGTACTAAGAAAAAATAATAAAAAAAAACTGAAGAGACTATTTATGGTGATATATTGGGAGCCTAATTTAGTTGACAGGTTGGTTTAGGGTTTAAAGGTATATTTAAAAAAAGGGCAAAATAAGGAATAATTTTTAAATTTTTTGCCCAACACATGTATGCTAACTTTGACCATGGAGCTGTCTGCAACATAGCAATCAGCCTTCAGCATAAAACAATCACTTTGTTTAATTATATCCAACGTTAGTGTCAAGATTTATCCTGATCAAACCATTAATTTATTTTTGGATTCATTGAAGCACATTTAGCAAGTCGAAGCAAAAGATCAATGTCCATATCTTTCTTCGCTCCCAAGAATTAAAAGGAAAATGTTCGGGGGAAAAGGTTTTTTCCAAGGAAAGTCCCACTACTCTAAATTAATACCGACTCAGAAGGCTTATTTGATTATTTCATAATTTTTTTTTATTTCCAGTCCACCCATCGGTTCAAGAAAAATATTAATTTGACTATTTTCTTTAATATATTTTTTTTGTCAAATGAAGACAAAACGAAACAAAACAAAAACGCAAGCTGTTTGTTGTTATTTTTTAAAACTATTATTATTATTATTATTATTTATTTGTGATGGGATTTTTAAATCGAAAAGTCTTCGATGTTGGAGCCAATCCATTCAAATCTTACTCTTCTCTTGTATTATTATTATTATTATTATTATTTATTGAAAAAAAATAATGTAATATGATATTGAATCGGAACGGGAGATATGGCGATAAGACCTATGGACATGGCGATCACATCCAATTATCATATGGTAAAAATCAAAGCAAACATTTTATTCTCAAAATATCAAGTTAATATATTTTTTTTAAATATCAAATATTCTATGATAAATATCCTTAAATCTGTTCAAAGTTTATCTCTTATCTACTGAAAAATAATCAATCTAATGCAAACATGCGAACTTAAACAATCAAAATTACTATATGAACTATAAATTAAAATATATTTAAAAAATATAACTTTATTAAGAAATAATAAAAATCAAATTTGTATGAATTGTGCCATGTGTTTTTAAAAACACACATAAAATTAAAAATATATAAAAAAATATCAAGAATTAAAAGATTATCAAAAAATATAATAATTTTTTAAAAATAATAGAGATCAAAGTGATACAATTTTGATAAATTCAGGAGAAAAATATTTTTTAAAATAAAAAGGGAAATATAAATTTAAAAAGATGGTAATTTTATTCAAAATGGATTATAAAGTAATTTTCTATTCATCTAGCAATTTTAAATAGTAGTTTAGATAAAATTACTGTGGATTATTTTCGACCTATTTTTATCACTTGAAAATATATCTATATTGCTTCAAAAAGATTATATATCTATTATGATTCAAAGTATAATGAGAAATTTTGTTCAAAATTATTATATTACCCTTTCACGTCATTTCGTGACTTTAAAATCAAAGATGAAGTCCAATGATCCATAGAATGTGCAAATACCTATTCAAAATTTAAATAAAAAAATAATTATTTTATAATTTTATATGAAATTGTTACATAAATTTTTTAGTCATTTGGTAACTTTGATTTCTCATACTCTAGTTACGATGTATTTACAAAATTTTTCTTCTAAATAGAGTGCATTACTATTGAATACTGGGTTTTTGAACTATCCTTCGTGAGCACTTCTCGATTTATCTTATGATTGATGGAAAATTTTTATAAGGCTGGATCAATCACCTCAAGCGTGATTTTATCTGGTTCAATATTTTTTTTAATATCTTGTACTCTCTTAAAGTGCATTTATAATAATCATATAACAATTTTAAATAAAACTACTATATAATTATATTTGAGTTGTTCAGTTACTTGGAGAGCTTCGGTGAATTTCAATGGCTTCAAGAAAGCATTACTATATTTAAATTCAAATTTCGATTCAAAAATTACCACCTAATAGTATTGACCAAAACTTTTATATATATATATATATAAACTATTTTGGAATCATTTGATCCATTGAAAGCATTAATGCACTCTAATAACTCCTTAGTATACATTTATTTATTTAGATCCAAAGTTTATTAAAAATAAGCATGTAATAATTTTTGATAAAATTTATTATGTAATTATTTTTGATAAAATTTATTATGTAATTATTTTTGAATCATTTGTATGGATAGACTCAAACAACCTCCTAAAGGACATATATCTTCTGATTTAAAATTTCACTAAAAATGATCGTGCATAATTCTGGAATAAATTATTGCGTATTATTTGTCAATCGTTTGTCACTTTTAAATTATTAATGGACTTTAATGACCTCCTATAGTACAATGATTTATTTAAGTTCAAATTTTACTTAAAAATGACCTATAATAGTTTTGTCAAGATCGCTCTATCACTATTTTGAATTAATTTGTCCCTCGAAAGCATGAATAAATTTTAATGGCTTTTTAAAATGTATTTATCTATTCTAATTTCAAAAATGATTATCTATTAAAATGTGCCATTCATTCAAATTCAATATGTATTTATCTATTTAAATTCAAAATCATATAGAAATTTTGGACAATTTTTTCTTAAAGTGCATTTATCTTTTATATTCAAAATTTAAGAAAAAAAAATAGTCATTTCGTAGTTTGGGACAAAATTATTACATGACTATTTTAAGTCCTTTGAACATTTGAAAGCATAATAAACCCAAACAATCTCATAAAATACATCTATTTATTCAAATTTTAAATTTGAGTAATAATAATTATAAAATAATCTTGAGAAAAATATGTGGGAACTTTAATAGTCTCTTAGAGTGTATTTATACACTCATATTAAAACATTGAATACAAAAATGATTATATAATAATTTTAATCAATCTCAAGTGAAGTTATCATTTTTTTATTTATAGAATCCCTTTGATTTTATTATTTTTAAAGGATTTTTTTCTGTATTTTTAAAAAATTTATAACCTCTTATAGCTATTTTTTTTTATTAAAAACATATACTAAATTTTATATTATTTTTAAAAATTGATATTTTAAAATTTACAATTTATATAACAACTACTAGGTGCATTTTTATTTATTTTAGTTGATATGTATTCAACCCTTTTTATTTTTTTAAAAAATTTATAAAAATTTTTATTAGCTATCAAGATAAATGATAAATTGAGAAGGTCTTATAGAGACCCATCCAAATATACATCTATTTAGAAAGGTACACTAAGTTGGTTGTTATGGATAAATTTGATAGAAATAGAATCAAAATAATTCTTCCTCAGATAATTTTAATTATTTTTTCGGACTATTATTATTTATGGATTTTGTGTCGGTCTAAATACATATGGCCAGAGCGCAGTTATTGATAATGACGAAAATTCAAATTAAATCGAGATGTTCAACTCAGGATGCACTGTGGACGACTTAGAGAGGCAGTGGGGCCCAACAAATATGGATCACGATCACAAGGTGGTGGCAAAATTAAGAAATCATCGATTAAAATACAAAAATTAGTAGTTGAAACAATAAAACCTTTGGAATGTAAAATATTGACCTCTTCCGTCCCGTATTATTCCGACAACGTGTTTAGCCCTTTCCTGCAAAATCTTGACCCACTTACCCACGTTATCCTTGCCTGCTTGTCATCTACAATTTTAAAAAAACTCCGACTAAATTCCACAAATTAAAAAAACATGCTCTATGTTTTTTTTCTTCAAAATGTTTTCATTCTTCTTATTTTAATTAAGCAAATAAAAAAATAACGGATGAGAAAGATCAACTACTATAGAAAAGAAAGAGCGAATGAATAGAGGGAAAAATAGTTTCGTTTTTAATTAAATAAAAAATTAGTTAATCCATGAGTAAATTTAGGATCTATTTTTCTTCTTCTAATTTTATACTAAGCAAGCAAATGGGGTACGGTGTGCTTGCAGACTTACCGAGATAATTAATTTGAAATCATTATGCCAGAAAAGTCCACCCTCTGACTACCAAGGCAAATGCTTATCCAACGGCTTAAGCAACCCGAGCCGCTCCACCGCGTGCGCCGTCACGTCACCCGCCCATTGGCGCGTTCTCCTTCGTTTCGTCTGCTTCGGCGTATGTTTCGGAGGGTGTGATGGGTGCACCGGGTCGTTGGTACCCGTCAAGAAAATGTTTTTTCGGACACTCGGTGGGCTCCACTCGAAGAAGCATTCCTGCTTTTTCTTCCTGTTTTGTTTTCCTTTCTTTGCCCCTTCCCTTTATTCTTCATTTTTTTTCCATCTACTTCTCCTCGTCGTGGCCTCGCTCTTGGTTTTCCCTTCCTGGTTCGGAGAATTTCGAGTTCCTTCCCCTGCTCTTATTCTTTTCGGCTTGAGCGCAGAGAGCTTCAGATCGAGAGAAGCAAAGCTTGCCCAAGTGAAGCAGCAAAGGATTCCTTTAAGGCGAACAAGGGCTTCGTGTCGACTCCCTGGATTTCTTCAATCCCGTAAGTCATTCTCTTCTCAATCGTCTTTTCTGTCATCTTCCTTGTGTTTTAATTGGGATAAAGGGGAGAAAGGGTGACTCGATATTCTTTTTTTTTTTTAAATTGAATTTTGATTTTGGGGGTGGACAGTATGTCTGGCACATGAGCTTGGGAATCACGTTTATGACTTCGTGGTGATCCGAGATCGGTTTATTCGTCAAGTTGGTGGATTTCGTCTCTAACTAGCTCCCCGATTTTGTTTTCGCTGACTCTCTTTGCTTCTGTTTTGTTTTTATCTGTAGCTAGCAGATGTTAGATTTTATTGTAGTTTTTGTTTCTCGGATCCGCTCTTTTCGATTAGTGATTTGATACTGAGTTTTTCCGATTATGTCCATCTCTTTTCTGGTGATTATGCTCCCAAATTTTCCTACTTGTCCTAATTATTTCGAGATTGTAATATGGATCTGGGTAAGATTATCATTCATCTCTTCAGATCTGATTGACTTAGTGCTAACCGGAAGGTAGAAGGATGACTGGTGCCTGTCTTCTGTTTATGTCTTGCTCTGGGGCAAATTCTAACATATAATTTTCAACTCAATCTCAGGTTTAAACTAAATTTGGAATTTTGCTCCGGGGTCACAAAGAGTTTTGTAACAGATACTTTCTATTGGTTTTATTGCATTACACCTGTTTTATACAGACTTTGTTATTATTTTTCATTTTCTTCTTGTAGCATATTGATTGGTGAAGAGTTTAGATCTATTATGGTTGGATTCAGATGAATACATTTGCTAATCATGTCTCCTAAAACAAACACTTCCAGGTAGTACAATTAATAATTGTCTCACTGGCCTTTGTTTCTGTGTGGTATGAATTGAGGGAGTTTCTGCTTTCAAATAGTGAATACCAGCCACGGCACTATGAGTCCAGTCAGGGGAAGTATGGTGAAGAATCTTTAATAATGGATGGTTCACTTAGTCGTATGTCAAGTTGTGAGAGCTGTTCATCAAGCTATGGTAAATTCTTCTTATTTTGCTGCTGTTTTTCTTTTTCCCAAAAAAATCAGAGATTGTCATTGAGATGCTTGTTTTACTGGTCTTTTCTCCAGGTGATTTACAAACCACTCTGAATGTGCAGTGCAGGTATATATGATTCACCTCTTTTGGTGTTACGCTGTCTTCTTCAGGAGCATGAAGTTTAGGAAATTTTTTTTGTAAAATGAAGTAATCATATGCTAATTTAAAGAACATGATAAACAAAAACAACTAAACCAAAAATCTAAAGTCGTGCTCATCAAATAAAAATGTTTTGTTTTTATATATGTTGTTGTTACTCAGATATATAAACTAAGAGTATTAAATGAATTACAAGGGTACATAGAATAGTCCCTAACTTCTAGGATGCATGTACTCTAGCCTAATTTACGTTTCATATCACTTGCCTAACAATAAGAATCAATGGTGATTACAGTTGCTAAATTATCCTGATTTCTGAAATGAATATAAAAATTGGGCCTATACTATTTTTAAGGTTTGTTTTACTTGCATGGATAACTAGGAGGGGGAGGGGAGTGGGGGAAGGTCATTTTTTGTTTATTTCTTAACTTTTTTTTTCCACTTGGTTGATTCAGTGATGCTCATGAGCTTTCATCTCACGGGGAGAATGGCTTTAGCACCTTAAAAACTGATAAAAAACAGAGAGATTTTAATGCAAAGCCTTCCCATGATGGAAGCAATGAAGGTGGTTCCGGACATCAAATTTCATCTGGAAATTTTTTATCATCCAGTTCACTGGAGAGTACCGAAGAGGATAACAAACAAAGCAATGACCTTTTGGATGATTCTCAATCCAAAATTTCTAGTCTTGTTTTAAATAATATAGAAAATCACATGGATGGTGATATTCTGGCGTGGCTTCCTGATTTTGAATCAGATCCTTGCATCTGGGTACCTCCTGAACCAGAAAACATGGAGGATGATAAACCCAGCATTGCTGACAATTATGAGGATGATGAGTACAGCGGTTCAGAGTGGAAACAGGCTAGCTCTTTAAGCAGTTTGGATGAGCATCATGGATTCATTCAAACTTCTAGAGAAAAAAGACAAAAGGCAATGTTAGATGCGATGAATGGGCAATTCAAGATTCTTGTTAGTCGTTTTTTGGCATCAGAAGGTGTTACTTTTTCTGTATTGGATGATGATAAAAGTTGGGTAGATATTGTTGCTTCCCTATCATGGAAAGCTGCATTGCTTGTTAAGCCAGATGCTACTGAAGGGCGGGCAATGGATCCCGGGGCATATGTGAAGGTGAAATGCATAGCATCTGGTACTCCACAACAGAGGTAATGTGGAGGTGGAAATTTGGTTTTATGTCTCCTTTGTGATTTTGTCTGTTATTTTGTCACTTGATTTCCAGAAATCCGTTTCTTTATTGTGAAGCTCCTTATTTCAGTGAACTGATCAATGGATTAGTATTTAAGAAGAACGCTGCTCATAAGCACATGCAGACCAAGTTCAGAAATGCTAAACTCCTACTTCTTCAGGGGATCCTTGGCCACTCGGCTGTTGGTTTATCATCATTTAACTCCATGGAGCAGGTTAGATTATTAATATTTTAATTTATCATTTAAATTTTCTGCTCTGAATTTTTATAGCTCGAATCAGGAAAAGGACTATTTGAAGTCCATGACTGAAATGATAGAGGCTTGCCATCCAAATGTGGTCTTGGTGGAGAAAAATATTTCTCGTGACATACAGGAATCTCTGATAGAGAAAGGAATAACTGTGGTGTCTGATATGAAACACCAGCGCTTGACAAGGATTTCTCTCTGTACTGGTTCTCCTATCATTTCTTGTTCTGACTTTCCATCAAACTTGACCCTTCCACAATGCGATTTTTTCCATATTGAAAGGTTTGTGGAAGAATATAATAGTGCTAATGAAGGTGGAAAAAAACCAAGCAAAACCTTAATGTATCTAGAAGGATTCCGGAAACCATTGGGTTATACTGTGAGTATGATTTTTCTTTGATCGTTTTTCTTTTGGTGTTCTTTGGCTATTGCATCTCTTTAATCTTGAAATTGTTGACTGAGAGTCACATAGGCCATAAAATTGTGAACAATCTTGGTATTTGTCTTGAAAATGGTTTATTTATTCTCATTTAATAGCATATTACACTAGTAAACTTGGTTTGCTAATGTTAAAAATAATATATTTCATTATCTAAATTATAAGGACAATAATGCTTCTAGTCGAACTTGACAAGAAACTCCAGCTCAGCTAGACAAGTTTTTTTTAATAAAGAAGCAGGGGTGAATGCCTCTCGTTGCCTACAAAGTTAGTGTTCTACAAAATATACATCAGAAAAGTAAATGAATACTAAAAGAAATGCAAACTAGGAGATACCATGATTTTTCTCCAGAATCGCTACTTCCATGACCTATGCACACTATGCCCACTATATTTTCTTCTCTTTAGTTCAGTATTAGAAGTGGAGAAACCTCTAATAATATGCATAGGAAAATACAATAAGAACATAGCAAAATATGGGCATTGTTTGCATTAAATGGATGATCTCTTTCGCATTCCCTTGAGCTCCTCTTATAGTCTTCATGTCTTATCCTTCCATTCGCTGATCTAGCGATCATCAGTCAACTGCACCTTCAAATCTTATTCGAATCGCGTAGTCAGAACTTTCGTCTTCGGCTTTGTTTGAACTAGTCATTATCAGTAGTCGACTGATTAGTGCTTAGTCAACTTTGCCAATCAACTCCAAGATATTCTGTGTACTTCCAATAGATTTCTGAGTGACTTTGTTAGTCGATTTTAAAATATTTTGTTTGCTCTAAACAAACGTATGTGGACTTAGTCGACTAGACAACTTTTTGTGTTTGACAAAGTTTGAACCATCAGTAGGTTGATCCTTATCCATTATAATACCCTAATCAAACTTGTCATATCCCAAGGGCATATTTGCCCGCCAAACTGTACGGTACCCCTAGTGCCAATATAGGAAATAATTGATATCAAACTAATTAAAGCCAACACAAATACCAATGTTATATAAAATCTATATGATACAAATGGCAATGCGTGTATGTATGTGGCAAAAGATGATTTGCTTGCCTCCAGCGCCCCCGCCAATCCTTCCCTAAGGAAACACGGAGGAAGTAAATCACTGGTGACTACTAGCCATTAGTGCAGTGGCCAAAGCATAGGGGAAGGCATGTTCGGATGCGTCGAGTTTCAACCTCATGACCTAATGCGGCAACATCCCATGCCTTAATCACCGCACTGCCCCAAGGGGATGCCAATGCGTGTATGTATGCATGTACATATGATCATACCAAACAAAACAAGATAATAGATTATTACTAGTCTACCAAAAACTTAAAGAGATGATATAAAAAAACAATCGAATCAAAACAGTAGAAAACAAAATCTAATAACTCGAAGTCGAGCGGGATCGACAAGCACTAATCTCTGAGCAACACTAGGGTAGTTGACATAACTTGCCCTCTATCTGCTAACCTGGAAGTTAAAGAAAAGCAAGGGATAGTGAGTACACAATAGGTATAAGATAGATAGTGCATGATACTATATATAAGGAGATCAAAGAAAGTATTCTTAGGTAATAATACTTATTACAAAAGTAAGAGCAAGAAAATAAAATCATACTAGTCAAACCATAAACAATAACGTAACTATTCACTAGCTTGCTCGACCAAGTATAGCCAATAAATCAGGAGTATATACAGTATATCCAAAAAACCACCTACATCAACTCAGCACATAACAAGCATATAACAAAAACATAGCAAGTCCATCTCGTGTGTAGTCAGAGTATTGCTACTACTATATGGTTTAGTGGGTAGATAGAATGAGGTAGCTATTTAACTTTTCAGCTACTGAGTGCGAGGAAAATACACGCTACTACCATCTGGTCTAGTGGACTGTCAGAGCACATAAATATCACTATATGCTACCCAAAATACATGTTACCACTATCTGGTTTAGTGGGCAGATAGGACATGTAGCTATTTAGCTATGGACTGCAGGCGACAACATGCTACCACAAATGGTCCCGTGGGCAGTCAAGATGTACAAACACACAAACTAATAATGACAAGTAAGCAATAACAATCACATCCAAGAATAAACTCTGCAAACTATACCATAGTCTAATGATATCATACGTATATAAACAATCAAGCATAAAGAACAATGAGACTGTATAAATATCAAATAGACTTAATGTATGGACAAGGAATAGAGTATCAACCCTAGGAATCGATCTAGAGTAGAGTCAGGTAAGCAAATTACTACTGTCTAATCAATATATAATAATAAATAATCATGCACTAAGATCAACGAAACTATAGAGATCAAGGAATAACTATCCATCTCTAATGAAGAATGTCCTAGTCATCTTCAAATCCGAGACTTTACCTCGATCTCGAATCTACAAGTAAAACATTCGACAACTATTTAAGTACTATAATAATCCTAATAACAAACTCAATAAATGATTTATCCCCCATTAATTAAATTGTTAATAACTTAGTTGATCAATTTAAACCACATATAATTCTTAATCACTCCATCAACTAATCATTTCATAAATTTCATTGATCCATTAATTCATTTATCGATTACACATTCAACCTATATTTAATTAACTTCTAGACACTTTCAATCATGTTATTTCTTAAGCAATTGATAAAGATAATTAATCTAATAAATTGGAAATAAATCCATTACACTCAAATTAGTGATAATATGATTCAATCAAGGTTTACCTAATTCTATTTAACTATTTCATCTAATTAATCCTCTAATTAATTAGTTAATCATCTAATTAATTTTGTTAATTAGTTAATCAACCAAATTAAAGCCAATTAATCTGATTAATACACCCAAATCACCCCTAATTAAATAATCGATTTTTATTTAATCATTACTGGCAGCCCTTCTCAGCCGACTGTGGCTCCCCGGTGTGGAGTAGGGGTGGAGGAGTCGGCGCCGACGCTGGCGTCGACCGATGGAGGAAGCGAGGTGACGATAGATCAGCTATGGAAAAACTACGACGGCTGGCACGTGAACCAATAGTGACCTATGGAGATCATCGGTTGCTCGTGGCAGGAGCCCCGAAAGACAGCCATGACTGTTCTTCGACAACGAGGAAGGTGTCAATGGTAGTGGTATCAGGAGCGACGCACGAAGGGAGAGGGAGGGCTACGACAACATTGCTAGGGCTTTGCTAAAGACAGTGGAGGCCTCTCGTCGACGATGGAGGCCATGAGTTGGGGACAACGGTGACGTGTGTTTGTTGCACGATTCTTTACGCCGAGGGAGAGGTAGCGACGGAAGTAATTGAACTTAACGTTTAATAAAATGAAAATCTAAGTATGCTCTAATTAACTCCCAGCTTAAATAGGATTTCTTAACCGACTTTTCTAAGTCCTAATTGATATACCCTAATAAAATATAATTAAAATTCATTTTAAATTCCTAAAAATTCTTATAAATTCTGATAAATTCTTATAAAATTAAATATATTCTTTTATGTTTATTTCTGTATTTATTATGAGCTATTTTAATATTTCATTTTAAATTTCTCTTTAATATTAAATATATTATTATTATTATTATTATTATATCTATTTAAATTTGGTATATTATATTATCTCCCATTAATAAAAATTTGATCTTCAAATTTCCTACTTAAGTTGTTTCACTAAGATATCCTCGTCTAAGGGTAATCACTAGATAATATACTACTATACTAATCTCTTCTAGTATCTTCAACATTTTCTAACAGTTAGGGAGTAAGGATCTCTTATAAAACTACATGATGATCTACTATTAAGGTAGGTAATCACTATTCTGTAGGTTATGAGCCCACCGTGTGAAATATATATATATATATTTCACGAACTTCACGGTATTAACATTAAAGAGACTCAAATTAAATAAAACAACTCTAAATGATAATGCATTACAAACTGGTTTAACTTAAAACCAAAACAATCTGAGTTTGAACATCATAATAGTGAATAAAATCTTCAAAAGAACATAGAGTGCAACTAACTAGTGAGATGAATTCAACCGACTATCAAAACAGATAATTGAAATCCGACTAGAGGATTCAATATCCTAATGCAAGTAGAAAAGTAAACTAATAAAAGAAGCCCTCAGGTGTGCACTGCTAGGTACAAGAAGGCTCATCTGTCAAGTCCCTCCGTCTCCTTATTACCTGCACCATATAGATCTAGTGAGTTTAAAGACACAGTAAGTTCAAC
The DNA here is from genome assembly GCF_018446385.1 of Zingiber officinale. Taxonomy (NCBI): domain Eukaryota; kingdom Viridiplantae; phylum Streptophyta; class Magnoliopsida; order Zingiberales; family Zingiberaceae; genus Zingiber; species Zingiber officinale. Next base: position 67,100,928 of record NC_056004.1, read on the forward strand.
CTTTATATAAATAACATCTATTCGCATTTAAGAGAAATATTTGATAAATTATCATGTTAAATATCAACGGAGATTAATCTCTGATTTCAGTTTCATGAACCTCCAAACTACTCTAAATTAACATTCGATTTTTAGCCTTTGTTATCTTTTATTTTACTTTTAAGATTCATAAATTACAAGAATTTATATCATCAAGTGTAGCTCCTTTATACCTTAACCTCTGATCGTTTGGCCAAACTTTTCCTAGTATTAGATTGGTAAAGCTCATCGGACCCTTAAGCTAGATTCCCAAACTCCTCTGTTTTGATGAGATTCACCTGACCCTTCTTAAACTGGATTCCTAAGCCCTTCTGTTTTGGTGAGATTCACCGGACCCTTCCTAAGCCGAATTTCCAAACCTCTTTGTTTTGGTAAAGTTCACCGGACCCTTCATAAGCCGGCCATGAACTAGGGATCCATTGTTAAGTATGTTATGTCCAACATGAGTTCTACATACCTAATGTTTGTGGGTTGTGGTTCTGATACTAACAATTAAGACTTATTAACAAAAAGAAAATCCACATCAAGGTTATATATTGCAAAATTATTTAAGAAAAGAAAGCGGGCTAAAGCAAGACACGTGAAGTTGGCAATTTCATGGTTGAGGCTAGAGAAAAGAATACTAAACTACACATATATTTCTCATCCCACCACAGCAACCAAGAATTAGTATCCGACAACACACTAACATCCATTAATATAGAACACGAAAAGGAAAAGTAAATTCCCTTTTCACGATTTTCCAATGGAGGAGTCACTAGAACCTCCTCAAAACATCGCAATTTGGAATATGTATTCATTAACAAGAAATCTTGCATAAAACATCAAAACTTAAATTCTATGACTCTTATAGTACAGGAAACCAATGTTAGATATCTTGCCAACCATCACAAAATTTCCAGTAATACTAAGAAAAGAAAAAAAAAAAGAAATTCTCTGATCACAGTAAAACATGCATCAATCATTAACCATGCGTAGTTTTAACAACCGAACCAGGGGTGCTCTGGTTATGACGTTGTACCCTTTGACTAAGGTGCCAGGTTCGAGCACCCCCCTGCGCAGGCTCTTATCAATTAAGTGGTACCGTTCACCCAAAAATCCCTTCGGGAGTTTCTGATAAGGGGTCGTTTCGGCGGTGGTGTCGGTCACTATAAAAAGTTTACCCATATAGTTTTTTTTTATCAATTAAGTGGTACTGTTCATCCAAAAATCCCTTCGGGGGTTTCTGATAAGGGGGCCGTTTCGGCGGTGGTGTCGGTCACTATAAAAAGTTTACCCATACAATTTTTAAATAGTCCCCTCGGATGGGTCTAGTGGCTAGCGCATGAGGTGTTGCCACAATGAGGTCTGGGGTTCGAATCTCGGCAAAGCCGAGGTAAATACCTCCCTTATATGCTAGTCATTATTCCAAAGGCTAGTAGCCGCTCGTGATTTACCTCCTCCCTGTTGGCCTTGGACGGGTTGGCGGGGGCGTTGGGGGCGAGCGTATTCGTCTTTTTTTTTTTGCCACAATGTAGTGCGATAAAAGCCTAATAAAAAACCTGATGACCTAATCAAAATATTATACTATGACTCATATGGTGCAGTAAATATCAAAAGCCATAAAAGGGAATTTGCCTTAGTGTTTTACGTATGGGGGATCATCTGCGAGAGGTAGGAAAAGACGACCTTAAGTGTTTCGACGAGGTTCTTTCTCTATCTCTTCCAAAGTCGCTAGGGTTTGGATAGGGGTATGGGGAGGCTGACTGTCACGCCCTAGAGGAGTCTCTACTCGACAAACGGACAACATCTCTTGACAAATGAAATATGTATACAATGTCACAAGGCTACTCACAAGTTATCAACAACCCACATGGTTGGAACATACACAACCACGCAGTTATATACACAACCCACATGGTTGAAACTGAAAGAACATAACCACACAGTTGTATAATAAGCAAACCACATGGCTGTACCAAAAACATAGCGGAAGATGTAGGAAAGCCACATAAACCAAAAAGATATAATGCGTGTCGGCGCGACTTAAACACAATCGAATACCAAAACGATAAAGTAGCCATAAGACTAAACTCTAAATACAATGCTAAACCATAAGGAAAACATGCAAGAAAACAAAAGCGAAGTAAAGACCATCCTCTGATATGGTGTGGGATCGACAGACAAGATACTCTAAGCGACTCCACAATCATCTATCTGCTATACGAGGAAAAGATAATACACAAATGGGGTGGTGAGTGCAGGTCACTCAGCAGATAATAGACAAGATAGTGCATGGTTAATATAAAACATGACGATCAACGCATAATAGTCTCAATAGAGAAATAAGAACATGATCATATCGACATAATCAATGCACTTAGACATAACTGACATAATGAATACTCATAGTCATAACCAACATAAGGAATTCACATAATCATAACTGATATAATAAATGCACATACCCAATCTGCACCCTACATATACAGTATAGTGATCAGTATACTCACTAGGAATCAGCAACAGATCTGCTCGTAACACTTGAGCAATATAACCGACAGTATATACATGTATGAAACATGACAACCATATGCAACAATCATATCTCAAGCATGTGCAACAATCACAAGCAAATGCATATATATCTCCAGAAGATGCATCGCGCATTATATGCAAAATGCATGTGCATGCAACATGATCACCCCACCCATCTCTCAAGGCACGACGACCCCTGTGTAGCCGAGAGGCCGAATAATGACAACTGTACTATCCTCCAGATACCACTATAGAGTGGCCGAAGCGGACAGTTCACTAAGTAATCTAACTACATAGCATCAGGGTCCTGACTGCTCACATCTGTAGTCCGCACTATCCTCCAGATACCACTATACACGAGTGGCCGAGGCGGATAGTGTATAACATTGAGCGACCAAGTGAGCATGACAGGACTAGCTCCACTCCAAACTACCACTCTCCCACAGTGGCCGAATGAACAACTAACATGTCTGATGACTAGCTCATACTATAAGGGAGCAAGTGGTCATTAACATGCATATATATGACTGGCGACTAGCTCATATTATAAGGGAGCAAATGGTCGTCAGCATGCAGTGCAATAATGAACATGATATAAATAATCATGATACCGACACGATCATCATCAATGCAATGCCCCAATCATCATAAAATACCTCCAATACCATAATCTATTAAACACCTATATCTATAGGTATGGGTAGATCCAACGGGTGCCTACTAAATAACAAATACTATAAGTAGCAACACCAAACACTTACACACAATACACGTACGCACTTTACAACGTAGGTATAATCAACATGATTCCTCCAATATCACACCAGACGCATATGATCACCAACATAGGTATTATCGACATGATTCCTCCAATAGTACACATCAGACACGTGTATACACACAACATGCAAATACATAGACAATATGATCACACCTATTACACATACCAATCATGTGTACACTTAATATCATATATATAATCAACATGTTAGGATATCTCCTACAGTACATACTCTACATGTGTATACACAATAGAGTATAGATATTCAAAGCCGAGACTGTATAGACAATAAAGAGATCATTTCTAAGGTCAAGCAGATAAGTATCAAGCAGAATAACAAATGAACAAATTTAAAGTAAAGCAACCTAATCTATTAATAAAAAACAATCATACACTAAGTTTAATGAACTAAAGAGGCCAAAAAAGAAATACCTGCCTTTATCTGTCGATCGTGATAAACCAATCGCACGTTGAGACGCTCGTCTCGAATAAAAGTCTTGCAAATGACATGATGTACAGTTTAGCTAATCATATAAGCAACAACTAGCTAAACCCAAAACCCAAACTAATTAAGGGAAACCCTAATCGAACGATCATTAATTAACTCTATTAATGATCAACTTCAATTAATCTAATCCATTTATCAAATTAGGGTTAACCCTGTTATCAATCCTAATTAATTCATCTTATTGACTAGATCAGATTAGATTACAAATGACCGATTACCTATCCCTTTACCATCACACATTTAACCTTTAACCAATTAGGCATCGATACATAATCATATCTAGAAATCAACTCTATGCTAATCTGATATCCCTTACCCACGTCGACAAATCACCATCAACAAGTAAATAACCAAAACAATACAGAAAGATGGTTTCCATTCTACAAAAACTAATTCCGATTCCTTACCCATCCCCTTCTCCTTAACAAATTAGAATATCCTGCTAATCAACTCTGCAACAACCCCAAAACTGAACAAAAACTCACCTCAATCTCTACACATAACCCTTCCATGAAGATGTCAATTGCTGTTGGAAGTCATGGCTGGTGCTTAGTGAAGTTGCTATCATCCAAACCAAATAACCCAAAGCAATACTAAGTATAGATCGACACTCAGATCGTGCGCTAGGGTTGACAAATTACCTCAAATGTGGCGACAGAGCACACCAACGATCAATAGAGAGGCTTGAGGATGCGAAGATGTGCACAGATCATGGATGACCACTGAGAATGTTGGTTACTGTTGGGTGCTGTAGTCTATGGCCTTGACACCACTCCAAAGAAGAAGATGGTGCGGCGGTGAAAGATAAACTAGGGATCGCAACAACCAAAAGGGTGTCGGAGCTCCTTCCCTCTCTCCCTCTCTCGCGACTGGGAGGTAGGCCAACAACGACTGATTGAGGATGATGTTTGACGGCGGGTCGAAGATGGCGATTGACATGATTGACCAAGGAAGGGAGATGACAGTGTCGATAGGGATCAGGAGAGGGCCACGATAGGGTCAGCGTTGATCGGAGCTAGGCATAGCTCGATGGGGCTTCAACCGGCGGTGGATTGAATGGCATCAACGCGATCGGGATGTCAGCAGCGGAGACACGACAACGGCGACATCCGACGTAGGGTGGCGTGGCGACGGGCCGTGGTGGCCGGCGACAGCACAGAGAGAAAAAGGGAGAGGGTTGACGACGTCTGGGAGTAGATAACGATGAAGATGAAGAGGAGAAGGCTCGCGATCGGAGCAAGGGAAAAAGAAGAAATCGGGAGGAGAGGTTGGGGCTCGCCTTTAATAACTAATTTAACTTAGGGTTAGTCAATCAAACCCTAAGTTTATATTCCAATCAACTCCCAACTAAAATGGGTATTCCAAACAGGTTTTCGCCAAGCCCAATCGATCCATCTCCTTAAAAAGTATTATATGGTCTCCATTTAAATCCCAGAATTTTTTTAAAAATTCCCAAAAATCCAATAAGGTTAATTCTCCAATAATACTTATTATTTAATTTGCAGTATCTTACACCGACGACTTTCAAGGGAAGGGTGAGGGGAGAGGAAAAATAAAACTTGTATTTAAAAGGGTAAACCGGGTCGGGTTGCTAGCAAATCGGGTAGGATTCATTAATCTACTAATACTTTAATTACTTAAACCCTTTAGTATTAAACAACAACATAAATCTTGGTTTGTCTAAGTGAACTGTTTTTTTTTTTTTTTGCAAATGCTGCACCGTGTTTCCACTACTCTTTGATTGCTATCTACCTAATTATTATTACCAAAATTCTACTAGATGTAAATGGTTGTCCCCTTCGATGCCCATCATGCTTGCTCGAAGTAAGTCCTTCGGTGTCTAAATAAAGTTTGGTACAAAGGACTTGTTGGAAACTCTGCCAAGTGATCCAAAGAGTCTCTACGGATCAGTAGGAAATGGGAGAACTTGATTAATTAATCAATGATCACCCAAATTGAATTTTATCGTACTATGTTTCCCCTTTTTCTACTTAGGTACAAAATCTTCCAAAGTAAGCTTGCTAGTCTCTAATGCTCTCGGTGGGTTAAGGGCTTACTACGCTTCCACCACGTCACTCTGATGTTCTGCTTTCCGCAAGTATCGTGCTGTAAAGTCCGCAAGGCCCTTTTGCATACCGTTCCACTAGTAGGAGCATTTTAGGTCTTGATACATATGGGTACTTCTTGGATGAACCGTGAAACATGATGATTTACTTCTAGAAGTTTAACTAGGTTCACCTTGAGAGTACATAGTCTCGAGCTATTAGATGGGGGGTAACATTCAGGTAGTTGACTAAACTCTGCCTTGAAATCCATTACGCCATGGTGGAACAACTTAGGATTTAAGAACTTCTGAAGACGAACTATAAAAAGTAGCTAAAACTATCTCTAAAAAGCCTTTCGAAATCATCGCCATGTGACGCGCTACTCCTCAACCTTTGAAATCATCGCCAAGTGACGCGCTGCTCTTCGAAGGTCATCTTCTGCAATCTTCCATCATATGGTGGCTTGGTCTCGTAAGTGATAAACAGCTAGCTCCACTATCTATGCATCATGTGGGTTATATATCCAAGTGCACCTTTGAGGTTATTTAACCAAGTATGAGCATTCCATAGGTCAGAATCTCCCATAAAATAGAGAACATCGATCTATTAATTTAGCTAATATTGGTATACGCGCCTTGTTCATTACCCAATTGGTAGTGGTAGGGGCGAGTACGATTGTCGATGCTTGCTGAGATAGTGCTCCTTGATCTCCAATAAGTGGTTGACTGCCTCGATCCCTATTTTTTTGAGACTGTACCAGTCGACACTTCAAATGAATTTACATTCTCTATGTTAGGGTCAGGTTCTAGATCGTGTCTACTAGTTGCTTCCATGGTCAACGTTGACCACGATCACAAGTGTGGGCTATCTCACTAAGTGTCATTTCTACTATGACCAAGTGAATAAGTACCTAATAGAAAGGTATAATAACACAATATAACCAACTAAATGAGAGAGTCTAACCAATCATATTTCAATTTTCTATGGAAAAAAACTGTCTAACAATAACCTAAACAAAGTAGTGAACACAAAAGGTAAGATAATCACTAGAGATATACCTTACTTCCTATAGAGATGTCCTTCAGCTCGCCAAACATCCCAAACTCGGAAAACCATAAATCAAAACGAGATGAAAATCTTAAAATACAAAAACCCAACATTCGAACTCGAACCATGCTCTGATATCAATAAAATTGTCATATCCCGAGGGTATACTTGTATGTCAAATCGGACAATATCCCCTAGTGAAAATATATGAAATAATCGATATCAAACAATTAAAGTTAACACAAATTCCAATGCAATATACAATCGATAAGATACAAACGTCAATGCGTGTATGTATGCATGTATATGTGATCATACCAAATGAAACTAGATAATAGATTATTAATAGTCTACCAAAAACTCAAAGAGAATTAAAAAAAAACATGAATCAAAACAGTGGAAAACAAAATCTAATAACTCGAAGTCGAGCGGGACCCGCAAACAATGATCTCTGAGCAACACTAAGGTAGTCGACACAACTTGCCCTCTATCTGCTAACTTGGAAGTCAAAGAAAAGTAAGGGGCAGTGAGTACAAAATACTCAGCATAAGATAAATAGTGGGTGATACTACATATAAGGAGTTAAAGAAAGTTGACTCAGTTAATAATACTTACTACAAAAATAAGAGCAAAAACATAAAATCATCTACTAGTCAAACCATAAATAATAATGTAACTGTTCACTAACCTGCTCCACTAGGTACAGCCAATAAATCAGGAGTACATATAGTATATCTAAAAAACCACATGCATAAACTCCGCACATAACAGCAAGTTCTGATTGTGCGCAACAACATGCTATAACAAATGGGTCTCATGGACAGTCAGGGTATCCACTATTTGTGGGGGACAATATACTCTACTGCTATTTAGTCTAGCGGGCAGATAGGATGAGGTAGCTATCTAGCTCCTCAGCTACTGATTGCGGGGGACAATACACGCAACCATCATCTGGTTCAGTGGGTAGTCAGAGCACATAAATGTCACTATATGCGGGCGACAATACACGTTACCACTACTTGATCTAGTGGACACAGGACATGTAGCTATCTAGCTATGGACTGGGCGACAATATGCTACCATGGATGGTTCCGTGAGCAGTCAAGATATACAAGCATACAAACTAATAATGACAAGTAAGCAATAACATTTACATCCAAAAATAAACCCTGCAAACTACACCATAGTTTAATGATTTCGTATGTATATAACCAATCAAGCATGAAGAACCATGAGATTGCATAGATATCAAATAGACTCAATGTTTGGACAAGGAATAAAGTAACAACCTCTAGAACCGATTTAGAGTAGAGTTAGGGTAAGTAAATAACTGTTGTCTAATCAATATATAACAATAAATAATCATGCATTTAGATCAACGAAACTATAGAGAACTATCCACCTCAAATGTAGAATGTCCTAGTCATCTTCAAATCCGAGACTTTGCCTCGAGCTCGAATCTACAAGTAAAACATTCGACCATTATTTAAGTACTATAATAATACTAATAACAAATTCAATAAATGATTTATTCCACCCGTTAATCGAACTGTTAATAACTTAATTGATCAATTTAAATGACGTATAATTCTTAATTACTCAATCAACTAATCATTTCATAAATTTCATTAATCAATCAACTAATCAATCCATTACATTTATCGATTACACATTCAACCTATATTTAATTAACTTCTAAACACTTCCAATCATGTTATTTCTTAAGCAATTGATAAAGATAATTAATCTAATTAATCGAAAATAAATCCATTACACTCAAATTAGTGATAATCTAATTCAATCAAGGTTTACCTAATTATATTTAACTATTTCATCTAATTAATCCTCTAATTAATTAGTTAATCATCTAATTAATTTTGTTAATCATCAATTAATCAGTCAATCATTTTAATCAACCAAATTAAATCCAATTAATCTAATTAGCTGATTAATACACCCAAATCACCCCTAATTAAATAATCGATTTTTATTTAATCGTTACATGCAACTCTTCTCAGTCGATTGTGGGTCGATAGCTGTCGATTGGAGTAGAGGGCGGAGGAGTCAACGCTGGTGTCGACCGACGGAGGAGGCTGGGTGACGACAGATCGACTGTGGAAAAACTGTAGTGGCTAACATGCAACCGTGCTCGATAATGTCCCGTGGTTGTTGTCGGTTGCTCACGGCGGGAGCTCCGAAAGACAATCGCGACTGTTTTTTGACAGCAAGAAAGGTGTCCGCGGTAGTGGAGTCAGGCATGACGACGAGCAGAAAAAGAAGACGGGAGAGGGAGGGCTACATAGTGGAGGCCTCCCATCGGCGGCGATGGAGGTCACGAGTTGGGGATAGCGGCTGTGTTCGCCACTCGATTGCGGACACCAAGGGAGAGGTAGCGACGAAAGTAATTGAACTTGACGTTTAATAAAATGAAAACCTAAGTATGCTCTAATTAACTCTCAGCTTAAATAAGATTTCTTAAGAGACTTTTCCAAATCTTAATTGATATACTCCAATTAAATATAATTAAAATTCATTTTAAATTCCTAAAAATTCTAATAAATATCGATAAATTCCTATAAAATCAAATATATTCTTTTATGTTTATTTCTTTATTTAATATGAGTTATGAGTTATTTTAATATTTCATTTTAAATTTCTCTTTAATATATATATATATATATATATGGTATATTACAAAATCAAACTTAAGGTATTAAACTAGTAGTTGTCTGATACTTATTAATCGATTGGACCTTAACTTCGATCATATCTAAGGTCTAAATTTGTTGTCTACCTTAAACCTTATATACAAGGCACTCTACTCACATTTCTCATAGAGTTTCTCCAAGTCTTGATGTCTTCTACCATTAACTTGCCTATCTCATATGCTTTGAGCCCTCAGTTTCTCCTTAGCCATCTTTTGATTCATTGCTTATATAGATTTCCTCCTCGACTTGTATATTCCACGTCTTATAGTCTCTCGGATGCACCGTTCTTCCTTGATGTCATGGACCTCAAGCCATTGAGTCATCCCAACCCTTGCCAACGCCAAGCCAACTTCTATACATGGTAGGCCTTGCACAACTTAGTACTTAAGTTAAATAGCCACAAATCTAACTTAAACCCTTTGTCATTTTCATTTTCATCAAGACCCTTTGTTGCTTAAATGTAGAGGAGGACTAGAATTCTAATAAAATTCCCTTTTGATGATTGACAATCCGTTTAAGTTAGTTAAAATCATAGTCAAAATTATAAATTAAGGAAAGTTTCAAGCTTCTCCTTCACTTAAGCTCCCTTTAGAACTAGGAATTTTTGAAAAATTTACAAAAATTGTTAACTTAACCCTTAATTTCTCCCACTTTTCCACTCATCAAAGACCCACAAATTCAAACGGTCTATTTGACTTGGTTAATGTGCTAGTCGATTGAAGACACAATAGTCGATTGAGGTACATTAGCTGACTAATATTCTTGCTTTAGTCTATTGCCACCTAAATTGTGCCAATCTTTAAAAAATTAATGAAAAATTCTAAAAAATTTTAAAAAATTTAAAATTTTGTAGGCAAATATAATTTATGTATTACTATGAGAGAAAAATGAATTTTCATAAAAAATGAGTGCTACAAGCTATTTTTGGTGTAAGTCAAACTTATCAACATATATTAAATCAAGTGTATAACTCATGATTTTCTAACAATATAACAATTCGAAATTCTAAACCTATTTTTCAGAATTTTAAGGGTACTTGCTATGTCAACCATATGATTGTTATTATTATTATTATTATTATTATTATTTATTCTAATACGGTTGACCCTAAGGTCAATTAATAGTTAAAATAAAGATTTTAGTACCTAAAACAAGTTAGGTCCAACTTGATTCACTAAAAAATATTTAGGTATTCATGTCTTAGCTATTGTTCCAATTTTGCCTACTCTTCTAGATAACAAGCTAAAACAAGTTTTTTTATAACCCTTATACCCTAAGCCGTTTTTGCTTAAGTTTGCCCTTTGACTACTAACTAACAAGTTCAAAGATTGTGATATAATAGTAAACTTGTCTAAGGCTAATTTTAATGAATCAATTTGTTTTCTAGCACTAGTTCTTGAATCCTAATGTCCTGCAATTTATCACATGCTATACTATTAATCTAAGCTTTTCTTCTAACATGACATTTTTCATTTTCAATAATTAATTTTCTTTTTAGACATATCTAATGGTCTATTTAATGAATTAACGAAATAAATTAACTTAGATTCATAAGAGGAGGAATTTACCTCACTTATTGTGTTGTGATTTGAATTCTCCTTTTCTCCTTGGATGAAGATATGCCATTATCAATATTAGAAGGATTCGATTGTTTGGTTTGATGTCCTCTGATGAGCTGGTCTCATCCCAAACAGCCGGTAGGTTTCTTTTAGGAGGTTCCCTCTTTTTCTTTTCTTAGTTTTGGGTATTTCTTCTTTACATGCCCTTGTTGTAGTTATAGCATTGCTTAGTTTGTCTTCTATCCTCCTTGTACTTTACATACTCTTTCACATCTTCCTCATTCAATTTAAACCGCTTTTTAAATTTACTTTTTGCCTTAGTTGCCAAACACACCTCGCCATTGTTGTTCGCTTCCGTGGTGAGCTCCTCGGATTTGGAAGGTGATGATCGCCCCTTTCTTTCCTTTTCCCTTCTGACCAAGCTTAGATTGTAGTGTTCATTTGTTTGTCCCTTTCCTGCATCTAGATCCCTAGAGACATGCAACTCTAATTCTGAAAATAATGAATCTAAACTACTTGCATTGAGATCCCAGGCAAGCAATGAGGTAGTTGTTGACCACCGAACTCCAATATCGCATTTTTGGTAGAGCTTTCAATGCAATTTAGATGAGGTTATGTTTGGCCATAATTCCTCACATTTATTAGTTCTTGAATTAATTGATTATACCTTGAGTGCATATCCGTGATTTGCTCCCCTTTTAACATTCTAAATGAATTGAGCTTTGATTGCATCAGATCTCTTTGTGCAAACTTAGTTTTTGTTGACCCTTCATGCATTTTGATTAGTCTCTCCCATAATTCATTGGCTATGGTGTATTTCTCTAATTTTCTCATTTTCTATTTAGGAAAAGCTTGCTCCTGTGCCATATTTGCTTTAGTGTCATCTACCACCTTTTCTGTTGGCTTCTTTGTTAACCTAGAATGGGGCAACCTGCTATTATGGTCATCAACAGAAAATTCATACCCTTCTTTGATTGTGATTACCATGACGATCTCCAATTTGAAGAAGTGCCCCATCTTATACTTTAATGAGTTGAAGCTCCTCTCTAGCTTCAGAATTTGAAATCGATCTCCGGCCATGTGCTTTATCGGTTGATACTCCTTCGACAACAAATCACTTGTTGGAATCGGTGTCGGTGTGCTAGAGAGGAGTGAACAACACTCGTTGACTAAAGTTCAATATTCTACAAATTATGCACAACAGAAAGTAAATGAACATTAAAAGGAGACACCAAATTTTTTACATGGTTCACAATTCCCTAGAATTGATACGTCTACAGCCTATATACACACGATGTCCACTATACTCTCTTCTTGAATTGAGCGTTGGAAGTGGAGAAACCTCTTACAATAATCAACAAAATGCAAAGGAAAAATAAAATAAGAATATAAAAGCAATCAAGGCTTGGGATGAAGTTTATGGGCATTGGTTTCCATGAAATGGATGATCTCTCTTGCAGTTCCTTGAGCTCCTTTTATAGCCTTCATGTTGAATTTTTCCATTTGTTGATCTGACCATCAATTGACAACTCTTTCAAATCTTATCAGATGGCACTTCCATCTTCGGCTTCATTTGAATTAGTCGCTATAGCATTAGTCAATTGGACTTACCGGTTGTCAATTGATCTGCTCAGTCAACTTCGCCAGTTGACTCCAGAACATTTGTGCACTTCACTTTGCTACTCAACCCCAAAATATTCTGTTTGCTTCAAAAGAACCTTAGTCGACTAACTTTCTGTCCATTTGACAAGGTTTGAACCATGATTGATCGAACCAGAATATCCCAATAGACCAAACTTTAAATGGACTTCAACTTCGACCACATTTAAGGCTAAGTCCACTTAAGTATGTTGTTTACCCTCGACCCTTGTATATATGTTATTTTACTCATATCTCTAGTGGAGTTTCTCTAAGCCTTGAGGTCTTCTACCGTCAAACTGCATCCCTCAAATGCTTTGAGACCTCGTCTCCTCCTTAGCCATCCTTCGCACCTTTGATTGGTATATCTCCTCCTTGACTTGCCATGCTCTGATGTTTCTTGTCCTGCACTTCTCGAATGTGCCATCCTTCTATGATCTCATAGATCTCGAGACATCGAGCCATCACAACTCTTGGCCAGACCATATATTTGGTAAACCTTGCACAACTTACTTAGTACACAAGTTAGGGTGCCACAAATCTAACTTAAACCTTTGCCAATCTCATGAAAATCTTTTGCTGCTCAAACACAGTGGGGGATGAGAGTGCCAACCAAACTTGGTTTGGTTTTTGTCCATTTGCACCTCTTAGCGCACACAGAGACTAGACTGTTTCTGATTTTTAGACTTGGAGTAGCAATTTTTCTCTTATCTATTGTAACCATCACTTGAAGAGATGTTTGATCTGTGCTGCCTTGGTTCTGGGAGTATTTTCACTAGCATGGTTTTTATTCCCAAAGTGTTATATCAGTTTATGCTTCTGACTATTTGCAGTTCCCTTCTGATTTTGTGATGCCAAAGTGCATCAAGCTGTAAGTAGGCGTTGTTTGTCCATTTAAACTCTATAATTCACTTCTGTTAGTAAGATACGAGGATGTACCACGCTACCTAGTGATAGTGTCAATGAGCGATTGGTAGAATTTTTGTTTGTGCCATTCAAATGACAGCAGTTTGTGAAATTAATACTGCTGCATCAAATTATTTGTATAGTCCTATGTTACATAAGGATTATCTTTTGTTGTAAGTTACTGCTAGAAGTAACAATGACATCAAGCAATACAACAAAGATTTTATTCCATTTAAACTAGCAAATCTGTTTTACATGTATCCTTGTTTTAACGTGTGAAACTCATTCTTGTCCCATTTCAAATTAATTAAAATAGTTTAAAAATGTAGGTACACTAGTAAATATCTTTGGAATTCTTGCAAGACCATGATTGGATTCAGAAACTTTGCTTGTCTAAGTACTTTTTGTGTTGGATTTTTGCAGATATTGCTGAAGGGTGCTGAGAGTGATGATCTGAAAAAGATTAAGCGTGTCGTTCAGTACACAGTTTTTGCAGCATACCATTTGATCCTTGAGACTTTGTTTTTTGCAGATCAAAGAGTGTTTTTCACTGATAATAATGCTGCAAGAAGAGAAAGTGGAAATTTCAATAATGAACCATTTCACTTTATTAGATCTGATGCTACAGGGTACTTGGATAACCATGAAGGTTGTTTGTCTCTCATAGCTTCAGAGCAATCAGTAGATGTTCCAATATGCAGTGGCTCATTTGGTAGTTTTACAGATGTGGTGACATCATCAGATTCTCATTTAGGATATACAATTTCTGAAAATTCTGGTATTGTTGACACAAATGTGTTAGACTCCTTCCAATCTAGAAATTTGCTATCTCTTTTCTCTCCTAGCCGTGAAGACAATTCTACTACACCTAATTCTGAATCTGGTTCAGTAGAATTTGTCATTCAAAATACAGTATCTGATGGCAAAAGAACTGACCATGATGTCTCAGAGAACTCTGAAATTAAAGAAGAGAAGCTAGGTGATGGAGCCTTGGATTATAAGGACAATGGGATTATTGGGGATTCTATTGTGGTTAATAATGATGCCCACATTTCTAAACAACAGAATGATGATATTGAGAGTGTGCTGGATTCACAGAGTATTTTGGTTTTACTTTCAAAACAGTGTACAACGAAAGCAACCATCTGTGATCAGAGTCATCTTTCCCGTATTAAATATTATGGGTACTTCGACATTTCACTTGGACGATTTCTGAAAGATTTGTTGCTTGATAAGGTTTGTTTCCTTTTTTTTTATTTCTTTGCTGACAATAGTTTGGTTTATTTTATGTCAATGGAGTTTGTATGAATGGACACTTTATGCAACTTTTGCAGAATAGTTGCACTTCTTGTGGTGAACCACCAGAGGCACATGTTTTCTGTTACACACACCAGAATGGGAATTTAAGTGTATATGTCAAGAAAATTTCTCCTGATTCTCATTTGCCAGGTGAATCTGAAGGAAAAATTTGGATGTGGACTCGTTGTTTGAGATGTAAGAATGGAAGTGAGATATCCACAAGGAGAGTCCCCTTATCTAATTCAGCGCATAGTCTTTCATTTGGGAAGTTCTTAGAGCTCAGCTTTTCAGGTCATTCTGCTGCTAGTAGGTTATCTGAATGTGGGCATTCATTGCACAGGGATTTCCTTCGGTTTTTTGGGTAAGTTCATCTTCTTTATTTGGTGTGAATAAACTTATAGTTTCTTTTTCTTGGATGTGAAACCTTAGCATACTTCGATGAAATGCAGATTAGGCTCAAAGGTTGCGATGTTTGTTTATTCATCAGTTAAGATATATGCTGCCTGTAAGCCGCCACCTGTTTTGGAGTTCCATGATCCAAAAGGTCAAGAGTGGTTTAAGAAAGAAATGGAAGATGTATGTACTTTTTTAACTTAATAGTAAAACATTTCGTTAATATTTTTGTTATTGATTGTATATTATCTAACTAATGAAATTTTACATCTAATACCATTTAAAAGCTTATTTTTCCTCATTAACCTACATAATGATTTTTTGCAAGGTTCTTTTTCGAGGGCACAAATTTTTCTCTGAAGTCTCGGACTTGTTGCAGAACTTGAAGTCTAGATATATTGATCCTCATGCTAGACAATGTGCTAAGATCTCAGGTTCACTCAAGGAGTATGCTGAAGTTGAAGAGATGCTGATAAAGGAAAAAACTGAATTTGAGGTTATATTAACGCTCTGTTGCTTTCTTAGTATGATATTTTAACCCTTGTTTAACAGAATACAAATTTCATTGAATTGACAACTATCCAGGCTTTTTTGCTGAAGGCAATAGATAACAATGGTCAAGTGGACATATCTACTTATGAGGTTCTTGATTTAAAGTGGCTTAACCAGGAGCTCCTTCTTGAGTTATACATTTGGGACAGCCGTTTAAATTGCCTTTTCCAGGATATGAAATGTCAAAAGGAAAGTGTGGTTGTAGTTGATGAAGTTTCAAGAGCGCCTAGTCATGAAGATGAAACAACCTATTGTGCTGACAACACACAAATTGATGTTGATGTTCAGTCAACCAAAATTTGTGTTGAGACAATTGATAGCTCCAATACGCTTCTTGATATTGGTTTGGCTGATTTGGAACAACCAGCTGGAATGCTTTCTGTTAAATCATGGAATGATGAGTTGGTTACATCTGTCCTTGAACTAGAGCAAAGATCAGGTTATTTGCCTTCTGCTCCCAGAGAAAATAATAAGACTCAGGAAGTTTGCGCATCTATTTCCAGTGACATACAAAATCATTCTGTACAAACTGTAGAGGATCCTTTTGTTGATAGAACAACTGATGAGCTGAAACATGACGAGGCAGTTACTAAATCTTCTGTGAATGATAATTCAAGTGTTTATGCAAAATCAGAAGGTCCAGAAGATTTGATATGGGCTCCATTTTCTGATTTAAAGAGGGAATACAGAAATGACCTCAATGATGGTTCATTTAGAAAGTTCAAATTTATGAATACATATATTCCATCCCATCTTTCTCCATTGCACCGACCTAGTGAAACAGACTCATTGTATTTTCCAGTGGGCCCTGGTGGGAATGTCTTGTCTGTTTCCCAGGATGAGATATCAAGTATAATTGCCTGTGCACTTTCCGCATCTGAAGATCATCCTACCTTGCCAGAGAATGAACCAATGGAACTGCATAAATCTTATAGCTTAACATCTGAAAGTTCTGGTATCTCTACATATTGGTCTTCTATGGGATTATCAGAGACAGAAGGAATAAATATGTCACACAGTATCTCCTCACTCTCATTAGATGAGTCATTCACCTCCATTTCTGATGGTTCAATATCTGTTGATCATATGCCAGCTTCAGATAATCTCCATCCTCAGGTGTCTGTGGGGATGGATAAGGTTTCTGGGAGAAGCATTTTCTCTGTAGCTTGCATATATGCAAAGCAATTTTACACTCTCAGAAAGAAATGCTGTCCTTCTGAACTTGCCTACATATCCTCCTTAAGCCGTTGCAAGAAATGGGATGCTCAAGGAGGGAAAAGCAAAGCTTTTTTTGCAAAGACACTGGATGACAGGCTTATAATTAAGCAAATAAAAAAGGCAGAATTAGATTCCTTTTTAAAATTTGGCCCTGATTATTTTAAGCATGTTTTTCATTCTTTAGATTTGGGAAGCCAAACATGTCTTGCAAAAGTCTTGGGAGTGTATCAGGTATGTGTAAGTGAACACCTTGTCTTTTGTTTACCTGATTGCAGACTTTAAGTGACGTGTCTATCTAATTATTGTTTCTATGATATTAAGGTTCGGCAAACCAAAAATGGGAAAGAAATAAAAACTGATCTCATGGTGATGGAAAATCTTTTGTTTGGACATAAAGTTTCACGAACATATGATCTGAAAGGTGCTAGCTTTGCTCGATACGTTGCTGATGCAAAGTATAGCAAAACAGTTCTTTTGGATCAAAATTTTGTGGAGGACATGTGCAAATCACCTATATATCTTGGCGGGAAAACTAAACATCTTCTTCAGCGGGCCATTTGGAATGATACTTCATTTCTCACTGTGAGTTTGCAGTCAACGGTTAGTAACTCAAATTTTCTTGAATCTCATAGATACTAAAGTTTATATTATTAAATTTTCAGTCTATCAATGTCATGGACTACTCTCTACTTGTTGGAGTGGATGATGAGCGAGGAGAGCTTGTTTTTGGCATTATAGATTATTTGCGGCAGTATACATGGGACAAGCAGTTGGAGACGTGGGTGAAAGCTTCAATGGTCGTTCCTAAGAATGAACTACCAACCATTATTTCACCTAAAGAGTACAAGAAGAGGTTTAGAAAGTTTATGGCCAAATACTTCTTAGCGGTTCCTCATAGTTGGAACTGTGAACACTGCTCACCGACGTGCATATTTTGTGTTGATGGCAAAAAAAGTTATGCCAAAGTTCATAACACGGAGTTGGCAGAACAGTAATAATCCGTCCAGGCCAAATTTAAAGTTGATACTTCCTCAGCAGAAAATTCAATTTCTTATTCTTTTCTGTACTTGCTTCATTTGTATATAGTTATTGCTTCATCCTCCTGATATTTGCGATTTTTTAAGCAAATTTGTAGGTTAAGCTAGTTCCACTCTATTTGTACCTATGGGTTTGTCTAAAATTGTACACCGATTTTAAACCAACTCAAAGTATGTTCTTTCTTGTCAATGTTTATCATATACATGTGAGATCGAATAAAAACCTTGCATTTTTGGACTGGATGAATATAGTCTCCATTTTACGTCATGAGCAATCTATTTTTCACACAACTGGTGCTACGTCATGAGCCACCTTAAGGAGAGGGGGTGCGGCCGTCCCCTCTCACATTTTATTATATATATATATATATATATACCATTTAATGTCGAAAACTGTATTTGAAAAGTTCATGACCTAAATTATCCATTGGTACCACTTCTACAAGGAAATATCACGATTTGGAATGTTAAGTATTGAATTTTAAAAATAAAATATATAATAATAAATGAATGAACTAAATCGTAGGGCACAAAGTAAGAAAGTTAAATTAAATTGAATCGAGTTTGAACTAAATTCAACGGATAGATATGGAGATAAGTATTATGTTGGTTTAAATTGGAATTGATTTAAAGTTGAGTTATGATCGAATCAAATTTAATGTTTAAACGAGTTCAAATGATTTAAAAAAAATTAGGATATTTTTGGCGAAACTTTTCATTTTTTTTCTCTCTTTCTTCTCCCTATGCATGTTACATTCCAACCGTACCATATGCCACCCCTTCGCCCATTCCTCTCTTTTATTTTTTTTCCTCTTCTTCTTTATTTGCTTTTTCTCCTTCTCTTCTCCAACGTTAGTAAACTTACAATTTTTTCCTCTCCTCTTCTAAAGCACAAGAGCTTTTTTCTTCACCTTTCTCTTCTCCAACAAGCAAGAAATGTAACACCAGTTGCTGTCCTATTCCAGAAACAAGATCAAGCAGCCATCAACCCCCTTATCTTCTTCCTTTTCTGGTATTTTTTAGGATTTTATTAGCACATCAAAATAGTCATGTCTTGTCTTATCTTGCTCTCTGTGTTATTGCCGAGCTCACTGAAACTAGTCAAGATTGCTAATGAAGAAAGTAAAATTCTCCTTTTTTTACTTCTTCCTCTCTATTTTAACTTCTCTATTTTTCTCAAAAACAATGATCTTTCAAGATTTATAAATTATTCCTTCCTTGTTTTATGAATTTTTAAAAAATGCTCCTTCTAATTGAAAATCCTGGCTACGCCCCTGGTTCCAAGTGTACTTGGATTATTTTGAACGAACATGTTTTTAGAAGCATTTGTCTACAAAGTTATCCTTTGCTAATCACCTAAACTATATTTTGGGTAAAACAGATGTAGCTTTGAGTCCAAGTCTAATAAGTATAAATAAATTTGCACACTTCATGTACCAAAACCAAATACACACTAAAGTTGTTTTGCTTAATCATCATAAAATAAAATGGTCAACCCAACTAGAAGAGAGAAATCATTTTTTTCCAAATTGTTTACTAGAAATGAAAGATTCTGTGTGGATTAATACTCACATCTTTCTATAAGTCTAGCAACGTATCCCATTTTTTTTTTTTTTGTTCGCGGGACTATGATATTGTGGTAGGATATCCAGATAATCATCCAGGTATTTGCGGTTCGATGACGTATTTGTAGAAATTTTTCCTCCAAATGGGGGGTGCAATCAAAGGATGCTGGGCTTCTGAGCTGGCCGCCACGTGTGCTTCCCGATTTACCCTGGTGGCCAGTAGGAAACTTTCGTGGGACTGGATGAGTCATCCCAAGGATAGTCAATGAGACTAACTGGTATTATTATTTATTTTATTTTATTTTTTATTTTTATTTTTATTTTATGGGTTCAACCCATAGATATCAAAACTTGTAATCCTATTGTAAATGATAGTAACAATTTCAAGTTTAAGAATAAATCCTATTGTAAAATGAAAGTAACAATTTCAAGTTTAAGAATCAATTACACATGTTTACATATGTCATGTATGTTGGAATAGTCTCAAGAGTTTTATTTTTATACTTGTTTAGACATCACAATGTCTATAGATATAAGATCACCTACTTCAATCATATAATAGAAATGTTAATGCAATTGTAATGGAGTTTGAAGAAGATTACATGAGGAATCCAAGGGATTATGGAGGAAAACATATTAAGGTGTTGTTTGATCATCTTGTGGTGCTTTGACTCAGCACATCCTAGTTGGTTATGTTATATATGTTGGGTTCCATAGCAAAATTAAACACAAAGCATAAGTAGAAAAAGAAATTCATCAGATATCCTTGTGAATTTTAATTATACGTTTGATGTAGAAATATACCTCTTGATACATGAAACTTAAGAGCATGATTGGAGAATCCGTACCTACGCCATGGTGCTAGGCACTATTTAAGGTGAGACAAAAAACCCTAACTTTTAGGATTGACACGATCTTATCAGATAAGATTGTGTTGTACTCAACCTTCAAGTCTTATCTAATAAAACCTTTTATTTTGTTGCATATCCAAAATAAAAATGTGGACATATAATATGGGATTTATTTGGTTTGTGCCATGTAGAAAAACCAAACCTATATTAGATTAATCCATTAATCCAATATATTTAAGATTTAATTTGATCAACCCATTAATCTAACAAGTTTAAGATTGGGAATAAATTTCAAAATCGATGTGCTCTGTGTGTGTAATTTAATAGGTTCTCATAATGTTGACAGTAACTCTAAAATCTCATGTTAAAGACATAAGCAATGCATTATGGTGTAGATTTGACCTAACTTGTCTATAACTATTTTATTGTATAACTTAGTCCTTTTGTCTATAATATCTTGATTGATTTATGAGGCATAGTATATATATCTATGTAGTTTATGTTTTAAGTAAACTCACTTAACATACACATCTATATCATACATGACTTATTTGAGCATGATCTATGATTATGTTGTGTTGAGGCTATGATTTAAGATATGCCATGATATGATTATGTTATGTTTCATGCTAATTATGTTATGTTTCATGCTATGTTTTAAGAGATGATATGTCATGATATGATTATGTTATGTTTCATGCTATGTTTTAAAAGATGATATGCCATGATATGATTATGTTATGTTTCATGCTATGCTTTAAGAGATGATATGCCATGACTAGTTATAATGTTAGTTATGTTGCATGAAAAGCTTAAAGAGTATGATATGTTATGCCATGACTAGTTGAGATCATGTTAAGTTGAGACATTATTTGATTATGTGTTGATTGTTGGTTTTAGTGAGTAGGAAAGGAACTTACTGAGCCATGAGTGCTCATAGCTTACTTTCCTGGTGCCACAGATAAAGGAAAAAGCTGGATGAGTTAAAGGAGCAGCAGGAGGGGCAACGAAGATGTGTGTGGCGGTGGCTAGACAACTAATTAAGAACCTGCTTTAAAACCTTTAAGAACTATGCTTTGGTTTTGTGAAATGTAATACAATATGGGTGACTTGATGTTGAGTTTTTATTTATTTTGTTATCATGTTATGAAACCATGTTAGTGTAGTTCGGTTTTAATTAAGTTAAGAAAAATAATTTTAAGTCTTCCGCTGTAATACGTACGTAGAGTATCGTAGCCCCGTCCCTTGTTGACAGTAGGGAGGGCGGGCGTTACATACAGAACGGGCGTAAGCCTAGTCTGAAGCATATTCGGATTTGGGTGGTCTAGCACATGAGAGACACTGATAAGTTGGGCAGGAGTTCACTTGTTAGTGAGTTATCCTAGAGAAACGAAAGGACATTTATAGTCCTCAAAATCGGAAGGTCATTGTTAGCACTAATGCCCGATTTCAGAAAAGGACTATACAATGAACCACAAGCCCATAAGTAAAATTGTTCTTAAAGAAATGACACGTTTAATCTAGTACCAACTGTACAAGATGAAATATCACAAGAAACTGCAACACGTATCACAAATGATACACAATTGCATAAAGTGTCTCGTCGTGGTGGGAGGGTTGTTAGGCAACCTAAAAGATTCATGTTTTGGGAGAGTCTTTGGACTTGATCCCTGATGGACATGAACCTGATCCCCGGACATATGGCGAAGCACTTCAAGATAAAGATGCAGCATCTTTGCAATACAGAATTAGAATATATGTATTCTAATAAAGTCTGGGAGCTTGTAGAATCACCAAATGGTGTAAAAGCCATTAAGTGAAAATAGGTCTACAATAGGAAAAGAGGATAGACGGGAAGGTGGAAACTTTCAAAGCAAGGCTTGTTGAAAAAGGAAACTTTTTACCGGTAGCCATGCTTAAGTCTATCCGGATTCTTTTATCTATTTGGCAAGTGGATGTCTAGACAGCATTCCTTAATGGAAGTCTTAAAGAAAGCATCCATATAAAGCAACCAGAAGGGTTCATTGCAAAGGGCAAAGAGCATCTTGTGTGCAAGCTCAATCAATCTATGGACTGAGGCAAAGCTTCAAGGTCTTGGAACATCCGGTTTATCAAAGTAATCCAGACCTATGGATTTATTTAGTAACCGGATAAGTCTTGTGTATACAAAAAGTGTGATGGAAACGTGGTGGTATTTCTTGTACTATACGTAGATAACATTTTTGGTAGTTGGAAACAATATCAAAGTGTTGTCAGAAGTAAGGGTATGGTTGTCCAAACAATTCGATATGAAGGACTTAGGAGAATGTATATATTCTTGGGATCAAAGTAATAAGGGATCACAAGAAAAGAATATTTTACTTATCCCAAGCTTCATATATTGAAAAAATCCTTGCTCGTTTTAAGCATGCAAAACTCCAAGAAAAGTTTCTTACCTTTTCAGCATGGAATAGATTTATCTAAAAGGATGTCTTCGAAGACATCAAAGGAGATAGAAGAAATAAAGGCAGTTCCTTATGCTTCGGCTGTCGGAAGGCTAATGTATGCTATGCACGAGAGCAGATATCAAAGTAATCCTGAACAGGGACATTGGTCTGCGGTAAAGCATATATTGAAGTACCTAAAAGGCACTAGAGATTATATGTTAGCTTACAAGGCAGATAATTTGTTCCCTGTGGGTTGCATGGATTTTAACTTCCAATTGGATAGGGACAATAGTAAGTCGACCTCAGGATTTTGTGTTTACTTTAGGAGGTGAAGTCATAACTATGGAAGAGTGATAAGCATAAGTGTTTTTTCGGACTCCACCATAGAAGCTGAGTATATGACAGCCTCTGAGGTAGCCATAGAAGCTGTATGGCTTAGATACTTCAAGATAGACTTATATATGATTTCTGGTTTGCCCAAAATAATTTGGTGCAGTAGCAAACTCGAAGAAACCATAAGTCCATAAGGCAAGTAAACACAATAGAGCGCAAGTACCACCCAATACGAAAAATCGTATAAATGAGGAGAAGTTGTTGCCGCCTAGATTGCATCAGATGATGACCTATAGATCTTTTCACTAAGGCCCTTAAGGCAAGAGCTTTTGATGGGCATGTTGAAGGATTAGGAATCAGATGTATGGCAGCAGATATGGAAGCTTAGTCTTTTAGTATAAGTAGGAGATTGTTAGAGTGTATACTAAAAGCCTAGCTTTTGGTATAAACATTTATCTAGAAATAAGAATCACATTGGTCAAATGTCTACATTTATGATAAATGTAGTTGTTCAATTAATTTATATTGTAGATAACATGGTGTGTGGTGTCACACACAGAAGATCATGTTATCGGTTCTTTATAAATTATAAACAGTTGCTCACGACTAAGATGGAAAGGAACAAACTATTGGAATAGTCGTAGTGTAATTAGGTATTAGTTTATCTTGACTAATAAATTACACTAGTACACTCTAAGTGTATTGAGTAGGACCATTTTAGGTAAGTTCTTTTTATACTGACTTGATAAAAGAACTAGACCTTAGTTATTATGAAAGTGTGTGCTCTTAATCCAAATATAATAACAAGCACATATATTTGATATTTATTTCTTTAATTTATCAATGGGTGAGATTTAGTTTGATAAATCAATAAGCCCGATAAGTTAGAAAATGATATCACTTATAGTGTGTGTTGTTGATTATAGAAGGAAACTGTGTCCTAGTGATCTAGGTTGATAATGTCGCCAAGAGGAGCTCATAAGGATTGTCATGTTAAACCCTGCAGGTGGACTTAGTCCGACATGACGATAAGGTTGAGTGGTACTACTCTTGGACTAAGATATTAACTAAGTGAGTTGTCAGTAACTCATTTAATTAGTGAACATTCGACATCTTAAACACAGGGAGACTTGCACACTCATAATAAGAAGGAGCCCAAAATGTAATTTGGGATTGGTGCGGTAGTTCAATAATAGTTCTTTAGTGGAATGAATTATTATTGATGAAATTAAGTTGTGTGTTCGGGGCGAACACTGGAAGCTTAATTTCATCGGGAGACCAAAACCAATTCCTCCTCTCGGTCCCTATCGTAGCATCTTGTATATAGAGATTTATACCCACCACATACCCACCTTCTTACCTATCCTAATAGGGCCGGCCAAGCTAGCATGGAACCCAAGCTAGGGCCGGCCAAGACCAAGTGGATGAGCCAAGTTGGTGGCCGGCCAAAGCTTGGGTCCCAAGCTTAGGTGGCCGACCATTAGAATATTAAAAAAGATTTTTATTAAAATTATTTCTTATGTGGATATCATGGTTTTAAAAGAGAGTTTAAAATTTAAATCTTTCCTTTTATAGCTTTCTATAAAAGATTAAGAAAAGATTTGAAAATTTTCCTTATTTGTAGATTGAAAGGAGATTTTAATTTTGAGAAAACTTTCCTTTTTAACCATGATCATAATTTAAAGAGAGTTTTAAAAATTAAATATTCTCTTTTATTAGTTTCTACAGAAGATTAAGAAAAGATTTGATATCTTTCCTTATTTGTAGATTGAAAAGAGATTTTAATTTTTAGAGATAACTTTCCTTTTTGAAAATTATCCACATGTTTAAAAGAAAGATTTTAATTTATAAAATTTCCTTTTTATAACCCACCATAAAGGGAAAAATTATTGGAGAAATTTTTTATAAATTTCTGGAAACAAATTAGGAAGTTTTAATTTTTGTTTTAATTAAAACTCTCCTTGTTTTGGGGAAATAAGTGGCCGGCCATGTATATTGAGAAGAGAAAATTATTTTTAATTAAATAAATTTTCCTTTTCATGGAAAAAGAATTAAGGAAGTTTTTTTATTTAAATTTCCTTATTTGCCAAGACCAAGGATTATAAAAGAAGGGGTAGAGGTGCCTTCATGGCTTAACGACTCTATTATTTTTCTTCCTCTCTTTTCTTCCTTGGTGGTGGTCGGCCCTATTATTTTTCCCTCTTCCTTTTCTTTCTTCTTCATTGGCCAGACCTTGTAATCTGAGCTTGAAGATGGCCGGATTTTAGCATAGAGAAGAAGGAGAGAAAGGAAGCATCCCTTGGAGCTTGGTGGTGGTGGCCGAATCACATCTATTTATGGAATATTTGTTGTGGACGAATCATGCTTAGAGAAGAAGGTGGCTTAGGTGGATTCTCATCTCGGTAGATCGTTGTCCACACAATGTCCGAGATAAGAAGAGGAATACGGTAGAAGATCAAGAGGTCGTTGCATACAAAGGAAGGTATAATTAGTAATTAATTTCCGCATCATACTAGTATTTATTTTGTATGAATTCCAAACACAAGAGACATTAGATTCTAGATTTTTGGATTTGTTTCGAAGATGTTTTTTTTGTTTTGTTTTTCAAATTTGTGATTCGATTGTTCTTTTTGGTTAACCTAGAGTTATTTAAGGAAATTAAATATTAACTTTCCTTAAAAGGCTTTGTCTAGGAGGTGGTGGTTGCTCCCATATCCAAGAAGGCCATGTGCCTCGCCATGCAGTCCTGGAAGCCAATTTTGGAAATTAATATTTAATGGAATTAATAACATAGGTGGATTTGAATCAATAGTGTTAAGTTCCGCTTGCGATTCAAATCTAAACCATTAAGAACAGATAAGTTAAATTTGGAATCAATGATGTTAAGTTCTGTCTGCGATTCCTAATTTAATTTTTAAAGAACACAATAGGTTATTTAAGGAAAGGTTCGACACTTGTTCAAAAAATTTTGTACAGTGGAATCAGTACATTTTCCTAGGACTAACCAACAGTATGGGGTGATCAGAAGACGACTCGTAAGTGCTATGTGGAGATCGTCAGGATTGAAGCCAGTGCCGCCCGAAAAATGCAAAGAATGGAGGTTAATGCTATTCAAGAGAAGCCACCTGTCCTGGTTTATGAGGAAAAGGAAGAGGTCCAGATACAGACCGTCCGACCTGAAGCCACCTATGTCGCGGTCGATCTTGATCCTACTCTGAAAACATAGTTGATTCAGTGCTTGAAGAAAAATAATGATGTCTTTGCTTGGACGACCAAGGAAATCACGGGCGTTTCTCCTTCAGTAATGGAACATTCTTTACATGTCTTCCCAGATGCTCGGCCTGTCATGCAAAGAAAGAGGAATTTTAGTGCAGAGCAGAATCAAATCATTAAAGAAGAAGTGGCTAAACTGATGGAGGTTGGTTACATTATGGAAGTGCAATTCCCTAGTTGGTTAGCTAATGTTGTCCTAGTTTCTAAGTCGGGAAATAAATGGCGAGTATGTATCGATTTCCGTGATCTTAACAAGGCATGTCCAAAGGATTATTATCCATTACCCTAGATCGATTAATTAGTAGATTCTACAGCCGGGTATGAATATATTTCTATGCTGGACGCCTATCAAGGCTATTATCAAGTTCCTCTCGCTAAGGAGGATCAGGAAAAGGTCAGTTTTGTAACATCTGAAGGTACTTATTGTTATAATGTTATGCCGTTTGGACTAAAAAATGCAGGAGCAACTTATCAGAGACTTATGAATAAGGTCTTCCAAAAACAGATTGGAAGAAATATGGAAGTATATGTTGATGATATTTTAATTAAGTCTCTTAAGGCTACTGATCTCTGCGGGGATATAGAGGAGACTTGCAGAACATTGAGGCAATATGGGCTCAAGTTGAACCCAGGCAAATGTCTGTTTGGAGCGAAAGGCGAAAAGTTCCTGGGGTATATGGTGTCCGAGCGGGGAATAGAGGCCAACCCGAGCAAAGTTAAAGCACTTCAAAGCATGGAGCCACCACGCAATATGAGGGAAGCTCAAAGACTCACTGGTCGGATCACCGCCTTATCTAGATTCATTTCAAGGTCGACTGATCGTAGTTTTCATTTCTTCAAAATACTCCGGAAGGCTAACAAATTTCAGTGGGATGAAGAATGTGACAAAGCCTTCCAGGAATTAAAAGATTACTTGTCTACCCTTCCTGTGTTAGCTAAGCCTATAGTGGGAGAAACCCTATGTGTATATTTGTCAGCCAATGAAAATACTGTAGGCTCTGTGTTAGTTAGACAGGAAGAGAAAGAGCAACAACCTGTATATTTTTCTAGCCATTTATTAAAAGGAGCTGAGTGTAGATATACTACAATCGAAAAGTTGGCCTATGCATTAGTGTTAACTGCTCGGAGATTGTGTCCATATTTTTTAGCACATGCAATTGTCGTATTGACCAACAGTACTCTCGGACGGGTGTTACTTAACCCAGAGGCATCTGGGCGGTTGATCAAATGGACGACCGAACTTAGTGAGTATGACATACAATACCAACCTCGCTCGGCTATCAAGGCACAAGCTCTAGCAGATTTCATCATAGAAGTTCAAGGTCCTGAAGAAGAGGGTACTTGGAAAGTTTATGTGGATGGATCCTCAACTAGACAAGGTAGTGTAACGCCCGCCCTCCCTGCTACTAAAAGGGACGGGGCTACTTACTTACTTAACTATTCCAGGATACATGCATATTTAAAATTTCTTTCTAGTAACATAAAGCAGCGGAAATGTCATGAAGTTATACTGGAATGTAACATAAATACAATTGGTTCATGTCAAACATAACAAAAAATAACATAGCATGTCTTTATTTGTCTTAGCCGAGCCACTGCCACACACACCTCCTTGCCTCTCCTGCAGCTCCCTTAGGTCATCCATCCCTTGCCTTTATCTGTGGTACAAGGAAGTAAGCTATGAGCACACAGGCTCAGTAAGATCCTTTCCTACTCACAAAAATCATATCTCAAAGCATAATCATATAAGCATATAATCAATGAAGACATAATCATCTAACCTTATGTAATGTGAACATAGTTCCTTATCATATCATATCACTATGAACCATGATTCTAACATATCATAATTAAAAGGATCATGTGATGTGAATCATAAGAAGCATAACATATCATCATGTCATATGAATCATAAACAAAACATCTCATAACCTCATGTCCTATAAGTCATAAGAGTATGGCATAACATCATGTCATATAATTCATAAAAAAAACATATCATATTATGAATGGGTGCATTATGCAAAATGTCCTTTTTAAAACATATGTCATGTCAAGTGCAAGATGTCTTTAAACATATCTTTTAATACTTAAACATAATATCATCATCATGAGGGCCCGACTTTGTACCACCTACATACATAAATGCGCGCAATCCCTAGGACAGGGTAGCTAGCCCCGAACCTACTAGGGATCTAGACCCGTTCATAGTCCGTCGGCCTAGGGGCGTACTAAGGAGTCCATCCCTTTTTACTAGACTCGTTCATAGTCCGTCGCCTAGGGGCGTACTAAGGAGCCTACCCTTGGTACAAGCCATACAAAGTAAAATACATGTCATGCATATCATATCATCATAACTGTCATATCATATCATCATAGATGTCATGCACTTGTCTTAACATGAAGAGTGCTCTTAATCCCAACTTAAGGGAAGCAACTCTTTGTCATTTTCTTATCAAATCATAAGGCATACATTCTTGGGCACATAGCCATCATATAAAACCATTATCATGCTTGGTTCATAAGCTTACGTAAATGAGCATGCTACATATTTGAAATCATACATGCTTGGGTACATAGTCATCATAAGAATCATTTCATGCATAATTCATAAACATACATAAATAGACATGTTACTTGTCTTGTCATAAAGCATGCATACTTAAGCATAAAATATATCATAAGAGTCATCATCATGCATAATTCATGAGTATCCTTAATTAAGTATATAAATCATCATAGGCAACCATAATCATACATGGAAAACACTTACTAGCATCTCCTAATCCATATCCTAGTATGTGAGACACCTAGCAAAGTCATAATTGGGTCTCTAACCCTAGTTTCATATGGTGGCCGAAAGTCACCATGCTTAGTTTTAGGTTACAACAACATATAAACATGTAAACCTTAAATCAAATTAATATCATAAACTATAAAGAATATCATGAGCATAGGTAGTAGGTTCTACGCTTCCTAGGCCTTTTAACTTAGTTGTGGCCGAACCTTTAAGAGCATGAAACTAAGTTCTACATAAGCATAAAAATACCAAGCTACCTTCATATCATATCATAAGGGAAGTCCATGAGCTTGCTAAGTTTACGTTTAAACTTTCTTGAACCCTAGATTATAGTCATGGCCGAAAGTTCATAAAGAAAGAAATAACCTCTAAGCAACATACAACATGAATACCTAGCCAATTTCATAACATATCATAAAGAAGTCTATGAGCATACTAAATTAGGTTTTGAGCTTCATGAACCCTAAAAACCTCATCATGGCCGAAACTTCATCAAACAAGAAATAAACTTCTAAGCAACATATAAACATGAATACCTAGCTAATTTCATAACATATCATAAAGAAGTCTATGAGCATACTAAATTAGGTTTTGAGCTTCATGAACCCTAAAACCTCATCATGGCCGAAACTTCATCAAACAAGAAATAAACTTCTAAGCAACATATAAACATGAATACCTAGCTAATTTCATAACATATCATAAAGAAGTCTATGAGCATACTAAATTAGGTTTTGAGCTTCATGAACCCTAAAACCTCATCATGGCCGAAACTTCATCAAACAAGAAATAAACTTCTAAGCAACATATAAACATGAATACCTAGCTAATTTCATAACATATCATAAAGAAGTCTTTGAGCATTCTAAATTAGGTTTTGAGCTTTATGAAACCCTAAAACTCCATCATGGCCGAAACTTCATAAGACAAGAAATAAATTTCTAAGCAACATATGAACATGAATACCTAGCTAATTTCATAACATATCATAAAGAAGTCTAGGAGCATGTTAAATTAGGTTTTGAGCTTTATGAAACCCTAAAACTCCATCATGGCCGAAACTTCATAAGACAAGAAATAAATTTCTAAGCAACATATGAACATGAATACCTAGCTAATTTCATAACATATCATAAAGAAGTCTAGGAGCATGTTAAATTAGGTTTTGAGCTTTATGAAACCCTAAAACTCCATCATGGCCGAAACTTCATAAGACAAGAAATAAATTTCTAAGCAACATATGAACATGAATACCTAGCTAATTTCATAACATATCATAAAG
Source organism: Zingiber officinale (assembly GCF_018446385.1). Lineage (NCBI taxonomy): Eukaryota > Viridiplantae > Streptophyta > Magnoliopsida > Zingiberales > Zingiberaceae > Zingiber > Zingiber officinale. The sequence goes on from NC_056004.1 coordinate 67,131,705, forward strand.
AAGTCTAGGAGCATGTTAAAGTAGGTTTTAAGCTTATTAAAGCCCTAGAATATTCATGGCCGAAACATATCAAGAAGGAGATCAAGCTTAAACAATATCCAACAATTTTTTTTAACTAATTTCATATCATAACATAATAAGATCTATGAACATGGGTTCTTCTCCTTTTTATCTTTTTTTTAAGTGTTCTAATTTTTTTTCGATAATATCGTAAGCGACTTGTACCACAGGTGAGGGAATACTTACTTTCTTGTTTGATTTACTTAAGGAGAGAATCTTGCTTGTGGAGCCTTCCTAGAGAGGAGTCCTCCTTTGTTTTTGGGTTTCGGCAAAGAGAGGTGAGGAGGAGGCTTGGTCACGGTGAAGGGAGGGAGGGAGGAGGAAGAGGAGAAAATGAATTTTCTTCTTTAATTTCCCCTTTTATTCATCATGAGAGGAGGAAGGGAAAATGCACTTTTCCTTCTCCTTCCTTTTACTTCTCCTTAATGAAAAGAGGAAGCAAGAATCCTCTTTTCTTTTGAGAGGAAGAAGGCTACTCTAACTTCTCCTTCTAAATGAGAGAAGTTCTTTTCTTACTCTTAACTATATTGTAACTTCTCTCTCTAACAATAACTTCTCTTGGTCTATTGGTTAACCCATACATGCATCTAGTAAGAGATCCAAGGTTCAAACCTTGGTCATCTCTTTTTGGTTCTATTTATTTTTGCAAATTTACCCATACGGCCTATTTTTATCCATGATAAAAAAAATATCTAAAATCTTGCTAAGTACTCTATGGGTGTTACAGTCCCCCATACCTCATAAAAGTTCGTCCTCGAACTTAAAATAGTTCCGGGTACTTTTGTCTCATATCGTCTTCTCGCTCCCATGTGGCTTCTTCGAACCGTTGATTTTGCCACAGGACCTTTACTAATGCTACCTCTTTGTTCCTTAGTCTTTTGATACTTCGATCTAATATCTGCACCGGTCGACTTACGTAACTTAGATCCTCTTGCACTTGTACGGTTTGTGGCTCGATCACTTGGTCCGTGCTCGGAATACATTTCTTTAGCATCGAAACATGGAACACATTGTGGATACCTGAGGTAGCGCTAGTTCGTAGGCCACCTTGCCAACTCTTTTCAGAACTTGATATGGGCCTACATAACGCGGGCTTAGTTTTCCTTTCTTTCCGAACCTCATCACTCCTTTCATAGGAGCTACCTTAAGGAATACTGTATCTCCGACACTGAATTCTAAAGGCCTTCGTCTTTTATCTGCATAACTCTTCTGTCGGCTCTGAGCAGTTTCTAATCTCTGGCGGATGTTCTATATAGCACGGGTGGTGTTGTCAATGAATTCTGTTTGAACTCCCATCTCCTTCTTTTCACCACCTTCGTACTAGCATATAGGGGACCTATATTTCCTTCCGTACAGAGCCTCGTAGGGTGCCATTCCAATAGTAGCCTGATAACTATTGTTGTAGGCGAATTCCGCTAGACTTAAATATCGGCACCAACTCCCTTTGAAATCTAAGGCGCAAGCCCATAGCATGTCTTCTAGTACTTGATTTACCCTTTTTGTTTGTCCGTCGGTCTGAGGGTGAAAGGCGGTACTGAATAATAGCTTGGTGCCAAGGGCTTTTTGAACACATTCCCAAAAATGGGAAATAAAACGACCATCTCTGTCAGAAATAATAGTCTTAGGAATCCCATGTAATCTGACAATTTCTTTGACGTATAATTGAGCTAATTGCTCAACAGAATAGGTCATCTTAATTGCCAGAAAGTGGCTAGATTTTGTCAATCTGTCCACGATTACCCATATAGCGTCGTAACTATTTGTCGTCCTAGGTAATCCCGAGATGAAATCCATAGAGATATCTTCCCATTTCCATTCTGGAATTCGGATTGGCTGCAGTAATCCTCCAGGTCTCTGGTGTTCTGTTTTAACCTGTTGGCAGGTCAAACAGGTACTGACATACTGAGCCACGTCTCTTTTCATACCGGACCACCAGAACTTCTTTTTCAGATCCTGGTACATCTTAGTGGAACCCGGATGCATCACATAGGGGGTTGCATGGGCCTCTTCCAGTATCTTCTTTCGCAACTCTGGATCCCCTGGAATACACAATCGATCCCTGAGATATAATATTCCACTGTCCGCAATACGGAATCCGTCATCCTTTCCCTCTAAGGTTTCCTGCCTAATCCTTTGGAGGCTTTGGTCACTAGTTTGCTTTTCCAATATATTGTCGAATAATGTCGGTGCTAAGGTCAAGGTAGAGAGTTGCCCGGACATATTTTCGACCCAGTGACACGTAATGTTTCTCGGCTTCCCAATAAATTTGACTATTGATTCACCTTCAATATTAGATAATGATTCGCTTTCAGTATCAGATAAGATTTTAGTATATTGACTAAAATTTAGGTAGCTAACCTGTGACGACCGTAGAAGTATTGGCCGCATCTCCCTCGGTAAGAGAAAAGATCCTGGCATTCGTTGCTACTGGCGAAGCTTCCAGTCTCCCTTGGCTTATCTGCGGGCCTTCTATTGCAGCTTGCATCAGGTGTAGCTGTGGGGGAGCACCTTTGTTCTGAACCTGCGGAGGAGTAGGTGTCTGGGTCTGAGTAGGGCAGTTCCGAGCCATATGTCCTTCCATTCCACAGTTGTAGCATCTGTTGGTACCTATACGACATATCCTCGGGTGCTTCTTCCCGCAAGTGGTACACTGAGGAAACATGAGTTGCTTGCTTGCTGGACCACTCTTGGAATCATTCCATTGCTTCCTCTTGCCACTGTGATTTCCTTTCCAGCTGGTTCGGGTACTTTGAGATTTTTGTCATCCCGACTGAGTTTGATTCTTGCCCTCATTCATTGCCTTTTGGTAGTGTTCCGTGATCAGAGCACTGCTGATTAATTCTTCGACGGTCTGCGGTCTATTAACTCCGCCAGCCACGTTCAGGGCTATCTCAGGTCTGAGCATCTTCAGCATAAGTCTGACCCTTTCTCTCTCCGTGCTGACCAACTCTGGGCACAGACGTGCTAGGTGGTTGAATTTCTTAACGGCTTCATTGACTGATAGATCACCTTGCCGGAACTCGGTGAACTCATCATAGTGTTTATCTGTGACTCGCATATGGAAATATTTTTCGAAAAATTCTGTCTCGAAGTCTGTCCATCTCATCTGATTTATCTGTCGTTTTGCTTTGACTCGATCCCACCACATTCTGGCATCGCCCGTAAGGCAGAACGATGCGCATTTGACTTTCTTGTGCTCCGGCCAATCCAGTAACTGTTAGTTAGAGCCCTAGAGCCAATCATTTTTGATGATTGTATGGACTCATGTATATCATATTCTTGTATATTAATAAAGGCATTTGTTTGGTTATTATACTTATTTGTATTAGTGCCAAATAGACTAAGTATAATAGCGTCCTTGAGTAGAAGGTTCTTACCTATATCAATCGATTGGTTGAATCGATAGTGAGATGATATAGGGAACACTACTCTAAATCATTCCTAGTCAAGTATTAACATTCAGGGACAATGTTAATACAATAAGACTAGCATGTAGGTCAGCTCGATGACTTGATCTCACAAGTCATGGATATAGAGATATCAAGCTGACACATGGGTATGCATTAGAGAATGTATACTGAATGACCCGCCATGAGAAAGTATCATGGATCGTTATATGAGTGTCATATACTTTCTCATGTGGCTATTAGTATGACTATTAGTCCTTAGACCTGAAGTCACCATGGATCCCTACATAAGGAGTTATGTACTTTGGTGTCGTCAAACGTCACCCGTCACTGGGTGGACTATAAAGGCGATTACTGGGTATATAACGAATTATGTAGAGGGATGTGAGTGATGTAGATGAGATCTATCCCTCCCATATGACGGGAGCGACATCGGTATTCTTGATAGAGTGAGACCACTAAGTGCATGGCCATGCCCAAATGAGTCAACATTAGATGTTGAGCTCATTTGATCGAGTGAGTCTACTTGGAGTTCAAGATTTAGATTGATTAGAGGATGACACGGTCTGTGCCTCATATTGATCAATCTAGATGTCTAGGATAGAAGGACAATGTCTCATATATTGTGAGGAGTCACAATTGGTAGTCACAAGGTGATGTCGGATCTCGACATTCTTGTAACTTGGGTAGTAATGATGTGTTGCTAGATACCGCTCATTACTTATGCTCCTAAATGGGTTTAGGGCATTGCCAACGTTACAAGAACCTATAGGGTCACACACTAAGGACAATTAGATGGAGATTTGGTTCATATGATGAACCAAGAGGATTAGATTCATTTGATGAATCATATTGGATTAAGAGTAATCCAAATTGGGCTAATTGAGTTGGACTCAAGTTGATTCATGTATTTAATGAGTCTAATTTAGATTATGACTCATTAAATCAACTTAATTTAATGAATTAGATTCATTATATTAAGTTGGCTTGAATCATATGGTTGGATTAGATCAACCATGAGAGAGATTTGATCAAGTTTGACTTGATTTGAGAGGAAGAGAAAAAGTCATGTTTGACTTGACTTTTTGCCACATCACTAGTGAGTTGGCAAGATGTGGACCAATAGGATTGCTCCACATCATCAATGTGTGCCACCTCATGGAGGTTACAAGCCTCCATAGCATTTAATGTGGCCGGCCCACATTAAATGAGGAGGTTACACTTGTTGCCATGTCATTTAGTGAGGTGGCAAGATGTGGACCAATAGTGTTGATCCACATCATCCTAGAGTGCCACCTCATGGGGGTTACAACTCTTAATGGTCTCCACATTAATTGGAATTAATGTGGGGAGTTACACCTCCAAGATGTGGCCGGCCACTCTAGTGGGGAATGAAAAATTTTCATTTTTCATTCAAGTGTGATTAAGTCATCTTCTTCCTCTAGAGCTCTCTCTTCTCCCTCTCCTCCTCTCTTGGCCGAACAAGACAAGGTGCTAGCACACCTTTGTTTGGCTTCTCCATCAAGGATTGTTCGTGTGGATACTTCTAGAGGACCGTACACTTGACGGTCTAGAGATCCGGCACCTTGGACGAGCGGGAACGCGAAGGGCTTCGCTACAAGGGTAATGATCTTAACTTTAGTGTAGATCTAAAGTTTTTACAAACTCGTACAAGAAAAAGGTTTTTCGAAAAGTTTTGTTTACGAATCTTTGCACGAGATCCATGGCTTTGGGTGACTCGGGGTTTCCGCGACGCGAAAAAGCGGTTTTCGCGGCCCGATGAACCCAACAGTAACTCCACTATGCTCTCTACAATCTTGAACCAGGCCTGTGCGTCCCATGGTTCACAGTTACCGGAGAAAGCTTCTGGCTTCAGTCTCTGCCACTGAATCAGATATGCCTCCTGACGAACCACTAGAGCTGGGCCTACCGGTGGTGCAGGTGTCGGTGGTACTGGTACCGCTGTAGGTATTACTGGTACAACGTTTTGATGTCCTGGCGGGGTGGCAGGATTCCCCTGTTGATTCAATAGAGCAGTGATCATCTGCTGCTGTTCCGTAACCTGACGATGGAGCTCGGTAACTACATGCATCAGATCAGGTGGAGGTGATGTCTCCTCTGCTCTGGTATTACGTCTTCTAGCCATCCCTATCTTTATTAATGACAATAGAGCTAGCGTAAGTTATTATCGTTTCTAACCAGGCTAACGAAAGGGTATCATCATTTCTAATTGTTTGTAAGTTTGTTGTGTTATCATCCCTAACCTACCATCATGCAACCTAAGCTAAAACTGTGACTTAAAAGAATAAAGTAAGCATGCATACTACTAAAGCATTATAAATAAAAGAAAAATTGTAATACCAACTAAGCTTGTAAGATAAATATATGAATGTGGGATTTTGCCTTAGAAAAATAATAGGAAGTGAGTTGAACCAAAAAGGAAATAAAAAGAAATAAAAATAGGGAGAGGTCAAGGATTGAACCTTGAACCTCTTATATTATATTTTATAGAATTAATGGGTAATAACCAGTTGGGATAGGAATAATATGTTGATATCAAAGGAGGGAAACTCATGATAAAGGTAAGAGTAAAAGCTAGCCAAAAGGAAACAAGTAAAGAGCAAGAGAAAGACAACTTGCCTTCCTCCCTTCCTCTCCCTCTTCCTCTTTGATTTTGCCGAAAATAAAAGAGGTTAATTAAGGGGATTCATTCCCCCTTATTTCACCATGAATGATGAGGATAAATAAATAAATAAAAATAAAAATAAAATAGAAAAAAAAAGGCTAAGGGAGAAGAAAAGCAAAAACTAAGTTTGTTACCTCTTCCCCCTTAACATAAAAGAGAGCAAGAAAAGAGAATTATTTTTCTCTCATTTTCTCTCATTCATCCTCTCCCTCACCGAGAACACCACAGTCCCCTCTCCTCCATCTTGAGCCCCAAAGCCAAATTTTTGCCTAAGAAAGCCTAAGATACAAGGAGGACTTAGCAAAGGAATCAAGGGAAAGGAACTAGAAGAAGAGGCTACTTCTTCTTCACCATACCTTAGATCCACAAGCGAAAAAGGATGTAAGCTTCCCCTCACCTGTGGTACAAGGCTTTTATGTGCTTTTCGGATTTTATGAGGATTTTAAAACCTAGAAACAAGTTTGAGAAAATTCGGCCAAGAAGAGCTTTCAAAATCTAATGGTGTTTAAACTAGTCTTCACTACATGATAGATTTTTCTATGCTATGTAAAGGGGTTCTTCTTCATGTTTTTATACCTATATGATGCTTGATCAGAGGAGTACTGAACCCTAGAATTTCGGCCAAAAACATTCTTAAGAGGCTAGGGAAATTTATTGTTTTACCCAACTAGTACAAGGGTCTCCCTATGAAATATTAAGGATCATGTATTAGTTTTTCTTCCTTAGAAGATATTTTGAAACTAAAAGAAAACCCACTCATATGATTGGGTCAAGAAAGGGTTTAGGGTTAGGAAGACCTTTAAATTTAAATAACCATGCTCATGTGATAGAATACAAAGATCTTAAAGGATTTGTATGCTTGAATATTGCTAGAATTTCATGAACTCCTTCTTAGGGTTTTTCGGCCATGATGAGATGGATAGCTTAGAAAAGCTTAAACAAAATTTTAATATGCTCAAGACCTCTGTGCTGTTTAGATATGAAAGTTGTTCAATGCCCTCATGCTTAATTAGGGTGTAGAAAAATTAGTGGCATGACATATAACATGTATGACCACAAGGGGGTCCTAGCTTATTCATGAACCAATTTGTATATATGTTTCTTAGTAACTTTTGCCATGAAACTTACTTAGGTTTTTCATGCTTTACGCCACTTAAAAACCTAGCTAAAGAATGGTAGGTTTCAGCCATGAGAAAAAAATAAAAGAAAAAGAGAAAAAGAAACCTAGAAAGCCTAAGACACAATTCATATGTATACTCATTATGCTTGTCTTTATACATGCTATGAAACTTGTATAAATTCTCATGCTTTTAGGCTATTTGAAGCAAGTTTATATTCTGTGAGTTTCGGCCAAGTAGGGTTTAAAAGACCTAGAGGCCTTAGAAATGAAACCAAATGTGTTAAAAGTACTTCTTATGGAAATAGGATAATGTATTGATTTTGTCACATACTTGTATAATTTTTCCATGATCTAAATGGACCATTGTGAGTCTCGGCCATGAAGGTTTAGATGCCCTAGAAACCCTAGGACTTAAATTAAATATGCTCATGTCACTCTACATGAAAAATGATAAGTAGAAAGCCAAGGTTCAATTGCTATATGTTGCTTTATGACCTAAAATGATGCTAGGGTATGTTTCGGCCATAACTATTGGATGATACCTTGTATGAATTTATACATAATGTTAGACCAAGTTCACATGCTTGTATGCTTGTTTGTAGCCCTAATGAGAACTTGTTAAATTTCGGCCATGACATATGTTAAGGGCTTAAAGAACTTAGGAACTAATTCAAATGTGTCAAATATGTTTACCTTGTTCCTTGGTAAAAATGTTATAAATATGATTTAAAGTTGTCCATGCTTTTATGTCATATGGAACCTTGTTTCACACCTTAAGGTTTCGGCCATATGAAATTAGGGACTTGAGGAACTTAGAAACTAAGTTAATCATGTTTATAATGCTTCCTATGAAAATGTTATGATGATAATTTAGGTGCCACATGCTTGAATGTTGTGTTTAACCTAAATTGAGCTCTAAAGGGTTTCGGCCACAAGGGTTTAGGAAGCTTAAAACCAAGATAAATATGATACCATGTTTCCTATGATGGGATAATCACAAGATACACCTTTATGCTTAATATGTATGCTTGTGATTTATGACTTATGATATGATATGCATGCTTTTATGATATGATATGCTTTGTGCTTAAAATATGCATGCTTATGTTATGATATGTGGTTAAATTATGCATGCTTTGATGCTATGTTTAGTGCTTAAAATATGCATGCTTTCATGATATGCTATGTGGTTAAATCATGCATGCTTGATGATATGCTTTATGCTTAAGATATGCATGTTTTTATGATCTATGCCTAAGTGATGCATATTGTTATGACATGATGTATGCCTAAGTGATGCATACCTTTATGATATGATGTATGCCTAAGTGATGCATACCTTTATGACATGATGTATGCCTAAGTGATGCATACCTTTATGATATGATGTATGCCTAAGTGATGCATACTTTTATGACATGATGTATGCCTAAGTGATGCATACTTTTATGATATGATGTGTGCCTAAGTGATGCATGCTTTTATGATACATGATATGTATGACATGTACTTTACTTTATATGTGAGTGGCTTGTACCAAGGGTGGGCTCCATAAGCGCCCCGGGGACTAAGGACCTCGTAAGTGCCCCTAGGACTAAGGGCCTAGTATGTTTGCCTCGTAGGGTTCAAGACTTGCTACCTTGGACCTACAAGGTTGCGCGCAATATGTAAGTGGTACATAGCCGGGATCCCCCTTATGTTGAGATTACTTTCAAGTATATATGTAAAAGAAAATGGTTTTAAAGATCATGAGACATACACATGTTTTTCGGATACATGTTTTCCAAAATCATATTGCATACACCTTATGATTATGCTATGTTTCATGTTATGCTCTTGATTATGATATGCCATGATAAGGTATGATTATGTTATGTTCATGCTATACCTTATAGACATGTTTCGGCCATCGATTTGTTGATGCTTGATATATAGATTTCGGCCATGGATATGATGATGCCTTGATGTACATGCTTCGGCCATAGTATGATGCTTTGATATACATGTTTCGGCCATGCTTTGGTATCCCATGATACTTGTTTGTTATGCCATGTCTAGCTATGTTTTATGCAATGCACTATGTATATGTTTCGGCCATGGTGATGCTTGATATGCTATGACTAGTTGTGATTATATTATGATGCATGATATGCTTGAATAGAATGCTATGTTATGCCATGATTAGTTGAGATTATGACTTGTTGATGCATTCTTGATTATGTGCTAATTGTTGGTTTTAGTGATTAGGAAAGGAACTTACTGACCATGAGTGCTCACAGCTTACTTTCCTTGTACCACAGATAAAGGAAAAAGCTGGATGAGTTAGAGGAGCAGCAGGAGGGGCAACGAAGATGTGTGTGGCAGTGGCTAGGCAACCAAATAAATAAGAACCTGCTTAAAGTTTCTTTAAAGAACTATGCATTGGTATTTTATGACTTGTGATACCTAAACATGTGTGGCTTGACATTATGGTTCCACTGGATTTGATGTTATGATTTTGATGCCATGTGATAGTATAGTTCAAAAGAAATTTAAAAGAAAAAGTTTTTATTAAAACTATGAAAATTATTTTAAGTCTTCCGCTGTTTTAAAAAGAAAAATTTATACGTAGAGTATCGTAGCCCCGTCCCTTAGGGTAGCAGGGAGGGCGGGTGTTACAGGTTGGTATCAGAGCCAAAGTTATTGCCAGCTCACTACACACACATCAAGCCTCCTACCTGCCGCTCCAAGTAAGAATGTTTATGCTTAATTTACTTGTTATATGCTTATGTTTAATTTTCTTGTTATATGTTTATGTTTGATTTTCTTGTCATATGCTTAATTTTCATGATTATATAACTTATGCTTTATTTTCTTTCTTGTTATATTGCCCATGTTTTATTTTCTTTACTACATTGCTTATGCTTTATTTCCTTATGTTACATTGTTTGTCATTTTATTCCTTATTTTTCCTTATGTTGTTTATGCTTTAGTTTCATGTATTTGCTTGCTTATGATTGATGTTTTATTCTATGCTTTTAGTTATAATTTAGATTAGGATTACATATAGGTAGTTTAGGAATAATACCAGAATAAATAGATAGAAACAAAACAGTACCTTAGATTGGCTAAAAACGATAACCACTTACAATAGTCTAGTTGTCCTTATTTAGATAAACATGGTTAAGACACGCAATGCCTGAACCGAGAGGAAACAGTGGAATAACACAAAAGGTGGTCCGGCCAATAAGCAAATCAAGTACCCTCAGTGTGCCACATGTGGGAAGATGCATTCTGGAGTATGTTTTCTGAACACCAGGAAGTGCTACAACTGCAGAAAGGAAGGTCATTTGGCAAGAAATTGCCCTACTCAGTCTCAGGCACTACCTCTGTAGAACAGCCAGAATATGAGTACCCCCGCACAACTTCACCAAATGCAAGCTGCCATAGAAGGGACTTCAATCAGCCAAGGAAGATTGGAGGCTCCTCCCACTATGACCAATGCCAGAATCTACTCACTTACCCAGGAAGACATGGCGAACGCCTCTACTGTTGTCACAGGTCAGCTACTTATTTACAATCAGTACGCTGTAGTATTATTTGATACCGGGGCAACACACTCGTTTGTCTCAATCCCTTTTAAGAAGAAGCTAGATATACCACTCCGAACTCTAGAGGACACATTCTTAACAACCTTACCATCCGGAGAGATTATGCCATCAGAATATATGCTGCAAGCAGTACTCATTCGGATCGCAAACAGAGAACTCTACTGCAATCTGATAGTACTTGATATGCAGGACTATGATATAATTTTGGGCACGGATTTCCTTAGCAAGTACGGCGCTTCAATCGAGTGCCGCAAAAGAAAAGTGATTTTCCGACCCGAAGATGAACCAGAGTTTGAATTTTTCGGGGAATCAAAAGGAACGGAGAGGTTATTGCCATCTATTAAAGCACAAAAGATGTTAGACAAAGGATGTATGGGGTTTCTAGTGCACGTGGTTGATACTAATCAAGTCAAAGACCCGAAGCTAGAAGATGTCAGGGTAGTATGCAACTATCCAAAAGTATTTCCTGATGAACTACCAGGGTTGGCCCCTGACAGAGAGATAGAATTCGGAATCGAATTGATTCCTGGTACTCAGCCGATTTCAAAAGCACCTTATCGTATGGCTCCGGCTGAATTAAAGGAACTTCAGGAACAGTTATCCGAATTACTCGACAAGGGACTTATTCGTCCTAGTCACTCTCCATGGGGAGCTCCAGTGCTATTCGTAAAGAAGAAGGATGGGTCTATGCGAATGTGTATAGACTACCGAGCGCTGAATAATGTGACGATCAAGAATCGGTACCCACTCCCACGGATCGATGATCTGTTCGATCAACTGAAGGGTGCGACCATTTTCTCAAAAATAGATCTACGATCCGGTTATCATTAAGTGAAGGTGAAACCAGATGATATACCGAAAATAGCATTTCGAACTCGGTATGGACATTATGAATTCATAGTTATGCCTTTCGGAGTAACCAACGCTCCTGCAGTATTTATGGATCTGATGAATCGAGTATTTACGGCATATCTTGATAAATTTGTAATTGTCTTCATTGATGATATACTTATCTACTCAAGAACCCCAGAAGAACATGCTGAACATCTGAATACTGTACTACAGATCCTTCAAGAGAAACAACTATATGCAAAATTCTCCAAATGCGAGTTTTGGCTTGACCGGGTAATATTTCTAGGTCATGTCATCTCCAAAGATGGAGTTATGGTGGATCCAAGTAAAATCGAAGCTGTAAATAACTAGAACCGACCAAAGAATGCCAGCGAAGTCAGGAGTTTTCTTGGACTAGCAGGTTATTACAGGAAATTCGTAGAGAATTTCTCCAAAATCGCAGCCCCTATGACAACCCTCACCAAGAAAAATACCAAGTATGAATGGACAGAAGCTTGCGAGAAGAGTTTCGCGGAATTAAAAAGGAGACTGACCAGTGCTCCGATTCTTACTCTTCCGGAAACCAACAAAGGCTTCGATATGTACAGCGATGCTTCCATCACAGGACTTGGAGCTGTACTCATGCAAGATGGCAAAGTCATTGCCTACGCTTCAAGACAACTTAAAGAGCATGAGAAGAATTATCCCATTCATGACTTAGAACTAGCAACCGTGGTCTTCGCTCTCAAAATATGGAGACATTATGTATATGGAGCTCAGTGTAAGATTTATACCGACCATCAGAGTCTGAAATATTTCTTCACACAAAAAGACCTGAATATGAGGCAACGCCGAAGGCTCGAGTTAGTTAAAGATTACGACTGCGAGATTCTTTATCACCCAGGGAAGGCGAACAAAGTGGCCGATGCACTCAGCCGAAAGTTCAGTGCCACCTGATGCAACTATTTTAAAGTTCGAGGACGAACTTTTTATGAGGTACGGGGTACTGTAATACCCACTAAGCTTGTAAGATAAATATATGAATGTGGGATTTTGCCTTAGAAAAATAATAGGAAGTGGGTTGAACCAAAAAGGAAATAAAAAGAAATAAAAATAGGGAGAGGTCAAGGATTGAACCTTGAACCTCTTATATTATATTTCATAAAATTAATGGGTAATAACCAGTTGGGATAGGAATAATATGTTGATAGCAAAGGAGGGAAACTCATGATAAAGGTAAGAGTAAAAGCTAGCCAAAAGAAAACAAGTAAAGAGCAAGAGAAAGGCAACTTGCCTTCCTCCCTTCCTCTCCCTCTTTCTCTTTGATTTTGCCGAAAATAAAAGAGGTTAATTAAGGGGATTCATTCCCCCTTATTTCACCATGAATGATGAGGATAAATAAATAAATAAAAATAAAAATAAAATAGAAAAAAAAAGGCTAAGGGAGAAGGAAAGCAAAAACTAAGTTTGCTACCTCTTCCCCCTTAACATAAAAGAGAGCAAGAAAAGAGAAAATTATTTTTCTCTCATATTCTCTCATTCATCCTCTCCCTCACCGAGAACACCACAGTCCCCTCTCCTCCATCTTGAGCCCCAAAGCCAAATTTTTGCCTAAGAAAGCCTAAGATACAAGGAGGACTTAGCAAAGGAATCAAGGGAAAGGAACTAGAAGAAGAGGCTATTTCTTCTTCACCATACCTTAGATCCACAAGAGAAAAAGGATGTAAAATTCCCCTCACCTGTGGTACAAGGCTTTTATGTGCTTTTCGGATTTTATGAGGATTTTAAAACCTAGAAACAAGTTTGAGAAAATTCGGCCAAGAAGAGCTTTCAAAATCTAATGGTGTTTAAATTAGTCTTCACTACATGATAGATTTTTCTATGCTATGTAAAGGGGTTCTTCTTCATGTTTTTATACCTATATGATGCTTGATCAGAGGATTACTGAACCCTAGAATTTCGGCCAAAAACATTCTTAAGAGGCTAGGGAAATTTATTGTTTTACCCAACTAGTACAAGGGTCTCCCTATGAAATATTAAGGATCATGTATTAGTTTTTCTTCCTTAGAAGATATTTTGAAACTAAAAGAAAACCCACTCATATGATTGGGTCAAGAAAGGGTTTAGGGTTAGGAAGACCTTTAAATTTAAATAACCATGCTCATGTGATAGAATACAAAGATCTTAAAGGATTTGTATGCTTGAATATTGCTAGAATTTCATGAACTCCTTCTTAGGGTTTTTCGCCCATGATGAGATGGATAGCTTAGAAAAGCTTAAACAAAATTTTAATATGCTCAAGACCTCTGTGCTGTTTAGATATGAAAGTTGTTCAATGCCCTCATGCTTAATTAGGGTGTAGAAAAATTAGTGGCATGACATATAACATGTATGACCACAAGGGGTCCTAGCTTATTCATGAACCAATTTGTATATATGTTTCTTAGTAACTTTTGCCATGAAACTTACTTAGGTTTTTCATGCTTTAGGCCACTTAAAAACCTAGCTAAAGAATGGTAGGTTTCAGCCATGAGAAAAAATAAAAGAAAAAGAGAAAAAGAAACCTAGAAAGCCTAAGACACAATTCATATGTATACTCATTATGCTTGTCTTTATACATGCTATGAAACTTGTATAAATTCTCATGCTTTTAGGCTATTTGAAGCAAGTTTATATTCTGTGAGTTTCGGCCAAGTAGGGTTTAAAAGACCTAGAGGCCTTAGAAATGAAACCAAATGTGTTAAAAGTACTTCTTATGGAAATAGGATAATGTATTGATTTTATCACATACTTGTATAATTTTTCCATGATCTAAATGGACCATTGTGAGTCTCGGCCATGAAGGTTTAGATGCCCTAGAAACCCTAGGACTTAAATTAAATATGCTCATGTCACTCTACATGAAAAATGATAAGTAGAAAGCCAAGGTTCAATTGCTACATGTTGCTTTATGACCTAAAATGATACTAGGGTATGTTTCGGCCATAACTATTGGTTGATACCTTGTATGAATTTATACATAATGTTAGACCAAGTTCACATGCTTGTATGCTTGTTTGTAGCCCTAATGAGAACTTGTTAAATTTCGGCCATGACATATGTTAAGGGCTTAAAGAACTTAGGAACTAATTCAAATGTGTCAAATATGTTTACCTTGTTCCTTGGTAAAAATGTTATAAATATGATTTAAAGTTGTCCATGCTTTTATGTCATATGGAACCTTGTTTCACACCTTAAGGTTTCGGCCATATGAAATTAGGGACTTGAGGAACTTAGAAACTAAGTTAATCATGTTTATAATGCTTCCTATGAAAATGTTATGATGATAATTTAGGTGCCACATGCTTGAATGTTGTGTTTAACCTAAATTGAGCTCTAAAGGGTTTCGGCCACAAGGGTTTAGGAAGCTTAAAACCAAGATAAATATGATACCATGTTTCCTATGATAGGATAATCACAAGATACACCTTTATGCTTAATATGTATGCTTGTGATTTATGACTTATGATATGATATGCATGCTTTTATGATATGATATGCTTTGTGCTTAAAATATGCATGCTTATGTTATGATATGTGGTTAAATTATGCATGCTTTGATGCTATGTTTAGTGCTTAAAATATGCATGCTTTCATGATATGCTATGTGGTTAAATCATGCATGCTTGATGATATGCTTTATGCTTAAGATATGCATGTTTTATGATCTATGCCTAAGTGATGCATATTGTTATGACATGATGTATGCCTAAGTGATGCATACCTTTATGATATGATGTATGCCTAAGTGATGCATACCTTTATGACATGATGTATGCCTAAGTGATGCATACCTTTATGATATGATGTATGCCTAAGTGATGCATACTTATATGACATGATGTATGCCTAAGTGATGCATACTTTTATGATATGATGTGCCTAAGTGATGCATGCTTTTATGATACATGATATGTATGACATGTACTTTACTTTATATGTGAGTGGCTTGTACCAAGGGTGGGCTCCATAAGCGCCCCGGGGACTAAGGACCTCGTTAGGGATGGGCTCCTAAGTGCCCCTAGGACTAAGGGCCTAGTATGTTTGCCTCGTAGGGTTCAAGACTTGCTACCTTGGACCTACAAGGTTGTGCGCAATATGTAAGTGGTACATAGCCGGGATCCCCCTTATGTTGAGATTATTTTCAAGTATATATGTAAAAGAAAATGGTTTTAAAGATCATGAGACATACACATGTTTTTCGGATACATGTTTTCCAAAATCATATTGCATACACCTTATGATTATGCTATGTTTCATGTTATGCTCTTGATTATGATATGCCATGATAAGGTATGATTATGTTATGTTCATGCTATACCTTATAGACATGTTTCGGCCATCGATTTGTTGATGCTTGATATATAGATTTCGGCCATGGATATGATGATGCCTTGATGTACATGCTTCGGCCATAGTATGATGCTTTGATATACATGTTTCGGCCATGCTTTGGTATCCCATGATACTTGTTTGTTATGCCATGTCTAGCTATGTTTTATGCAATGCACTATGTATATGTTTCGGCCATGGTGATGCTTGATATGCTATGACTAGTTGTGATTATATTATGATGCATGATTTGCTTGAATAGAATGCTATGTTATGCCATGATTAGTTGAGATTATGACTTGTTGATGCATTCTTGATTATGTGCTGATTGTTGGTTTTAGTGAGTAGGAAAGGAACTTACTGAGCCATGAGTGCTCACAGCTTACTTTCCTTGTACCACAGATAAAGGAAAAAGCTGGATGAGTTAGAGGAGCAGCAGGAGGGGCAACGAAGATGTGTGTGGCAGTGGCTAGGCAACCAAATAAATAAGAACCTGCTTAAAGTTTCTTTAAAGAACTATGCATTGGTATTTTATGACTTGTGATACCTAAACATGTGTGGCTTGACATTATGGTTCCACTGGATTTGATGTTATGATTTTGATGCCATGTGATAGTATAGTTCAAAAGAAATTTAAAAGAAAAAGTTTTTATTAAAACTATGAAAATTATTTTAAGTCTTCCGCTGTTTTAAAAAGAAAAATTTATACGTAGAGTATCGTAGCCCCGTCCCTTAGGGTAGCAGGGCGGGCGGGTGTTACAAAAATAAACTAGCATAAGCATCATAAAAGAAATATACTAGGCATAGAAATTCTTACTTGGAGCGGCAGAAAGAGACTCGATGTGTGTGCAGTGGGAAGGCTAACTTGGCTCTGATACCAAACTGTAATGCCCGCCCTACCTGCAACTAAAAGGGACGGGGCTACTTACTTACTTACTTAACTATTCCAGAATACATGCATATTTAAAATTTCTTTCTAGTAACATAAAGCAACGGAAATATCATGAAGTTATACTGGAATGTAACATAAATACAATTGGTTTGTTAGTTAGAGCCCTAGAGCCAATCATTTGATGATTGTATGGACTCATTGTATCATATTCTTGTATATTAATAAAGGCATTTGTTTGGTTATTATACTTATTTGTATTAGTGCCAAATAGATTAAGTATAATAGCGTCCTTGAGTAGAAGGTTCATACATATATCAATCGATTAGTTGAATCGATAGTGAGATGCTATAGGGAACACTACTCTAAATCATTCCTAGTCGAGTATTAACATTCAGGGACAATGTTAATGCAATAAGACTAGCATGTAGGTCAGTTCGATGACTTGATCTCACAAGTCATGGATATAGAGATATCAAGCTGACACATAGGTATACATTGGAGAATGTATACTGAATGGCCTGCCATGAGAAAGTATCATGGATCGTTATATGAGTGTCATATACTTTCTCATGTGGCTATTAGTATGACTATTAGTCCTTGGACCTGAAGTCACCATGGATCCCTACATAAGGAGTTATGTACTTTGGTTTCGTCAAACGTCACCCGTAACTGGGTGGACTATAAAGGCGATTACTGGGTATGTAACGAATTATGCAGAGGGATGTGAGTGATGTAGATGGGATCTATCCCTCCCATATGACGGGAGTGACATCGCTATTCTTGATAGAGTGAGACCACTAAGTGCATGTCCATGCCCAAATGAGTCAACATTAGATGTTGAGCTCATTTGATCGAGTGAGTCTACTTGGAGTTCAAGATTTAGATTGATTAGAGGATGACACGGTCTATGCCTCACATTGATCAATCTAAATGTCTAGGATAGAAGGACAATGTCATATATTTTGTGAGGAGTCACAATTGGTAGTCACAAGGTGATGTCGGATCTCGACATTCTTGTAACTTGGGTAGTAATGATGTGTTGCTAGATACCGCTCATTACTTATGCTCCTAAATGGGTTTAGGGCATTGCCAACGTTACAAGAACCTATAGGGTCACACACTAAGGACAATTAGATGGAGATTTGGTTCATATGATGAACCAAGAGGATTAGATTCATTTGATGAATCATATTGGATTAAGAGTAATCCAAATTGGGCTAATTGAGTTGGACTCAAGTTGATTCATGTATTTAATGAGTCTAATTTAGATTATGACTCATTAAATCAACTTAATTTAATAAATTAGATTCATTATATTAAGTTGGCTTGAATCATATGGTTGGATTAGATCAACCATGAGAGAGATTTGATCAAGTTTGACTTGATTTGAGAGGAAGAGAAAAAGTCATGTTTGTCTTGACTTTTTGCCACATCACTAGTGAGTTGGCAAGATGTGGACCAATAGGATTGCTCCACATCATCAATGTGTGCCACCTCATGGAGGTTACAAGCCTCCATAGCATTTAATGTGGCCGACCCACATTAAATGAGGAGGTTACACTTGTTGCCATGTCATTTAGTGAGGTGGCAAGATGTGGACCAATAGTGTTGATCCACATCATCCTAGAGTGCCACCTCATGGGGGTTACAACCCTTAATGGTCTCCACATTAATTGGAATTAATGTGGAGAGTTACACCTCCAAGATGTGGCTGGCCACTCTAGTGGGGAATGAAAATATTCATTTTTCATTCAAGTGTGATTAAGTCATCTTCTTCCTCTAGAGCTCTCTCTTCTCCCTCTCCTCCTCTCTTGGCCGAACAAGACAAGGTGCTAGCACACCTTTGTTTGGTCTTCTCCATCAAGGATTGTTTGTGTGGATACTTCTAGAGAACCGTACGCTTGACGGTCTTGAGATCCGGCAACATTTGGACGAGCGGGATTCGCGTGGGGCGCGCATCAAGGGTAATGATCTTAACTTTAGTGTAGATCAAAAGGTTTTACAAACTCGTACAAGAAAAGGTTTTTCGAAAAGTTTTGTTTACGAATCTTTGCACGAGATCCATGGTTTCGGGTGACTCGGGGTTTCCGCGACGCGAAAAAGCGGTTTTCGCGGCCCGACGAACCCAACAGGGGTATCAGAGCCACGTGCAAGGCTTGTACGAGTTTAATTTTTGGTTTTATGAAAACTAAAGTCTCTATAATTTTCTGTAAAATTATGACTTTATAGTTTTTATGGGTAATTTTTCTGTAGAAGCGAAGCACAAGTGTCTCGGCACCTGTAGGCTTCGGCTACCGGAAAGATTTTTCCAAACGGCGTTTTGCCCCAAATCCGCTTGGGACAGCGGCTTGGGTGCCATTAGATCGAAAGGAGCAACTCACGATGGTTAGATCGTGGGTAGGGTATCGCCCTAACCCGCAAGGATTTGCTCGCGATTGCACGAAATCGCTAAAACGAACCCACGGAATATTTTTCCAACGGCAATGTCTCGCCCAAATCGCTTTGGGACAGCGGGTTTAGGCGCTGTGATCGCAAAGGAACCCTCGCGATGGTTAGATCAGGGGCGCTGCCCCTTGGCCCCGCAAGGGGATCCGTTCCGCGATTGCGCCCGAAACCGCTAAACGGGACCGCCGGGAAATTTTTCTCGTAAAAATTGTAAAAATTAATTTTAAAATTATATAAAATTATGAAAATATATAATTTTGAATTATATATTAATTTTGTGATAGTCATGGCCCAAAACCCAATATGATTGGTTGTGTTGTAATTCATAATACGACCTGTGTGCCGTTACGTGTTTGCGAGTGTTGTATTATATTCGTGACCTGCGTGTCATGCCTTCTCTTATATTCTTGTTGTAAATTAGATTTAGACTCGAATGTAACTCGAGTTTCAAATTGTAATGTACAAATTGGAGCGGTGGAGGGTCCACACGAGACGGAGTTCCGAGGCGGGCACGAGCAACACAAGGTGGTCAAAGGGAGAAGCTTGGAGAAGCTATTGACCCTAGGTTGACCAATCGATCTTCTCATTGGCTTGAGAAGATCGTAGTAGGGTCATGACTAAATCACAAATAGATTAATTAATTGCTTGTGTATGTGATGCATATTTAAAAAGTAGTTAATTAATTAGTGCCTTACGATTAGATTAGATCTAAGTCGTGCACATGATGCACCCTTGCGATTAGATTAGATCTATGTCGTGCACAAGATGCATCCCTTTCGATTAGATTAGATCTCAATCGACTCAACTCTAATGCCTAACCGTGCCGTGATACCGATCACTACCTCGATCACATGTATTGTTGAATCTGCCAAAGCAGAGCAATACATATTATCTTGGTAGGGTACGGAGGGACAATCTTGGTCCCGCCTATCAACGCATGGGTGAATACAAACTCAATTAGATTGAGTATTCCTAGTTACTCGGTTGGATCGAGTCAACTATAGGCATTCTTCCAATAGTTGGAAAGGTAGGATAAAATCACGTTTATATTAACTCTCGGGCGTATTAGCCAAAGCTAACTCGAGTTTTAATATAAATGCGGATATTGATTCTATAAATAAGAGTTGCATAGAGATGTAATTGGTAATCGTTACCTACCGATCATACTAAGCCTTGGGCGTATTAGCCAAAGCTAACTCAAGGGTTAGTATGATGTGGATCTTGTCCCACAAGAATTATAGAATTCAGTGGGAGCATCATTTAATTAAAGGCCTAATTAAATGATTTTAAGAATATGATATTTATTTCTTCAAATTTTCTGTTGTAGATAACCATGACGTCGAATACGAACTCTTTCTCCCTGCGTTCTGTCCTTAAGAAGGACAAGCTCAACGGAGCAAATTTCCTGGACTGGTACAGGAACCTGAGAATTGTTCTCACTCAGGAACGTAAACTGTATGTTCTGGAGCAGCCCATTCCGGAGGCTCCTCCTGCCACTGCCACGCGAGCAGATCGAGATGCTTACAAGAAGCATCAAGATGACGCATTAGATGTGTCCTGTCTTATGCTCGCGACCATGAACTCTGAGCTTCAGAAGCAACATGAGTTGATGAGCGCTTATGATATGGTTGAGCATCTTTGTCACCTATATCAAGGACAAGCAAGGCACTGGAAGAGGAACTCCAAAGAATACCTGGAAGATCTTAAGAAGAAGAGAAATAAGATTTCTACTTCAGGTATACATGTTATAGAAGTCAACCTCTCTATTTCTTCATCGTGGGTATTAGATACCGGATGTGTTTCGCACATTTGTACTAATGTACAAGCGCTGAGGAATAGCAGGACATTGATGAAGGGTGAGATAGACCTACGAGTAGGCAATGGAGCACGAGTTGCTGCTATTGCTGTAGGAACTTATCATCTATCTCTTCCCTCTGGGCTTGTACTAGAATTAGATGATTGTTGTTATGTGCCTGCCTTGACTAAGAACATTATATCAGTTTCTTGTTTGGACAAGAAAGGATTCTCGTTTATAATAAAGAACAAATATTGTTCTGTCTATTTAAACGATATGTTCTATTGTAGTGCACCTCTGATAAACGGACTCTATATTCTAGATCTAGAGAGCCATATCTATAACGTTAGTACCAAGAGGTTCAAATCGAACGATATGAACCACACCTATCGCTGGCACTGTCGCTTAGGTCATATAAATGACAAGCGCTTATCCCAGCTCCATAAGGATGGTTTGCTGGACTCATTTGATTTTGAATCATATGAGATATGCGAGTCATGCCTACGAGGCAAGATGACCAAGACTCCCTTTAGTGGGAACAGCGAGAGAGCGACTGATTTGTTAGGACTCATACATAGTGATGTATGTGGCCCTTTCAATGTTGCAGCTAGAGGCGGTTATAGGTACTTCATCACATTTACTGATGACTTCAGTAGATATGGTTATGTGTATTTAATGACACATAAATCTGAATCCTTTGAAAAGTTCAAAGAATTCAAGAATGAAGTACAGAACCAGCTTGACAAGAGTATTAAGGTACTTCGATCATATCGAGGTGGTGAATACTTAAGCCATGAGTTTCGTGACTACTTAGCTGAGTGTGGGATTTTATCTCAACTCACTCCTCCTGGAACACCACAGTGGAATGGTGTATCCGAAAGGAGGAATCGTACCTTATTAGATATGGTACGATCTATGATGAGTCACACAGATCTTCCGACATATCTATGGGGATATGCTCTAGACACGGCAGCTTTCATTCTCAACCGAGTTCCATCCAAGGCCGTGATAAAGACACCATATAGGATATGGACTGGGAGAGATGCCCAGGTGTCTTTCATGAGGATTTGGGGTTGTGAGGCTTACGTACGACGTCAAGTCTCAAACAAATTAGGACCCAAATCCGACAAGTGCTATTTCATCGGATATCCTAAGGAAACAAAGGGATATTACTTCTACATTCCCAGTCAGCACAAGGTAGTTGTGGCAAAGACTGGGGTCTTTCTAGAAAGGGACTTTGTTTCTAGAAAGACTAGTAGGAGCGCGTTCGATCTTGAAGAAGTTCAAGATGCGAACAATAGCACTGATGCCTCGATGGAAATTGAACTGGAACCACAAAGTGTTGTGGATGATGTTGTTCCATAAGGAGTTGAGGAACAACAACCGGTTCAAGTAGACATACCTCTTCGCAGGTCTGATAGGGTACGTCGTCAGCCTGAGAGATACTCATTTCTCTTGTCTGACCATGATGACGTTATGCTCATAGAGGATGAGCCTACCACCTATCAGGAAGCTGTGATGAGACCAGATTCCGAGAAATGGCTAGAAGCCATGAGATCCGAAATGGAATCCATGTACACCAACCAAGTATGGACTTTGGTTGATCCACCTGAAGGGGTAAAACACATTGGGTGTAAGTGGGTCTTTAAGAGAAAGACTGACATGGATGGACTTATCTATAAGGGTCGCTTGGTAGCTAAAGGTTTCAAGCAGATTCATGGTATTGACTATGATGAAACCTTTTCTCCAGTAGCGATGTTTAAGTCCATTCGGATCATGCTTGCTATTGCAGCCTACCATGACTATGAGATATGACAGATGGATGTTAAAACCGCGTTTCTGAATGGAAACCTGCTCGAGGATGTGTACATGACACAACCTGAAGGTTTTGTAGATCCACAGCATACTAGCAGAGTATGCAAGCTGCATAGGTCCATTTATGGACTAAAGCAAGCTTCTCGGAGCTGGAATCTTCGATTCGATGATGCGATCAAACAGTTTGATTTCATCAAGAACGAAGATGAGCCTTGTGTCTACAAAAAGGTTGTAGGGGACATAGTTGTCTTCCTCATATTGTATGTGGATGACATACTACTCATTGGGAAGGACATCCCTATGCTTCAGTCTGTCAAGACCTGGCTAGGGAGTTGCTTCTCAATGAAGGACTTAGGTGAGACATCCCGCATTCTAGGGATACAGATCTATAGAGATAGATCTAAGAGATTGCTTGGCCTAAGTCAGAGTACATACATTGACAAGGTATTCCTTCGGTTTGCCATGCAGAATTCCAAGAAGGGATGTCACATGGCGTGAGTCTTTCAAGACTCAAGGTCCCTCTTCTAGAGAGAGAGAGATCACATGGATCAGATCCCTTATGCCTCAGCCATAGGATCGATCATGTACGCTATGTACTCGACCGATGTCTCGTATGCTTTGAGCATGACGAGCAGATACATCAGATCCGTGAAAGTCACTCGATAGCGGTCAAGAATATTCTTAAGTACTTAAGAAGGACTAAAGAATATTTCTTGATATATGGAGGCAATGATGAGCTAGCAAAGGGTTAGAGTGATGCTAGCTTCCAGACCGACCATGACTATAGATCGCAGTCGGGGTTCGTATTTTGCATTAATGGTGGTCCGGTTTGGAAGAGTTCAAGCGGATACGATGAGTGATTCTACCGAGTACATTCGCATCGAGGCGAAGGAGGCGATTTGGATCCGCAAGTTCATCATGAACTTGGGGTGGTTCCCAACATTGCTGACCCCATTGAGCTCTATTGTGACAACAATGGAGCTATAGGACAAGCGAAGGAAGCTCACACCAGTGGACCAAGCATATACTACGGCGCTTCCATCTCATTCGAGATTATCGATGGAGGAGATGTGAAGATTTGGATCAGAGGCTAACATCGCAGATCCCTTGCCCAAGGCTTTGGCACAGAGGAAGCATGATGGTCACACTAGGTCATTAGGCCTTAGAGCCTATACTGATTGGCACTAGTGCTAGTGGGAGATTGTTAGTTAGAGCCCTAGAGCCAATCATTTGATGATTGTATGGACTCATTGTATCATATTCTTGTATATTAATAAAGGCACTTGTTTGGTTATTATACTTATTTGTATTAGTGCCAAATAGACTAAGTATAATAGCGTCCTTCAGTAGAAGGTTCATACCTATATCAATCGATTAGTTGAATCGATAGTGAGATGATATATGGAACACTACTCTAAATCATTCCTAGTCGAGTATTAACATTCAGGGACAATGTTAATGCAATAAGACTAGCATGTAGGTCAGTTCGATGACTTGATCTCACAAGTCATGGATATAGCGATATCAAGCTGACACATGGGTATACATTGGAGAATGTATACTGAATGACCCGCCATGAGAAAGTATCATGGATCGTTATATGTGTGTCATATACTTTCTCATGTGGCTATTAGTATGACTATTAGTCCTTGGACCTGAAGTCACCATGGATCCCTACATAAGGATTTATGTACTTTGGTTTCGTCAAACGTCACCCGTAACTGGGTGGACTATAAAGGCGATTACTGGGTATGTAACGAATTATGCAGAGGGATGTGAGTGATGTAGATGGGATCTATCCCTCCCATATGACGGGAGCGACATCGCTATTCTTGATAGAGTGAGACCACTAAGTGCATGGCCATGCCCAAATGAGTCAACATTAGATGTTGAGCTCATTTGATCGAGTGAGTCTACTTGGATTTCAAGATTTACATTGATTAGAGGATGACACGGTCTATGCCTCACATTGATCAATCTAGATGTCTAGGATAGAAGGACAATGTCATATATTTTGTGAGGAGTCACAATTGGTAGTCACAAGGTGATGTCGGATCTCGACATTCTTGTAACTTGGGTAGTAATGATGTGTTGCTAGATACCGCTCATTACTTATGCTCCTAAATGGGTTTAGGGCATTGCCAACGTTACAAGAACCTATAGGGTCACACACTAAGGACAATTAGATGGAGATTTGGTTCATATGATGAACCAAGAGGATTAGATTTATTTGATGAATCATATTGGATTAAGAGTAATCCAAATTGGGCTAATTGAGTTGGACTCAAGTTGATTCATGTATTTAATGAGTCTAATTTAGATTATGACTCATTAAATCAACTTAATTTAATAAATTAGATTCATTATATTAAGTTGGCTTGAATCATATGGTTGGATTAGATCAACCATGAGAGAGATTTGATCAAGTTTGACTTGATTTGAGAGGAAGAGAAAAGTCATGTTTGACTTGACTTTTTGCCACATCACTAGTGAGTTGGCAAGATGTGGACCAATAGGATTGCTCCACATCATCAATGTGTGCCACCTCATGGAGGTTACAAGCC
The DNA here is from genome assembly GCF_018446385.1 of Zingiber officinale. Lineage (NCBI taxonomy): Eukaryota > Viridiplantae > Streptophyta > Magnoliopsida > Zingiberales > Zingiberaceae > Zingiber > Zingiber officinale. Next base: position 67,157,281 of record NC_056004.1, read on the forward strand.
TCCATAGCATTTAATGTGGCCGACCCACATTAAATGAGGAGGTTACACTTGTTGCCATGTCATTTAGTGAGGTGGCAAGATGTGGACCAATAGTATTGATCCACATCATCCTAGAGTGCCACCTCATGGGGGTTACAACCCTTAATGGTCTCCACATTAATTGGAATTAATGTGGAGAGTTACACCTCCAAGATGTGGCCGGCCACTCTAGTGGGGAATGAAAATATTCATTTTTCATTCAAGTGTGATTAAGTCATCTTCTTCCTCTAGAGCTCTCTCTTCTCCCTCTCCTCCTCTCTTAGCCGAACAAGACAAGGTGCTAGCACACCTTTGTTTGGTCTTCTCCATCAAGGATTGTTTGTGTGGATACTTCTAGAGGACCGTACGCTTGACGGTCTTGAGATCCGGCAACATTTGGACGAGCGGGATTCGCGTGGGGCGCGCATCAAGGGTAATGATCTTAACTTTAGTGTAGATCAAAAGGTTTTACAAACTCGTACAAGAAAAGGTTTTTCGAAAAGTTTTGTTTACGAATCTTTGCACGAGATCCATGGCTTCGGGTGACTCGGGGTTTCCTCGACGCGAAAAAGCGGTTTTCGCGGCCCGACGAACCCAACATGGTTCATGTCAAACATAACAAAAAATAACATAGCAGGTCTTTATTTGTCTTAGCCGAGCCACTGACACACACACCTCCTTGCCTCTCCTGCAGCTCCCTTAGGTCATCCATCCCTTGCCTTTATCTCTGGTACAAGGAAGTAAGTTATGAGCACACAGGCTCAGTAAGATCCTTTCCTACTCACAAAAACCATATCTCAAAGCATAATCATATAAGCATATAATCAATGAAGACATAATCATCTAACCTTATGTAATGTGAACATAGTTCCTTATCATATCATATCACTATGAACCATGATTCTAACATATCATAATTAAAAGGATCATGTGATGTGAATCATAAGAAGCATAACATATCATCATGTCATATGAATCATAAACAAAACATCTCATAACCTCATGTCCTATAAGTCATAAGAGTATGGCATAACATCATGTCATATAATTCATAAAAAAACATATCATATTATGAATGGGTACATTATGCAAAATGTCCTTTTTAAAACATATGCCATGTCAAGTGCAAGATGTCTTTAAACATATCTTTTAATACTTAAACATAATATCATCATCATGAGGGCTCGGCTTTGTACCACCTACATACATAAATGCGCGCAATCCCTAGGACAGGGTAGCTAGCCCCGAACCTACTAGGGATCTAGACCCGTTCATAGTCCATCGGCCTAGGGGCGTACTAAGGAGCCTATCCCTTTTTACTAGACCCGTTCATAATCCGTCGGCCTAGGGGCGTACTAAGGAACCCACCCTTGGTACAAGCCATACAAAGTAAAATACATGTCATGCATATCATATCATCATAACTGTCATATCATATCATCATAGATGTCATGCTCTTGTCTTAACATGAAGAGTGCTCTTAATCCCAACTTAAGGGAAGCAACTCGTTGCCATTTTCTTATCATATCATAAGGCATACATTCTTGGGCACATAGCCATCATATAAAACCATTATCATGCTTGGTTCATAAGCATACGTAAATGAGCATGCTACATATTTGAAATCATACATGCTTGGGTACATAGTCATCATAAGATTCATTTCATGCATAATTCATAAACATACATAAATAGACATGTTACTTGTCTTGTCATAAAGCATGCATACTTAAGCATAAAATATATCATAAGAGTCATCATCATGCATAATTCATGGGCATCCTTAATTAAGTATATAAATCATCATAGGCAACCATAATCATACATGGAAAACACTTACTAGCATCTCCTAATCCATATCCTAGTATGTGAGACACCCTAGTTTCATATGGTGGCCGAAAGTCACCATGCTTAGTTTTAGGTTACAACAACATATAAGCATGTAAACCTTAAATCAAATTCATATCATAAACTATAAAGAATATCATGAGCATAGGTAGTAGGTTCTAAGCTTCCTAGGCCTTTTAACTTAGTTGTGGCCGAACCTTTAAGAGCATGAAACTAAGTTCTACATAAGCATAAAAATACCAAGCTACCTTCATATCATATCATAAGGGAAGTCCATGAGCTTGCTAAGTTTAAGTTTAAACTTTCTTGAACCCTAGATTATAGTCATGGCCGAAAGTTCATAAAGAAAGAAATAACCTCTAAGCAACATACAACATGAATACCTAGTCAATTTCATAACATATCATAAAGAAGTCTATGAGCATACTAAATTAGGTTTTGAGCTTCATGAACCCTAAAAACCTCATCATGGCCGAAACTTCATCAAACAAGAAATAAACTTCTAAGCAACATATAAACATGAATACCTAGCTAATTTCATAACATATCATAAAGAAGTCTATGAGCATACTAAATTAGGTTTTGAGCTTCATGAACCCTAAAACCTCATCATGGCCGAAACTTCATCAAACAAGAAATAAACTTCTAAGCAACATATAAACATGAATACCTAGCTAATTCCATAACATATCATAAAGAAGTTTATGAGCATACTAAATTAGGTTTTGAGGTTCATGAACCCTAAAACCTCATCATGGCCGAAACTTCATCAAACAAGAAATAAACTTCTAAGCAACATATAAACATGAATACCTAGCTAATTTCATAACATATCATAAATAAGTCTTTGAGCATGCTAAATTAGGTTTTGAGCTTTATGAAACCCTAAAACTCCATCATGGCCGAAACTTCATAAGACAAGAAATAAATTTCTAAGCAACATATGAACATGAATACCTAGCTAATTTCATAACATATAATAAAGAAGTCTAGGAGCATGTTAAATTAGGTTTTGAGCTTTATGAAACCCTAAAACTCCATCATGGCCGAAACTTCATAAGACAAGAAATAAATTTCTAAGCAACATATGAACATGAATACCTAGCTAATTTCATAACATATCATAAAGAAGTCTAGGAGCATGTTAAATTAGGTTTTGAGCTTTATGAAACCCTAAAACTCCATCATGGCCGAAACTTCATAAGACAAGAAATAAATTTCTAAGCAACATATGAACATGAATACCTAGCTAATTTCATATCATATCATAAAGAAGTCTAGGAGCATGTTAAATTAGGTTTTAAGCTTATTAAAGCCCTAGAATATTCATGGCCGAAACATATCAAGAAGGAGATCAAGCTTAAACAATATCCAACAATTTTTTTTAACTAATTTCATATCATAACATAATAAGATCTATGAACATGGGTTCTTCTCCTTTTTATCTTTTTTTTAAGTGTTCTAATTTTTTTTCGATAATATCGTAAGCGACTTGTACCACAGGTGAGGGAATACTTACTTTCTTGTTTGATTTACTTAAGGAGAGAATCTTGCTTGTGGAGCGCCTTCCTAGAGAGGAGTCCTCCTTTGTTTTTGGAGTTCGGCAAAGAGAGGTGAGGAGGAGGCTTGGTCACGGTGAAGGGAGGGAGGGAGGAGGAAGAGGAGAAAATGAATTTTCTTCTTTAATTTCCCCTTTTATTCATCATGAGAGGAGGAAGGGAAAATGCACTTTTCCTTCTACTTCCTTTTACTTCTCCTTAATGAAAAGAGGAAGCAAGAATCCTCTTTTCTTTTGAGAGGAAGAAGGCTACTCTAACTTCTCCTTCTAAATGAGAGAAGTTCTTTTCTTACTCTTAACTATATTGTAACTTCTCTCTCTAACAATAACTTCTCTTGGTCTATTGGTTAACCCATACATGCATATAGTAAGAGATCCAAGGTTCAAACCTTGGTCATCTCTTTTTGGTTCTATTTATTTTTGCAAATTTACCCATACGGCCTATTTTTATCCATGATAAAAAAAATATCTAAAATCTTGCTAAGTACTCTATGGGTGTTACAGGTAGTGGGATTGGTATTCTCCTTATATCTCCAAGGGAAGATAAGCTCTAACTTTCTGTCAGGATGAATTATAGGGCCACTAATAATGAAGCAGAATATGAAGCATTGATAGCAGGGTTACAGACCACTCAGCATGTGGGAGCATTCCGGGTTTATATTTATTCTGACTCTCAGTTAGCAGCCCAACAATTATCAGGTAACTTCGAAATCAATAATGATAGACTCAGGTTATATGCTGAGGCATTTGATAAGTTGAAAGCTCAGTTTCAAGAAGTAAATATACAAAAATTTCCTCGTTCTGAGAATCAGGTAGCTGATGAATTAGCTAAATTGGCCTCTGCTATAACACCATGGAGCTTAGATCGACCAGTGGAGCAGACATTGTTAGTATCTTGTATTGAGAGACACGCTGAAATAGAGATACAAGATGATTGGAGAGCACCAATCATATTATATTTACAGCAAGACATTCTTCTGATTGATGCAGAACAAGCAAGAATATTTAAGAAGAGAGTTTCCCAATACACTATGATAGGGGAACAATTATATAAAAGGGCTTTCTCTAGACCTCTACTTAAATGTGTCAGAATAGAAGATATACAATTTATCTTGGAAGAGGTTCATCAGGGCTCAGGTAGTCATATAGGAGGAAGATCCTTAACTCATAGAATTTTATTAGCGGGATATTTCTGGCCTACTTTACATGAAGATGCTGCCAAATGTGTAAGCACATGCATTTCTTGTCAGAAACATCAAAATATTCCACACCATCCTACACAATTATTGAGAACCTCTACAGTTTCCTGCTTCTTTGATCAATGGGGCTTGGATATAGTTGGTCCATTTCCTATGGCAACTGCACAAAGAAGATTTTTATTAGTAGCAGTAAACTATTTCTCTAAATGGGTAGAAGCAGAACCACTTGCTCGAATTATTGAAGATGCAGTTATTAAATTCTTGAGGAAAAATATTGTTTGTAGATTCGGTATTCCTTATAAATTAGTCTATGATAACGGAAGGTAGTTTCAAGGAGACAGAATCTTAGATTGGTGCAAAAGCTACGGTATTACACAAGCATTCACTTCTGTGGTGTATCCACAGAGTAATGGTCAAGCAGAAGTAACCAACAGAGAGATTATAAGAGGTTTATAAACCAAACTGGATCATGTCGGAGGTAGCTGGGTAGATGAATTACCCAGTGTTCTTTGGGCATATCGCACTACACCCCGAGAAGTTACAGGGATTACTCCCTTCCAACTAGTTTATGGAGGAGAAGCCGTAATTCCTATCGAGGTGGGAATAGAATCCGACAGAAGACAACTATATGACAAGGATAATGAAGGTAGATGACTTATGGAGCTAGATTTGATAGAAGAAATTCGAGATAAAGCTACAACTCGTCTTATATCATACCAACAATGAATGAGGCAGAATTATAACAAAAGAGTCATCCCAAGATTCTTTCAAGCGGGGGATCTAGTATGGAAGCATGTTAAGCCTACTGGGGATGTTAACAAATTACCACCACAATGGGAAGGACCCTACAAGGTGGTAGAAAAACTGGCATCAGGATCATATTATCTCCAAGACACAGAAGGAAGAATTCTCGGGTGCCCCTGGAGTGCAAATCATTTACAACCCTACCGAACTTAATAAACTTATATCGCTCGAGAAATACAGATATCCCAGAATGAGTGGACTAACACATCTTCAGTGTATTTCAATCATCCAATCACGTGAAATTTAGCACTATCAAAAGAATAAATCAAGTTTACTTTAAGCAATTTCCCTCCGTTCGGCCCTGCGAACAAATAACAAGTATGCTCATAATTTATGTACTTCATTTGGTAAATACAATGCAGGCCAAGTATCGCTCAAAAAATAAGCGCAGTTTAAGCAGCGTGGTAATTACCAGGCAAACATTTTTATTCTGCTCAAGCGACCGTCGATTGGGGACTTTAAGGAGTGACCAATCAGGTTTCCTTAAGGAATCTCGAAGATGTTAAACCATCACAAGGTTAGTGCTAGCATTATAATTTCGATCAAATGCATAGTCGATCGGAAAATCTCTTGAAGAAACCCGAACGAGTCTTCTTGAGAGGAACCGGAGACTCTAAACTATCATAAACATAGTCGATCGGGAAATCTCTTGAAGAAACCCGGACGGACCTTCTCGAGAGGAACTGGAGACTTTAAACTATCAGATGCATAGTCGATCGAGAAATCTCTTGAAGAAACCCGGATGGGCCTTCTCGAGAGGAACCAGAGACTTTAAACTATCAGATGCATAGTCGATCGGGAAATCTCTTGAAGTAACCCAGACGGGCCTTCTCGAGAGGAACCGGAGACTTTAAACTATCAGATGCATAGTCGATCGGGAAATCTCTTGAAGTAACCCGGACGGGCCTTCTTGAGCGGAACCGGAGACTCTAAACTTTCACAAGCATGGTCGATTGAGAAATCTCTTGAAGTAACCCGGACGAGCTTTCTCGAGAGGAACCGGAGACTTTAAACTATCAGATGCATAGTCGATCAGGAAATCTCTTGAAATAACCCGGGCAGGCCTTCTTGAGCGGAATCGGAGACTCTAAACTATCACAAGCATGGTCGATAGGGAAATCTCTTGAAGTAACCCGGACGGGCCTTCTTGAGAGGAACCAGAGGCTCTAAACTATCACAAACATGGTCGATCGGGAAATCTCTTGAAGTAACCCGGATGGGTCTTCTTTTGAGGAACCGGAAACTTCAAATCATCATGAGCAAGGTCAGGCAAAAATTAAGTACCTGACCAAAATATGATAGAGAACATGACTCTCTCAGTTCAAATCAGTCGGGGTTACATGTCCGACCAAGAACTCAAAGGTTGATATTAAACCGTTCGGGATTACACACTCGTTCGAAATTTAAAGTTATTTGGCTTCCTTTATAAACTCGGGATTACATTCTCGGTCGGGATTCGAAATTCAATGGGAATTCATTAGTCATTCAAAATTACACTCCCTGCCCGAACTCATGGTATTATGAGAGAATTCTGTGATTTGTCACATATTATCATTCGGGATTACACGCCCGTCTGAAATCTAAAGCCATCAGGATTTCTTTATAAAGATCACTCAGTATTATACTCTCAACCAGGATTCAAAATTCAGAGGGAATTCTTTACATATATAATCCCTCAGAATTACATTCCCCATCAAAGGTTACAATCATATGAAGTTCTCTATTTAAAATCGCGCGGGATTATACGTCCGACCCAGAGCACATAAATCCTATGGAGTTTTTCATATAAAGTTGCTTGGCATTACACATCCTTCGAAAGTATGGAGGTCTTTGGAATTTTTTTATATACAGTCATGTCCAGATAAAAATTAAGGGATTTATGGAAAGCCTTATTGCTCAGAATCGTATGAACAATTAAGGTACCACAACAGGAAGAGCTTTTGAGCAAGATAATACTTATTCTCAAGAAGCAGCAGACAGATCATAAAGATTTGAAAAACAGGTAAGTACAAGTTTTTTACAAATTTACAAGTACTTAATTACAAGTCTTTTACAAGTATACATTCATGCTCATTCAAAATGGCTCGTTAAATTATGGGGTAATTCCTCATTAAGTCTGCGACGATTTATGAATTGAAAAGAGGGTTCACGAGATAGATAACCACCTTCCCTTAGTTGTTGAATAACCCCTGTCACAGAATGATTTAGAGTCCCTATGACTCGACGAACATACTCGTTAACAAACGTCAGACACCTCAAAGAAGTTAAGCGCCTATCTTCCCATCAATTTTCCTCATGCTCCTTATAACTTTGAAATTCAGTTTTTAGTTTAGCAGCTTGTTCCTTGAAAGTGTCTCTTTCTAATTTAAGCTGCTTTGGTTCCTTTCAAAGTGAGGATATCTCTGCATCTTGAGCCTTTCTCTGTTCTTGCTCTTGTAGAATAGCAAACTCACTTGAGGCTGATTCTTGGGCCTGCTCAGAAAGAAAGATATTGTGAAGTCTCTCCACTTTCTCTAAAACAATGTTCTTATGAGAAACATTTGAAATAGCTTTGTCTTTCAGAGCAGTTTCACCTGGAGGCTGGAATTTAACCGATCCACCTGTAACTCCAAGGTTTTCCTTTCCAGCTCTTTATTTTTCAATAACTGGTGCTGATGCTGCAATTCCTTTTTCATAGCCTCTATTTGTTGAGTCTGTGAGGCTATCTTCTCTTGTAATTGAGTAAGCTCAATGTGGGAAGGGGGAAGATTGGCTTTCAGTGCCTCTACTTGAGCTTTTAACTTGCTATTGTCCCTTTCCAAAGCAATGACTAGTTGGTCTAGATGAAGACTTGAGGCAAGAAACTAAAAAAATAATGCAGTTAGCAGAAAATAATGATATGATAACAATATATAATGAAAAACACTTACGACAACAGCTTGACGACTGTGACTGTCAATGCGGTTGGAAATACTAGTGCCCCTTAACAGTTCTTGACTATGCTGCCAAGACTCAGCCAACGGTCCTTGTAGCTGTAGAAAACCATAACCAGGAGGGTCCGAAGCTTGTCCCAGTTGAGAGGGCAGACCCATAGCCTGTCTAAACAAAGGTGGGAGGATAGAAGGTGAGGAAGGCCGGGTGGAAGAAGAAGGAAGAGAAAGAGAAGAAGTGGTAGAAATGAGAATAACAGAGGAAGAACTAGAGGGGATGGAAGATGGCAAAGCAATGAAAGTTGATTCAGTTGTAGGAGCATGGATAGCTGATGGTCCTGGACTCGGAGAAGATCTCTTGTAAGGTGTTCTTCTCGCTCGGGATCCAGAAGCCAAAGGAGGTAAGGCCAAGGAAAGAGGCTGAGAGGATGCAGAAGTAGTAGTAGCCGTCTGAGAAGCAGAAGTAGCTGATACAAGAACAGAAGAGGAAGGAATAAGTAGAGCTGGTCTTATCATTCTAAGAGAAAGATTGGAAATAATGTGGGTAGGGAGCATTGGTGCCTTACCTCTCTCAAAAGAAATAGGTGAAGGAGCAATAGGGGTCTGCACAAAAGTACCAAAAGTGTCACGAAAGGGAACTTCCTCAGTAAGCTTGGGTTTCTTGAGTATGGTAATAAAAGGTTGTTCCTCTTCCTCTTCCATAGAAGCAATAGCTTCCACGGCTTGTTCTTCCTTAGATAATAAACCCAGAGTAGAAGTAGTAGGATTAGCTCGACGAGCCTGTAGTCATTTTTCTCTAAGTTATTTCAAAAAAGACTTGGTCATAGTTGTATTCTTGTACATGAAAGTGGGTAGAAGAGCATCAGCTGAAACACAAGAATTAGGCGTCTTATAGAAAATAAGTAACAAATAGCCGATAAACATAGCCGAGGATGTTTAGACATACCAAAAGAGACCTCCAAGGGAGTGTCGATGCAACTTATTCCAAAGGGAAACATTAAACCCTCCACAATCAAGGCCGGTAAACAAAATTTAGCCCCCTTTAGCTTGGATAAGGCAAGAGAGATAGAAGGATCATTGAGGAAGTCATCAGTGTTAGGAGCCGGGGGGAGATTGTGTATCTAGGCAATAGGAAAAGGAGGAGAAGAAGGGAGACACATAAATAAAAATTTGTAACGCCATTCCTCTTGAGGAGGAATCCTGCTAAATAAAATAGCCTTAGGACGAGATTGAAATTTAAAGACACCAATGTCTACTTGGCGGGGAATGAAGAAGTAGTGAAAAAGATGAGGGGATAGAGGGAAATCTAGTAGTTTAGACACTCCAACAAAACCAACGAGGATAGAAAAAGGCTGAGGAATAAGCTGATTAAGAGGAATATCAAAATAAATACTAACATCAACGAAAAAGGGATGAAGAGGAAATCGAAAACCTTGCAAGGCTTGAGCCCAGAAGATCGATATACTTCCTAAAAGAGGAAGATGCAGACTATCCTGAGGGGTAGGGCGAACTATATAGGAAGGAAAACTGTAGTTTACTTGTAACTCCACCTCCTCTAGCTCTATAAGGCCAGAAGCACACGAAAGGAACCATGCAGGGGAAGAAGTGGCCATGGCTGAACAGCAGAAGGAAGGTGAACAAGGGAAGGTGGAGAAATAGTCAGGGAGCAGAAGAGAGCATCTTAAACCCTTGCCTTCCTCTATGCCTTAGACCAAAAACCCTTAAACAGAAATAGAAGAAGAACTAGAAAAAGGAGAAATCCAAAGGCCAATGATAATTTGTGCAGAACTTAGGTATAAAGGGGGGTAGGAAAAGAAAAAGTATATACTCAATAAAAAAGAATATACAAAGACATAACTGACATAAAAAGAGGCGATGTCATCGAGAGATGGGATCAAATTAAAAAAGAAAGCCGAATCCCAAGGAAAGGAAGATAAGCTTAGCAATCATCCTTGAAAAAACGTGATAGGTTTTTTCTCTCTCACTGCACTTGACTCTAAAAGAATCAAAGCGACATGAGGAAAATAGGTTTGGTATAAGGTCGATAAGGTAACTTAAGACTATCTATCTGATTAAATAATAATATTAGATCGGGCGAAATCTGGCTACGTATAAAATACCGAATGACATTTGTAAACATAATGGTAAATCGGTCGGTTAAAACAGATTGGTCAAGATCGAGATAATAAACCAGTCGAGATCGGGAATGTTATAATAAACCAGTCGAGATTGGTGATGCTACAGTAAATCGGGCAGTTATAATAGACCGGTCGAGATTGGTGATGTTATAGTAAATCGGGTGGTTATAACAGACCGGTCGAGATTGGTGATGTTACAGTAAATCGGTCGGTTATAACAAATTAGTCAAGATCGAGATAATAAATCGGTCGAGGTCGGGAATGTTATAATAGACCCGTCGAGATTGGTGATGCTACAGTAAATCGGGCGGTTATAATAGACCGATCGAGATTGGTGATGATATAGTAAATCGGGCGGTTATAATAGACCAGTCGAGATTGGTGATGCTATAGTAAATCGGGCGGTTATAACAGACCGGTCGAGATTGGTGATGTTACAGTAAATCGGTCGGTTATAATGGACCGATCGAGATCGGTGATGCTACAGTAAATCGGTCAGTTATAATAGACCGTTCATGATTGGTGATGCTACAGTAAATCGGTCGGTTATAATAGATTGGTCAAGATCGAGATAATAAACTGGTCGAGATCGGGAATGTTATAATGGACAGGTATAGATTGTTGATGCTATAGTAAATCAATCAGTTATAATAGACCGGTCAAGATCGAGAATAACATAGTAAACTGATCAAGATCGATGAATGCATAGTAAATCGATCAAAGATGGATGATGTTATAGTATACTAGTAAAGATTAGATCCTTATGCAAATAGTAATAGATTGGAAAATATGATAAGGGTAAGGAGGAAAAGCCGGTTATGAAAAGGGGATAAAATTCAGGAAGAAGGAAGTAAACCACCCTAAATGAGAAGAACAAGTCTGATAGTAAGAAAAGAATACTTTTGAAACATATAAATATGAAAGATAAAAGCATGAGATGAAAATGTAAACCAAATGGTCAAACAAACTCATTAACACAAACAATTTTTAACAACAAATACGAAGAAGTTTAACTTCACAGAAATAAATTAGTTCTGATAGGAGTTGTCATGACCAGTAGCAGTTAACCTTACAATAGTCAAGATTAGGGTAAACAGGTTACTCTATAGATAATTGGGGAAATAGATCAGCAGGCCTGTTGTCAATCATCTTGCGGCAATTCAAGAAGTTAGGTGGAGGATCACGAGATAGGAAGCCTTCTTCTCGCAATTGCGTTACTGCTCCTTCAGCTCCGGCCGTATAGGCTGCCAAAATAGATTTTACAATTGGCCTATTGAATTCAGTAGAGCTGATTAGAGTCGTGGCCCGATCTTTAAAGCGATTTTCTTCACCAGCTTTATACTCCACCAAAGCTGTTTGAGAAACTTCAGTTCGGCGTCTTTTGTGGAAGCCTCCGTTTTAGCTGTATTCAAAGAAGTATTTAAAGAAGTTATTTCCTCATCCTTTAACTGTAGAGCCTTGAGTTTGTTAGCCAAGGTGGACTCGTAGTCAGATTTCAGCTTGTTAATCTCAGCGAGCTGCTTCTATAATTTGGAAGATAATTCAGTATTGAGGTCTGTGGCTGATTTAAATAGAGATTGAAGGCTCTCAAGCTGGGTTTCATATTGTTTCTTAGACTTTTCTGAAAGAGTGGTAGAGGATAGCTCAGCAACTTGTCGCTTCAACTTCTCGTTCTCATGATATAAGTTATGCGTTAGGTGAGCTAGACCCATATTGACCATCCATCGCTATGAACATAAGAATGGGTCATAAAACAGTCATGGATAAATAATAAATAAGTAATAGCAGACATACCTTGGTTTCCTCATGTGAGAATTGATCAATTATCTCAGGAGGGGGAAGCTCTGTAAAGAGAGGACAAATTTCCTCTCGAGCAGTGGTGAAAGAGCCTCCTAGCAGTATAGGAAGAACAGGGATAGAAGAGGAAGTGGTAGAAAAAGAGGAAGTTGGGATAGAAGGGGGAGCGAAAACTAAGTAAGAAGAGGAGGAAAGAGGTAAAGACCCAGATTCTAGAACAGATAGAGGAAAAGTAAAAGAAGTACTACCCGAGACAGTATTGCCAGAAGAAGGAGAGGAAGAAAAAAGAAGGGAAGGATATAGATCAGCCAAAGTGGGCTCAGTAGAAGAAGGGGCAGCAGAAGCAAAACCTTCTGAGGGTGATTCCTCAGCAGGAACAGTGAGTCTCCTTTTAGAAGGGGGAACTCTAGTTAGTTTGCGTCTCGGACGTTTTCCAGGAGCAAGTTCAGCAAGAGATTTTTCTGAGCTTATAGGGGATGTAAGCTCAGCAATGGAGAGAGAAGTGGCTGGTGAAGAGGCAATAGCCACTGATGAAGAGAACCGAAGCTTCAATTGAAGGTGGCGGATTAATGGTAGAAAGAAGCTCTTGCTCTTTTGCATGAAGTTGGGCCTCTTCCAGACGTAGTTCTTCGTCAATCAAAGTAGCATAAAAATCAGCCACTACACAAAATGGTATAGAATGTTTTAGTTAGTAAAAATTGATAGAAAAGGAGACAAAATTTTACCTAAGGAGCCATGTATCTTAGATCTGACTGGGCTCAAACCAAACAGATATAGAAGATCGCTCCGCAGCCATTTAGTAATAGAAAGGCGGTGACATAGCAACTTTTCACAATAAAGGGGAAAAGACGGGTGAAGATGAAACTCCTTGATATTAGGTAAAGGAGGTAAAGAAGGTCTCCAAGCATGGGACCAAGTAATAGGTCCCGAAAACTTTATAAAAAAGAAGCGAGATTTCCAGGCTTTAAGAGAAGAAGGCATGTCATAAAAAAGGACCATCTTAGTCCGAGATTGGAAAAGGAAAACACCTGGTCTGCTAACTTTGGATAGGAAAACATGAAAAAATTTTGAGGAGTAGGAGGAATGTCAAGTGTACGAAACAACATGTATAGGCCACACAAATAACGAAAGACATTAAGCACAAATTGTTGAAGAGGAATGCCAAAGTATTGGCTTACATCAATTAGAAAAGGAGGAATGGGAAGCTTAAACCCCCTATCAACTGATCCCTAAAGAAAGTCACACAGTTAGCAGGAGGACGGTGAGGATGCTCGTCTGGTTCAGGGATTATGATGTAATATTCCTCAGGAATTTCATATTGCATACGAATAGCAAGCCGAACATCCTTGTTGAAAGAAGATGAAATTTGAGTATACCAAGGAGAAATCATTTCTTCAGCCATAGACAGAAGAGGTTAACGGAGCGACAGGTTACTTACTGAGAACTAAGAAAGAAGATCACGGGAAGACGGTGAGCGCGAAGATTGATCAAAGATTGCAGCAAAGAAGAAATGCTAAGGTAAGGAAAAAGAAACAAAGTCGACGAGAAGATGAAAGCTTTAAGGTTGAGAGAACATGTAATGACTGTTAGATTGGAAAACCCTTTTTGCAACAAACACTGTTGATTACAGAAGTGTGCAGACGCTAGGATTACACAGGAGATGGGAAAAGACACACGTCATATGACCATAAATTGACATTTATGATGGCCGCGACAAATCGAATCATGTAGGGGTTGGTAGTGCCTCGTCACGCGCCTCCAACATTCTCTTACCATTGAAAAACCAATCATAATCAAGGAAATTTTGAAAAAAGTGTGTGGTTTACTAGGTATAATAAAGGAAGATGGACTGGGTTTGACAAAGCCCAGGTCGAAGACAGAAAATATGAAAGAATAATAGTCAGTCATGTGCGAAGCACTGTCTGAATTAATATAACTATAGTAGATAGGCTAATATTGGTCGGGATAACCTTGTCTATAATAGACAGGCTAATATTGGTCGGGATAACATTGTCTATAATAGACAAGCTAGTATCGGTCGGGATAACATGCCTACCATAGATAGGTTAGTATTAGCCGAAGTCAAAAGGGTTGATTGATTATAACATATCGATTGTATTTGAGGCATTTAGCCTTATATAACTCGAAGTATGTTATCAGTTAAATAAAAACAAATAAATTTTGCATATACTCAATAGGCCAAGCCTGATCAGGCACATAATATAGCTCAAGCTATGTAACTAAATCAAACATAAATTCATGTCTAGTCAGTCGGCTGACAACCCCTTCGACTAGACTAGAAGGGAAGCCCACTGAAGCATGAGCTCTCAAACTTCTTAGAAAACTTCAACCCAGCTAAAGGTAAACCCAATCAAGTCGAAGAAGTGGGAATATCTGGCCTGGCATGAGGATAGGATGAAAAATCTGTCATCTAACGGAATTGCCCCCCCCCCCTCCCCGTTCAGAAGAGCCAGTGCGTTCTTTTACGCCTAGGAGAAAGTGGGAAAAAGAGTGGTCTCATGAACAAAGGAGGTGCAAACTTGTTCAAGTCCCCGCAGGCATGTCACGGAACAAGCCATTTCCTACATGAACACTTTGAGCTCTGCTTCCAGAGCATCCACCTTAGCTTGCAGACAACCGGGGCCTTGCTGCCATCGTGACGCCAATAGGCTAGTTATGTGAACCTCCTTGGTTAACGCAAACACTTCTGAAATCTGCTGCGTCTGCAAAGCAGTCATTTCTTTAGCTTGAAGTTCTAGATCTCAATGAACTTTGTTCCTCAAGGTCGTTCCCAACCGTACTTGAAACTGGGTGATCAACAGAAATACCTCCAACTCTCCTGCCCGATAGTTAGCTAGATCCAAAGCCTGTGCAACTCCATCTACAGATTTTGCCTTGTCCAACAAGAATTGCCCCCAGAAAGGGGGGCCTAAAACCATACTCTCGATAGGAGGAGGCAAACAAGGTGGAAAGGAACTGAGGCAAGTGAAGAAGGAAGGGATGATCACAACCCTATTTTAAGGATCAAAAGACTCACGAGATCACTGTACTTGGGTTCACGGGATTGCTGTACCAAGAGTCACGGGGACTACTATAGAAGGTCACGAGTCTACTGTAGCGACCATGGCAGAGTCACGATTAAGGATAGATAAAGAAACAAAAATAGACTTGGGTCTAGTCAATCGGCTACACCTCCTTTGACTAGACTTGAAGGGAAGGCTAGTGATATGGGTTAGCTTCAGTAGGTCCCCGGTGAGAAGGTAAAAGGAGATAGCAGAATTAAGCAAGCATGAATGTTGACCAATATCGGTCGGGACAATAGGCCTAAGGAAATATAGACCAATATCGGTCGGGATAACATGCCTAAGGAAATATAGACCAATATCGGTCGGGATAACAAGCCTAAGGAAATATAGACCAATATCGGTTGGGATAACATGCTTAAAGAAATACAGACCAATATCGGTCGGGATAACAGGCCAAAGGAAATATAGACCAATATTAGTCGGGGTAACATGCCTAAGGAAATATAGACCAATATCGGTCGGGATAACATGTTTAAGGAAATACAAACTAATATCGGTCGGGATAACATGCCTAAGGAAATAAGCATGTTATCAAGGAGAGCATCCTATTGGCTTACGTCATCATAGACCTGTGGAAATATAGGTTAATATCGACCGGGACAACAGGCCTAAGGAAATATAGACCAATATCGGTCGGGATAACAGGCCTAAGGAAATATAGACCAATATTCATTGGGGTAACATGCCTAAGGAAATATAGACCAATATCGGTCGGGATAACATGCCTAAGGAAATATAGACTAATATTGGTCGGGATAACATGCTTAAGGAAATATAGATTAATATTGGCTAGGATAACAAATATTCCGAGAATATTTATAAATATATCTATAGTATATGATTGTATAACAGGTTGGCTAATTTGGCAGGAAGAATGTTTCTAGACTCTTCTACAGGCACTAGGCGACAAAGAAGGTACACCTGGGGTACAAAAAAGATTCCTTAAAAAAATTATTTTCTGCAAGTACATGGCTTATGTCATCATATAACAAACTCTAACAAATCGGGGTCCACTTCATGACTACGGAGGTTATATGAAGTGGTATAAAAAGGGGAATCTCCTTCGTTGGCCAGGTATGTTCATGCTTACGCTCACACCCATAATCCATATGACAAACCCTAATTTTAATCACTGTTCATCTTCTACTTTTTTCCTCCCACACCGAGAGAGATCACTAACTTTAGCGTCGGAGGGCCTAGCCAGGGATTCCCACCCTGGTCTTAGGTCACTGACGATAGTGTTGGCGGTTCTCTTGTGCACAGGAAGACATCGAAGCTCTAGATCTTGGTATTCTTCATCGACTCCTTCCTTTCGTCTTTGGGTCTTTGTACAAGGAGGGCGTTCTTTGGGTTCATTCTCTCAGATCCGCTTTGGGTTTCTCGGATCGGTATTCCACAGGTATTATTCTTCATCAGCGGTGAGGTTTTCTCCCAGCTTTCCATTTTGTCAAGCTTCTCATACAGGATCAGGGTGGAGAAAGCCTGGAGAAAGCCTTTGCAAAAGGAGATTATGCATTTGTTAGGGGCACCCCTGTCACCCTTTTTATACGGGGCTCCGGGCGCTCGGACAGGGTCCGGGCATCTGGAGCAGGGTGGCGGGGTGGGGCGGGGCGCCCGGAGCATGTTCCAGGCGCCCGGAGTTGAATATTAGGGGCACCCACCCCTGGTTTCTGACTTTTATTTTTTTTAATTTTAATTTAAGTTAATTTAATTTAAAAATTAAATTCCTAATTAATTTAATTCGAATGTTAAGTTAATTTGAATTTTAAGTTAAGTTTAATTTTTAATTTTAGGTTTAATAATTTTTTTAAGTTTAACTTAAATTTAATTTTAAGTTTAATTTATTTTTTTTAAGTTTAAGTTAAATTTAATTTATTTTTTAAATTTTAAGTTCATTTTAATTTTTAATTTTAGGCTTAATTTTAAGTTTGATATAATTTTTTGGTTTTAAGTTTACTTTAATTTTAAGTTTAAAGTTTTTTTTTTAATTTTAATTTAATTCAGTTTTAATTTTAATTTAATTAAGTTTTAATTTTAATTGAATTTTAATTTTAAATTAATTTAAGTTGAATTTAGTTTAAGTTGAATTTTAATTTAAGTTAAATTTGAATTTAGTTTAAGTTGAATTTTAATTTAAGGTGAAGTTGTTTTAATTTGAATTTAGTTTAAGTTTAATTTATTTTAATTTGAATTTAGATTAAGTTTAATTTTAATTTAAGTTGGAGTTATTTTAATTTGAATTTAGTTTAAGTTGAATTTATTTTAATTTGAATTTAGTTTAAGTTGAATTTTAATTTAAGTTGAATTTATTTTAATTTGAATTTAGTTTAACTTGAATTTTAATTTAATTTGAAGTTATTTTAATTTCAATTTAGTTTAAGTTGAATTTTAATTTAAGTTAAATTTATTTTAATTTGAATTTAGTTTAAGTTGAATTTTAATTTAAGTTGTAGTTATTTTAATTTGAATTTAGTTTAAGTTGAATTTTAATTTAGTTTAATTTTATTTTATTTTATTTAAATTTTATTTAATTTTGGTTTATTTAATTAAAATTTTATTTTTTTTATTTAATTTAATTTAGTTTAATTTTATTTTATTTAATACTATTTATTTTAATTTCATTTTAATTTTAATTTTAATTTAATTTAATTTAATTTAATATTTTTTTGTTTAATTTTATTTAGTTTAAATATATTTAATTTAGTTTAATTTAAAATTATTTATTTATTTTTCTTTATTTGTATTTAATTTAAATTAATTTTATTTTATTTAGTTTAGTTTAATTTAATTTAATTTAATTTATTTTAATATAATTTTATTTAATTTATTTTAATTTATCTTAATTTAATTTAATTTAGTTTAGTTTAGTTTAATTTATTTTATTTTATATTTCTTTAATTACTTTATTTTAATTTAATTTAATTAATTTAATTTATTTTAATTTAGTTTTATTTTTTCTTTTATTTTAATTTTTTTAATTTTTTTTTTAATTTTAATTTAAGTCCTAAGTTATCGGGCCCGTTCTATGTTTTCAATCAGTGAATCCTATTATTTTTGTAAGATGAGTTAGGTTCAATTTCAGGGTTTGGTTTAACTTTTTGTTAGATTGAGGTTGAGCTTTGGGTTCAAGAAAAAGACGTTTTTTACATAAACTTCTGGGCTATGGTGAGTCACCTGGACATCATTAGATTAACCATGTCTTCAAGGTTTTCCAAATAGTCCTATCCACTAAACTTAATATAAAACTTTGATTTAACTAGTTAGGATTCGTAAGAGGTACTTTCTGTTAGTTCCACTTAGCCAAATACACTGGTCGAAGCCATACATACATAGACTTAGCTTCCCTAACCTATTGTCATTCAAAACTTCACCAATACCGTATGTCAAGTTAAACTTTGTCCCATTTTAAGCTAATCCTAATTACCCTACCGGGTATGTTACTTTCGGAGGTGCCAACTAGTTTGGAGCCTTCTCCTGAATTATTGATCAGAATTTTCAAGTTTTGGTATTGGGTTTATGTTGGTTATTTTTGTAATTGCAGTAGATTTGATGATAATTTGGGTTTGAGTTGGTCTTGTAATTATTTCTATGGTTTGACTTTGGTTTAGTTGATTTAATTTTATGTTTTGAATTTTGATTTCGGTTATTTGATTTTACATAATATATTTTATCTTTGGGTATATAGTATTTGGTTAATTCCTACTTGTGTGGTTAGGCACCCTTTTGGAACCCAAGATTTAGTTTGTGTTTTTGTTTTGAGTTACAAGTGACATAAATGATTTATTTGTTAAGCTGAACTTGTATCCAAGCCCAAATTTGCTATATGCACCTTTTTAATATTTTAGAATTAAATCCAAGTTTTTAGATCTAGTTGTAAAGTTTTCTAACAACCCTTTAAGTTTATCAATTTCAATTTTTAATATTGAGTTTTCCTCTTCATGTTTTACAACTTGATTTAGATTAGAATTTTTAATTTATTCCGTGAGGTGTTGATTTTCCTCAGCATTTTATTTTGATTTTCTTGTTCAGTTAATTTTTTATTTAAGCATGAAATGACTTTAAAAAACTTTTTACTTAAATTAAAGCATACCTCATCAGAACCTTCGGACATGAGTACGGACTCGTAGCTTGATTCCGGTTCATACCCGTCTTCTGATTAGTCCTTCGATTTTGATTCGCAGGCCATCAACGCGAGGTAACTTCGGTGCTTCTGATCTTCGGCATCCGATTCATCTGATGATTCGTCCCACATTGCCTTGAGCGCTTTCTTCTCAGTTGTTTTATTCTTGTCATTCTTCAGCTTTGGTCACTCGTTCTTGTAGTGACCCTTCTTGTTGTATTCGAAGTAGGTCACATTCTTTGGTTCGGTAGTGGAGTTGATCTTCTGCAGGCCATTTCTACTGAAGTTCTTCTTTCTCCTGGTGAATATTTTTCTTACCAAGTTGTAACGACCTGGTCCCTCAGCCCCTTGGGCGGCCCAACTGGCGGCCCATTTGGCGGTCCCTTGGGTGGCCCAACTGGCAACCCCTTATGTCGTCGACCGACGACCCTCGGCCGTGCCATTACTCACAAGGTCTTCCCACCCCTGGCCAGTGGATTTTTGCCTTCCCTAGGATTCGAACTCTAGACCTCCAGGCTAACTACTAGAGTTTATGAATCCTGGTAGCCAAGTGAGTTAAGTACTAGAGTTTATGAATCCTGGTAGCCAAGTGAGTTAAGTACTAGAGTTTATGAATCCTGGTAGCCAAGTGAGCGCCGCTTACTTGGCTACCAGGATTCATAAACTCTAGTACTTAAGCCTGGAGGTCTAGAGTTCGAATCCTGGGGAAGGCAAAAAACCACTGCCAGGGGTGGAAAGTCTTAGTGAGTAACGGCACGGCCAAGAGTCATCGGTCGATGATATTAGAGGTCGCCAAATGGGCCGACGACATAAGGGGCCACCAATGGGCCGCCGCAAGGGCCGCCCAAGAGGCCAAAGGGCCGGGTCGTTACACAAGTTCACCAGGTGTTCTTTGTCTTCTGAGTCTTGGTTAGACTCACCTTCAGATTCAGGCTTGGTTCTTGACTTTTCCTTCGAGGAACCTGCAAAAAGAGCAACACCTTTCTCGGTTCTGGCGTTAGTTTGTTCGTGTAGCTCAAGTTCACAAAATAGTTCATCTAACTTTAATTTTTAAAGATTCTTCAAAATATTGTAGGCATCCACGATGGATGCCCACAATGCATTCCGAGGAAATGCATTTAAAGCATACCTTATTAGGTCGTGGTTCTCCATTTGGTGGCCGATGGTGTGAAGCCCGTTGAGAATGTCCTTTATCCTTGCCTGGAGTTGAATCACCGATTCTCCTTCCTGCATGTTTATATTAAATAACTTATTTAAATAAATATCTCGTTTGGTTACCTTTGTGTCGCTAGTTCCCTTGTGTAGTTCGATGAATTCCGAGGAAATGCATTTAAAGCATACCTTATTAAGTCGTGGTTCTCCATTTGGTGGCTAATGGTGTGAAGCCCGTTGAGAATGTCCTTTATCCTCGCCTGGAGTTGACTCGCCGATTCTCCTTCCTGCATGTTTATATTAAATAACTTATTTAAATAAATATCTCGTTTGGTTACTTTTGTGTCGCTTGTTCCCTCGTGCAGTTCGATGAGCTTGTCCCACTGTTCCTTTGCATTTTCGTGTAGGCCGACGCGGTTCAGTTCCCCCTTCGTTAACTTATTTGGATTTTTTTTCTTCATCTCTGGGTTCCAATGTTCTGGGTCCATTGGATTTCCAGAGTTGTCGACTAGAGCCTTGTAGCCTTTGGTGACACTGAACCATTGATCGAAGTCAGTCTTTAGATAGACCTCTATTCGCTTCTTCTAGTACAGGAAGTCATCACTGTTGAATAGGGGAGGATGGGCGATGCTAAATCCCTTGATTTGGGCCATAACTCTTGCACACAAAGAAACAAGGAAGAGGATCCCAAGACTTGGTCTTGGATTTAGCAGTGTGGGAAAAAAATAGAATTTAAGATTGAATTAGTGTTGCACCAATTTAGTTTAATTTACTACAAAAAAGAATTTTCAAAAGAGGTAACTATACGAATTTGGATTATGTCGAAAAACATAAAATTGAAAAGGAAAAAAATCACCCCTGCTTGATTGGTGGCTGCACCAAATTAGAGAGATACCTACTCTGATACAACTTGTTGGATCGTAAAGTTCGCTAGAGGGGGGGATGAATAGAGATTGTCGAAAATTCATTATTGAGTAAGCAACGGAAATAGAAAATTAAACACAACGCTAACAAAATCAATTTTACTTGGTTCGGAGCATTTGTCGACTCCTACTCAAAGGCCCACACGTGAGAGTGCTTTCGTTGGACAATCACTAATAATTCATAAAAGTATTACACGATTTAGTACAAGAATTATGGAAAGAATACCAAAAAAAAGGGAAAAAAAATTGAGTCGTAGATTGTCAGAGGAGCTTCACAGCATCGCAGGAACAGTGTGCAACAGAGCAATCGTAGAAGGAAGTTATGTATCTTTGTTCAAGGTGGAGGCTCCTTATATAGGTAGCTCCGGGCGGCCGGATCCCTTCCGGGTGCCTGGACCGTGACGTCGACCCAATCAATCAGCGTGCCCCATGTTGCGACAAGATAAACTTTTGCATTCCGGGCGCTCGAATCCCTTCTGGGCGCCCGGACCCCTTTTTCCAGTAAAAACTTTTTCCTGCAAGAAAAAGATTAGTCCGAGGCAATAAACATTATACTATCCTATAAAACAAAAGTTGGCACAAATATAATAAAAATAGAGTAGTAATTAGATTCTATCTCCTCGAGATCAGAATCTAGTCACGACCTCAACTTAGATTTCCAAAATAGATCTAAGTTGGATCGACACCTACAGTTCCTTCAAACGGGAAATGCGTCCTCACCAAGTCACTCCCCTCTAGTGACTTACCTTAACTTACTATCCTGCTAGACATCTGGTCAGCCTGTCGACCTGTCTGGACTTTGTGCCAGCTATCCCATCGGCCTTTTAACCTAGATGGACTTCATGCCAGATATCCGATCTGCCTGTCGACCTATTTGGACTTCGTACCAACTATCCGGTCAGCCTGTCGACCTAGTTAGATTTCTTGCCAGGTATTCGGTTGGCCCGTCGACCTATCTGGACTTCTCCTGCACACTTAGTTAGATGGTTAGATCATAACAAACCTAACTTAACTTACATTGTCATTTATCAAAACCTGAGTTAGACCATTAGTGCTAACCGTACCAACAACATCTAATAGAGTTGACCATTTAGGAGTTCTAGGGAAAGCGTTAAGCGCATACCTTAGCGAATCTCGGTTGGTTACCGTTTCTCTGAGATTCATGATTTTGGTGACTAGTTCTTTAAGCTTGGTGTGCATTTGAGGAACTTTTCACCTTCCTTGAGTTGTAGATTCGTCAGTTGGTTTCGAAGAAGATCTCTTCTTACGAGCTTGGCTTCGAAAGTTCCTTCATGAAGCTCTAGGAATTTTTCCTAGAGATCCTTTGTAGACGTGTAGACTCTGATTCGGTTTACCTCTTGTGGTGATAGTGCGGTTAGTAGATGGAAGCTTGTTTTTCCATTCGCCACAAATTTGGCTTGTTCCTTTTTATCTAATGGTCTTCTTTCTTTAGCTCACGATTGCTATCAGTAGGTACAGCAAAACCATTTTTCAAGATTAGAAAGAAATATATCGAAGTTAGTTTTTAAAATATACCTCCTTCTTCTTCAAGTGTGCGAAGTCTCCCTCGAACTTTGGTGGGTGGATGTTTGTTCCGACCATCGTCTTTTGTATTTTGGCTGGCGGTTAGTCCTTCTGAAGCTGTTGGGGAATTAGAATTAAGTCCATTCTAACTTGAACTTTCCCATTTCTCCCCCTTTGACACCATCAAAAAGATTGTACCAAATAATTACACATACCATAGCATCAAAATTTGGACTATGTTAACCAAGACCAGCTTCTAAAAGTGCTGGAAATCATGATGCAGTCGACTGGTATCTGATGCAGTCGACTGGTACATATGCTGTTCAAATTTCAACATTCTGAAACCAACTTCAGAAATACATAAAAAATTCCAAAAATGCAAAAAATGATGAAAATTTAAAAACATATTTCTTTTAATGCCCTCTAACTAGGAAAAATATGTTTTCATAGAAAATCAAAGTATTTTTTAAATTTTGACTAAATCTCAAAAACCTTGAAAACATGCAATTGTGTATCAATTTGAAACCCTGTTTTGTATTCATATGTTTCACGATAAGTGTACCACTATAAGTAAAGCATAGACTGTTTTCAAAATATTTAAAATGTCTAACTATTGTGGCAAAAGGTGAATACGCTCGCCCCCAGCACCCCCGTCAACCCGTCCCAGGGCCAACACGGAGGAGGTAAATCACATGTGGCTACTAGCCTTTGAAATAGTGACTAGCACATAAGGGAGGTATTTACCTCAGCTTTGCTGAGATTCGAACCCCAGACCTCATTGTGGCAACACCTCATGCGCTAGCCACTAGACCCATCCGAGGGAACATTTAAAATGTCTAACTATGATCTATGGGCAAGATGCCCATTAATTAAACATTTGCTTTCCCCATAATTGGCCTATGATCACTAAACATTGATACATTTCATAACTCATCAAAATGTCATAAGCATAAGTGAATTATTAGTATCATCCTAGCATCTCACATCTATGTTTAAAATGATAAAGCAAGTCATTGTGAGATGAAATGAAGGTAACCTCTACTTAGCCTTATTCAAGGCTAAGTGCTCCCCCTTAAGGTCTCAAGTCAACCACATGAAAAAAAAATTAGAATTATGACTTCCATGGTTGACTTATTCCAAAATCCTCTAACCCTTGAGGATTGATTTTGGTACCCAATAGAGGTTCTTCTTAATTGGGTTAACCAAGTATTCCTTAGGGATCCATTTCCTATCTATGGTTTTTGTCTTTGATTGCCCCCTAACAATTAGACAATGATAAGATTTTTCATTGTTAGATTCCTTATACCCTAAACCCTTTTTGTTGAAACTTGCCATTTGGATCCTAATAATCATGTTTAGGGTTTTAGAGCCAATTTCAAATTTTTCAAGGGCGTTGGTAAGGTATGCTACCTTTTCCTTTAATTTTCTATTTTTTTCTTCTAAACATGATACATTTAAAATAGAGGAAGAAGAAACATGCACATCCTTATCCTTAATAGACATGGATTCTAATTTTTTCTTAAGTATGCTAATATCATTTTTCAAAAATTTGTTTTTCTTTTTAGCCTTAAACAAATCTTCATTTTCACTTTTAATAATTTTAATTAAAACATGAGGGGGAAGATTGTATACCTCACTTACCGAGAAGTCGGAGTCAGAAGTTTGTCCTCCCACTTCACTTGATCTCCCTTCTTCTTCGCTTGAACTCTTTCCTTCTTCATTTTTAGATGAGGTGGAGGCTATTCCATCAATTCCCATTAAAGCAAAATGGGAAACATGGTGTTCTTCTTCCTCCGATGATGATGGATCATCCCATGTTGCCTTGAGATTTTTGACCTTCTTCCCCTTTTCTTTTGTCTTATTCTTCTCTTCCTTCTTCTTTTCTTCCTTTTTCTTCAAAAGAGGACATTCATCCCTCATGTGTCCTTCTCCTTGGCAATTATAGCAAATGACTCTCCTTGTCCTACTCTTGTCTCTTGAACTCTTCCTAGCATGAGATTTGTTAGTTGAAAAATTCTTAAATGCTTTTCTCATTTTTCTTACCATGTACGCCTCTTGATCACTATCCATTGAGGTGCTTGAATCTTCGAAGTTGGAGGTTGGTAGGGATGAAGACTTCTTTTTTTTACCCTTTCCCTTGTTTATCATAAGGGCTACTCCCCTTGATCTATGGGCTTCTCCATCTAGCCCTTCAACTTTAGTTTCATAGAGCTCCATTGTTGAGAAGAATTCATCTAGAGAGAGCACTTCTCTAGATCCCTTCAAATGTAGAATGAGTCTATAATTGAGCTCCAAGTTGTGGTTCTTGGGAAGGCATTGATGGCTTTCATCATTATGTCATAGTTGGAGAGATTCTCACCTACACTTGTTAGTCCATTCAATATTTCCTTAATTTTAGAATGAAGTGTAGATACCTTATCTCCTTTTTTAAGTTTCTCATTGTTTAGTTGAGTTCGAAGGAGATCTCTTCTTTCCAATTTTGCTTCCGATGTGCCTTCATGAGGCTCTACTAGCTTTTCCCACAAGTCCTTGGCACTTGCGTAGTTCCCTATCCTAGTTACGTCTTGTTGGGGAAGCACACTTAGTAAGTGATGCATTGCCTTTGAGTTTGCTAAGTGCTCTTCCTTTTGCTTCTTGATCCATCTTGTTTTGTTGATTATTGTATTGTTTTCATCCCTAGGTATCTCAAAGCCATTTTCCATGATTAGCATAATATCGAAGTCGGTTTCGAAGAATACCTTCATTCTTTTCTTTTACCAAGAAAAATCTCCTTCAAATTTTGGTGGTTGAATGTGTGAGTCGACAATTTGATGATGTTGCTCTTCTTGGCGATTAGTCCGTTGAAGGCGTCCTTACTTTGATACCACTTATTGGTGATCTTGTGGCCATATAGAAGGGGGGGTTGAATAGCTTGGACACCCCCAAGTCGATTACTTCTCTACAAGGTTAGTGCGTAATTGGGAATACAAACAAAATCAATGAAAGCAATAAGTGAAGAACATAAAACCGCTAACACGTTCAATGTAACATGGTTCGGAGATTGTTTGCTCCTACTCTATGGCTTGTCCTTGAGGTGGATGATCTCTTAATCCTTCGGTGGATTAGTCCCCGACAATCTCTGGCTAGAGCTTTCTCCTTCTCGGTGGAGCAAACCTCTCACAATGGTCTCTTCCTCTTTACAAGATGACACTTAAGTTTGGAGAGGAAGAAAAGACCTGGAAGCAAAGACTAGGAGTGTATCAACAACATCAGTAACCCCCTTCAATGGCCCAAACTTCTAATATATAGAGAGGAAAGAGTTGATCATAAGATAACTCATTCCCTGCACACCAGTCGACTGACACTTCCATCAGTCGGCTAGTGTAATCGTTGGATACAACCAATGACTACTTGGTAGAATTAGGGCTTTTGCCAATGGTCGCCAACCGTCACTTACTAGTCGACTGGTGAAAATACCAGTCGACTGGTCACTGCTGGCTGAGCGAACAGAATGCTTCTGTTCGCTCCTAGTTGACTGTATAGTCGACTGGACCAGTCGACTGTATAGTTGACTGAACTAGTCGATTGCAACTTCCATTGGTCGACTGGTCCCGATTACACACTCATACTCATCCTTTCTGGAGTCACCCCTTGAAGACCTCTTCCTCGGCCTTCGTCCCTCAGATGCACCTGAGCCCATGGCTCCTCTTCATGTCATCCTTCACAATACCTTGAAGTCCACTTCCTTCGACTTTACTCTGTTGCTCCTCGTCCGACAATCCCTAGGATGTCTTCCACACCATCCTTCACCGACTCAAGGATCTAAGCCTTTGGATGAGCTTCCCAAACTTGGCTGCATCAAGCTCCTCATGTGTGTTTCACCAAGTCCTGTATGACTCAAACACACATATCAAACTAATATGAAAGCCTAACTTAAACTCTTTGGCACACACATCAAAACCATGATCGTACTGATCAAATTTAGGTCGATTGCACCAACACCCTTAACCCTAGTAGATGTGTGATGAAGGAAATGGCCGGTAATGGTGGCGGAAAGTGATGAAGCTAAGGTAGATGGATAGAGCTTAGTGATGACGCTTGGAGGAAGTAAGTGTAGGTCTTCATAGACTGGTTAGAGAGAGGGGGGGGGGGGTGTGAATAGCCTTGCAATTAATGGTTAGAAATTTCTCTTGCTATTGAACTTTAGCAAGGATGAACACAAGTTAGTTAATAAAAAATAATAACATAAAAAGTAAAGGGAACAAGAATAGTTGGTTTGCAATCGGACAGTTGCTAATCCAAGGCAATAAAAAGCACACTATCAAGCTCCTTCTTTGACAAAGTTAGAGGCAAAGTAGCCCCTTATAATGTTTAAGCACTAACAAAATAAAAGAAGAATGAAGAATTGAAAGTACAAGTGTGTTGTTCTTAGACTTCAAGACCAAGGCTCTATTTATAGTCTACTATATGAAATTAGTTGTTGGCTGACATGACACCTCTGGAGCACTTGGATTCGATCCAGGTGCCTGGACTTGGTCGATTTGATCCACTCTACAATAGCTTCTCTACAACGACTCTTGGTTTCCCAAGCGCCTGAACCCTGTTTGGGCACTTGGAGTTGACTAACATGGACTCTGTGTTGATCCTCTTTGGCAACATCCCATAATGGGTCGTTGATGTTGTTGAGACTTCCCAGAGTTAACTTGTTTGGTCGCTTGGGTGATCTTCTGGCCGTCTAAAGTTAACCTCACCTAAACCCAACTCTGCCCTTCTCCTCAAGTAGTCTTCCTCCCTAGCTTCTCACTACACCAAATATGACTTTTTGCAACATGAAAATATGCTATCCGCAGTGTGCATTGCATGCTACACAACCGCAAGCTGTTAAAAGTCATAAAACATCGACAGCGCGCGCCACAAGTTGTGGTTAAGAGCATTCATAATGAGTGTTGCATGCTGCAGTTATGAGCATTCATAGCGCATGATGCCACATGCTACAGTTATGAGTAGTCACAACACGAGCCACAGGCTATAGTTAAGAGTAAACAACAACATTCTCAACGTGCGTCGCACGCTACAGTTACAAGCATTCGCAGTGCACACTGCTCACTGTAATTAAGAGCAATCAACAGCATTCCCAGCGTGCACCGCACACTGCAGTTAAGAGCATTAGCAGCAGACATCGTATGCTGCGATTAAGACTATTCACTGCGATTAAAAGTATTCACAATGTGCTTTGCACGCTACAGTTATAATCATTCAAATACCATATACAGATGTCAAATTACAACACCACATACAATTATAATAACAAACGCAAATTATAATATCACATATGTTAGTATTAGCCCTAGTACCAATTATGAGATGATTATAAAGGGCTCATTTTGTATCATATTTCATTAGTAATAAAAGACAAAGTTGGTTATTATATTTATTTCAATTCAGTGCCGAATGAATAAGTATAATAATATCCTTGGGTAATAGATTTTTATCTACAACATATCAATTGGTTGAATTGATAGTGAGATATTGTAGATATACATAGAATACTACTCTTAACTATTCCTAGTCAAGCATTAATATACAAGGATAATATTAATGCGTTGAGACTAGCATGTAGGTCAACGAATGATCTAATATCACAAGTCATAGATATGAGATATCAGGTTGACACATGGATATATATTAGAGAATATATACTGAATGACTCGCCATGAGAATATTTCATGGATCATTATATGAGTGTCATAAATATTCTCATGTGACTATTGGTATGAATAATCCTTAGACCTAAAGTCATTATGATTCCCTACATAAGGAGTTGTGTACTTTGGTATCGTTAAACATCACCTGTAACAGGGTGGACTATAAAGTCGATCACTGGGTATGCAATGAGTTATGCGGAGGGATGTGAGTGATGTAGATGGGATCTATCCCTTCCATATGACAAAAGTGATATCTGTGGGTCCCTTGATTAGTAGAACACAAGAAAGTATGACCATGCACAAATGAGTCAATATGAGATATTGAGTTTATTTGATTGAGTGTGTCTGCTTATAGATCAATAAACACAAAGGTTAATAAGAGGATGACACGGTCTATGCCTCATTGATCAATCTAGATATCAAGGATAGAGGGACCAAGTCATACAAGATAATAGCCACGAACAGGTTAGGTCAGATCGCGACTTTCTCGTCACTTGGGTAGCAATGATGCCTTGCTAGATGCCACTCATTGCTTATGTATCTAAATGTTGATTTGGGTACATTGCCAACGTTATAAGAACTTATTGGGTTACATACAAAGAACAAGTAGATATGGAGATGAGTTCATTGGATTAAGTTTAATCTGAATTGGACTTATTGAGTAAGACTCAATTGGATCTAATTATTGAATTAAGTCCAATTCAAACTAGACTTATTGAATCAATTTGAATGATTGGAATGGCGATTCATTGAATTTGAAATTGCATGAGAATCAATGAGTTAGACTCATTGGGTGAACTTGAGTTCACCAAGGAAGTTGAATGGTCAAAATTGAACCATTGGATTGAATGATTAATTTTGAGCCATTGGATTGGAAGATGAAAGGGTAAAACCCTTTGGTATTCATGAGATGGATATAAATATCATTTTGGATGATATTTTCATGATGTGAAAAAACCTTTAGTCTTCTTCATCTTCCTCCTTCTCTCTCTTGGCTGAAACCCCTTCTTGTGGTTGCTAGCACAACCTTAGGTGGTTTCCATCTCTATCTTGTGAGTTTGTGAGACAAACGAAGGCAAGACTTGTTCGTGTGGATACCGTAGAGGCGCGAACGTGTGATCGTGCTGAGATCCAAGCTGTCTGGAGTCCGTGAGCACGCATCAAAGGTATAACCACTATCATGCAACTTAGTATAAGTTATTTTCTTTCCCTTTCGCATGGATCTCCTGGAGGAAATAGAAGTTTTCTACTGCGCTTTCGCGTGTTTAGCGCCCTAGTTCCTTACTACATACATATACCACATACACATAATTATAAAATCAAAACTCAAACAATTATAATATCACATTCAACCATAAACATTACACTTAAGTAAAACAATCCAAACTATTAACAAAAAATTCACTTAGTAACATAATTTCTTTTCTACAAAAGAGTATATGACTTTAAAATAAATAGAATCTATATCAGTCATACACAATTGTAAACTTAGATAACCAAGCGACTGTATTTCCTATTGCATCCTTGAGAAAAATATTTTATCATTTGGTCTAATTAGATCCACCTTCTCTAAAAAACTTTATCAACCCAAACTTTTCAACATGATCCACCAAGAAGAATGATGCACTTTTGATTTTGGATCTATGGATGCAATTCGACCTTCTGCTACAACTCCATCAACACACCAATGAAGTAGCTTACATTTAACATTATTTGTGATATTTCCATGACTCACATCCTTTATTTTTGACTATATAATAATACAAAATTATTAATTCTACCATGTATATTTTTATAACAAATATGTAATTTAAAAAACATAAATTTCAAAATAATTACCTGAGCTACAGTTAGAGACTGGTTAATATTATTAACATTACTACTTCTTTTCCACGACCACCGCCGCCAACATCATTACTAATACTGCTACCATGCCACAACTAGCAACCTAATTTTACAAACAAATTGTGTTAATTAATATCACTATAAGATAATTTTACTAACAAGAACATAAAAGCTAAAAGTAATTAAGACAAATGATGACAAACTTTTTCATATTATATCTTATGTTGTTAATTACTAACCTATTCTTGCTCATTTTGTTGCCTCATATTTTGAAAAACAAGAACCTCATTTCTTGCATTTATTGTTGAAGGTTATTTGCCGTACTTTCAAGTTGTTTAACAATTCCATTTTTTTACACACAAAGGTAGATCCGCTACCTTAGCAACCCTCCTAGTGTCAATCCCACCGATATAGAGGGAGGTACATGTAGATACACAGGCCATAGGCACATGGTGGGGTAAACCCTAGGTCGTTAGTTCCTGAGAATCAACCCCTGGCCATTACGCCAAAGATGTCATGCGCCCACCGTTTGCACTATGCCCTGGGAGCCCATTTTGTTGCACAAAAGCTTCAACTTTCGATGGTGTAACTCCAATGCCTATTCCGCGTACTCTACCTCAAGCTTCCTTGCTAAATACAAGACTAATTATATTATTAGGAATGTTAGTTGTGTTATAAGATTCAGATGGGTACCCTTCTATGTCTTTCTACAAATAAAAAGAGACAACTTTTAAAAATGATAAAATAAGAAATTTAGATTGTATATATTTTTCTTATGAATTCTACAAATAATAAAGATAGTTTTATTACCATTTTCTCTCCAATAGCTTGACTAGTAGGTTCTCCATTTTTTTTCTTATGACCTTCAATCTAAAATTTTGATCGTGTAATTGGTGTATCTACAGGACGTGCTTTTTTCCTTAAGTATAAGACATATAAACATTATTAGAACAAATAATGTTACTAATTAAGTGTATATGTAAAACTCTTTTATAAAGTTTGATAAATAATTTTTTTTACCAGCATGCAAGCTAAATGGACATAACCTCTACAACTCATTATGTGAATGTGGTCTTGATTTTCCCCATTGTTCTGAATTTTTCACTTTTTTCTTGAGAATCAAAATATGTCTAACATATTCATATATAATTAATTATCTATTTGAACAACAAATAATAATTACTTAGATAAGAGAAGTGAAAAAAATAGTAGCAATTAATGTAATGCCCCGCCTTCTACTAACTAAACTGTAAGGCCAGGGGTTACGGTTGCTAAACTTTTCTATGGCTACCACTGATGTATAATGTGCGGAAGGCTGAACTAAATTAAAAACTCTGCTAATTGCTATTAAAACTGGAGTTTATGTTCAAAATACACTTCTATTATTGTACATATGTTGGGTTTTTCGGGCCGCGAAAACCGCTTTTCGCGTCGCGGAAACCCCGAATCGCCCAAGCCACGGATCTCGTGCAAGGTAAAGCCGAACGAAAATACGAGTACGAGTTTGAAAACTTTAATCTACAGTAGATCTACATAAGGATAAACCATTTATACCTTTGATGCGATGCCCTTCGCGTTCCCGCTCGTCCAAATGATGCTGGATCTCAAGACCGTCAAGCGCCGGTCCTCTAGAAGTATCCACACGGACACACTAGATGGAGATGACCAAAACCAAGGTGTGCTAGCACCTATGTGGTTCGGCCAAGGGAGGAGAGGGAGAGGGAGAGGGAGGAAGAGGCACACAAGTGAATGAAAAATGAATTTCTTCACACAAAACAAAGTGGCCGGCCACATTTCAAAAATTCACATTAATTGCATTAATTGCAATTAATATGAAACCATAAAATCACATTAATTGCATTAATTGCAATTAATATGAACCCATTAAGAGAGTGGCTTTGTCACTTCCATGAGGTGGCACCCATGATGATGTGGAACATCATTATTGGTCCACCTAATGCCAACTCACCAATGAGGTGGCAAAAGGTCAAGTCAAAATTGACCTTTGGTCTTCCTTCTCAAGTCAAGTCAAACTTGACTCAATCTCTACCATGGTGGATCTAATCCAACCATTTGATTCGAGCCAACTTAATATAATGAATCTAATTCATTAAATTAAATTGATTCAATGAGTCAAAATCTAAATTAGACTCATTTAACACATGAATCAACTTGAGTCGAACTCAAGTTAGCCCAATTAGGATTACTCTTAATCCAATTTGATTCATCAAATGAATCTAATCCTCTTGGTTCATCATATGAACCTAATCTCCACCTAATTGTCCTAAGTGCGTGACCCTATAGGTTCTTGTAACGTTGGCAATGCCCTAAACCCATTTAGGAGCATAAGTAATGAGCGGTATCTAGCAACACATCATTACTACCCAAGTTACAAGAATGTCGAGATCCGACA
This sequence comes from Zingiber officinale, assembly GCF_018446385.1. Classification (NCBI taxonomy): domain Eukaryota; kingdom Viridiplantae; phylum Streptophyta; class Magnoliopsida; order Zingiberales; family Zingiberaceae; genus Zingiber; species Zingiber officinale. Next base: position 67,190,299 of record NC_056004.1, read on the forward strand.
TCACCTTGTGACTACCAATTGTGACTACTCACAAAATAATGACAAGTGTCCTTCTATCCTAGACATCTAGATTGATCAATGTGAGGCATAGACCGTGTTATCCTCTAATCAATCTAAATCTTGAACTCCAAGTAGACTCACTCGATCAAATGAGCTCAACATCTAATGTTGACTTATTTGGGCATGGCCATGCACTTAGTGGTCTCACTCTATCAAGAATACCGATGTCGCTCCCGTCATATGGGAGGGATAGATCCCATCTACATCACTCACATCCCTCTACATAATTCGTTATATACCCAGTAATCGCCTTTATAGTCCACCCAGTTACGGGTGACGTTTGACGAAACTAAAGTACATAACTCCTTATGTAGGGATCCATGGTGACTTCAGGTCTAAGGACTAATAGTCATACTAATAGCCACATGAGAAAGTATATGACACTCATATAACGATCCATGATACTTTCTCATGGCGGGTCATTCAGTATACATTCTCTAATGCATACCCATGTGTCGACGATATCTCTATATCCATGACTTGTGAGATCAAGTCATCGAGCTGACCTACATGCTAGTCTTATTGTATTAACATTGTCCCTGAATGCTAATACTCGACCAGGAATGATTTTAGAGTAGTGTTCCCTATATCATCTCACTATCGATTCAACTAATCGATTGATATAGGTATGAACCTTCTACTCAAGGACACTATTATACTTAGTCTATTTGGCACTAATATAAATAAGTATAATAACCAAACAAAAGCCTTTATTAATATACAAGAATATGATATACATGAGTCCATACAATCATCAAATGATTGGCTCTAGGGCTCTAACTAACAATCTCCCACTAGCACTAGTGTCAATCAGTATAGGCTCTAAGGCCTAAAGACCTAGTGTGACCATCATGCTTCCTCCGCAAAGCCTTGGTCAAGGGATCTGCGATGTTAGCCTCTGTCGGTGCTCTGCAAATCTTCACATCTCTTCATCGATAATCTCTCGAATGAGATGGAAGCCCCGTAGTATGTGTCTGGTGTGAGCGAGGTTCCTTCGCCTGTGCTATAGCTCCATTGTTGTCACAATAGAGCTCAACTGGGTCGCGATGCTAGGAACCACCCCAAGTTCGATGATTTGCGGATCAAACCGCCTCGATGCGAATGTACCTCGGCACATTGTAGAATCGCTCAGATCCTGCTTTGAACTCTTCCAATGGACGCCACCATTAATGCAAAATCGAACCCCGATCGCGATCTATAGTCATCACGGTGGTCTGGAAGCTAGCATCACTGTAACCCTTTACAGCTAGCTCATCATTGCCTCCATATATCAAGAAATATTCTTTAGTCCTTCTTAAGTACTTAGGAATATTCTTGACCGCTATCTAGTGACTTTCACTTGGATCTGACTGGTATCTGCTCGTCATGCTCAAAGCATACGAGACATCAGGTCGAGTACATAGCATGGCGTACATGATCGATCCTATGGCTGAGGCATAAAGGATCTGATCCATGCGGTCTCTCTCCTCTCTAGAAGAGGGACCTTGAGTCTTCGAAAGACTCACGCCATGTGACATCGGCAGAAATCCCTTCTTGGAATTCTGCATGGCAAACCGAAGGAGTACCTTGTCAATGTATGTACTCTGACTTAGGCCAAGCAATCTCTTAGATCTATCTCTATAGATCTGTATCCCTAGAATGCGGGATGCCTCACCTAAGTCCTTCATTGAGAAGCAACTCCCTAGCCAGGTCTTGACAGACTGAAGCATAGGGATGTCCTTCCCAATGAGTAGTATGTCATCCACATATAATATGAGGAAGACAACTATGTCCCCTACAACCTTCTTGTAGACACAAGGCTCATCTTCGTTCTTGATGAAACCAAACTGTTTGATCGCATCATCAAATCGAAGATTCCAGCTCCGAGAAGCTTGCTTTAGTCCATAAATGGACCTATGCAGCTTGCATACTCTGCTAGTATGTTGTGGATCTACAAAACCCTCAGGTTGTGTCATGTACACATCCTCGAGTAGGTTTCCATTCAGAAATGCGATTTTGACATCCATCTGCCATATCTCATAGTCATGGTATGCGCAATAGCAAGCATGATCCGAATGGACTTAAACATCGCCATCGGAGAAAAGGTTTCATCATAGTCAATACCATGAATCGCTTGAAACCTTTAGCTACCTAGCGACCCTTATAAATAAGTCCATCCATGTCAGGTCTTTCTCTTAAAGACCCACTTGCACCCAATGGGTTTTACCCTTCGGTGGATCAACCAAAGTCCATACTTGGTTGGTGTACATGGATTCTATCTCGATCTCATGGCTTCTAGCCATTTCTAGAATCTGTCACAACTTCTTGATAGGTGGTAGGCTCATCCTCTATGAGCACAATGTCATCATGGTCGACAAGAGAAATGAGTATCTCTCGGGTGACGACTACCCTATCGGACTGCGAAGAGGTATGTCTACTTGAGCTGGTTGTTGTTCCTCAACTCCTTGTGGAACAACATCATCCACAACACTTTGTGGTTCCAGTTCAATTTCCATCGAGGCATCAGTGCTATTGTTCGCATATTGAACTTCTTCAAGATCGAGCGTGCTCCCACTAGTCTTTCTAGAAACAAAATCCCTTTCTAGAAAGACCCGAGTCTTTGCCACAACTGCTGACTAGGAATGTAGAAGTAATATCCTTAGTTTCCTTGGGATATCCGATGAAATAGCACTTGTCGGTTGGGTCCTAACTTGTCTAAGACTTGACGTCGAACGTAAGCCTCACAACCCCAAATCCTCATGAAAGACACTGGGCATCTCTCCGTCCATATCCTATATGGTGTCTTTATCACGGCCTTTGATGGAACTCGGTTGAGTATGAAAGCTGCCGTGTCTAGAGCATATCCCCATAGATATGTCGGAAGATCCGTGTGACTCATCATAGATCTTACCATATCTAATAAGGTACGATTCCTCCTTTCGGATACACCATTCCACCGTGGTGTTCCGGGAGGAGTGAGTTGAGGTAAAATCTCACACTCGGCTAAGTAGTCACGAAACTCATGGCTTAAGTATTCACCACCTCGATCTCGAAGTACCTTAATACTCTTGCCAAGTTGGTTCTGTACTTCATTCTTGAATTCTTTGAATTTTTCAAAGGATTTGGACTTATGTGTCATCAAGTACATAACGTATCTACTAAAATCATCGATAAATGTGATGAAGTACCTATAACCTCTAGCAGTGACATTGAAAGGGCCATATACATCACTATGTATGAGTCCTAACATATCATCGCTCTCTCGCCGTGCCCACTAAAGGGAGTCTTGGTCATCTTGCCTCGTAGGCATGACTCGCATATCTCATATGATTCAAAATCAAATGAGTCCAGCAAACCATCCTTATGGAGCTGGGATAAGCGCTTGTCATTTATATGACCTAAGCGACAGTGCCAAAGGTAAGTTTGGTTCAAGTCATTCGACTTGATCCTCTTGGTATTTATGTTATAGACAGGGCTCTCTAGGTCTAGAATGTAGAGTCCGTTTATCAGAGGTGCACTACAATAGAACATATCGTTTAAAAAGACGGAACAACATTTGTTCTTTATTATAAACGAGTATCCTCTTTTGTCCAAACAAGAAACTGATATTATGTTCTTTGTCAAGGCAGGCACATAACAACAATCGTCTAATTCTAGTACTAGCCCAGAAGGCAGAGATAGATGATAAGTTCCTACAGCAATAGCAGCAACTCGTGCTCCATTGCCTACTCGTAGGTCTATCTCACCCTTTGTCAATGCTCTGCTATTCCTCAGCGCTTGTACATTAGTACAAATGTGCGAAGCACATCTGGTATCTAATACCCACGATGAAGAAATAGAGAGGTTGACTTCTATAACATTTATACCTGAAGTAGAAATCTTATTTCTCTTCTTCTTAAGATCTTCCAGGTATTCTTTGGAGTTCCTCTTCCAGTGCCTTGCTTGTCCTTGATATAGGTGACAAAGATGTTCAACCATATCGTAAGCGCTCATAAACTCATGTTGCTTCTGAAGCTCAAAGTTCATGGTTGCGAGCATAAGACAAGACACATCTAATGCGTCATCTCGATGCTTCTTGTAAGCATCTCGGTCTGCTCGCGTGGCAGTGGAAGGAGGGGCCTCCGGAATGGGCTGCTCCAGAACGTACAGTTTACGTTCTTGGGTGAGAACTATTCTCAAATTCCTGTACCAGTTCAGGAAATTTGCTCCGTTGAGCTTGTCCTTCTTAAGGACAGATCGCAGAGAGAAAATGTTCGTATTTGACGTCATGGTTATCTACAACAAAAATTTACAGAAATAAATATCATATTCTTAAAAATCATTTAATTAGGCCTTTAATTAAATGATGCTCCCACTGAATTCTATAATTCTTGTGGGACAAGATCCACATCATACTAACCCTTGAGTTAGCTTTGGCTAATACGCCCAAGGCTTAGTATGATCGGTAGGTAACGATTACCAATTACATCTCTATGCAACTCTTGTTTATAGAATCAATATCCGCATTTATATTAAAACTCGAGTTAGCTTTGGCTAATACGCCCGAGAGTTAATATAGATGTGATATTGACCTATCTTTCCAACTATTGGAAGAATGCCTATAGTTGACTCGATCCAACCGAGTAACTATGAATACTCAATCTAATTGAGTTTTTATTCACCCATACGTTGATAGACGGGACCAAGATTGTCCCTCCGTACCCTACCAAGATAATATGTATTGCTCTGCTTTTGCAGATTCAACAATACATGTGATCGAGGTAGTGATAGGTATCACGGCACGGTTAGGCATTTTAGAGTTGGTTCGATCTAGATCTAATCTAAACGAGAAGAATGCATCTTGTGCACGACTTAGATCTAATCTAATCGCAAGGGTGCATCATGTGCACGACTTAGATCTAATTTAATCGTTAAGGCACTAATTAATTAATTAATTATTAAACATGCATCAAATACATAATAATTAATTAATTAATCTATTTGTGATTTAGTCATGGCCCTACTACGATCTTCTCAAGCCAATGAGAAGATCGATTGGTCAACCTATGGTCAACAGCTTCTCCAAGCGCCTCCCTTTGACCACCTTGTGTTGCTCGTGCCCGCCTCGGAACTCCGTCTCGTGTGGACCCTCCACCGCTCCAATTTGTACATTACAATTTGAAACTCGAGTTACATTCGAGTCTAAATCTAATTTACAACAAGAATAAAAGAGAAAGGCACGACGCGCAGGTCATGAAAAAATAAAAACATACAAACACATCACGGCACGCAGCATATTATGAATTACAACACAACCAATCATATTGGGCTTTGGGCCATGACTATCACAAATTAATATATATAATTCAAAATTATATATTTTCATAATTTTCTATAATTTTAAAATTAATTTTACAATTTTACAAGTAAAATTTCGGCGGTCCGTTTAGCGGTTTGCGCAATCGGAACGAATCCCCTGCGGGGCCGGGGCAGCGCCTACCGCGATCTAACCATCGCGAGGGTTCCTTTGCGATCCAACAGCGCCTAAACCCGCTGTCCCAAAACGATTTGGGCCGAGACATTACCGTTTCGGAAAAATCTTCCCGACGGGTTCGTTTTAGCGATTTGGGTGCGATCGCGGAGCAAATCCCCTTGTTAGGGGAAGTACCCTACCCACGATCTGACCATCGTGAGTTGCTCCTTTGCGATCTAATGGCACCCAAGCCCGCTGTCCCAAATGGATTTGGGGCAAAACGGCCGGTTTCGAAGATCTTTCCGAAGCCTACAAGTGCCGAGACACTTGTGCTTCGCTTCACGGAAAAATTACCCATAAAATCATAAAAACTAATTTTTACATAAAATCACAGAAGGTTTTATTTTCATAAAATAAAATAAACTCGTACAAGCCTTGCACGTGGCTCGATACCACTGTTGGGTTTTTCGGGCCGCTGCGGAAACCCCGAATCGCCCAAGCCATGGATCTCGTGCAAGGTAAAGCCGAACGAAAATACGAGTACGAGTTTGAAAACTTTAATCTACAGTAGATCTACATAAGGATAAACCATTTATACCTTTGATGCGATGCCCTTCGCGTTCCCGCTAGTCCAAATGATGTCGGATCTCAAGACCGTCAAGCGCCGGTCCTCTAGAAGTATCCACACGGACACACTAGATGGATATGACCAAAACCAAGGTGTGCTAGCACCTATGTGGTTCGGCCAAGGGAGGAGAGGGAGAGGGAGAGGGAGAGCTTGAGAGGGAGAAGGAGGAAGAGGCACACAAGTGAATGAAGAATGAATTTCTTCACACAAAACAAGTGGCCGGCCACATTTCAAAAATTCACATTAATTGCAATTAATATGAAACCATAAAATCACATTAATTGCAATTAATATGAACCCATTAAGAGAGTGGCTTTGTCACTTCCATGAGGTGGCACCCATGATGATGTGGAACATCATTATTGGTCCACCTAATGCCAACTCACCAATGAGGTGGCAAAAGGTCAAGTCAAAATTGACCTTTGGTCTTCCTTCTCAAGTCAAGTCAAACTTGACTCAATCTCTACCATGGTGGATCTAATCCAACCATTTGATTCGAGCCAACTTAATATAATGAATCTAATTCATTAAATTAAATTGATTCAATGAGTCAAAATCTAAATTAGACTCATTTAACACATGAATCAACTTGAGTCGAACTCAAGTTAGCCCAATTAGGATTACTCTTAATCCAATTTGATTCATCAAATGAATCTAATCCTCTTGGTTCATCATATGAACCTAATCTCCACCTAATTGTCCTAAGTGTGTGACCCTATAGGTTCTTATAACGTTGGCAATGCCCTAAACCCATTTAGGAGCATAAGTAATGAGCGGTATCTAGCAACACATCATTACTACCCAAGTTACAAGAATGTCGAGATCCGACATCACCTTGTGACTACCAATTGTGACTACTCACAAAATAATGACAAGTGTCCTTCTATCCTAGACATCTAGATTGATCAATGTGAGGCATAGACCGTGTCATCCTCTAATCAATCTAAATCTTGAACTCCAAGTAGACTCACTCGATCAAATGAGCTCAACATCTAATGTTGACTCATTTGGGCATGGCCATGCACTTAGTGGTCTCACTCTATCAAGAATACCGATGTCGCTCCCGTCATATGGGAGGATAGATCCCATCTACATCACTCACATCCCTCTACATAATTCGTTATATACCCAAGAATCGCCTTTATAGTCCACCCAGTTACGGGTGACATTTGACGAAACTAAAGTACATAACTCCTTATGTAGGGATCCATGGTGACTTCAGGTCTAAGGACTAATAGTCATACTAATAGCCACATGAGAAAGTATATGACACTCATATAACGATCAATGATACTTTCTCATGGCGGGTCATTCAGTATACATTCTCTAATGCATACCCATGTGTCAGCTTGATATCTCTATATCCATGACTTGTGAGATCAAGTCATCGAGCTGACCTACATGCTAGTCTTATTGTATTAACATTGTCCCTGAATGCTAATACTCGACCAGGAATGATTTTAGAGTAGTGTTCCCTATATCATCTCACTATCGATTCAACTAATCGATTGATATAGGTATGAACCTTCTACTCAAGGACGCTATTATACTTAGTCTATTTGGCACTAATATAAATAAGTATAATAACCAAACAAAAGCCTTTATTAATATACAAGAATATGATATACATGAGTCCATACAATCATCAAATGATTGGCTCTAGGGCTCTAACTAACAACATATGCTAAAGAAGGGAATCTAAACTTTCCATACTATATCATACAATAGAACACCATTCCAAGCTATCATTCTAAGCTATTCAATATATGTTTCTATCAAATTTAGCATGCTTGGGCAATTACTAAGCATATGAGTGGAACCATGAGTTTTGTATCAATACTCATACTAAAACTACGCATTTATGCAAAATAAACATGCCGCTAGTAGCACCCAAACATCCCCTTTGATCAAGGAGCTGAAATCAGACGTTTCCAGCTGAAATCAGACTTCCCAATCGATTGAAGCAGAGACTCGATTGATTGAAAGGGTTTCAATCGATCCACTGATCGATCCAACATGCTTCTGTGCACGGAAATCATTCCTGAATCGATCGGCTGATCGATCCAGACTGGGCCAATCGATCAGCTGATCGATTCAGCAGCTCTTTGTTCGCGGAAATTACTTTCCGATCGATCGGTTGATCGATCCATGGCCAATCGATCCGCTGATTGATTCATCAGCGCTCTGTACGCGGAAAATCACTTCCCAATCGATCGGCTGATCGATTGAGGACCCTCCAATCGATCGGCTGATCGATTGGAGTTCTGATTTCTGCTGCATTCCACCACTAATCCATATATAATGCAAATGTATCAACTTAAAAGCATCATAAGATTCCTAAGCATGTCATTACTATCATTGTTCATAGTTTATTAACTAACATCAAAATAACTAGTAGTCTAGGCATAACATGGTGCATACTTTCACAATTCATGACATATAACATTCTAAAGGTGCAGAATAATCAGAAAACAAGAAGTTCTAATTCTTTAAACTTGCTAGTCCCCAAGAGTCTTTATTCCAAGTTCCTTCTCACACACATCTTGACACATTGCCCTCCAGCCTCCGCTAATCCATCTTCGCTTTACCTTTATCTGCAGTATAAGGAAAAGGAAACTATAAGCTTGGGAGCTTAGTAAGAACCATCTACCTCACAAAACATGCGTTCGATGAAATCATGCTTTTAAAAGATGCTATTTGGAACACATGATGATATTAATGCTAAAAATGCTAAAACATAGCATACTGATATATGAGTCATGGCAATCAAATACTCATCATTGAACTATCTTGTTGTATCAATAAGAAAAACTGAACTGATACATAAGCTGAGCTAAACTGATGCTAGGCTAATGCTGAATTTGAACTGTATTCACATAACTGATTTGTGAAGTTTTGAAAATTATTTTTCATAATAGATAAAAATAATAATCATACTGCTGATGGGCCCGACAACTGTACTTGCTATGCGCGTATCCCTAACTAGACCCGAGGTAGCTAGTCCCGAATCTAGTAGGGTTTACTAGGTTATCTAAACCTAGGGACGACTATGGGAGCCCAACCCAAGGACAACTAAGATTCCAGCACAAAGCCACTGATAAAAGTAAAATACTGATTCATAAGCTAATTTATCTTATCTTGCTCTTACTAGGTTATCTGAACCTAGAGCTAGGTTATCTGAACCTAGGGACAACTGTGGGAGCCCACCCATTGGACCGTAGTCCCATATAAACTGAAGCAAGACTAAACATGCTATTTAAAATGCTTCTATTACATTTAACTGAGCTATTAAAATGCCTACTATAGTATTTAACTGTACTAGTCATTTTATCGAACACTTGGTGTGCTCTATCTCTCCTCTCTATTAGGGGACCACCTCTAGGCACCCTACAACATCTAAAACCCCAAAACTGGAGAGGGAAACATGTCTGGCCCATCTAGAGGTGCTCAAATAAACCCTAAACTTGCGAGGAGGGTCAAATACACCCTACGTGCCGAAAAATTTGCATATAGCTGAACTAAAAGCACACAAACATACGATTAACTACTTATACTGTAGGTGAGGGGTTACTTACTTCTTGCGCTAGGTTTCTTACAGTTCTAATCGCTAGGTTTTCGAAGAAGAAGATCTCCTCGACGATCTTCTTATGTCTACACGTTCTTCTCGCGGAGATGAGCGTCCTCGTACTAGAGTCATCGCCGGAAGGTGCTCCTACGACCCTAGGGATGGAACCCTAGGTCCCTTGGGGCTTGGTGTGCCGAGAGGGTGAGGAAGAGGGAGAGGGCGGCGATTGAGGGTGAGGGTGAGGAAGAGTGTCGATCCAACAATAATAAATCCTCACTTAAATTCCCTATTTATATTAAGTGATTAATACGACCCAACTAAATCGTAAATATAATTTCTCTCCTCTTCTTTCAGCACACCCCTGCTGGGGCCACTTGATTATTAAAGTCATGCTATAAGTTGTAGGGTCTAATAGGTCGCGGGTTCAATTCCCGCTTAGGCTATTTTATGTTTTTATTTAATTTTACTACTTATGCTACTCCAAAAATTCCAGAAAAATAATAGAATATTTCTAAAATTTATTTAAGAATTTTTGGGCATTACAATCCCCCATACATTATAAAAAGTTTATCCTTGAACTTAAAATAACTCTGGGTCCTTCTGTCTCATATTAGCTTCTGTCTCCCAAGTTGCCTCTTCTGCGGTGTGATTTTGCCAAATGACTTTTACTAATGGTACCTCCTTGTTCCGTAATTTCTTAACTGCTCGGTCTATTATCTGATTAGGCCGACTGTCATAGCTGAGGTCTCCCAAGTGGCAAAGGCTTAAGCCGGAAGCATTCTCGGGAAACTGCGAACCATGGGATGCACAAGCCTGGCTTAAGACCGTGGAGAGCATAATGGAACTACTGGACTGGCCTGAACACGAGAAGGTCAAATGCGCGTCGTTCTGCCTTACCGGAGATGCCTGGATGTGGTGGGACCGAGTAAAAGCGAAAAGACAAATAAACCAGATGTAGTGGACGGATTTTGAGACAGAGTTCTTAGAAGAATTCTTCCATATGCAAGTGACCAACAAGCACTATGACGAGTTCACTGAGTTCCGGCAAGGTGATCTGTCAGTTAACGAAGTCGTCAAGAAGTTCAACCGCCTAGCACGTCTGTGCCCAGAACTGATCAGTACTGAAAAAGAAAGGGCCCGGTTGATATTAAAGATGCTCCGACCCGAGATCGCTCTGAACGTAGCCGGCGGAGTTAATAGACCGCAGACTGCAGAGGAGCTAGTCAGCAGTGCCCTGATTACCGAGCACTACCAGAAAGCAATGAACAAGGGCAAGAACCAAGCACTGACCGGAGGACAAAAATCGCACATTACCAGAACCGACTGGAAAGGAAACTCAGGTGGAAAGAGGAAACAGTGGAACAACACAAAAGGTGGTCCGGCCAATAAGCAAACCAAGTACCCTCAGTGTGCCACATGTGGAAAGATGCATTCGGGAGTATGTCTCCTAAGTACCAGAAAGTGCTACAACTGCGGAAAGGAAGGTCATTTGGAGAGAAATTGCTCAACTCAGCCTCAGGCACCACCTCCGCAGAACATTCAGAATAGGAGTGCCCCCCCCCCCCCCCCCCGCACAACTTCACCAGATGCAAGCTGCCATAGAAGGGACTTCAATCAGCCAAGGAAGATTGGAAGCCCCTCCCCTTGTGACAAATGCCAGAGTCTACTCCCTTACCCAGGAAGACCTGGCGAACGCCTCTACTGTCGTCACAGGTCAGCTATCTAATTTCAGTCAGTATGCTAGAATTTTATTCAATGCTAAAAGCGAACTGATGAGGGAATCCATCGAGAAACTGAGACATGTTTCGTATCCGTTAGTTGAAACCATGTCCGGACGACTCTCTACCCTCACCATAACACCAACGTTATTTGAGAACATGTTAGAGAAGCAAACCAGGGACCCGAGCCTTCAAAGAATTAAACAAGAGACCGCAGAAGGAAAGAATGACGGGTTCCGTATCGCAGACGATGGAATATTATACCTCAGGGATCGATTATGTATTCCAGAGGATCCAGAGTTGCGAAAGAAGATACTGGAAGAAGCCCATACAACGCCTTATGCAATGCACCCGGGTTCCACTAAGATGTACCAGGACCTGAAAAAGAAATTTTGGTGGTTCGGTATGAAAAGAGAAGTGGCTCAGTACGTCAGTACTTGTCTGACCTGCCAAAGGGTAAAAGCTGAACACCAGAGACCCGGCGGATTTCTACAACCTGTCCAAATTCCAGAATGGAAATGGGAAGAAATCTCCATGGATTTCATTTCAAGTCTACCCAGGATGACAAACGGATATGATGCTATATGGGTGATCGTGGATAGATTGACGAAGTCTGCACACTTTTTGGCGATCAAGATGACTTATTCAACTGAACAACTAGCTCAGATATATGTTAAGGAAATCGTCAGATTACATGGTATCCCTAAGACCATTATTTCTGATAGAGACGGACGTTTTGTCTCACACTTTTGGGAGTGCGTTCAGAAGGCCCTCGGCACGAAGTTGTTGTTTAGCACAGCCTTCCACCCACAGACTGATGGGCAGACAGAAAGAGTAAATCAAATATTGGAGGATATGTTAAGAGCTTGTGCCCTGGACTTCAAGGGGAGCTGGTGCCGATATTTATACCTGGCAGAATTCGCCTACAATAATAGCTACCAAGCTACTATTGGAATGGCACCTTACGAAGCTCTATATGGGAGGAAGTGTAGGTCCCCTATATGCTGGTATGAGAGCGGTGAAAAGAAGGAGATGGGATTCCGAACGGAGCTTATCGATGACACCACCCGAGCTATACAGAAGATCCGCCAACGAATAGATACTGCTCAAAGTCGGCAGAAGAATTATGCCGATAAAAGGCGCAGACCGCTGGAATTCAGTACCGGAGATTTGCTATTCCTTAAAGTATCCCCAATAAAAGGGATAATGAGGTTTGGAAAGAGGAGCAAGTTAAGCCCAAGATATGTAGGACCGTACCGTATTTTAAAAAGAGTGGGCCAAGTCGCATACAGACTGGAACTACCTTCAGACATGGCAGCCATTCACAACGTGTTCCATGTATCGATGCTCAAGAAATGTACTCCCAGCACAGATCAAGTGATTGAGCCTCAGTCGGTACAGGTGCAGGAAGACCTGAGTTACGAAAGTAAACCCATCCAGATTCTGGACTGAGAAATCAAGAGATTAAGGAACAAAGAAATACCCTTAGTAAAGGTCCTGTGGCGGAATCAACGATTCGAAGAAGCCACCTGGGAACGCGAGGACGATATGAAACTAAAGTCCAGCGCTTTTAAAGTTCGAGGATAAATTTTTATGGTACTGTGTGTAACACCCACTAAACTTTTAAGATAAATAAGAGAATGATGAATTTTGCCTTAGAAAAATAATAAGAAGTGAGTTGAAGCAAAAAGAAATAAAATGAAATAAAAAAGAAGAGGAGGTCAAGGATTGAACCTTGAACCTCTTATATTATAATTTATAGAATTAATTAGTAGAAACCAATTGGGATAGAGAGAAGATATTGATAGCAAGGAAAGGGAATGCATGATAAAGATAGGAGTAAAGATCTAAGAAGAGAAAGCAAGAAAAGAGCAAGAGAAAGGCAATTTGCCTTCCTCCCTTTCTCTCTCTTTTCCCTCTCTTGCCGTGACATTAAATGGAGAATGAAGGTGATACATTCCCCCTTGTTCTCATCATAAATGATGAGAATAAATTAGAAAATAAAATAAATAAAAGAAAATAGAAAATGGGTTAAAGGAGAAGGAAAGTAAAAGCCAATTTTGCTACCTCTTCCCCCTTAATATAAAAAAAATGATGTAAAGGGAAAATTCTATTTTTCTCTCATTTTCCCTCATCCTCCCTCTCCCTCACCGAACCCTCAGTCCCCTCTCCTCCATCTTCAGCCCAAGCCAAGGTTTTCTCCTAAGAAAGCCTAAGATACAAGGAGGACTTAGCAAGGAATCAAGGGAAGGGAACTAGAAGAAGAGACTACTTCTTCCATCACCACACCTTAGATCCACAAGCGAAAAGGAAGTAAGCTTCCCCTCACCTGTGGTACAAGGTGTTTTATGTGCTTTTCGGATTTTATGAGGATTAGAAAACCTAGAATAGAATTTAAGAAAAAATTCGGCCAAAGAAGAGTTTTCAAATCTAGGAAGGTTTAAACAAGTCCTCATTTCATGATATTTTTCTATGCTATGTAGGAAGGTTTTCCTTCATATTTTTATACCTATATGATGCTTGGTCAGAGGAGTACCTAACCCTAGAATTTCGGCCAAAAATATTTTAAAGAGGTTAGGGAAATCATTGTTTAACCAAACTAGTACAAGATTCCCTCCATGAATTACTAAGGGTCTTTGTTGGTTTTTCTTGCTTAAAAGTTACTTGGAACCAAAAGAAATCCACTCATATGTTTCGGCCAAGAAAAGAGCTTAGGGTTAGGAAGACCTTTAAATTTAAGTAACCATGTTTATATGATAGAATATAGAGTTCTCTTAAAGAATTGCATGTTGAATATTGCTAGAAATTCATGAACTCTTCATTAAGATTTTCGGCCATGATAAGATGGATAGCTTAGAAAAGCTTAAACAAAATTTTAACATGCTCAAGACCTCTGTGATATTAAGATATGAAAGTTGTTTAATGCTCTCATGCTTAATTAGGGTATAGAGAATTTAGTTACATGATATATGACATGTAAGATCACAAGGGTCCTAGCTTGTTTATGAACCAAATTTGTATATGATGTTCTTAGTGATTTTTGCCATGAAACTTACTTAGGTTTTCCATGCTTTAGGCCACTTAAAACCTAGTTTAGAGATTGGTAGGTTTCGGCCATGAGGAAAAATAAAAGAAAAAGGAAAGAAACCTAGGAAGCCTAAGACACAATTCACATGTATGTTTATTATGCTTGTCTTTGTACATGTTATGAAACTTGTATGACTTCCTATGCTTTTAGGCTATTTGAAGCAAATTTAAACACTGATGAGTCTCGGCCAAGTAGGGTTTAAATGACCTAGAGGCCTTAGAATTGAAACCAATTGTGTTAAAAATGCTTCTTATGGAAATATGATAATATGTTGATTGAGTCACATGCTTGTATAATTTTTCCATGACCTAAATGGACCATTGTATGTTTCGGCCATGAAGGGATAGATGCCCTAGAAACCCTAGAACAAAAATTAAATATGCTCATGTCACTCTACATGAAATATGATAAGTAGAAAGCCAAAGTTCTCATGCTATATGTTGTTTAATGACCTAAAATGAGGCTAGGGTAAGTTTCGGCCATACCCATTGTATGATGCCTTATTATGAATTTATACATGATGTTAGTTCAAGTTCACATGCTTGTATGCTTTCTTTTAGCCCTAATGAATACTTGTTAAATTTCGGCCATGACATATGTTAAGGGCTTGAAGAACTTAGGAACTAGCTCAAATATGCTTACTATGTTACTTGGAAAAAATGCTATAAATATGGTTTAAGGTTTCCATGCTTTCATGACATTTGGGACCTTGTTTCACACCTGATAGGGTTCGGCCACATGAAGTTTAGGGACTTGGAGAACTTAGAAACCAAGTTAATCATGCTTATAATGCTTCCTATGAAATTGATGTGATGATAATTTAAGTTCCACATGCTTGGAGGTTGTTTTTACCTAAATTGAGATCTAAGGGGGGGTTCGGCCATGATAAGAACCCAAGGGATTAGGAAGCTTAGAACCCAAGCTAACTATGTTACCATGTTTCTTATGATAGTATAATCACATGATACACCCTTATGCTTAAACATGTATGCTTGTGATTTAGACTTTCCATGATATGATATGTGCTTAGAAATATGCATGCTTGGATGATATGCTATGTGCTTAAAATATGCATGCTTTCATGATATGCTATGTGGATAGAAATATGCATGCTTGGATGATATGCTATGTGCTTAAAATATGCATGCTTTCATGATATGCTATGTGGATATAAATATGCATGCTTTGATGATATGCTATGTGCCTAAAATATACATGCTCTCATGATATGCTATGTGGTGAAAATATGCATGCTTTTATGACATGATGTATGCCTAAGTGATGCATACTTTTTATGACATGATGTATCCCTAAGTGATGCATACTTTTTATGACATGATGTATGCCTAAGTGATGCATACTTTTTATGACATGACATATGCCTAAGTGATGCATACTATTTATGATATGATGTATGCCTAAGTGATGCATACTTTTATGACATAACGTATGCCTAAGTGATGCATACTTCTATGATATGCTATGTGACTAAATGATGCATTTTTATACATGCTACTTTACTTTGTAAGGCTTGTACCAAGGGTGGGCTCCTAATCAGCCCCTAGGCCTTTGGCTGTGTGATCCAGGCTAGTAAAAACAAAGGGATGAGCTCCTTAGTATGCCCCTAGGTCTATGGCTGTGTGATCCGGACCTAGTTCCTAGTATGATTCAAGACTTGCTACCTTGGATTTACTTAGGAAGCGCGTATATCTACGTGATTTATCTATGTGTGGTACAAGCCGGGGCCCTGATTATGTTGACATTATGTTCAAGTATATATGTAAGAAGAAATGGTTTTAAAGATCATGAGACATACACATGTTTTTCGGATACATGTTTTCAAAATCATATTGCATATACCTTATGATCATGTTGTGATGATGCTATGATTTATGATATGCCATGATTAGATACGATTATGTTATGTTTCATGCTATGCTTTAAGAGCTTGATATGCCATGCCACCTTGTGATGATACTATGATATGCCATGATTAGATATGATTATGTTATGTTTCATGCTATGCTTTAAGAGATGATATGCCATGACTAGTTATGATTTTGTTATGTTGCATGATATGCTTAAAGAGTATGATATGTTATGCCATGACTAGTTGAGATCATGTTATGTTGAGACATTCTTTGATCATGTGATGATTTTTGGTTTTAGTGAGTAGGAAAGGAACTTACTGAGCCATGAGTGCTCATAGCTTACTTTTCTTGTACCACAGATAAAGGAAAAAGCTGGATGAGCTAAAGGAGTAGCAGGAGAGGCAAGGAGATGTGTGTGGCAGTGGCTAGGCAACCAAATAAGAACCTGCTTTAAAAACTTTTAAAGAACTATGCTTTGGTATCATGAATTGTAGTACCGTATGTGTGACTTAATGTTATGTTTCTACTAATTTTGATATCATGTTATTGATGCCATGATAGTGTAGTTCAGATTTGATGAAAAGAAAAACAAAAGAAAAGTTTTTATTAAACTAAGAAAATTATTTTAAGTCTTCCGCTGTTTTAAAAAGAAAAATTTGTACATGGAGTATCGTAGCCCCGTCCCTTAGAGTTAGCAGGGAGGGCGGGCGTTACAATTTACATGTATCGGCCCCTACAAGTTTAAAGGCTTAGAGAAATTAGAACACAACTTATATATGCTTATGATGTTCTTGTGATGTATGCTATGGAATGTAGTTGTGGTTTTA
Organism: Zingiber officinale; assembly: GCF_018446385.1. Lineage (NCBI taxonomy): Eukaryota > Viridiplantae > Streptophyta > Magnoliopsida > Zingiberales > Zingiberaceae > Zingiber > Zingiber officinale. Next base: position 67,207,487 of record NC_056004.1, read on the forward strand.
TACTCTTATGCCACTAAAAACCTAATTCCATGATTGTTAGGTTCGGCCACCTTGAATTAAGGGGTCTAGGAAGTTTGAAATTTTAAACAAACATGCTTATGTTGTTCCTCATGAAAATGTATAACATGTTGGCTTAAGGTTCAACACCTCTATGCTACTTGTAACCTAGGATGAGATAAGCTAGGGTTCGGCCATGATATGATTAGGAGCTTAGGGAACTTAGAACCCAAACTAAATGTGCTTAAGTAGTTCCCTATGAAATATAATATGATATGAATATAGGGTTTACATGTTGCTTAGAACTTGATTCCTCTTCATGAAAGGTTTCGGCCATGAAATAATTGGAAACCTAGGAGGGCTTAAAAATTTAGGTTAACATGCTTATGATCTTTCTTATGTTAGTATGTGAAGATATCATGAAAATTTTTATGTTTGTATGTTGTCTAGAGATCATGTGGTCCTTTCATGACTTTCGGCCATATGGGTTTAGTGACTAGATATACCTCACATGCTATGAAGAGATGATATTTAATGATTCCATGAATGATTATGTCTTTATAGGATATGTGTTATGCTCTTTCATGTATGCTTATGACCCATGTATGTATGTACTATGTGCTCAACATGCTTACTTTATGACATGATAAAATGATACGTTCGTTATGCAAGCCTATGATTCATGCATGTGCTGTGTGCCCAAATATGCATGCTTTAAGATAAGTGATATGTTCATGATGTATGTTATGATTCATGCATGTGCTGTGTGCCCAAATATGCATGTTTTATGATATGTTAAGAAATATGATATGCATGAAATGATAAGAACTATGATATGTAAGTTAAGTCATTCTACTTTACTTTATGTATGGATTGTACCAAGGGTGGGCTCCATAAGCGCCCCGGGGTCGATGGACTAAGAAACGGGCCTCGTTAGGGATGGGCTCCTAAGTGCCCCTAGGTCGATGGACTAAGAAACGGGCCTAGTATGTATGCCTTGTAGGGTTCAAGACTTGCTACCTTGGACCTACATAGGACGCGCGCATTTATGTATGTGGTTGTTAGAGTGTATACTAAAAGCCTAGCTTTTGGTATAAACATTTATCTAGAAATAAGAATCACATTGGTCAAATGTCTACATTTATGATAAATGTAGTTGTTCAATTAATTTATATTGTAGATAACATGGTGTGTGGTGTCACACATAGAGGATCATGCTATCAGTACCTTATAAATTATAAACAGTAACTCACGACCATAATGGAAAGGAACAAACCATTGGAAGGTCGTAGTGTAATTAGGTATTAGTTTATCTTAACTATATAATTACACTAGTACACTTAGAGTGTATTGAGTAGGACCATTAGAGGTCGTTTCTTTTATACTGACTTTATAAAGAAACAAAGACCTCAGTTATTATGGAAGTCTGTGCTCTTAATCCTAATATAATAACAAGCACATATATTTGATATTTATTTCTTTAATTTATCAATGGGTGATATTTAGTTCGATGAATCAATAAGCCCGATAAGTTGAGAAATGATATCACTTATAGTGTGTATTGTTGATTATAGAAGGAAACTGTGTCCTAGTGATCTAGGTTGAGAATGTCCTCAAGAGGAGCTCATAAGGATTGTCATGTTAAACCCTGCAGGTGGACTTAGTCCGACATGACGATAAGGTTGAGTGGTACTACTCTTGGACTAAGATATTAATTAAATGAGTTGTCAGTAACTCGCTTAATTAGTGGACATTTGACATCTTAAACACAGGGAGACTAACACACTCATAATAAGAAGGAGCCCAAAATGTAATTTGGGATTGGTGCGGTAGTTCAATAATAGTTCTTTAGTGGAATGAATTATTATTGATGGAATTAAGTTGTGTGTTCGGGGCGGACACGGGAAGCTTAATTTCATCGGGAGACCAAAACCAATTCCTCCTCTTGGTCCGTATCGTAGCCTCTTGTATATAGAGATTTATACCCACCTATACCCACCTTCTTACCCATCCTATAGGGGGTCGGCCAAGCTAGCTTGGAGACCAAGCTAGGGCCGGCCATGTTTTGGTTCATGGGTGAATTCATGTGGCCGGCCCTAGCTTGAACTCAAGCTTAGGTGGCCGGCCCTATCATATTAAAAAGGATTTTTTATTAAAATTATTTCTTATATGGATATCATAGTTTTAAAAGAGAGTTTAAAAATTAAATCTTTCCTTTTAAAGCTTTCTACAAAAGATTAAGAAAAGATTTGAAATCTTTCCTTATTTGTAGATTGAAAGGAGATTTTATTTTTAAGAAAAACTTTCCTTTTTGACCATGATAATAATTTAAAAGAGAAGTTTAAAAATTAAATATTCTCTTTTATTAGTTTCTACAAAAGATTAAGAAAAGATTTGATATCTTTCCTTATTTGTAGATTGAAAAGAGATTTTAATTTTTAGAGATAACTTTCCTTTTAATTTATAAAATTTCCTTTTTATTAACCAATCATGAAGGGATAAAAATTATTGGAGAAATTTTTATAAATTTCTAGAAACAAATTAGGAAGTTTTAATTCTTGTGTGAATTAAATTTTCCTTGTTTTGGGGAATTAGAAGTGGCCGGCCATTATTATTAAAAGAAGGAAATTGTTTTTTAATTAAAATAATTTTTCTTTTTTATGACAAAAGGATTAAGGAATTTTTTATTAAAATTTCCTTATTTGTCAAGATCAAGGATTATAAAAGAGGGGGTAGAGGTGCCTTCACGGGTGATCAACTCTATTATTCTTCTCCTCTCTTTTCCTCCTTGGTGGCCGGCCCTAGCTTCTTCCTCTTCTCTTCTTCTTATGGCCGGCGGCAACCTCTCTTGGAGCTCTTGATGGTGGCCGGTTCTAGCTAGGAGAAGAAGGAGAGAAAGGTGGTTTTGTTTCTTGCATTCCTTGGAGCTTGGTGGTGGTGGTCGGACCTCTACTTCTCTTGGAGAATTGTGGTGGCCGAAACTTGCAAGGAAGAAGAAGGTGCTTGGTGGTTCTCATCTCGGAAGATCATTGCCCACACAACGTCCGAGGTTAGAAGAGGAATACGGTAGAAGATCAAGAGGTCTTTTTAGAAGGTATAACTAGTAATTTTTCCTTTCCGCATCATGCTAGTTATTTATGGAAATAATACCAAATACAAGAGGCTTACGATTCTAGTATTTCGAATATGTTTTTCGAAGTTGTGTTCTTTTATTTTTCTTTTCCTTGTGATTTGATTGTTCTTTTTGGTTGACCTAAAGTTATTTTAGGAAATTAAATATTAGCTTTCCATAAAAGGTTTTGTCTAGTCGGTGGTGGTTGTTCCCATATCCAAGAAGGCCATGTGCCTTGCCACGTCAGTACTGGGAACCAATTATGGAAATTAATATTTAATGGAATTAATAACTTAGGTGATTTGGATCAAACGTGTTAAGTTCCGCAGGAGATCCAAGTCTAAACCTTAAAGAACAAATAGATTAAGTTTTGGATCAAACGTGTTAGTTCCGCAGGCGATCCAAAATTTAATTTAAAAGAACACATGGTAGCTAGGAAAAGGTTCAGACCTTTGTACAAAATTTTTGTACAGTGGAACCTCTAGGTTTTCCGAGTAGCAACCAACAGTGGTACAAGCCGGGGCCCCAATCATGTTGAGATTATGTTTAAGTATGTATTGTATAAGTTTTCAAAAGACATGTTGCATATGTTGCATGATATATGTTTAGGGATGTACCATGATTATACTTTATGATTACGCCATGCTAGTTATGATGATGTTATGCTATGACAGGATACGTTTGATGATCATGATATGTTATGCCATGATACTTTTGTAATACCCACTAAGATTGTAAGATAAATATATGAATGTGGGATTTTGCCTTAGAAAAATAATAGGAAGTGAGTTGAACCAAAAAGGAAATAAAAAGAAATAAAAATAGGGAGAGGTCAAGGATTGAATCTTGAACCTCTTATATTATATTTCATAAAATTAATGGGTAATAACCAGTTGGGATAGGAATAATATGTTGATAGCAAAGGAGGGAAACTCATGATAAAGGTAAAAGTAAAAGCTAGCCAAAAGGAAACAAGTAAAGAGCAAGAGAAAGGCAACTTGCCTTCCTCCCTTCCTCTCCCTCTTCCACTTTGATTTTGCAGAAAATAAAAGAGGTTAATTAAGGGGATTCATTCCCCCTTATTTCACCATGAATGATGAGGATAAATAAACAAATAAAAATAAAAATAAAATAGAAAAAAAGGGGCTAAGGGAGAAGGAAAGCAAAAACTAAGTTTGCTACCTCTTCCCCCTTAACATAAAAGGGAGCAAGAAAAGAGAAAACTATTTTTCTCTCATTTTCTCTCATTCATCCTCTCCCTCACCGAGAACACCACAGTCCCCTCTCCTCCATCTTGAGCCCCAAAGCCAAATTTTTGCCTAAGAAAGCCTAAGATACAAGGAGGACTTAGCAAAGGAATCAAGGGAAAGGAACTAGAAGAAGAGGCTACTTCTTCTTCACCATACCTTAGATCCACAAGCGAAAAAGGATGTAAGCTTCCCCTCACCTGTGGTACAAGGCTTTTATGTGCTTTTCGGATTTTATGAGGATTTTAAAAGCTAGAAACAAGTTTGAGAAAATTCGGCCAAGAAGAGCTTTCAAAATCTAATGGTGTTTAAACTAGTCTTCACTACATGATAGATTTTTCTATGCTATGTAAAGGGGTTCATCTTCATGTTTTTATACCTATATGATGCTTGATCAGAGGAGTACTGAACCCTAGAATTTCGGCCAAAAATATTCTTAAGAGGCTAGGGAAATTTATTGTTTTACCCAACTAGTACAAGGGTCTCCCTATGAAATATTAAGGATCATGTATTAGTTTTTCTTCCTTAGAAGATATTTTGAAACTAAAAGAAAACCCACTCATATGATTCGGTCAAGAAAGGGTTTAGGGTTAGGAAGACCTTTAAATTTAAATAACCATGCTCATGTGATAGAATACAAAGATCTTAAAGGATTTGTATGCTTGAATATTGCTAGAATTTCATGAACTCCTTCTTAGGGTTTTTCGGCCATGATGAGATGGATAGCTTAGAAAAGCTTAAACAAAATTTTAATATGCTCAAGACCTCTGTGCTGTTTAGATATGAAAGTTGTTCAATGCCCTCATGCTTAATTAGGGTGTAGAAAAATTAGTGGCATGACATATAACATGTATGACCACAAGGGGTCCTAGCTTATTCATGAACCAATTTGTATATATGTTTCTTAGTAACTTTTGCCATGAAACTTACTTAGGTTTTTCATGCTTTAGGCCACTTAAAAACCTAGCTAAAGAATGGTAGGTTTCGGCCATGAGAAAAAATAAAAGAAAAAGAGAAAAAGAAACCTAGAAAGCCTAAGACACAATTCATATGTATACTCATTATGCTTGTCTTTATACATGCTATGAAACTTGTATAAATTCTCATGCTTTTAGGCTATTTGAAGCAAGTTTATATTCTGTGAGTTTCGGCCAAGTAGGGTTTAAAAGACCTAGAGGCCTTAGAAATGAAACCAAATGTGTTAAAAGTACTTCTTATGGAAATAGGATAATGTATTGATTTTGTCACATACTTGTATAATTTTTCCATGATCTAAATGGACCATTGTGAGTCTCGGCCATGAAGGTTTAGATGCCCTAGAAACCCTAGGACTTAAATTAAATATGCTCATGTCACTCTACATGAAATATGATAAGTAGAAAGCCAAGGTTCAATTGCTATATGTTGCTTTATGACCTAAAATGATGCTAGGGTATGTTTCGGCCATAACTATTGGATGATACCTTGTATGAATTTATACATAATGTTAGACCAAGTTCACATGCTTGTATGCTTGTTTGTAGCCCTAATGAGAACTTGTTAAATTTCGGCCATGACATATGTTAAGGGCTTAAAGAACTTAGGAACTAATTCAAATGTGTCAAATGTGTTTACCTTGTTCCTTGGTAAAAATGTTATAAATATGATTTAAAGTTGTCCATGCTTTATGTCATATGGAACCTTGTTTCACACCTTAAGGTTTCAGCCATATGAAATTAGGGACTTGAGGAACTTAGAAACTAAGTTAATCATGTTTATAATGCTTCCTATGAAAATGTTATGATGATAATTTAGGTGCCACATGCTTGAATGTTGTGTTTAACCTAAATTGAGCTCTAAAGGGTTTCGGCCACAAGGGTTTAGGAAGCTTAAAACCAAGATAAATATGATACCATGTTTCCTATGATGGGATAATCACAAGATACACCTTTACGCTTAATATGTATGCTTGTGATTTATGACTTATGATATGATATGCATGCTTTTATGATATGATATGCTTTGTGCTTAAAATATGCATGCTTATGTTATGATATGTGGTTAAATTATGCATGCTTTGATGCTATGTTTAGTGCTTAAAATATGCATGCTTTCATGATACGCTATGTGGTTAAATCATGCATGCTTGATGATATGATTTACGCTTAAGATATGCATGTTTTTATGATCTATGCCTAAGTGATGCATATTGTTATGACATGATGTATGCCTAAGTGATGCATACCTTTATGATATGATGTATGCCTAAGTGATGCATACCTTTATGACATGATGTATGCCTAAGTGATGCATACCTTTATGATATGATGTATGCCTAAGTGATGCATACTTATATGACATGATGTATGCCTAAGTGATGCATACTTTTATGATATGATGTGTGCCTAAGTGATGCATGCTTTTATGATACATGATATGTATGACATGTACTTTACTTTATATGTGAGTGGCTTGTACCAAGGGTGGGCTCCATAAGCGCCCCGGGGACTAAGGACCTCGTTAGGGATGAGCTCCTAAGTGCCCCTAGGACTAAGGGCCTAGTATGTTTGCCTCGTAGGGTTCAAGACTTGCTACCTTGGACCTACAAGGTTGCGCGCAATATGTAAGTGGTACATAGCCGGGATCCCCCTTATGTTGAGATTATTTTCAAGTATATATGTAAAAGAAAATGGTTTTAAAGATCATGAGATATACACATGTTTTTCGGATACATGTTTTCCAAAATCATATTGCATACACCTTATGATTATGCTATGTTTCATGTTATGCTCTTGATTATGATATGCCATGATAAGGTATGATTATGTTATGTTCATGCTATACCTTATAGACATGTTTCGGCCATGGATTTGTTGATGCTTGATATATAGATTTCGGCCATGGATATGATGATGCCTTGATGTACATGCTTCGGCCATAGTATGATGCTTTGATATACATGTTTCGGCCATGCTTTGGTATCCCATGATACTTGTTTGTTATGCCATGTCTAGCTATGTTTTATGCAATGCACTATGTATATGTTTCGGCCATGGTGATGCTTGATATGCTATGACTAGTTGTGATTATATTATGATGCATGATATGCTTGAATAGAATGCTATGTTATGCCATGATTAGTTGAGATTATGACTTGTTGATGCATTATTGATTATGTGCTGATTGTTGGTTTTAGTGAGTAGGAAAGGAACTTACTGAGCCATGAGTGCTCACAGCTTACTTTCCTTGTACCACAGATAAAGGAAAAAGCTGGATGAGTTAGAGGAGCAGCAGGAGGGGCAACGAAGATGTGTGTGGCAGTGGCTAGGAAACCAAATAAATAAGAACCTGCTTAAAGTTTCTTTAAAGAACTATGCATTGGTATTTTATGACTTGTGATACCTAAACATGTGTGGCTTGACATTATGGTTCCACTGGATTTGATGTTATGATTTTGATGCCATGTGATAGTATAGTTCAAAAGAAATTTAAAAGAAAAGTTTTATTAAAACTATGAAAATTATTTTAAGTCTTCCGCTATTTTAAAAAGAAAATTTATACGTAGAGTATCGTAGCCCCGTCCCTTAGGGTAGCAGGGAAGGCGGGCGTTACAACTTTATGTTATGTTATAATATGCCATGATATGCTCTTAACATGATACACTTGTCTTTATGTCTTATGACTTGTGATTTTAATATGCTTGACGGTTTTTGTGAGTAGGAAAGGAACTTACTGAGCCATGAGTGCTCATAGCTTACTTTCTTGTACCACAGATAAAGGCAAGGAATGGATGTACTAAGGGACTAGCAGGAGGGCTTGAAGGATGTGTGCAGTAGTGGACTGGCTAAAAGAAATGACCTGCTTTCGTTTAATAAGAAATTTTCCATGTTGATGTTTTTACTTTATGACTGCATGACTTTAAGTATGTGTTTGGTATTAAGACCCAAAATTTATGATAAGTATGCTATGTGGACCTTTTATGTCTATTGTGATTTTTAAGTAAGAAAAAGGTTTTTAAATTCTCTAAGTAAGACTTCCGCTGTGTTAAGTATGCAAGTGTCGTCAAGTAACCCCCGTCGCCTTAGCAGGAGGGGCGGGGCGTTACAGCTTGGTATCAGAGCCAGGTTAGCCATTCCACTACGCACATGTCAAGCCTCTATCCTGCCGCTCCAAGTAAGATTTTATATGCTTAATGTAAAATTATGTTTTGATGCTTTAATATTATGCATGTTTACTTATTCTTTGTTTTAGTTAATTTAATGTTTGATGCTTTAATATTTTGCATGTTTACTTATTCTTGATTTAGTTAATTTTTAATTTTGATGCTTTAATATTATGCATGTTTACTTATTCTTTGTTTTAGTTAATTTAATGTTTGATGCTTTAATATTTTGCATGTTTACTTATTCTTGATTTAGTTAATTTACTTACTCTTGATTTAGTTAATTTATTTTTTGATGCTTTAATATTCTGCATGTTTAATTATACTTTGAAATTAGGATAGGTATGCATGATGGTAGGATAGGGATAGTAATAACCTTATGACGGCGAATAGGGATAACGATAATTTATTGTTGTTTAATGAAGATAAGCATGGCTAGGAGACGTACTACCCGAGCAGAGGAGACGGTAACTCCACCAGATCTGACTCAGGTAATCACCGACCTTCAACGCCAGATCACGGAACAACAACAGATGATCACGACTTTGATGGGTCAACAAGGAACCCCTACTACCCCACCAGTAGTTCAGAATGCAGTGCCCATTGTGCCCCTAGTTGCACCAGTACCACCGGTAGCCCCTGCCCCAGTGGTTCGACAGGTGACCCATTTGATTCAGTGGTTGAGACTTAAACGGAGAACTTCTTGGGTACCTGCGAGCCGTGGGATGCCCAGGCCTGGTTCAAGATAGTAGAAAGCACAGTGGAACTTTTGGACTGGCCTGAATCAGAGAAGATCAAATGTGTATCCTTCTGCTTCTCCGGAGATGCGAGGATGTGGTGGGAAAGAGTTAAAGCGAAGAGGCAAATTAATCTGATGAATTGGACGGACTTCGAGACAGAGTTCTTCGAAGAGTTCTTTCATACGCAAGTGACGAACCGGCATTACGACGAGTTTATCGAGTTCCAGCAAGGTGATTTATCAGTGAACGAAGCAGTAAAGCGCTTCAACCGACTAGCATGCCTTTGTCCTGAATTAGTGCGTACCGAGAGAGAAAGGGTCAGACTGATGCTGAAGATGCTTAGACCCGAGATAGCACTGAACGTGGCCGGCGGAGTTAATAGGCCGCAGACTATAGAGGAATTAGTCAGCAGTGCACTGATCACGGAGCATTATCAGAAAGCGATGAAGGAGAATAAAGGTCAGATACGAGCCGAGGGACAGAAACCCCAGAATACCAAAATAGGCTGGAAAGGGACTTTTACCGGAAAAAGAAAGCAGTGGGACAATGCAAAAAGTGGGTCAGTAAATAAGCAACCGAAATACCCCCAGTGTTCTATTTGTAGGAAGCTGCATTCTGGATTGTGTCACAAAGGTACAAGAAAGTGCTACAATTGTGGACAGGAAGGACATTTGGCCAGAGACTGCCCTACTCAGATGCAGGCACCATTCCAGCAGAACAACCAGAACAGGGGTGCCCCTTCACAACTACACCAGATGCAAACTGCTATAGAAGGGACTTCAATCGGCCAGGGGAGATTGGAAGCCCCGCCAGCAATGACGAATGCCAGGGTTTTTGCGATCACTAGTGAAGATGCGGCAAACGCCTCTACCGTCGTTACAGGTCAGCTGCCTATTTTTAATCATCATGCTTTAGTATTATTTGATACTGGGGCGACACACTCGTTCGTCTCAACCCCATTTACAAAGAAATTGGGCATACCACCTCAAACCCTAAATGGTACATTCTTAACAACCCTACCATCCGGGGAAGTTATGCCGTCGAAGCAAATGCTGCGGGTCGTACCTATCCGAATCGCAGACAGAGAACTCTACTGCAATCTGATAGTACTTGATATGCGGGATTTTGACATTATACTGGGCATGGACTTCTTGAGCAAGTACGGCGCCTCAATCGAGTGCCGTAATAAGAAGGTAGTATTCCGACCCGAAGCTGAACCGATGTTTGAATATATTGGGGAATCTAGGAAAGAAACTGAAAGATTCTTATCAGCGGTAAAGGCACGAAGTATGGTAGACGAAGGTTGTAAGGGATTTCTAGCGCAAGTGGTTGACACAAGACAAACTGGAAGTCAGAAACTAGAAGATGTCAGAGTGGTGTGCAACTATCCGGAAGTGTTTCCTGATGAACTACCGGGATTAGCACCCGACAGAGAAATAGAATTTACGATTGAGTTAGTCTCGGGTACTAAACCAATTTCCAAAGCACCTTACCAAATGGCACCGACGGAGTTGAAAGAACTTCAAGAATAGCTACGAGAATTACTCGACAAAGGATTTATTCGTCCTAGTCACTCTCCATGGGGAGCTCCGGTACTATTTGTGAAAAAGAAGGATGGGTCTATGCGAATGTGTATAGATTACCGAGCACTGAACAATGCGACAATCAAGAACAGATACCCCCTTCCGCGGATCGACGATCTGTTTGACCAATTGAAGGGAGAAACTGTTTTCTCAAAGATTGATATAAGGTCCGGCTATCATCAAGTGAAAGTGAAACAAGAGGATATACCGAAGACAGCATTTCGAACAAAATATGGGCATTATGAGTTTGTAGTTATGCCCTTTGGAGTGACAAATGCTCCGGCTGTTTTCATGGATTTGATGAACCGGGTCTTTTCAGCTTATCTCGATAAATTTGTGATTGTCTTCATTGACGATATTCTCATCTATTCGAGAACCCAAGAAGAGCATGCCGAACACCTGAATACGGTATTACAGATCCTTCGAGAAAAGCGACTATATGCAAAATTCTCCAAATGTGAGTTCTGGCTTGATCGAATATCATTCTTGGGTCATATTATCTCCAAGGTGTTGGGTTCTTCGGGCAGCGAAAACCGCTTTTCGCGTCGCGGAAACCCCGAATCACCCAAGGCCAACGGATCCGTGCAAGGAAAAACGAACGATAGATACGAGTACGAGTTTGAAAAACCTTTTAGATCTACTCCTAGATCTACATGTTAAGAACTTTACCCTTGTTGCGTGCCTTTCGCTTATCCCGCTCGTCCAAGGTGTTGTCGGATCTCTAGACCATCAAGTGTCGGTCCTCTAGAAGTATCCAAACGGACACGTAGGTGGAGAAAACCTCACACAAAGGTGTGCTAGCACCTTAGTGAGATTCGGCCAAGCAAAGAGGAGAGGGAGAGGAAGAGCTTGAGGAAGAAGGAAGAAAATACACTTGAATGAATGAATGGAAAAATTCAATTCACATTCAAAAGTGGCCGGCCACTTCTTCTTTGTGTAACTCCCCATTAAATGCAATTAATGTGAAGTTATTAAGAAAATGGCTTTGTAACTTCCATGAGGTGGCACCCATGATGATGTGGAGTAACATCATTGGTCCACTTCAATGCCAACTCACCAATGAGGTGGCATAAAGTCAAGTCAAACTTGACTTTTAATCTTCCTCTCAAGTCAAGTCAAACTTGACCAAATCTCTTCCATGGTTGATCGAATCCAACCATTTGATTCAAGCCAACTTAATATAATGAATCTAATTCATTTAATTAAATTGATTCAATGAGCCAAAATCTAAATTAGACTCATTGAACACATGAATCAACTTGAGTTGAACCCAAGTTAGCCCAATTAGGATTACTCTTAATACAATTTGATTCATCAAATGAATCTAATCCTCTTGGTTCATCATATGAACCTAATCTCTATCTAATTGTCCTAAGTGTGTGACCCTATAGGTTCTTGTAACGTTGGCAATGCCCTAAACCCATTTAGGAGCATAAGTAATGAGCGGTATCTAGCAACACATCATTACTACCCAAGTTACAAGAATGTCGAGATCCGACATCACCTTGTGACTACTAATTGTGACTCCTCACAATATGTGACATTGTCCTTCTATCCTAGACATCTAGATTGATCAATATGAGGCATAGACCGTGTCATCCTCTAATCAATCTAAATCTTGAACTCCAAGTAGGCTCACTCGATCAAATGAGCTCAACATATAATGTTGACTCATTTGGGCATGGCCATGCACTTAGTGGTCTCACTCTATCAAGAATACCGATGTCGCTCCCGTCATATGGGAGGGATAGATCCCATCTACATCACTCACATCCCTCTACATAATTCGTTATATACCCAGTAATCGCCTTTATAGATCCCATCTCTATCTCAAGTTCCTGTATACCAGTCCAGGAAATTCGCTCCGTTGAGCTTGTCCTTCTCAAGGAAAGATCGCAGGGAGAAGGAATTCGTGTTCGACGTCATGGTTATCTACAATAGAAAATTTGCATAAATAAATATCATATTCTTTTAAAATCATTTAATTAGGCCTTTAATTAAATGATGCTCCCACTGAATTCTATAATTCTTGTGGGACAAGATCCACATCATACTAACCCTTGAGTTAGCTTTGGCTAATACGCCCAAGGCTTAGTATGATCGGTAGGTAACGATTACCAATTACATCTCTATGCAACTCTTGTTTATAGAATCAATATCCGCATTTATATTAAAACTCGAGTTAGCTTTGGCTAATACGCCCGAGAGTTAATATAGATATGATTTTGACCTATCCATTCCAATCGTTGGAATAATGCCTATAGTTGACTCGATCCAACCGAGTAACTAGGAATACTCAATCTAATTGAGTTTGTATTCACTCATGCGTTGATAGGCGGGACCAAGATTGTCCCTCCATACCCTACCAAGATAATATGTATTGCTCTGCTTTGGCAGATTCAACAATACATGTGATCGAGGTAGTGATAGGTATCATGGCACGGTTAGGCATTTAGAGTTGGTTCGATCGGGATCTAATCTAATCGAAAAGGATGCATCTTGTGCACGACTTAGATCTAATCTAATCGCAAGGGTGCATCATGTGCACGACTTAGATCTAATCTAATCGTAAGGCACTAATTAATTAATTACTTATTAAACATGCATCATATACATAAACAATTAACTAATTAATCTATTTGTGATTTAGTCATGGCCCTCATACGATCTTCTCAAGACAATGAGAAGATCGAATGGTCAACCTAGGGTCAACAGCTTCTCCAAGCTCCTCCCTTTGACCACCTTGTGTTGCTCGTGCCCGCCTCGGAACTCCGTCTCGTGTGGACCCTCCACCGCTCCAACTTGTACATTACAATTTGAAACTCGAGTTACATTCGAGTCTAAATCTAATTTACAACAAGAATATAAGAGAATGCACGACGCGTAGGTCGCGAATATAATACAACACTCGCAAACACATAACGGCACGCAGGCCGTATTATGAATTACAACACAATCAAATCATATTGGGTTTTTGGGCCATGCTATCACAAAATTAATATATAATTCAAAATTATATATTTTCATAATTTTCTATAATTTTAAAATTAATTTTTACAATTTTTACGAGTAAAATTTCCCGGCGGACCCGTTTAGCGGTTTCGGGCGCAATGAACGGATCCCTTGGGAGGGCCCAAGGGGCAGCCAAATACCCATGGGTGTTTTGTGAAGCGCACAACCCCTGTCCCATGGGCCGAGACATTGCCGTTTCGGAAAAATCTTCCCGGCGGGTTCGTTTTTAGCGATTTCGGGTGCGATCGCGGAGCAAATCCCCTTGCGGGGTTAGGTACAGTACCCCTACCCACCATCTAACCATCGTGAGTTGCTCCTTTGCGATCTAATGGCACCCAAGCCCGCTGTCCCAAACGGATTTGGGGCAAAACGAAGCCGTTTTGGAAAAATCTTTCCGGTAGTCGAAGCCTACAAGTGCCGAGACACTTGTGCTTCGCTTCTACGGAAAAATTACCCATAAAAAACTATAAAAACATAATTTTACAAAAAATTACAGAAACTTTAGTTTTCATAAAACCAAAAATCAAACTCGTACAAGCCTTTCACGTGGCTCTGATACCACTGTTGGGTTCTTCGGGCCGCGAAAACCACTTTTCGCGTCGCGGAAACCCCGAATCACCCAAGGCCAACGGATCCGTGCAAGGAAAAACGAACGATAGATACGAGTACGAGTTTGAAAAACCTTTTAGATCTACTCCTAGATCTACATGTTAAGAACTTTACCCATGTTGCGTGCCTTTCGCTTATCCCGCTCGTCCAAGGTGTTGCCGGATCTCTAGACCGTCAAGTGTCGGTCCTCTAGAAGTATCCACACGGACACGTAGGTGGAGAAAACCTCACACAAAGGTGTGCTAGCACCTTAGTGAGATTCGGCCAAGCAAAGAGGAGAGGGAGAGGAAGAGCTTGAGGAAGAAGGAAGAAAATACACTTGAATGAATGAATGGAAAAATTCAATTCACATTCAAAAGTAGCCGGCCACTTCTTCTTTGTGTAACTCCCCATTAAATGCAATTAATGTGAAGTTATTAAGAAAATGGCTTTGTAACTTCCATGAGGTGGCACCCATGATGATGTGGAGTAACATCATTGGTCCACTTCAATGCCAACTCACCAATGAGGTGGCATAAAGTCAAGTCAAACTTGACTTTTAATCTTCCTCTCAAGTCAAGTCAAACTTGACCAAATCTCTTCCATGGTTGATCGAATCCAACCATTTGATTCAAGCCAACTTAATATAATGAATCTAATTCATTTAATTAAATTGATTCAATGAGCCAAAATCTAAATTAGACTCATTGAACACATGAATCAACTTGAGTCGAACTCAAGTTAGCCCAATTAGGATTACTCTTAATCCAATTTGATTCATCAAATGAATCTAATCCTCTTGGTTCATCATATGAACCTAATCTCCATCTAATTGTCCTAAGTGTGTGGCCCTATAGGTTCTTGTAACGTTGGCAATGCCCTAAACCCATTTAGGAGCATAAGTAATGAGCGGTATCTAGCAACACATCATTACTACCCAAGTTACAAGAATGTCGAGATCCGACATCACCTTGTGGCTACTAATTGTGACTCCTCACAATATGTGACATTGTCCTTCTATCCTAGACATCTAGATTGATCAATATGAGGCATAGACCGTGTCATCCTCTAATCAATCTAAATATTGAACTCCAAGTAGACTCACTCGATCAAATGAGCTCAACATCTAATGTTAACTCATTTGGGCATGGCCATGCACTTAGTGGTCTCACTCTATCAAGAATACCGATGTCGCTCCCGTCATATGGGAGGGATAGATCCCATCTACATCACTCACATCCCTCTACATAATTCGTTATATACCCAGTAATCGCCTTTATAGTCCACCCAGTTACGGGTGACGGTTGACGAAACCAAAGTACATAACTCCTTATGTAGGGATCCATGGTGACTTCAGGTCCAAGGACTAATAGTCATACTAGCCACATGAGAAAGTATATGACACTCATATAATGATCCATGATACTTTCTCATGGCGGGTCATTCAGTATACATTCTCCAATGCATACCCATGTGTCAACTTGATATCTCTATATCCATGACTTGTGAGATCAAGTCATCGAGTTGACCTACATGCTAGTCTTATTGCATTAACATTGTCCCTGAATGTTAATACTCGACTAGGAATGATTTAGAGTAGTGTTCCCTATATCATCTCACTATCGATTCAACTAATCGATTGATATAGGTATGAACCTTCTACTCAAGGACGCTATTATACTTAGTCTATTTGGCACTAATACAAATAAGTATAATAACCAAACAAATGCCTTTATTAATATACAAGAATATGATACAATGAGTCCATACAATCATCAAATGATTGGCTCTAGGGCTCTAACTAACACAAGGATGGAGTAATGATGGATCCGAATAAGATTGAAGCAGTAAGCAACTAGAATAGGCCAAAGAACGCCAGTGAAGTCAGAAGTTTTCTTGGACTGGCAGGCTACTACAGGAAGTTTGTAGAGGACTTCTCCAAGATAGCAGCCCCGATGACCGTTCTCACCAAGAAGAATAAAAAGTATGAATGGACGGACGACTGCGAGAAAAGTTTTACGGAACTGAAACGGAGGCTGACCAGTGCTCCGATTCTTACTCTTCCAGAAAGCAAAAAGGACTTTGATATGTATAGCGATGCTTCCTTCTTAGGACTCGGAGATGTACTCATGCAAGATGGCAAAGTCATTGCCTATGCCTCTAGACAACTCAAAGAACATGAAAGGAACTACCCCGTTCATGATTTAGAGCTAGCAGCGGTGGTCTTCGCTCTAAAGACGTGGAGGCATTACCTATATGGGGCTCAGTGCAGGATTTATACAGACCACCAGAGTCTGAAATATTTCTTCACACAGAAAGACCTAAATATGAGACAGCGCAGATGGCTCGAGCTAGTCAAGGACTATGATTGCGAAATCTTTTATCACCCTGGTAAAGCAAACAAGGTAGCCGATGCACTCAGCAGGAAGTCCGGCACTACCTGACAAAGCTATTTTAAGTTCGAGGATGAACTTTCTATGAGGTATGGGGTACTGTAACACCCACAAAATTATAAGATAAGTATATGGGTGTTATTTTCTTTAGAACATAAAAGAAGAAGAATCAAAGAAAAAGAAATAAGAGAAATAAAAAGAAGAGGTGAAGGTTTGAACCTTGAACCTCCCACCAAGGATAGAAATAAAATTATGTATGTTAACCACTAGGATAATGAATAATATGTGAAAGGGAAATGATAGAAATTGTAGTTAAAAGTAAAGATATAATTTAGTAAGGGAACAAGAGAAAAACCAATGAGCTTTCTTCCTCTTGTTTACCTCTTGGTTAAGAAAAAGAGTAGCAAAAGACAAGTTGTCTTCCTCCCTTTTCCTCTCTATTTTCGTAGAGTTTAAAGAGGATAGTGAAGAGAAGAGTTAAGGGGAAAGGAATGAGGACATCTTTTCATTAAAAAAAAATATACATGTATGCATTAAGGAGGAAGGGAAGCAAAGTTCATCTTTGTAACTTCCACTCACTTAGCATAAAAAGGAAAGGAACTAAAGGATTTCATTTTTTTCCCCTTCTCCCTCACCCTTTGCCGAGACTAGCATCCTCCTCCCTCATCTCCACAAGCCAAGTTTAGGTTTCTCCCTAAGAGAAAACTAAACTACAAGAAGGAGCCTTCAAGGTGTACCTTTCCAAGCAAGAGAAATCGAAAGGAGTGCTAGAAGAAGAAGCTCCCTACTTCCTCTTCACCAAGGGTACCATTTCTTAAGGATTAACAAGTGAACATTAAGTAAGCTTCCCCTCACCTGTGGTACAATAGTTTGTATGGTTTTTCCATGGAGATAGATCGCTTAAAAAACTTAGGTTTTTGTTTAAGAAAAATTCGGTCAAAAAGAAAACAAGAAGAAGAGTTTAAGAAAATGGTAAATAGATATGCTTTCTATTTTTTTCTTGTGACATGTATTTTATGTAAGAACTTAAGCTATGGTTTCCATGCTAGAATAATTAATGAAAAATTAGTTTCATGATTTACATGTTTCGGCCAAGCATGAACAAGAAGACTAGGTAAGTTCAAGACTCAAACTAAGCATGTTTTCTTATTCTTTTTGTTATGTACCCTATGATAATGAGGTTGTTAACTTTTCTCTTACTTGTATGTTGTTTGAAACTCCATTTACATGCTCATGAATATTCGGCCAAGCAAGGAGTAAAGGCCTAGGAGAGTTTTAAACCTAAGACCAAGCATGCTAAGATTTTTTTTCCTAAGACAAGACATGAAGCTAAAATGTTATGCCATGATTGTATGTTAGTTATGAATTTTATTTCATGCTTATGAGGGTTCGGCTATGATGAGAGTTGAAGTCTAGGAAAGTTGAAACCAAGGCTAAGAGGCTCATGACCTTCTTGATAATATTATATGAAACTAGTTGATGTTTTATGGTTGCTTGTTATATAGAATTTTGAATACATGTAACTTTCGGCCACATTAGGTTTTAAAGCTAGTATGTGTAGGTTTTTTTTTTTTAACTAAGTTTACTCATGTTGTTCCTTGTTATGAAGCCATGAAAATTGTGTAGGGTTTCCATGCTCTTGTGCCACTAGAAACTTAGTTTCATGCTTGTTAAGTTTCGGCCACTACAAGTTTAAAGGGTCTAGAGAAATTTGAATCCAACTTATACATGCTTATGATGTCCTTGAGATATATGCTATGAAATGTAGTTGTGGTTCCCATGCTCTCATGTCACTAAAAATTTAGTTCCATGATTTACATGTTTCGGCCCCTACAAGTTTAAAGGCTTAGAGAAATTAGAACCCAACTTATATATGCTTATGATGTTCTTGTGATGTATGCTATGGAATGTAGTTGTGGTTTCATACTCTTATGCCACTAAAAACCTAATTCCATGATTGTTAGGTTCGGCCACCTTGAATTAAGGGGTCTAGGAAGTTTGAAATTTTAAACAAACATGCTTATATTGTTCCTCATGAAAATGTATAACATGTTGGCTTAAGGTTCAACACCTCTATGCTACTTGTAACCTAGGATGAGATAAGCTAGGGTTCGGCCATGATATGATTAGGAGCTTAGGGAACTTAGAACCCAAACTAAATGTGCTTAAGTAGTTCCCTATGAAATATAATATGATATGAGTATAGGGTTTACATGTTTACATGTTGCTTTGAACTTGATTCCTCTTCATGAAAGGTTTCAGCCATGAAATAATTGGAAACCTAGGAGGGCTTAAAAATTTAGGTTAACATGCTTATGATCTTTCTTATGTTAGTATGTGAAGATATCATGAAAATTTTTATGTTTGTATGTTTTCTAGAGATCGTGTGGTCCTTTCATGACTTTCGGCCATATGAGTTTAGTGACTAGATATACCTCACATGCTATGAAGAGATGATATTTAATGATTCCATAAATGATTATGTCTTTATAGGATATGTGTTATGCTCTTTCATGTATGCTTATGACCCATGTATGTATGTACTATGTGCTCAACATGCTTACTTTATGACATGATAAAATGATACGTTCGTTATGCAAGCCTATGATTCATGCATGTGCTGTGTGCCCAAATATGCATGTTTTAAGATAAGTGATATGTTCATGATGTATGTTATGATTCATGCATGTGCTGTGTGCCCAAATATGCATGTTTTATGATATGTTAAGAAATATGATATGCATGAAATGATAAGAACTATGATATGTAAGTTAAGTCATGCTACTTTACTTTATGTATGGCTTGTACCAAGGGTGGGCTCCATAAGCACCCCGGGGTCGATGGACTAAGAAACGGGCCTCGTTAGGGATGGGCTCCTAAGTGCCCCTAGGTCGATGGACTAAGAAACGGGCCTAGTATGTATGCCTTGTAGGGTTCAAGACTTGCTACCTTGGACCTACATAGGACGCGCGCATTTATGTATGTGGTACAAGCCGGGCCCCAATCATGTTGAGATTATGTTTAAGTATGTATTGTATAAGTTTTCAAAAGACATGTTGCATATGTTGCATGATATATGTTTAGGGATGTACCATGATTATACTTTATGATTACGCCATGCTAGTTATGATGATGTTATGCTATGACAGGATACGTTTGATGATCATGATATGTTATGCCATGATACTTTATGTTATGTTATAATATGCCATGATATGCTCTTAACATGATACACTTGTCTTTATGTCTTATGACTTGTGATTTTAATATGCTTGATGGTTTTTGTGAGTAGGAAAGGAACTTACTGAGCCATGAGTGCTCATAGCTTACTTTCTTGTACCACAGATAAAGGCAAGGAATGGATGTACTAAGGGAGCAGCAGGAGGGCTTGAAGGATGTGTGCAGTAGTGGACTGGCTAAAAGAAATGACTTGCTTTCATTTAATAAGAAATTTGCCATGTTGATGTTTTTACTTTATGACTGCATGACTTTAAGTATGTGTTTGGTATTAAGACCCAAAATTTATGATAAGTATGCTATGTGGACCTTTTATGTCTATTGTGATTTTTAAGTAAGAAAAAGGTTTTTAAATTCTCTAAGTAAGACTTCCGCTGTGTTAAGTATGCAAGTGTCGTCAAGTAACCCCTGTCGCCTTAGCAGGAGGGGCGGGGCGTTACAAGCCACTTGGAGGAATACTGTATCCCCCACTGAAAACTCTAAGGGTCGGCACCATGTATCAGCATAGCTTTTCTGGCGGCTCTGAGCTGTCTTTATCCTCTGGCGGATATGCCGTATAGCTGCAGTGGTATCTACTACTAGATCTGTCTGAAGTTCTAGCTCTTTCTGTTCACCGCTTTCATACTAGTAGATCGGAGATCTACACCTCCGTCCGTAAAGAGCCTCGTAAGGAGCCATGCCGATAGTGGCCTGATAGCTATTGTTGTATGCAAATTCTGCTAAACACAGATATTTGCACCAACTTCCCTTGAAGTCTAGGCCACACGCTCGGAGCATATATTCAAGTACCTGATTTACTCGCTCCGTCTGACCATCTGTCTGAGGATGGAAAGCTGTGCTAAACTCTAACCTGGTGCCCAATGCTGACTGTACACACTCCCAGAAGTGTGACGTGAATCTACTGTCTCTGTCTGAAATGATGGTCCGTGGAACTCCATGTAGTCTGACAATCTCCTTGAGATACAACTGAGCTAGCTGCTCCATGGAGTAGGATATCCTGATAGCTAAGAAGTGGGCGGATTTAGTCAATCTGTCGACTATTACCCAGATGGCATCAAAACTATTCTTGGTTCTGGGTAGTCCCACTATGAAATCCATGGAAATATCCTCCCACTTCCATTCTGGAATCTGAATAGGCTGTAGAACTCCTCCTGGTCTCTGGTGTTTTGCCTTGACCCTCTGACAGGTAAGACAGGTACTGACATATCTAGCGATGTCTCTTTTCATCCCAGGCCACCAAAAACGTCTCTTTAGGTCTTAGTACATCTTGGTGGAACCAGGATGCATCGCATAAGGAGTCCTGTGAGCCTCGTCTAGGATCTTCCTCCGTAGTTCCTCCTGATCCGGAACACATAGTCTGTCACCAAAATACAATACCCCACTATCAGATACTCTGAACTCTCTACTTTCTGATTCTGCTAACCCTTGCTTGATTTTCTGAATTTCAGGATCCTGACCTTGAGCTGTCTGGATGTCCCCAAGCAGGGTAGATGCTAATGTCATAGTAGAGAGCTGTCCAACTATACGTTCAAGATCGAAATATGTAATTTCCTTTTGTAGGGGCGGTGACATGGCTGCTAGGGATAGTAAGGTGGCACTGGACTTCCTGCTAAGTGCGTCTGCCACCTTATTGGTTTTTCCTGGGTGGTAGAGGATGTCTATGTCATAGTCTTTGACCAGCTCGAGCCATCTGCGCTGTCGTATATTCAGATCCTTCTGGGTGAAGAAGTACTTCAGACTCTGATGATCTGTATGCACTCTACACTGAGCTCCATACAAGTAATGTCTCCAATTTTGAGGGCGAAGACAACTGCTGCAAGCTCAAGGTCATGAGTAGGGTGTTCCTCTCATAGTCCTTGAGTTGTCTGGAGGCATAGGCGATCACCCTACCATTTTGCATCAGTACTGCTCCTAGTCCCAATTTAGAGGCATCACTGTAAATATCAAAGTTGTCTGTGTTTCCTGGCAGAGTCAGAATGTGAGCACTAGTCAATCTTCTTTTTAGCTCGATGAAGCTGTTCTCATAGTCCTCTGTCCACTGAAATTTTCTGTTCTTCCTGGTGAGAGCTGTCAATGGGGAGGCTATCCTGGAGATGACATCATAGTCAGCCATATCTAGCACGATCAGATCACCAAAGAGTTCTCTGTCCGCTATAATGATTGGCACTACTCGGAGCCAGTGCGTGGATGCCATGATTTCTCCGGAAGGTAGACTTGTCAAAAATTGACCATTAAGTACATCTGGAGATATTGCTAACTTTTCTGCAAATGTCCTAGATATATAAGAATGGGTTGCCCCAGTATCGAATAAGACAATTGCACCTTGCTGTAAAATACTGATCTGACCTGTAACAACTGTTGAAACATTCGCTACGTCCTCTCTGATTAGTGAGTAGATTCTCGTGTTCGTCGTGGTTGAGGGGGCTTCTAGTCTGCCCTGGCTGATGTGTGGACCATCTAAAGCATCCTGCATCTGGTGACTGTGCTAGTTTACCTTCGTACTGAATCGGCTGTGGTGGGGGAAGGCTGGTCTTATTCGGGCATTGTTTAGCCATATGCCTTTCCTGGCCACATTCGAAGCATCCTCGAGTGCCCTTACGACAAACTCCTAGGTGGAATTCCCCACAAGTAGAACACTCGGGATAGCTAGGCTGTTTACTAGCCGGTCCTCCTTTTGGGTAACTCCCTGGTTTACATTTGTTACTGGAGTTCCCTTTCCAGTTAGAGTTGTGGCCATGGTATTTCTGAGTACCTGAGCCTCCTTGGCCTTTGGACTCTGAGAAGGCTTGCTTCTGCTGTTTGATGCTGCTCTAGTAATGCTCGGTGATCAGAGCACTATTTACCAGTTCTTCAGTGGTTTGCGGCCTATGGACGCCGCTGGCCACGTTCAGTGCTATTTCCGGCCTTAGCATTTTGAGCATCAGCTGGACTCGTTCTCTTTCGGTGCTGACTAGTTCGGGGCACAGACGAGCCAGCCTGTTGAATTTCTTCACAGCCTCCTCAATTGAAAGGTTGCCCTGACGAAATTCAGTGAACTCATCGTAGTGGCGGTTTGTGACCCATATGTGAAAGAACTCCTCAAAGAATTCACTTTTAAAGTCGGCCCAAGTCATCTGGTTCACTGGGCGCTTCGCTTTAATCCTCTCTCACCACATACGTGCGTCTCCTGCCAGGCAGAAAGAGGCGTATTTCACTTTTTCATGTTCTGGCCAGTCCAGAAGCTCCATCTCTCTCCAGTGTTTTGAACCAGGCTTGGGCATCCCATGGTTCACTGGTGCCTGAGAACTTCTCTGGCTTGATTTTCTGCCACTGGATCAGATAAGTGTCTCTCCTTGCCCCCGCTGCTGGGGCTACTGGTGCTGTAGGTTGGACTGGTGGAACCTCTATAACTACTAGGGTTGCTATGTTAGGTTTTGGAGTGGCAGTGGAAGTGTTCTGCTGATTAGCCCTTAGGGTGGCTATCTCCTGTTGCTGTTCAGCTAGTTGCTTCTGTAACTGAGCCACTACCTCTGTAAGGTCTGGGGGAGGCACTAAGCTGTCCGCCTCATGCTGGGGCTTAGTAGCTGGTGCCCTTCTAGCTGGGCGTCCTCGTACCATTTCCTAGAGAAGTAGAGGACATACATAACTACTACAATCATGTTCACATAACTACTACTATCATGTTAGATGCTATCATATATAAACATGCTTTAATTATCTATAAACATGGAGTTATCTATAACCATGGAAGCAAGAAACATAAATAAGTTGAGGTATTCTTACTTGGAAGCTGCAGGTTCAATGCTGATGTGTGTGTGGAGGAAGTATGGAACTTGCTCTAATACCACTCTGTAACGCCCCACCTTCTACTGACTAAACTGTAAGGCCGGGGGTTAAGGTTGCTAAACTTTTTTGTGGCTACCACTGCTAATTGCTATTAAAACTGGAGTTTATGATCAAAATACACTTCCATTGTTGTACATATGCTAAAGAAGGGAATCTAAACTTTCCATGTTATATCATACAATAGAACACCATTCCAAGCTATCATTCTAAGCTATTCAATATATGTTTCTATCAAATTTAGCATGCTTGGGCAATTACTAAGCATATGAGTGGAACCATGAGTTTTGTATCAATACTCATACTAAAACTAAGCATTTATACAAACTAAACATGCCGCTAGCAGCACCCAAACATCCCCTTTGATCAAGGAGCTGAAATCAGACGTTTCCAGCTGAAATCAGACTTCCCAATCGATTGAAGCTGAGACTCGATCGATTAAAAGGGCTTCAATCGATCCACTGATCGATCCAACGTGCTTCTGTGCACGGAAATCATTTCTGAATCGATCGACTGATCGATCCATCCTGGGCCAATCGATCAGCTGATCGATTCAGCAGCTCTTTGTTCGCGGAAATTACTTTCTGATCTATCGGTTGATCGATCCATGGCCAATCGATCCGCTGATCGATTCATCAGCTCTCCGTACGCGGAAAATCACTTCCCAATCGATCGACTGATCGATTGAGGACCCTCCAATCGATCGGCTGATCGATTGAAGTTCTGATTTCTGCTGCATTCCACCACTAATCCATATACAATGCAAATGTATCAACTTAAAAGCATCATAAGATTCCTAAGAATGTCATTACTGTCATTGTTCATAGTTTATTAACTAACATCAAAATAACTAGTAGTCTAGGCATAGCATGGTGCATACTTTCACAATTCATGACATATAACATTCTAAAGGTGCAGAATAATAAGAAAACAAGAAGTTCTAATTCTTTAAACTTGCTAGTCCCCAAGAGTCTTTATTCCAAGTTCCTTCTCACACACATCTTGACACATTGCCCTCCAGCCTCCACTAATCCATCTTCCCTTTACCTTTATCTGCAATATAAGGAAAAGGAAACTATAAGCTTGGGAGCTTAGTAAGAACCATCTACCTCACAAAACATGCGTTCTATGAAATCATGCTTTTAAAAGATGCTATTTGGAACACATCATGATATTCATGTTGAAAATGCTAAAACATGGCATACTGATATATGAGTCATGGCAATCAAATACTGATCATAGAACTATCTTGTTGTATCAATAAGAAAAACTGAACTGATACATAAGCTGAGCTAAACTGATGCTAGGCTAATGCTGAATCTGAACTTTATTCACATAACTGATTTGTGAAGTTTAGAAAAATATTTTTCATATTAGATAAAAATAATAATCATGCTGCTGATGGGCCCGACAACTGTACTTGCTATGCGCGCATCCCTTACTAGATCCGAGGTAGCTAGTCCGAATATAGTAGGGTTTACTAGGTTATCTAAACCTAGGGACGACTATGGGAGCCCGACCCAAGGACAATTAAGAGTCCAGCACAGTGCCACTGATAAAAGTAAAATACTGATTCATACGCAAATTTATCTTCTCTTGCTCTTACTAGGTTATCTGAACCTAGAGGTAGGTTATCTGAACCTAGGGGCAACTGTGGGAGCCCACCCATTGGACCGTAGTCCCATATAAACTGAAGCAAGACTAAGCATGCTATTTAAAATGCTTTTATTGCATTTAACTGAGCTATTAATGTTGGGTTTTTCGGGCCACGAAAACCCCTTTTCGCGTCGCGGAAACCCCGAATCACCCAAAGCCGTAGATCCGTGCAAGGAAAAACCGAATGAAATACAAGTACGAGTTTCAAAACTTTAGATCTACTCCTAGATCTATGTGTTGAGAGCTTTTACCTTTGAAGCGTGTCCTCGCAAAATTCCCGCTCGTCCAAGGTACGTGTCGGATCTCCAAAGTATCAAGGTAGATACTTCTCTAGTGATATCCACATGAACAAGGAGTGCTCTCTAGCACTCAAGGATGGAGAAGAGAGCCCCAAGTGTGCTAGCACTTTCTAGAGCTCTCGGATAGAATTTGAAAAGGAGAAAAGAGAGAAAAACAAGAAGACTCTCACATACTCAACTAGTAGTATCCTCTTCTTGTGTCCTTCACACTCTCTTATCTTTTCTTGGATGAAACTCAACACCTTCTCACCTTCCAAAACCCCATGGCAATAGCAAGGAGAAGCAAGCATCCAAGGAAGAAGAAGCTAGAATGAATGCAAATCAATTGCATTCACCCATCATCAAGTGTGTGGCCGGCCACACCAATGTAACCCCCTCATTTAATGTGGTCGGCCACATTAAAAGGAATGGGTGTGTAACCTCCATGAGGTGGCACACCATTATGATGTGGTGATGATGTGGCAAGGATGTGTCATGCCATGTAGGATGAGTCAACCTACATGATGTGGCAATGCATCAAGTCAAACTTGATGTTTCAACTTCCATTTGGTCAAGTCAAAATTGACCAATTTCTTCCTTGTTGAGTTAAATCCAACCTTTGATTCAAGTCAATTTCAATTTAATGAATCTCAATTTATTAATATAAATTGACTCAATGAATCAAATTTAAATTAGACTTATTAACAAATGAATCTAATTGAGTCTAACTCAATAAGTCTAATTTGAATCCAATCTTTGGTGCATCATATGAACCTAATCCAATTGGTTTATCATATGAACCTAATCCAATTGGTTTATCATATGAACCTAATCTCCATCCACTTATTCTTTGTGTGTGACCCAATAGGTTCTTGTAACGTTGGCAATGTTTCTAAACCCCTTTAGAAACATAAGCAATGAGCGGCATCTAGCAATACATCATTGCTACCCAAGTTACAAGAATGTTGAGATCCAACATCACCTTGTGACTACTAATTGTGACTCCTCACAATATGTGACATTGTCCTTCTATCCTAGACATCTAGATTGATCAATATGAGGCATAGACCGTGTCATCCTCTAATCAATCTAAATCTTGAACTCCAAGTAGACTCACTCGATCAAATGAGCTCAACATCTAATGTTGACTCATTTGGGCATGGCCATGCACTTAGTGGTCTCACTCTATCAAGAATACCGATGTCGCTCCCGTCATATGGGAGGGATAGATCCCATCTACATCACTCACATCCCTCTACATAATTTGTTATATACCCAGTAATCGCCTTTATAGTCCACCCAGTTACGGGTGACGTTTGACGAAATCAAAGTACATAACTCCTTATGTAGGGATCCATGGTGACTTCAGGTCTAAGGACTAATAGTCATACTAATAGCCACATGAGAAAGTATATGACACTCATATAACGATCCATGATACTTTCTCATGATGGGTCATTCAGTATACATTCTCCAATGCATACCCATGTGTCAACTTGATATCTCCATATCCATGACTTGTGAGATCAAGTCATCGAGTTGACCTACATGCTAGTCTTATTGCATTAACATTGTCCCTGAATGTTAATACTCGACTAGGAATTATTTAGAGTAGTGTTCCCTATATCATCTCACTATCGGTTCAACTAACCGATTGATATAGGTGAGAACCATCTACTCAAGGACATTATTATACTTAGTTTATTTGGCACCAATACAAGTATGTATCATAACCAAAATCCAAATGCCTTTATTTATATAGAATATGATACAATAAGTCCAAAATACAATCATCAAATGATTGGCTCTAGGGCTCTAGCTAACAATCTCCCACTAGCACTAGTGCCAATCAGTGTAGGCTCTAAGCCCAAATGACCTAGTGTGACCATCATGCTTCTTCTGAGCCAAAGCCTTGGTCAAGGGATCTGCGATGTTAGCCTCTTTAGGTACTCTGCAAATCTTCACATCTCCTCTCTCGATGATCTCACGAATGAGATGGAAGCGCCGTAGTATGTGTTTGGTCCGCTGGTGTGAGCGAGGTTCCTTCGCCTGTGCTATAGCTCCATTGTTGTCACAATAGAGCTCAATGGGGTCCGCAATGCTAGAACCACCCCAAGTTCGATGATAAACTTATGGATCCAAGCGCCTCCTTTGTCTTGCCTTGATACAAAGAATGTACTTCGTTGTAGAATCAACCATCGTATCCCCGCTTGAACTCTTCCTGTGGCACCACCATTAATGCAAAATACGAACCCCGACTGCGATCTATAGTCATCCTGATCGGTCTGGAAGCTAGCATCACTGTAACCCTTTACAGCTAGCTCATCACTGCCTCCATATATCAAGAAATATTCTTTAGTCCTTCTTAAGTACTTAAGAATATTCTTGACCGCTATCTAGTGACTTTCACCTGGATCTGACTGGTATCTGCCCGTTATGCTCAAAGCATACGAGACATCAGGTCGAGTACATAGCATGGCGTACATGATCGATCCTATGACTGAGGCATAAGGGATCTGATCCATGCGGTCTCTCTCCTCTCTAGAAGAGGGACCTTGAGTCATCGAAAGACTCACGCCATGTGACATCGGCAGAAATCCCTTCTTGGAGTTCTGCATGGCAAACCGTAGGAGTACCTTGTCAATGTATGTACTCTGACTTAGGCTAAGCAATCTCTTAGATCTATCTCTATAGATCTGTATCCAAGAATGCGGGATGTCTCACCTAAGTCCTTCATTGAGAAGCAACTCTCTAGCCAGGTCTTGACAGACTGAAGCATAGGGATGTCCTTCCCAATGAGTAGTATGTCATCCACATACAATATGAGGAAGACAACTATATCCCCTACAACATTCTTGTAGACACAAGGTTCATCTTCGTTCTTGATGAAATCAAACTGTTTGATTGCATCATCGAATCGAAGATTCCAGCTCCGAGAAGCTTGCTTTAGTCCATAAATGGACCTATGCAGCTTGCATACTCTACTAGTATGATGTGGATCTACAAAACCCTCAGGTTGTATCATGTACACATCCTTGAGCAGGTTTCCATTCAGAAATGCGGTTTTGACATCCATTTTCCATATCTCATAGTCATGGTAGGCTGCAATAGCAAGCATGATCCGAATGGACTTAAACATCGCTACTGGAGAAAAGGTTTCATCATAGTCATTACCATGAATCTGTTTGAAACCTTTAGCTACCAAGAGACCCTTATAGATAAGTCCATCCATGTCAGTCTTTCTCTTAAAGACCCACTTGCACCCAATGGGTTTTACCCCTTCAGGTGGATCAACCAAAGTCCATACTTGGTTGGTATACATGGATTCCATCTCGGATCTCATGGCCTCTAGCCATTTCTCGGAATCTGGTCTCATCACAACTTCCTGATAGATGGTAGGCTCATCCTCTATGAGCACAACATCATCATGCTCAGACAAGAGAAACGAGTATCTCTCAGGCTGACGACACACCCTATCAGACCTGCGAAGAGGTATGTCTACTTGAACTGGTTGTTGTTCCTCAACTCCTTGTGGAACATCATCCACAACACTTTGTGGTTCCAGTTCAACTTCCATCGAGGCTTCAGTGCTAGTATTCGCATCTTGAACTTCTTCAAGATCGAACGTGCTCCCATAGTCTTTCTAGAAACAAAGTCCCTTTCTAGAAAGACCCCAGTCTTTGCCACAACTACCTTGTGCCGACTGGGAATGTAGAAGTAATATCCCTTAGTTTCCTTGGGATATCCGATGAAATAGCACTTGTCGGATTTGGGTCCTAATTTGTCTGAGACTTGACGTCGTACGTAAGCCTCATAGCCCCAAATCCTCATGAAAGATACCTGGGCATCTCTCCCAGTCCATATCCTATATGGTGTCTTTATCACGGCCTTGGATGGAACTCGGTTGAGAATGAAAGCTGCCGTGTCTAGAGCATAGCCCCAAAGGTATGTCGGAAGATCTGTGTGACTCATCATAGATCATACCATATCTAATAGGGTACACCATTCCACTGTGGTGTTCCAGGAGGAGTGAGTTGGGATAGAATCCCACACTCAGCTAAATAGTCACGAAACTCATGGCTTAAGTATTCACCACCTCAATCTGATCGAAGTATTTTAATACTCTTGCCAAGCTGGTTCTGTACTTCATTCTTGAATTTTTTAAACTTTTCAAAGGATTCGGACTTATGTGTCATCAAGTACACATAACCATATCTACTGAAGTCATCAGTAATGTGATGAAGTATCTATAACCGCCTCTAGCAGCGACATTGAAAGGGCCACATACATCACTATGTATGAGTCCTAACAAATCAGTCGCTCTCTCGCTGTGCCCACTAAAGGGAGTCTTGGTCATCTTGCCTTGTAGGCATGACTAGCATATCTCATATGATTCAAAATCAAATGAGTCCAGTAAACCATCCTTATGGAGCTGGGATAAGCGCTTGTCATTTATATGACCTAAGCGACAGTGCCAGAGATAGGTGTGGTTCATATCGTTCGATTTGAACCTCTTGGTACTAACGTTATAGATAGAGCTCTCAAGGTCTAGAATATAGAGTCCGTTCATCAGAGGTGCACTACAATAGAACATATCGTTTAAATAGACGGAACAACATTTGGTCTTTATAGTAAACGAGAAACCTTTCTTGTCCAAACAAGAAACTGATATAATGTTCTTAGTTAATGCAGGCACATAACAACAATCGACTAACTCTAGTACAAGTCCAGAGGGCAGAGATAGAAAATAAGTCCCTACAGCAACAGCAGCAACCCGTGCTCCATTGCCTACTCGTAGGTCTATCTCGCCCTTTGTCAATGCTCTGCTATTTCTCAGTGCTTGTACATTAGTACAAATGTGCGAAGCACATCCGGTATCTAATACCCACGACGAAGAAATAGAGAGGTTGACTTCTATAACATTTATACCTGAAGTAGAAATCTTATTTCTCTTCTTGTTAAGATCTTCCAGGTATCCTGTGAAGTTCCTCTTCCAGTGCCCTGCTTGTCCTTGATATAGTTGACGAAGATGTTCAACCATATCATAAGCACACATCAACTCATGTTGCTTCTGAAGCTCAGAGTTCATGGTTGCGAGCATTAGACAGGACGCATCTAATGCATCATCTTGATGCTTCTTGTAAGCATCATGGTCAGCTCGCGTGGCAGTGGCAGGAGGAGCCTCCGGAATGGGCTTCTCCAGAACGTACAGTTTACGTTCTTGAGTTAGAACTATTCTCAGGTTCTTGTACCAGTCTAGGAAATTTGCTCCGTTGAGCTTGTCCTTCTTAAGGGCAGAACGCAGGGAGAAAGAGTTCGTATTCGACGTCATGATTATCTACAACAGAATATTTGCAGAAATAAATATCATATTCTTTTAAAATCATTTAATTAGGCCTTTAATTAAATGATGCTCCTACTAAATTATATAATTGTTGTGGGACAAGATCCACATCATACTAACCCTTGAGTTAGCTTTGGCTAATACGCCCAAGGCTTAGTATGATCGATAGGTAACGATTACCAATTACATCTCTATGCAACTCTTGTTTATAAAATCAATATCCGCATTTATATTAAAACTCGAGTTAGCTTTGGCTAATATGCCCAAGAGTTAATATAGGTGTGATTTTGACCTATTTTTTCCAACCGTTGGAAGAATGCCTTTAGTTGACTCGATCTAACCGAGCAACTAGGAATACTCAATCTAATTGAGTTTGTATTTACCCATGCATTGATAGGCGGGACTAAGATTGTCCCTCCGTACCCTACCAAGATAATATGTATTGCTCTGCTTTGGCAGATTCAACAATACATGTGATCGAGGTAGTGATAGGTATCACGGCACGGTTAGGCATTTAGAGTTGGTTCGATCGAGATCTAATCTAATCGAAAAGGATGCATCTTGTGCACGACTTAGATCTAATCTAATCGCAAGGGTGCATCATGTGCACGACTTAGATCTAATCTAATCGTAAGGCACTAATTAATTAATTACTTATTAAACATGCATCATATACATAAGAAATTAACTAATTAATCTATTTGTGATTTAGTCATGGCCCCACTATGATCTTCTCAAGCCAATGAGAAGATCGAATGGTCAACCTAGGGTCAACAGCTTCTCCAAGCTCCTCCCTTTGACCACCTTGTGTTGCTCGTGCCCGCCTCGGAACTCCGTCTCGTGTGGACCCTCCACCGCTCCAATTTGTATATTACAATTTGAAACTCGAGTTACATTCGAGTCTAAATCTAATTTACAACCAGAATATATGAGAAAGGCACGACGCGCAGGTCGCGGAAAATAAAAACATACAACACGCGCAAACACATAACGGCACGCAGGCCGTATTATGAATTACAACACAATCCAATCATATTGGGTTTTTGGGCCATGACTATCACAAAATTAATATATAATTCAAAATTATATATTTTCATAATTTTCTATAATTTTAAAATTAATTTTTACAATTTTTACGAGTAAAATTTCCGGCGGTCCCGTTTAGCGGTTTCGGGCGCAATCGCGGAACGGATCCCCTTGCGGGGCCAGGGGCAGCGCCCCTACCCGCGATCTAACCATCGCGAGGGTTCCTTTGTGATCCAACAGCGCCTAAACTCGCTGTCCCAAAACGATTTGGGTCGAGACATTGCCGTTTCGGAAAAATCTTCCCGGCAGGTTCGTTTTTAGCGATTTCGGGTGCAATCGCGGAGCAAATCCCCTTGCGGGGTTAGGGGCAGTACCCCTACCCACGATCTAACCATCGTGAGTTGCTCCTTTGCGATCTAATGTCACCCAAGCCCGCTGTCCCAAACGGAGTTGGGGCAAAACGAAGCCGTTTAAGGAAAAACTTCCCGGTAGCCGAAGCCTACAAGTGCCGAGATACTTGTGCTTCACTTCTACGGAAAAATTACCCATAAAAACATAAAAAACTAAATTTTACAGAAAATCACAGAAGGTTTAGTTTTCATAAAACCAAAAAATTAAACTCGTACAAGCCTTTCACGTGGCTCTGATACCACTGTTGGGTTTTTCGGGCCACGAAAACTGCTTTTCGCGTCGCGGAAACCCTGAATCACCCAAAGCCGTAGATCCGTGCAAGGAAAAATCGAATGAAATACAAGTACGAGTTTCAAAACTTTAGAACTACTCCTAGATCTATGTGTTGAGAGCTTTTACCTTTGAAGCGTGTCCTCGCAAAATTCCCGCTCGTCCAAGGTACGTGTCGGATCTCCAAAGTATCAAGGTAGATACTTCTCCAGTGATATCCACACGAACAAGGAGTGCTCTCTAGCACTCAAGGATGGAGAAGAGAGCCCCAAGTGTGCTAGCACTTTCTAGAACTCTCGGATAGAATTTGAAAAGGAGAAAAGAGAGAAAAACCAGAAGACTCTCTCACATACTCAACTAGTAGTATCCTCTTCTTGTGTCCTTCACACTCTCTTATCTTTTCTTGGATGAAACTCAACACCTTCTCACCTTCCAAAACCCCACGGCAACAGCAAGGAGAAGCAAGCATCCAAGGAAGAAGAAGCTAGAATGAATGCAAATCAATTGCATTCACCCATCATCAAGTGTGTGGCCGGCCACACAAATGTAACCCCCTCATTTAATGTGGCCGGCCACATTAAAAGGAATGGGTGTGTAACCTCCATGAGGTGGTGATGATGTGGCAAGGATGTGTCATGCCATGTAGGATGAGTCAACCTACATGATGTGGCAATGCATCAAGTCAAACTTGATGTTTCAACTTCCATTTGGTCAAGTCAAAATTGACCAATTTCTTCCTTGTTGAGTTAAATCCAACCTTTGATTCAAGTCAATTTCAATTTAATGAATCTCAATTCATTAATATAAATTGACTCAATGAATCAAATTTAAATTAGACTCATTAACAATTGAATCTAATTGAGTCTAACTCAATAAGTCTAATTTGAATCCAATCTTTGGTGCATCATATGAACCTAATCCAATTGGTTCATCATATGAACCTAATCTCCATCCACTTATTCTTTGTGTGTGACCCAATAGGTTCTTGTAACGTTGGCAATGTTTCTAAACCCCTTTAGAAACATAAGCAATGAGCGGCATCTAGCAATACATCATTGCTACCCAAGTTACAAGAATGTTAAGATCCAACATCACCTTGTGACTACTAATTGTGACTCCTCACAATATGTGACATTGTCCTTCTATCCTAGACATCTAGATTGATCAATATGAGGCATAGACCGTGTCATCCTCTAATCAATCTAAATCTTGAACTCCAAGTAGACTCACTCGATCAAATGAGCTCAACATCTAATGTTGACTCATTTGGGCATGGCCATGCACTTAGTGGTCTCACTCTATCAAGAATACCGATGTCGCTCCCGTCATATGGGAGGGATAGATCCCATCTACATCACTCACATCCCTCTACATAATTCGTTATATACCCTGTAATCGCCTTTATAGTCCACCCAGTTACGGGTGACGTTTGACGAAACTAAAGTACATAACTCCTTATGTAGGGATCCATGGTGACTTCAGGTCTAAGGACTAATAGTCATACTAATAGCCACATGAGAAAGTATATGACACTCATATAACGATCCATGATACTTTCTCATGACGGGTCATTCAGTATACATTCTCCAATGCATACCCATGTGTCAACTTGATATCTCCATATCCATGACTTGTGAGATCAAGTCATCGAGTTGACCTACATGCTAGTCTTATTGCATTAACATTGTCCCTGAATGTTAATACTCGACTAGGAATGATTTAGAGTAGTGTTCCGTATATCATCTCACTATCGGTTCAACTAACCGATTGATATAGGTGAGAACCATCTACTCAAGGACATTATTATACTTAGTTTATTTGGCACCAATACAAGTAAGTATAATAACCAAAATCCAAATTCCTTTATTTATATAGAATATGATACAATAAGTCCAAAATACAATAATCAAATGATTGGCTCTAGGGCTCAGCTAACAATTAAAATGTCTACTGTAGCATTTAACTGTACTAGTCATTTTATCGAACACTTGGTGTGCTCTATCTCTCCTCTCTATTAGGGGACCACCTCTAGGCACCCTACAGTGTCTAAAACCCCAAAATTGGAGAGGGAAACATGTCTGGCCCATCTAGAGGTGCTCAAATAAACCCTAAACTTGCGAGGAGGGTCAAATACACCCTACGTGCCGAAAAATCTACATATGGCTGAACTAAAAACACACAAACATATGATTAACTACTTATACTACAGGTGAGGGGTTACTTACTTCCTGCGCTAGGTTTCTTATAGTTCTGATCGCTAGGTTTTTGAAGAAGAAGATCTCCTCGACGATCTTCTTATGTCTACGCGTTCTTCTCGCGGAGATGAGCG
This sequence comes from Zingiber officinale, assembly GCF_018446385.1. Lineage (NCBI taxonomy): Eukaryota > Viridiplantae > Streptophyta > Magnoliopsida > Zingiberales > Zingiberaceae > Zingiber > Zingiber officinale. The sequence goes on from NC_056004.1 coordinate 67,242,673, forward strand.
TCCTCGTACTAGAGTCATCGCCGGAAGGTGCTCCTACGACCCTAGGGATGGAACCCTAGGTCCCTTGGGGCTTGGTGTGCCGAGAGGGTGAGGAAGAGGGAGAGGGCGGCGATTGAGGGTGAGGGTGAGGAAGAGTTGCCGATCCAACAATAATAAATCCTCACTTAAATTCCCTATTTATATTAAGTGATTAATACGACCCAACTAAATCATAAATATAATTTCTCTCCTCTTCTTTCAGCACACCCCTGCTGGGGCCACCTGGTTATTAAAGTCATGCTATAAGTTGTAGGGTCTAATAGGTCGCGGGTTCAATTCCCGCTTAGGCTATTTTACGTTTTTATTTAATTTTGCTACTTCTGCTACTCCAAAAATTCCATAAAAATATCCTAAAATTCCAGAAAAATAATAGAATATTTCTAAAATTTATTTGAGAATTTTTGGGCATTACAATTAAGATATAAAAGATAAAACATGAATACAAAATTAATAGCAACAAAAGTACTAATAACCCCTCTACAAAAAGAGTTAATCAATTACTAGATGCAAATATAAAGAATTTGTAGGATTGAGGGGGGGGGGGGGGGGAATAGCACTAGTGCCTATTTCTTGTTCGTTTAAAAACTTTGGAGTAAAAGGCAGCGGAATAAACAGAAGAAAGCAAAAGTAACAGTAATATGGTAGAGTTTTACTTAGTTCGGTACCTTTGAAGTACAATAGTAATAAAATCAGGTTACCAACAATAACAAAATTAGTAGTCATTTGTCAATTGTTGGAGTAGTGTTTGGGCATTGTTGAATCATTCTGAAGTAGCGCACAAGAGCTAAAGTAGTTCTGAATGATGTTTGGTCTGCCCCAAAGTTGTTGGTTGAACCCCATTTTATAGTCGAGCTAGACCTGATCCAGATCCATTCGGGATCAGTCTCTGACTCTACACGATCAGTTGATCGATCCTCCTTGATCGGTAGACCGAATCTTCTACATCTACCTAACTTCCTGTCCAGATGCTGTCACTTCAGATAAAGCCTTTGTTTGGTCGACCAATCCCTCTATCCTTGTCGGATTATCTAGTCCGATCAACTCGGTCTGATCAAATCACTACTTATCCACTGTTCGGTCGACTGAACTCGAGATTCGGTCGATCGATCCCTTGGTTGAACCCGATCAAGTCACTGCTTATTTGATCTTTTTACTTGAGGGTTTAGTCGACCGATCAGGACATTCAGTTGAATGAACAAGACAAAATTCTAACTTGTAAAGTGTTAGTATTTCTACAAAACAGAGTTAGAATAAAAGTCAAATAACATGTAAAGATAATTTTTGGCAGCCTGCAGACTATCCGATCTTGACTTTGAGTTTCGCTGAAACTCTAGGTCAGAACTACGCCTATTGTTCCCTCTTCAGGGAATACATCCTCACCTACTCCTCTCAGGAGATTTTACCATTTTCTAGACTAGTCCTCCAAATCGTCTGGACTTTTGCTCAGTATCCGAGACTTTAGGATTTTTTTGGTAGACGTCTGATCCCCGACCTGTTCAGTCTTTCACCTGGTGTCTGTGACCCCTAGAATTTTCACCTAGAGTCCCCGACTCTAGAATTTTGCCTGACATCCTTGACCTGCTAAGACTTTACCCAGTCCCCTGGACCAAGACTTCATTGCCTAACTGTAGCTAGGACTTTCCATAACATAGGGTTACCACCCCCTAGGATCTAGGGTTACCTCCTCCTAGGGTTTTCCACCTACCTAGAATCCACTAGGACTTTTGTCTAAGAACACTTAGGACTTTCCTGCAAGCTTAGCCACACTTGTTAGATCTCAAGATATCTTAACTTTTGAACCCTTTGCCATAATCAAAACTCAGGTTTGATTGTTTGGTGCTCCCTATACCAGCAATCTCCCCCTTTTTGATCATGTTAACTTGATTCAAAAGTTAAGTGAAACATATAACAACATATAGCAAAACTGCAACATATTGAGAAAGTTAAGAGATTCATTCATAAAGAAAAGAATTAACTTGTTAGTTCCCCCTTAATCCTTTAACTTTCACTCCCCCTTAACTTTTGAATATTCTGGAGCCCTTTGACATATATCAAAAATAATTTAGGGAAGAAAAAAATGCTTAATTTAAAAATACAATATTTTAGTTTTTCAAATACTTTGAAACAAACTCTGCTTTTGAGATAAAACACTTTCAAATAAACTATGTTATAAAATTACTTAGCATTTTTGTAAAAGCCATGAAGAAGAACTTGACTTTTGAAAATTCAGCTAAATCCTTAGATTTGAAAAACACTTTTTCAAGTACTTAGCTTTTGAAAAAATTCAAACAAACTTAGTTAATTAGCTTTTTGAAAAGCTTAATTAAGTAAAAGATGTTGGATCGAGATGCGCTAGAAGGGGGGGGGGGGGGGAATAGCGCTCATGACTTTCACTTTTCATATCGAAAAACTATCGAGTAAAGCAGCAGAATAATAAAGAACATAACACAGAAAGACCCAAGTATTTACTTGGTTCGGAGCCTAAGGCGACTCCTACTCCAAGGCCTACGCCCGTTGAACATTTACTTTGGGCAACAACTATAATCACGTAAATAAGATTACAAGAAATGTTTACAATTAAGTGCACTGGAAACTTATACCGACAACAAGAAATTGTAAAGTCGCAGCTCTAGGTCGTCGGGAACTTGTCGTAGCTTAGTTAGAACATCTTGTTAGCAGCGCAATGAAGAAAGATGGCTTTTCAAGTGATTGATGAAGCTGCTAGTTGAGATCTGCATATAAGGACTGTTAAAGGCGCCTCCAAGCCCCTTGAGGGCGCCTCCATCACCTCCAGATCCGCAGCGTGGATCAGCTCCAAAGAAGTTTTCGCCTATCCACTTGAGGGTGCCTCCAATCCACTGGAGGGCGCCTTCAATGCCTCCAAGGAACCTCAAGTCTCCATGAGGGCGCCTCCAGCCTGGCTTCCTGCGCAGCTTTTGCCTTACACCCGAGGTGCCTCCAAGCTCCATGGAGGGTGCCTCGGGTACTGTTCATCTGAGGCAAACCTTGTTATTTTGTCCTTGCAAGATACGTTAGTTCACAAAACAAAAATATATCCTGCAAAATAAGGTTTGCACATTATAATACCATAAATATAGATGTTTGACAGTTAATGGACTTTCCGGTTCTGACTTCGAATTTTTGACCGAAAATCCTAGGTCGAACCGACGCCTATTGTTCCCTCCGCGGGGAACGCGTCCTCACCTACTCCACTCATGAGAGCATACCTGCTGCTAGTCCGGTCCTCCAAACCGACTGGACTTTCTGCCTAGGGTTACCACCCCCTAGGACCTAGGGCTACCACCCCCTAGGGATTTTCTGCCACCTAGGGTTACCACCCCCTAGGACCTAAGGTTACCGCCCCTTAGGAGTTTTCACACCCTAGGGTTACCCCCCCTAGGACCTAAGGTTACCGCCCCTTAGGGTTTTCCACCACCTAGGGTTACCACCCGCTAGGATTTTCTACCTGCCTAACCATAGTTAGGACTTCCTGCAAACTCATTCACACATATCAGATAACAATTAACCTTAACTTTGAATCCTTTGCTAGTATCAAAACTTGGGTTCGATCGTCGGTTGCTTCCCGCACCAACAATCTCCCCCTTTTTGATTATGGCAATTGAAATTCAAAGTTAAGCAAAAAAACATAATAAAGAAATGCTATAAAGTCTTTTAGTAATAGTGCAAGCATAACTGAATGATCAAATAACAACCATAAATTCAGTGCAAAGCTCCCCCTTAATAATAGAATTTTTGAAAAAAAAAATTAGCTATAATAAAGGAATGCTATAAAGTCTTTGAATTTTCTACTCTCCCCCCTTGCCATATATCAAAAAAATAGCAAAACGAAGGAAAAAAAATTGAGAAGTCTTTTAGCTAAAATTTTAGTTTAAAAATGAAATAACTTATTCTGAGAAAGTTGTAGCTTTTGAAATTTTGGCTTTTCAAATAATTTTAAAGAGAACTTAGCATTCAAAAACTTAGTTTTAGAAAGATTCTAAAAACCTGAAAAAGATTTTATTTTAAAATACTTTGATAGACACTAATAGACGTTCCTGTAAAAACTTTTAGCTAAGTGACATCAAAAATTAAGTACAAATTTTCTTGAAACCACATAATTTGATATTTTGAGAAAGAGAAAAAATTTCAGAGATTAAGATTGGAAGCTAAGGAAAAATGTGAAAATATTTGATAAAGCTTAGCTCATTTTGTTAGTTTAAAATTAGTGAAAGACTTAGTTGAAAAAGAAAATTAATTTTACTTTGAAAAATACTTTAACTAAGGCCATATTCACTTAGAATTAGTTATAAAATCTTGAAGTCCAAGCATGGGAAAAAATTGAAACCAAATACTTATTTCCTCAAGCACATGTCTAACTATTAACTATTGGAATGCATACTATAAGCCTAGCTTTTTGTATGAACATTTATTTTGAAATATTTTGAAATGGGAATCACTTTGGTCAAATGTCTGCATTTTATATTTCTATATATGTCAATGCAGTTGTCCATTTAATTTATATTGTATATAACATGGTGTATGGTGCCACACAGAAGATCATGTTATTGGTTCCTTATAAATTATAAATAGTAGCTCACAACCAAGATGGATAGGGACAAACCATTAGAACAGTTGTAGTGTAATTTGGTATTAGTTTGTCTTGACTATAAAATTACACTAGTACACTATGTGTGTATTGAGCAGGACCATTTGGGGTTGTTCGATTTATACTGACTATATAAAAGAACAGAAGCTCTATTATTATGGATGTGCGTCCTCTTAATCCCTATATAATAACAAGCATGCATAGTTAGTATTTATTTCTTTAACTTATCAATGGGTGAGATTTATTCGTTAAATCAATAGACCCAATGAGTTGGGAAACAGTATTATTTATATGGTGTGTTGTTGATTATAGAAAGAATCTGTGTCCTAATTATTTAGGCTGATGATGTCCCTTGAGGAGCACATAAGGATTATCATGTAAATCCTGCAGGTGGACTTTGTCCGACATGATAATAAAGTTGAGTGGTACTACTCTTGAAATCAGATGTTAATTAATTGAGTTGTTAGTAACTCATTTAATTAACGGACATACGATAATCCCAAGTTGTTTTGATGTAATCAAACAAGTTAAGTTAGGTCCTGTTTTGTCTAACCCTTGTGTCTAAGTGTGCAGGAGCTTAGGAACACAGGAAGTTGAGTGGAAGACGCGGCTAGCGAGAAGGACGGCACGGGGAGAGAGCTGACGGGCTCGGTGCGTCCGAGGGACGAGGTGACCACGGAAGAGTACACCGGTGGACGAGAAGAACGTGCGTGACGTTCGAGGGATGAAAAATTGGGAAGGAAGGCTGCTCGAGGAGAAGGCCAGAACTTGGGTTCGGGTAAGCCCTATTCCGGCTGGCCGAGATCACCCAAGCTAGCGGAGCCGGAGCGAACAAAACTCCGACCGAGACGAGCTGAACCGGAGACGAAAAAGTCAACCTCTATTGACTTTAGGGCTTGGGGCGCCCGGAACCATTTCGGGCGCCTGGAGCAGCCCGGAACCCTTCCGGGCGCCTGGACCAAAGAAATTGACTAGATAGAGGCAAACTCGATCTGAATGTTGGGGGATAAAATTTTATCCCCCCAGGGCGCTCGGAACCCATCGGGGCACCCCGACCAGTGCTATAAATATAGCACTGGTTTGCACAGATCATTTAACTCACCTGTAATCAGTTTTCTCTATGCTTTCATTTCTGTTTCTTTTATTTGTGCTGTCAACGCTATAAAGAGGCTACTCCGCTCGAAGGAGATCATCAGATAGTGCACTTACTTTCCTTGGATTAACAATCCCATGATTGCAAACCAAATAAACCTCTGTGTCTGATTTGCATTTTATTAGTCTATTTATTTTGATTACAAGTTCTTTTGAATTAGTTGAATATCCGAGACAGGTTTGTGGTTTTTTTTAGGACAATTCACCCCTCCCTTCTTGCCGGCCTCCAAAGGGACCAACAAATGGTATCAGAGCAAGGCGCTTCAGGAGGACTAACCGCCGATCGAAGCAACGAGTGGCCGGACCAAGCATCTTCCACCAAAATTCAAGGGGGACTTCGCAAACTGGAAGTGTCGTATGGAGGTATTCCTAAAAACTAATTTTGAAATTCGGTCTATTATGAAGTATGGTTTTTTAGCTTCGACGAATCAAGATGGAGAAGAGAAAGAAGAGAGCTTTTGGACAAAGAAGGAGCAGAATGAGTCTGTAGCAAACAGCCGTGTGGAATATCACCTGCTGAGCATGTTACCGCCTCAAGAAGTCAACCACATCAGAAGCTATTCATCTGCTAAAGAACTCTGGGAGAAGTTCCTAGAACTCCACGAAGGCACGCCCGAAGCGAAGCTCGCTAGAAGAGACATCCTCCGGAACAAGCTGATGAACATCCGTCTGGAAAAAGGTGAGAAGGTAGCCAATCTACACGCGAAGGTAAAGGAATTAATTACTGATCTCAAGAACCTTGGTGAAACAGTAACCAACCGAGACACCATACGCTACGCGCTCAACGTGTTTCCCAGAACTCCAGAATGGACATCAATCGTCGACGCCAACTATATTTCAAAAGACCTGGAGGTAAGTACTTTAGAAGAATTGTTCTCTACTCTTGAATTGCATGAAACCAGGTGTATAAGGACAACAAAGGAATCAAGCCAGATGATCGCACTAAACGCAACCAAAAGGGATGAACCCGAGTCAGACTCAGAAGAGGACCAGGAAGCATACATGGTAAGAAACTTTAAAAAGTTTTTTAGATCTAATAAATTCAAAGAAATGCAGAATAAAAAGAATCGTAGAAATAGAAGAAGGATGCGTTGCTACCAGTGTCAAAAGGAAGGACACCTTATGTAACGACCCAACTCCTGGGTACTAGGCTGTGAGCCGGATCGCTACATTAACTACTGAAACTACTGTGCCGTACTGTGCGGAAAACTAGGTAAAATAAAATTTTCACTAACTGACTCTATTAATCTGATAACTGATGCACCCATGCTGTTATAAGGAAGGATTCAAGACCCTTTCCGATTGGTGTACATGTGCTAAGGAGAATGCTTGACCTCCCATCTGAGCTAGGAACTCAAACTAACTTCCCCGCTAGCTGCTGATCGATCCACGGATCGATGAATCTTACTGCGATTCTATGCCCTGCTGGATCGATCACGGAACGATCGCAGAGCGGATCGATCGGCATCGATCCGTGCACCGGAGGCGCCGAGATGCTCTTCGTTCGATCTCGGATCGGACCGATCCATGCACCTGAAATTCCTCCGAGGCTATCAGATTCGATCGGTCCCGATCGATCCAGAGGATAGCATATCAGATCGGATCGGCTGACCGATCGATCCTGGCTGCACTCGATCGGTCCGGGCACCGATCGATGTCGATTTCACTCGAGAGTTCGATTTCAGACTTTGGCGTGCAAACATCACACAATAGTTCTAAAACAATGAAGATACATTCTAGCATATAAGTACTAATGTTCTAAACATGATAAGCTAACAAAACATAGTTACTAAGCTAGAACAATTAGTAACAAGACTAAGTATCAAACTAGACATGATAAGTGCTAAACTGAAATAAAAACGTATAGATCCCAAGGATCTTTATTCCAGACCCCTTGCACACACACATCATCGTAGCATCGCCCTCCAGCCTCCGCTAATCCACTTTTCTCTTACCGGTATCTGCAGTATAAGAAAAGTAGTATCTGTAAGCCAATAAGCTTAGTAAGAAACCATCTACCTCACAAAAACATGCAACGATGCGATTATGTTTTTAAAACATGCAGTTTGAAACTAAACTGAGCATGCAAGCATGGCATGGCATGGTATCACACAAAGCATGGCATAACATATAAACTGAACATGGTATACTTATAAACTGAGCATGAAACTGAACTAGTCATGCATATATCTAAATCTGTACACGAACTCAAATCATGTAAACTGAACCTGAACTGAACTGAACGCCAAATTTGTGTTCTCATCACTGGTTTCAAATTTGAAAACTATACATATAATAGATGAAAATACTAAACATGCTGTTGGGCCCTGGCAACTATACTTACTGGCGCGCATCCCTACGAGACCCGGGATTGCAAGTTCAATCCAGCAGGGTTACTAGGTTATCTGAACCTAGGGACGACTGTGGGAGTCCAGCCCATGGATATCTGATCCAATACAGTGCCAACTGAATAAAAGTAAAATACTGAATACTGTTTTATTTTACTTTGCTGTTTCTAGGTTATCTGAACCTAGAGCTAGGTTATCTGAACCTAGAGGCTACTGTGGAGCCCACCCAATGGATATCTGATCCATTAGCTGTAATATCTGATAATAAACTGAGTAAAATATTTCTAATTCATTTTACATGCTGTTAGGACGCTTATTGGTGCATCCTTCGAACCGAGCATTCTATCGAACGCTTGGTGTGCACTAAAAGCACACCCTAAAACTGCAGAAATTTCTGAACTAACGCCCAAAACTAACAAGCGAGAGCAATTATACTGCAGGTGAGGGGTTTTTCTCAATCGCAAGGTTTTTTACGATTCTATTCGCTAGGTTTCTCGAAAAACGATCCTCTCGACGAACCGCTTACGCCCTCGCTCCTCTCGGAGAAGAATCTTTTCGTGTTGGAGTCGAAGATGATCCCTTGACCCTTGGCTTGGTGTGTGCCGTGCGTGAGGAAGAGGGAAGAGGAGAGGCGGTTTTAGGTTTCGTGAGGAAAAGCTACGGTGAGAAAATAATCTAAACTTCTCACTTAAATCCTTATTTATATTTACTAATTAATTCATCCAAAATCAATTATAAATATAATTGATTCTCTTTTCTTTCATGGTTACTGACATTATCCCTTACACCATAGGTCTCGTTCGATTCAGCTATTTTACTTCCAATTATTTTTGCTACTCGAAAATTCGAAAATATCTAAAATTCCAGAAAAATCATAGAATAATTCTAAAATAAATTGGAATTTTCGGGCTTTACAATCCCCATACCTTATAAAAGTTCTCCCCGAACTTAAAACAATTCTGGGTACTTCTGTCCTCTGCTGCTGTGTGGTTTTGCCAACCGACTTTGACTAATGGCACTTCCTTGTTCCATTTCTTTTATCTTGCTGGCCTATTATCCGAACCGAGATCATCACGGACTGCACTATCCGGGGCTCAATCACCGGTGTCCTGAATATGCTTCTTCAGATGGAGACATGAAATACGTGGACTACCGACATCTCCGGGTAGCTCTAGCTCATATGCTACCTTTCCCACTCTTCGTGATAAGGTAGGGTCCCACATATCCGGGAGCTAGCTTGCCTTCTTCCCAAACGCATGACTCCTTCATGGGAGCTACTCGAGGAAAACATCCCAACCGAAAACTCTAGGGTCTGTGTATCGATAGCTCTTCTCCGACGCCTCTCAGTCTCTATCCTCTGCGAATCTCGTATGGCGGTGGTATCTCGCTACTAGATCCGCTCAAGCTCTAGCTCCGCTCACCACTCATACGAGATTGGTGATCTTCACCTCCCCATAGAGTGCCTCATAAGGTGCCATGCCGATAGTGGCTGATAGCTATTGTTGTAGGCGAATAATTTCCCTTGAAATCTAGGGCACAAGCTCGGAGCATGTCTTCGAGTACCTGATTCACTGCTCCGTCCGACCATCCGTCTGAGGATGGAAGGTCAGGCCGAATTTTAACCGGTGCCCATAGTGATCGCACACACCGTAAGTGTGATGTAAATCTCTTGCTCGATATAATGGTTCGGACCCATGCACCGACTATCTCCTTGAGATACAACCGAGCTAGTTGCTCCATGGAATAGGATATTCGATAGCTAAGAAGTGGCTGATTTAGTCAACCTGTCGACTATTACCCAAATGGCATCAAAACCATTCGTGGTTCCGGGTAACCCCACTATGAAGTCCATAGAGATATCCTCCCACTTCCATTCGAACTGGATCTACCGCAACTCCTCCAGTCACGATGTTCGCCAACCCTTTGACAAGTTAGACAGATGTGGCGACGATCCGCGATATCTCGCTCATCCTGTGCCACCAAAATCGTTTCTTTAGATCCCGATACATTTGTGGAACCAGATGCATCGATAGGAGTCCCGTGAGCCTCGTCTAGAATCTCGCTTCGTAGTTCCTCCCGATCCGAACACAAAGTCTGCCACCACAAGACACTGGCGGACACTCAACTCTCCACTTTCTCGATTCGCTAACCCTTGCTTGATTTTCTGATTTTCCGGCTCCTGAGCTGTCTGGATATCATCAAGCAAGGTAGATGCTAAGGATATTGTGGAAAGCTGCCCGACTATAATTTCGAGACTAAAAGTTGTAATCTCCTTCCTTAGGGGTGGTGACATAGCTGCTAAAGATAATAAGGTAGCACTAGACTTCCTGCTGAGTGCGTCTGCTACCTTATTAGCTTTCCCTGGATGGTAGAGGATATCTATGTCCAGTCCATCTGCGCTGTCGCATATTCAGATCCTTCCGAGTAAAGAAATACTTCAGACTTTGATGATCAGATACACTCTGCACCGAGCTCCGTACAGATAATGTCTCCAAATCTTGAGAGCGAACACCACTGCCGCAAGCTCAAGGTCGTGAGTAGGATAGTTCCTCTCATAATCCTTGAGTTGTCTGGAGGCATAGGCGATCACCTTTCCCTGCTGCATCAGTACTGCTCCTAATCCCAATTTAGAGGCGTCGCTGTAGATGTCGAAGCTGTCTGTGTTTTCTGGTATAGCTAAAATAGGAGCACTGGTCAATCTCCGTTTTAGTTCGCTGAAGCTGTTTTCGCAGTCCTCTGTCCACTGAAATTTCTTGTTCTTCCTGGTGAGAGCTGTCAGTGGGGAGGCTATCCTGGAGAAGTCCTCTACGAATTTCCTGTAGTAGCCTGCCAATCCCAGAAAGCTTCTGATTTCACTGACGTTCCTGGGTCTCTTCCAGTTACTTACCGCTTCTATCTTGCTGGGATCTACCATAACACCATCCTTGGAGATGATGTGACCTAGAAAGGCTACCTGGTCTAGCCAAAATTCACATTTCGTGAATTTGGCGTACAGCTGGTTTTGCTGAAGGATCTGCAAAACTGTCTTCAGATGCTCTGCATGGTCCTCCTGAGTGCCTGAATAGATAAGAATGTCATCGATGAACACGATGACAAACTTGTCTAAGTATTCTCTGAATACTCTGTTCATGAGGTCCATGAATGTAGCTGGGGCATTTGTCACGCCGAAAGGCATGACTACGAACTCATAATGTCCGTATCTAGTCCTGAAGGCTGTTTTAGGTATATCACCTTCCTTGACTTTAACCTGGTGATATCCTGATCTGAGGTCGATTTTAGAGAACACTGTGGCTCCCTTTAGCTGGTCAAACAGGTCATCTATCCTGGGAAGAGGGTACCTGTTTTTAATTGTGACCTGGTTCAAAGCACGGTAGTCTATGCATAAGCGCATGCTTCCATCCTTCTTCTTCACGAACAACACAGGTGCTCCCCATGGTGAGTGACTAGGGCGTATGAAACCCTTGTCAAGAAGCTCCTAGAATTGCTCCTCAGTTCTACTGGAGCCATGCGGTACGGTGCCTTGGAAATTGGATTTGTGCCGGAATGAGCTCTATCTCAAATTCAATCTCCACATGCGGTGCTAAGCTGGAAGACTGTGGGGTAGTCGCAAACGACTCGAACCTCTGATAGCTGTTGGTTCTTGTCCTGGCTGGTGTTGACTACATTTGCTAAAAATCCCATGCATCCTGAACCCAATAGTTGTTGTGCTTTCAATGCTGAGAGAAACTTCCTGGCTTTCCTCTTTGGCTTCCCCGTGTACTCAAACTGTACTCCTGCTTCAGGTTGGAATATGACTTTCTGTTTACGGCACTCTATAGAAGCGTCGTATTCAGCATTATCAGATCACTATACAGTTCTCTATCTGAAATTTTGACTAGCACAGCACGTAGCCAATGCGTAGATGTCATTATCTCTCCCGAGGGTAGCGTTGTCAAGAATTGTCCGCGTAGGACCTCCGGGGGTATACCTATTCTTTCCACAAATGTTATGGAGACAAATGATCAAATAGCACAGTTGCATATAGACTAAAAATACGTATCTGACCTAAGACAACAGTGGAGATGTTTGCTACCTCCTCTCTGGTAAGGGAGAAAACTTGAGCATTTGTAGAACTTGGTGGAGCCTCCAGTCTGCCTTGGCTAATATAAGGACCCTCCAACATGGCCTGCATCTGGTGTAGCTGTGCCTGCTTGTCTCCAAACTGAACAGGTTGTGCTGGAGCTAGGTTTCTTTCCACATTCAAAACAACCTCGCGTACCCTTGCGGCAAACTCCTGGATGATGTTTCCCACAAGTAGCACACTTGGGATGTCTGGAATGTTTTCCAGCTGGTCCTCCTTTTGGGTCACTGCTTGCCTTGCGTTTCCCCTTCCAGTTGGAGCTATGCCCTTGTTGTTTCTGCTGAGTACCTGAGCCAGCTTGTCCCTTGGGTTCTGTGGAAACCTGCTTCTGCTGGGTGATGCTGTGCTGATAGTGCTCGGTGATCAGAGCACTACTCACCAGCTCCTCTGTGGTTTGTGGCCTATGAACACCACCAGCCACATTCATTGCGATCTCTGGTCTGAGCATCTTCAGCATCAAGCGTACTCCACGGCCTCCTGAACTGATAGGTTGCCCTGACGAAACTCTGTAAACTCGTCATAGTGTCGGTTCGTGACTTGCATGTGAAAGAATTCCTCGAAGAATTCTTTCTCAAAGTTGGCCCATGTCATCTGGTTTACTGGCCACTTCGGTTTAATCCGCTCCCACCACATGCGTGCGTCTCCTGTTAAACAGAAGGAGGCACACTTCACCTTTTCGTGCTCTGGCCAATCTAGAAGCTCCATCGTGCTTTCCAGTGTTTTAAACCATGCCTGAGCATCCCATGGTTCATCCTGAGAAGTTCTCGGGCTAATTCGCATTGGATAAGGTAAGCTTCTCTCTTAGCCCCGCCATCGGGCTACTGACCGCACGCAGTCGAGCCGGTACTACCTCGTGATTACCGGAGTCGTGAGGTTCGATCGAGTGATTGGGAGTAGTCTGGTTAGCCTTTAAGGAGGCTATCTCCTGTTGCTGTTCTTCTACTGATTGTAGCCGAGCCACTAATGCCGTAAGGTCGGGGAGGCACTGAACGCTTAGCCGCTCATGCTTTCTTAGCCGGACGTCCTCGTACCATTTTCTAAATAGCGGAGAACATATATATATAACTAGGCTATCATGTTATAGTTAACTTGGTAACATGTTAAATACTATCACTGTAAACATGAATTAATTAACTACCAACATGCGAGCAAACATGAAAGCACATATAACTGATATGAAAGCTGAAAACAAAACTGAGTGAGAGATGTTCTTACTTGGAAGCTGCAGGTACAATGCTGATGTGTGTGTAGGAAGTATGGAACATTGCTCTGATACCACTCTGTAACGACCCAACTCCTGGGTACTAGGCTGTGAGCCGGATCGCTACATTAACTACTGAAACTACTGTGCCGTACTGTGCGGAAAACTAGGTAAAATAAAATTTTCACTAACTGACTCTATTAATCTGATAACTGATGCACCCATGCTGTTATAAGGAAGGATTCAAGACCCTTTCCGGTTGGTGTACATGTGCTAAGGAGAATGCTTGACCTCCCATCTGAGCTAGGAACTCAAACTAACTTCCCAGCTAGCTGCTGATCGATCCACGGATCGATGAATCTTCTGCGATTCTATGCCTCCGGATCGATCTGATCCAAGAGGTCGGATCGAGCAGATCGATCCGTGCACCGGAGGCGCCGAGATGCCCTTATCGTTCGATCTTTGGATCGGGACCGATCCATGCACTGAAATTCCTCCGAGGTTATCAGATCGAGTCGGTCGGCCGATCCGTGAGGATACGAGAGCATATCAGATTCACCGGATCGGTGGCCGACCGATCCTTGAATGCAGATCGGTCCGCACCGATCGATGTCGATTTCACTCGAGTTCGATTTCACTTTGGCGTGCCAAAACATCACACAATAGTTCTAAAACAATGAAGATACATTCTAGCATATAAGTACTAATGTTCTAAACATGATAAGCTAACAAAACATAGTTACTAAGCTAGAACAATTAGTAACAAGACTAAGTATCCAACTAGACATGATAAGTGCTAAACTGAAATAAAAACGTATAGATCCCAAGGATCTTTATTCCAGACCCCTTGCACACACACATCATTGTAGCATCGCCCTCCAGCCTCCGCTAATCCACTTTTCTTTTACCGGTATCTGCAGTATAAGAAAAGTAGTATCTGTAAGCCAATAAGCTTAGTAAGAAACCATCTACCTCACAAAAACATGCAACGATGCGATTATGTTTTTAAAACATGCAGTTTGAAACTAAACTGAGCATGCAAGCATGGCATGGCATGGTATCACACAAAGCATGGCATAACATATAAACTGAACATGGTATACTTATAAACTGAGCATGAAACTGAACTAGTCATGCATATATCTAAATCTGTACACGAACTCAAATCATGTAAACTGAACCTGAACTGAACTGAATGCTAAATTAGTGTTCTCATCACTGGTTTCAAATTTGAAAACTATACATATAATAGATGAAAATACTAAACATGCTGTTGGGCCCTGGCAACTGTACTTACTGTGCGCGCATCCCTACGAGACCCGGGATTGCAAGTTCCGAATCCAGTACTAGCTGAACCTAGGGACGACTGTGGGAGTCCAGCCCATGGATATCTGATCCAAGTACAGTGCCAACTGAATAAAAGTAAAATACTGAATACTGTTTTATTTTACTTTGCTGTTCTAGGTTATCTGAACCTAGAGCTAGGTTATCTGAACCTAGAGGCTACTGTGGGAGCCCACCCAATGGATATCTGATCCATTAGCTGTAATATCTGATAATAAACTGAGTAAAATATTTCTAATTCATTTTACATGCTGTTAGGACGCCTATTGGTGCATCCTTCGGAACTGAGCATTCTACCGAACGCTTGGTGTGCACTAAAAGCACACCCTAAAACTGAAAACTGTAAAATTTCTGAACTAACGCCCAAAACTAACAAGCGAGAGCAATTATACTGCAGGTGAGGGGTTTCTTACCTCAATCGCAAGGTTTTCTTACGATTCTATTCGCTAGGTTTCTCGAAAAACTGATCCTCTCGACGAACCGCTTACGTCCTCGCGTTCCTCTCGCGGAGAAGAATCTTTTTCGTGTTGGAGTCGTCGCCGGAAGATGATCCCTTGACCCTTGGCTTGGTGTGTGCCGTGCGTGAGGAAGAGGGGAAGAGGAGAGGTGCGGCGGTTTTAGGTTTCGGGTGAGGAAAAGCTACGGTGAGAAAATAATCTAAACTTCTCACTTAAATCCTTATTTATATTTACTAATTAATTCATCCAAAATCAATTATAAATATAATTGATTCCCTCTTCCTGCTGGGTTCAACTGGTTACTGACATTATCCCTTACACCATAGGTCTCGGGTTCGATTCCCGCCTAAGCTATTTTACGGTTCCAATTATTTTTGCTACTTCCGCTACTCGGAAAATTCCGGAAAAATATCTAAAAATTCCAGAAAAAATCATAGAATAATTCTAAAATAAATTCGGGAATTTTTCGGGCTTTACACCTTAAAGAGGATTGCCCAGAACTAAAGAAGGACAAAGGCAAGATTCCCAAGAAGCACAAGAACCTAAAAGCTACTTGGGACGACACTTCATCATCTGAGTCTGAGATTCAAGAATATGCTGGGCTAACGCTGATGGCAAGCTACGAAGGGCAAAGCACATCAGAACCCAACATCGATGAAGGGGGAGCGACCTCAAATGAAAGCAGCGAAGCAGGGGGAGATTCAGGCTTCAAGTGTGATATGGTAAGTGAGGTCTTACCCCCTGATCAACTTTATTTTGGAATTAACTCTATGGAAAAATCCATGTATAAATTAGAAAATAAAAATACCAAATTAGAATATGAAATTTTAGAAATAAAAAGAATTTTGCCAAAATCATGTCTTATAGAGGATTTTGATAAATTGAAAAGTGAAAATGAAAAACTAAAAGAAGAAAGAGAAAGATTGAAAAAGGCTAATGGTTCAAATATTTCTACTTTTAGAAATTATAAAGGCTTAAATTGGTATTATAGATTTCATCAAAGTCAAATTAGAAAAATATCAAAGGCCTATGTACCTAGAAAATATTTAATTAACCCTATAGGTAGGAACCTCTATTGGGTTCCGAAAACATGTTTAACTTGAATTTAAAATTAAACTTAGCATTTTTCAGCAAGAAAGTTAAACAGATAGTTTCTTTATGTAGCTTTGTTTAGAAAGTAGTTGTTGCTCCAATAACCAAGAAGGCCTAGTGCCTCGCCACTGCCTGGAAGCCAAGTATTGAAATGAAAAGTTTAATTGACTAACTGAAAAAATAATAATTTATATTACTTAATGCTTTAAAAGGGTTATTCAATTTGTTTTAGAGAAAATTTTCAAAAATATTCATGTTCTCAAAAAAACTTAAAATTTTTTTTTATTCCATTGTACATTTTCTTTTAACTTAGGAAATATTTTTTAGTTTTGCAACACTTAACAATTTCTAATTTATTGGAAATTAAAAAAAAAATTTGCTTAGAAATTTTCTTCAGATACTTATATATTTTTTTTCTGAAAATTTTCTTCCTTAGCAAATTTCAATTATGTTAGAAATTTCCTTAGATATTTTTTTTCACCTATGAAAATTTTCTTTTCAACTTAGAAATTTTCTAACTTAAATTTTTCGTTAACACTTCTAATTTTTTTTAAGTTAGAATTTACCTTAGACTTGTTAGAAGGAACCCCATTTTTTATGTGATCAAAGGGGGAGAAGAATGTTAAGTCTAGGGGGAGGTACATTTTTTTAAATTGAAAAATCTTTTGACTTATTTGCAAATTAACTGTTTTTATTGCATATGTTTACCCTACCTTAACTTGGGTTGCTCACATCAAAAAGGGAGAGATTGTTGGAACCCCAAGGTGTTTTGATGTGATCAAATAAGTTAGGTTAGGTCCTATTTTGTCTAACCCTTGTGTCTAAGTGTGCAGGAGCTTAGGAACACAGGAAGTCAAGCGGAAGACGCGACTAGCGAGAAGGACGGCACGGGGAGAGAGCTGACGGGCTAGGTGCGTTTGAGGGACGAGGTAACCGCGGAAGAGTACACCGGTGGACGAGAAGAACGTGCACGGTGTTCGAGGGATGAGAAATCGGGAAGGAAGGCTGCTCGAGGAGAAGGTCGGAACTTGGGTTCGGGTGAGCCCTATTCCGGATGGCTGAGATCACCCCTGCTAGCGGAGCCAGAGTGAACAAAACCTGGACTGAGACGAGCTGAACAGGAGACGAAAAAATCAACCTTTGTTGACTTTAGGGCTCGGGGCGCCCGGAACCATTCCGGGCGCCCGGAGCAGCCCGGGGCACCCGGAACCATTCCGGGCACCCGGAGCAACCCGGGGCACCCGGAACCCTTTCGGGCGCCCGGACCAGAGAAATTGACCAGATCGAGGCAAACTCGATTTGAACGTTGGAGGATAAAATTTTATACCCCAGGGCGCCCGGAACCCTTCATGGCGCCTCGACCAGTGCTATAAATATATCACTGGTTTGCACAGATCATTTAACTCACTTGTAATTAGTTTTCTCTGTGCTTTCATTTCTATTTCTTTTATTTGTGCTGTCAACGCTGTAAAGAGGCTACTTTGCCCGAAGGAGATCATTAGATAGCGTGCTTACTTTCCTTGGATTAGCAATCCCATGATTGCAAACCAAGTAAACTCTGTGCCTGATTTGCATTTTATTAGTCTCTTTATTTTGATTACAAGTTCTTTTGAATTAGTTGAATATTGGAGAAAGGTTTGTGATTTTTTTTAGGGCAATTCACCCCTCCCCTCTTGCCGGTCTCCAATGGGACCAACAAATTAATTGAGTGTCAGTAACTCATTTAATTAACGAACATACGATATCTTAAACACGGGGAGATTAACACACTCATAATAAGAATGAGCCCATATTGTAATATGGGATTGGTGCTGTAGTTCAATAATAACCCTTTAGTGGTATGAGTTATTATTGATGGACTTGAGTTGGATTTTTGGGGCGAACACGAGAAACCCAAGCCCATCGGGAGACCTAAACCAATTCCTCCTCTATGTCCCTATTGTAGCCTCTATATATAAAGCCTTGCATCCACCCATCCATAATCGGGTTTGGTTTAACTTGATTTGGTTTAACTTAACTTGGTTTGGTTTAACATAACTTGGTTTGGTTAACTTAACTTGGTTTGGTCTAACTTAACTTGGTTTGGTTTAACATAGTTTGTTTAAATTTTTTCTAAACAAAATTTTGTTAATTTTTCTTTCTTTGTAACCGACGACAAGTCTATAAAAAGGACTAGGATGTGGCCCCTAAAACCTAACCTTCTAATTATCCATAATCTTCTTCTCTCCTTGTGGCTGGCGCCCCCTCTTCCACCTAGGGTCGGCGCAACATCCACCTCTTCTTCTCCTTGTGGCCGGTGCCATCTTCAACCCCACCTAGGGTCGGCGCCACCTCCACCAAGTGCTGCCCCTTTCTCACCTTGCAAGGGCCGCCCCTTTCCTCTCCTAGCTAGGGCCGGCGACACTTCTTCTTCTTGGTGGCCGGCGGCTTGAAGAAAAGGAAGAAGAGGAACGCAAAGAAGAAGAGGAAGGAGAGGAAGGAGAGGAAGAAGAAGAAGAAGATTAGAAGGTACCCCATCCTAGAGACTCCTTTTTGTGGCCGGCAGTTTTGGAAGAGAAGAGAAGGAGGGTGGTTTTGTTCTTGGTAGATCATTGCCCACACGACGTCCAAGAAGAGGAGAGGAATATGATAGAAGATCAAGAGGTCTTTAGCTACAAAAGAAAAGGTACAACTAGTTCTTTAATTCCGCTGCGTATCTAGTTTCATTTTTCTTTGTATCGATTTTGCGTATCGATTTTGAATACCAACACAAGAGGTCAGCGATCTTGTATTTCGATCAAGGTCTACTTTGATCATTCAAGAACTTTCTTGATTGATCGAACACATCTTTGATCGAACATGCGGGTTGCTAGGAAGAGTTCTATTCTTGTACAATTTTTTTTATACAGGGAAATTAAAACAGAACTGAATTCCAGCACCATTCATTAGCTACTCGCTGTTTACCTAGAGGGCAACAACTTTCACTTAGTTAGTAAGGTTAAGTTAGTGATCCAGTTAGATTTTACTAAGTCAGGATAACTTAACTTGATTAATGTAAGTTGGTATTTATTACGCAGACTTATGTCGATGCATAGATTATGTGCATAAATATTATGATCGTTTATGCATATTTTAATGCACATTCACTTGCTTTATGCCTATATATTCTTTGCATGATCATCTCTTTTATCATATACTCATCATTAATACTATTTTATTCGGAGATCTACACTTTGTTTGATTTTGTATTGAGAGGGGCAACTTTCGGAGCAAAAACAGCGATTGTCGACGCACCGGAACGAGGCAGAGAATGTTGGTGCAATATTCCTCAGGTCAAGGTTGACCAAGTTGATTGAGCTTGGACTAAGTCAAGCTCGAGTCTTGATGTTTGGGTTTCAATGTTTGACAATACATGTAAACAACACATGGAGATTGCAAGGGCAATTGTTCATGTGGGGAGATGGTGAAGAAGAGTCAAGTAGGTCAAGGTTGACTGGATACTTGACTGGAAAATCCTGGTGAGTGAAGCCAGGTGAAAGAACTAGTGAGTGAAGCTAGGCAGTATGGGAAATCCTGGTGAGTGAAGCCAGGTGAAAGACCTAGTGAGTGAAGCTAGGAAGAAGAAAATCCTGGTGAGTGAAGCCAGGTGAAAGTCCTAGTGAGTGAAGCTAGGCAGTAAGGAAAGTCCTGGTAAGTGAAGCCAGGCAGAGGAAAGACCTAGTGAGTGAAGCTAGGAAGTAAGGAAAGTCCTGGTAAGTGAAGCTAGGCAGAGGAGAAGTCCTAGTGAGTGAAGCTAGGCAAAAGGGAAGTCCTGGTGAGTGAAGCCAGGCACAGGAAATCCAGATGGGTCAAGGTTAACCAGACATCTGGTGGAAGTCCAAGTGGGTCATGGAGGATCGGACACTTAGTGAGGGAGTCCTAGCAGGTCAAGGGTGACCGGATGCTAGGCATGATGTACCAACAGGTCATAGGTGACCAGATGTTGGTTTAGGGGGCTTTGGGCTTGATTTTGGGTAAAATCAAGGAGCTGGATCAATCAGCCGATCGATTGGCTCATACAAATCAATCGGCCGATCGATTGGGTGAGTCCCCGCGATAAGCTTCCTCCCAATCGATCGGTGGATCGATTGGGAGAGGCTTGAAATCACACAAAACAACGCTGGATCGATCAGCCGATCGATCCAGAGCTCCCAATCGATCGGGCAATCGATTGGGAGGTGTGATTCTACGCAATAAGCCCTGGATCAATTTGTGAATCGATCCAGGCGTTTCCCGAGAGCACACAGGCGCTCTGGATCGATTGACCGATCGATCCAAAGCTTCCCCGATAGATTGGGAGCAATCCAATCGATCGGGATCTGACCGTTGGCGCAGGATATAGCTGTTGGCGAGCGCTTCTCTCGGGAGAACTCACGGCTTCCATCTCTGATCCTCACAGCATCTCCACAGCATCTCTCTCAGGTTCAGATCGCCAGTTCTTGAAGGTTCTTGGAGGCTTGTGCTGGTGCACGTCCAAGTCAAGAGGCGAGGAAGAAGTTAGGTTAGGGTTTCGTGTGCAAACTTGTAAGCTTTTGCTTGTATCTTGTTTTCCCTTTCCTTCTTCTTGTACTGAGAGCTTGTAAGGCTTCTCCGCCTTCGGTAGTTATCGTAAAGCAGGGTTTTTATTAGTGGAGGATGTGTGAGTGTGTGGATCCTTGGATTAGTCACCTCTTCTTGAGGTGGATACCAAGTAAATCCTTCGTGTTAGCGTTGTATGTTTTGTTTCTTGTATTTCCGCTGCATATCATTGAAGAAACAATCAACGAAGAGCACGAGGAGCACGCCAAGCTATTCACCCCCCTCTAGCTACATATTTGGTCCCAACAAGTTTTATCAGAGTGAGGGCGCTCTTCATTGGAATCATCGCCGGAAGGGGCAACAAAGCTAGAGGGTGTAGAAGTTGGAGCAAATTCTATCAAGTCAAAGACTTCATCATCAAGTTCAACTTCAAATGGAATTCCAAGATGGTCTTGGATTCGACACAATGGTGCCTCCACCATTCATAATGATGAGCTTCGATATTTGGAGATCAAGGATCGAGAATTTCTTAATGGTGGAGATAGAGCAATGATTTTCTCTAATGGAAGGCTTCGAAGCTCCAAAGAATTCTAGGGGCAAAATTCTCAAGAGGAACAAGTGGAGCCAAGACCAAATCCAAAGATGTGAGGCCAATGATAAAGTGACCAAGCTTTTGGTCATTCTATTGCCGAGCAACATCTTTGAGCAAATTGGAGATTTTGAAGATGCCAAAGAGCTATAGAGCAAATTGGCCAAGATTCATGAGATCCCCTCCACTGTACCAATCCAAGAAAAATCCAAAGAGGGTGACTCATTGGAGCAAGACCAAGAGGAGGAGAATTCCGAAGGTGAGAGATGCTCATCTTCCGAAGAAGAAGTCCAAGAAGCTTCATCTTCAAAGGAATGCAATGAAGAGGGCAAGGAGAGGGCATACTCCTTGTTCCATACACAAGACGAAGATGAAGAAGCCTCCACCTCTAGGATTGAGGGGGAGTGTAGATCATTGACACCGAAGCAAGAAGAAGCCTCCACATCCTGGTCAAGAGAAGAAGAGGATGAAGAAGCTTCTGCCTCCACAAGTCAAGCTAAATCAAATGGAGGATCAAGTGTCATCCCTACACATGAAGGTATAAATGTTCCAATTAACAATAAAAATCATATTATATGTTTTGAGTGTAGGGAACATGGGCACTACAAGAGCAAGTGCCCCAAATTGGCCAAGAAAAAGAGTCAAGTGGCACCAAAGGGTAAGGAGAAGCCCAAAGAGACCGCTCCCTCAACAAAGAAAAGCAAGGAGCACATTGTGTGCTTTTTGTGCAACCAAAAGGGACATTATAGAAGTCAATGTCCCAAGGGGAAGAAAGCGGTCAAGGCTTAAGAAGGAAGCACAAATCAAGGGGGAGCCTCCAAGGTAAAACAAAAGGTATCATTTATTGAGACTACCCCTTTAAATAATGGTAAAAAGCATGCTAGTTCTAATTTATATCATTTTAATGCTATTTACCATAAAAATAGGAAGCATGATGCCATTCAAGAAAAACACATGGCTCTTCATGCTAAAACTACCACACCTAGGGTTAGGAAGGTAGATAAGAATTTAGGCAATAACTCTAAGGATTTTAGTTATAAGCCTAGAAATAGAAATGCTCATAGACTAAATGAAAAATCAAAAACTAAGGATTTATGGAAAGAAAATCAAGTCTTGAGGTCAAGACTTGATAAAATGGAAAAGGCCCTAAAAAGGATGGAAAATATCCTAAAAGGGCAAAATGAGCAAAACCTAGGTTTAGGACAACAAAAGCCATCCAATGGCCATAGAGGTTTGGGATACAAACTTAAGGCTAAGAAGGATATAATTTCTTACCATAGGGTTCCATATAGCTATGGAACCAAGTCTAGGTCTAAGGGTCAAGTCAAAAGTACAAGGAAAGTTATCCCTAGGAGTATTTTTGCAACTAAGGTGACTAAGTCTTCTAAGAAGTCTAACAAAGTCACTAAAAAGGTCACAAGGGAAGAAATCCCTAGGGTTGACCTAGAAAAGGTGACTAAGGCTTCTAAGAAGCCAAACAAAGTCACTAGGAAGGTATCTAGGGAGATTATCCCTAGCGAGTACCTAGATCATCCAAGGAGCACCAATAGGTTTTGGGTTCCTAGGAGCATTTTCTCTACCCCATAGATGGGTTAAAGAGTGTCAACTCAAATTGAAAGGGTAGTTAACCTAATCATGATGAATTTGAAACTCAAGGAGCATTTTCAAGGTTATTATTAACCTTTGAAAATGAAAAGGATTATCATTTACTCTTAATTGGAGTAATATGTGCTATGAGTTGAGAAGTTTTGATGTATTTTCAATGGCACAACAAAATATGAGTAAAAGAAATGCCAATTTGGGATTTTGGCATTTTCTTAGAAAGTTAAAGGAAATCTATGCCTTAACTCAAATGGTTACTCTTGGAAGAGTAGATTATGTCAAAATTTGAGGAATATAGTTAATTTCAATTGGCACAACAAATTAAGAGTAAAAGAAATGTCAAGTTGGGAGTTTGGCATTTTATTAGGGACTTAAGGGCAATCTAGGACTTAAATTTTAAGTTAGCCAAGGTTTTAGGATACTTAGATAGGTAATCTAGGTACTTTATTTATGGTAAAACTTACCATGATTGTTTGCCTTTTATATGTCATGACATCATATTTATTTTCTTTGGCATTCATACCTTATTATGAAAAATACAAAAATATCATGTCATGTCATACATACATCATATAGTCATAGGAAATTTTCTTTTGAAAATTATTTTTCTTTGATGTATGCCATAACATTATCATGCATTAGTTTATTCCTTGCAATTAAGGACTAATGACATTTATTAACAAGTAACATCCTTGGTGGATGTTCATAATCTCAAAATGCCTAGGTAGATGTGCATGATCTCTAGATTAGGGCAAAACCAAGACTTACATCTCACAAAGAACTATAAGGTGGCTTGTATGTATTTTTGTACACATTAGATGCAAGTGAGATGTTAGGATGATGAACAAAACTCAAGATGTGATTTAGTGCATTCTTTTGAGTTTTAGGTTCATCAAAACACATAGTTATGTGTTTTCTAATCATTGGGAAAGCTAATGTATAAGTCATGTGCATTGAGCCCAAGGAACATGGTTGGATATTGGTTTTGAAAATCATTTTAAAATTATTTTGGAAAACCTTGGTGAAGGCTATCTTTTGATAGTGATCATCATTGAATAGTTGAGCACAAACTTGAAGAAAACACTAAAGTGTTTACAAGTTTTCAAGTTTGTGTCTATCTTTGAAAATATGAAGTATTTTCTTAGAAAACTATTTTTCCATGATACTATATGCCCTAAATAATGTCTACAACGATTTTTATGATTTTTGGAATTTTGTAGATTTTTCTAGGGGTTTCTGAAATTGACTGAAATGGAATTTCAGCTTTTTCAGAGCTTCAATCGATCACCCGATCGATTGAAGGGTCTCAATCGATTGAGCGATCGATTGAGAGAAAGCTTCTCGCGAACAGAAGCTTCCTGGATCGATCTGGTAAAGCCTGATTTTAGCATTTTGGACCATCTTTAGTCTAGGTAACCATTCCTAACCTCTCAAAACATATTTATAAACATTTAAGGGGAGTTTTCATGTTGAGAGAAAGGATGAATTGGTTAAGGAAGACTAAGTTGAAGTTTATGTTGAGGTTTGGTTTCATTATTGAATTTATGAACCTCAAAACTTCTAATTTTGGGTTTCCTAAAGGTTTAGGGATTCCAAGTCATTGTTGGTTCAATGACAGAAGTTTCGTGCATGTCTTTAGGGGGAGTTACTCTTTAAGGACATGAAAAATACTTTTCATACACCTTGGAAGGTGGTTAACCTTCTTTCGCGGAAATGCTCAAGGTTGAGCATTTGAAAATAATGGAGAGTGGATATCTTCGTTATTCAAGGGGTGTCTGCTCAAGGATGAGCATTTAATGATAGTGAAGGGTATGGGACCTTCGTTATCGGGTTGTGAGAAACAAGTGAAGTTGTGAACAACGTTAGGTAACTCTTCAGGGGGAGAGTTTGCTTATTTTGATGTGTGCCAATAGGGGGAGAATGAAAGGGTTTAAGTTAGGTCTTCATTATCTAAGAGGGAGTTTGCCCTCTTAGGGGGAGAACGTAGGGTTTAACTTACGCCTTCATTGCCTAGTGGCATGAAGGGAGTTGAGGCTATGGGATTAGCCTAACTTAAATGTGGTATTGTCAAACATCAAAAAGGGGGAGATTGTTGGTGCAATATTCCTTAGGTCAAGGTTGACCAAGTTGACTGAGCTTGGACTAAGTCAAGCTCGAGTCTTGATGTTTGGGTTTCGATGTTTGACATTACATGTAAACAACACATGGAGATTGCAGGGGCAATTGTACATGTGGAGAGATGGTGAAGAAGAGTCAAGTAGGTCAAGGTTGACTGGATACTTGACTGGAAAATCCTGGTGAGTGAATCCAGGTGAAAGACCTAGTGAGTGAAGCTAGGCAGTATGGGAAATCCTAGTGAGTGAAGCCAGGTGAAAGACCTAGTGAGTGAAGCTAGGCAGAAGAAAATCCTGGTGAGTGAAGCCAGTTGAAAGTCCTAGTGAGTGAAGCTAGGCAGTAAGGAAAGTCCTGGTAAGTGAAGCCAGGCAGAGGAAAGACCTAGTGAGTGAAGCTAGGCAGTAAAAAAAGTCATGGTGAGTGAAGCAAGGCAGAGGAGAAGTCCTAGTGAGTGAAGCTAAGCAGAAGGGAAGTCCTGGTGAGTGAAGCCAGACACAGGAAATCCAGATGGGTCAAGGTTAACCAGACATCTGGTGGAAGTCCAAGTGGGTCATGGAGGACCAAACACTTGGTGAGGGAGTCCTAGCAGGTCAAGGGTGACCGGATGCTAGGTATGATGTACCAACAGGTCATAGGTGACCGGATGTTGGTTTAGGGGGCTTTGGGCTTGATTTTGGGTAAAATCAATGGATCGATCAGCCGATCGATTGGCTCATGCCAAATCGATCGGCCGATCGATTGGGTGAGTCCTCGCGACATGCTTCCTCCCAATCGATCAGTGGATCGATTGGGAGAGGCTCGAAATCGCACAAAAGAGCGCTGGATCGATCAGCCGATCGATCCAGAGCTCCTAATCGTTCGGGCGATCGATTGGGAGATGCGATTCAGCGCAATAAGCCCTGGATCGATCTGTGAATCGATCCAGGCATTTCCCGAAAGCACAGAGGCACTCTAGATCGATCGACCGATCGATCCAAAGCCTCCCCGATCGATTGGGAGCAATCCAATCGATCGAGATCCGACCGTTGGAGCAGGATATAGCTGTTGGCGAGCGCTTCTCTCAGGAGAACTCACGACTTCCATTTCTGATCCTCACAGCATCTCCATAGCATCTCTCTCAGGTTCAGATCACCAGTTCTTGAAGGTTCTTGGAGGCTTGTGCTGGTGCACGTCCAAGTCAAGAGGCGAGGAAGAAGTTAGGTTAGGGTTTCGTGTGCAAATTTGTAAGCTTTTGTTTGTATCTTGTTTTCCCTTTCCTTCTTCTTGTACTGAGAGCTTGTAAGGCTTCTCCGCCTTCGGTAGTTACCGTAAAGGAGGATTTTTATTAGTGGAGGGTGTGTGAGTGTGTGGATCCTTGGATTAGTCACCTCTTCTTGAGGTGGATACCAAGTAAATCCTTCGTGTTAGCGTTGTATGTTTTGTTTATTGTATTTCCGCTGCATATCATTGAAGAAACAATCAACGAAGAGCACGAGGAGCGCACCGAGCTATTCACCCCCCCTCTAGCTACATATTTGGTCCCAACAGAGAACACGGCCATGCAACCTCGCACGATCATGTGGCCAAACAGAAGAAGGACAGTGCATGGCCATGCAACTCTTGCACGACCGTCCAACAAACTAGAGATAGATCCATGCATGGCCGTGCAAACCTGCACGGCCGTGCCCCCACGATCACAGCCAAGCAATGAATGGTCATGCAATCCTGCACGGCCGTGTCCCAGGAGCAGTGCCATAGATCCACACGGTCGTGCCAATTGGCACCACCGTGCAGCACAACCAGAGACAAAAGAGGGCACGACCATGCCATACCTGCACGGCTGTGCTCCGGCGCCGCACCCTATCATATAAAAAGAGTTCTAACCCTTCTCCTCGGGGGCGGGGGGGGGGGGAGCGAGCCATCAGCGGGATAATTACCTTGGTGCTTGATCCTGTCTAAGAAGCTGGACACGACGGAGATCCGGAAGGAGGAAACCCACAACGCTGATGAAGAATAATGTTCACAGAATACCGATCCGAGAAACCCAAAGCGGATCGGGAGAAATAGAGTCACCAAAAGTCCTCCTCGCACGAAGACCCGATGACGAAGAAGAAATCCAAATCTGAAGAGAAGAAACCCGGATCCGAAGCTTCCAAGACTTCCTGCGCACAAGAGACCAACCAACGCTATCGTCAGTGACCTAAGACCGGGGTGGGAATCCCTGGCTAGGCCCTCCGATGCTCAAGTCAGTGATCTCTCTTGGTGTGGAAGAAGGAAGAAGAAGATGAACAGTAGCTGGAAATTAGGGTTATGAATGTGTGCAATGATGTGAACCTACCTCGCCAACGGAGAGGATTCCCCCTTTTATACTACTTCATATAACCTCCATAGTCATGAAGTGGACCTCGGTTTGTTAGAGTTTGTTATGAGATGACGTCAGTTGCGTACTTGTAATAAATGGCTTTTAAGGAATCTTTCTTGTACCCCAGATGTACCTCCTTTGTCGTTTAGCACCTGCAAAATAATCTAAAAGCACATTTCCCGCCGAGATATTTAACACCTATCATGTGATCACATATTGCAGATATTATCATTAATTAGCCTATTTGAAATGTTTATCTCTATTCTTCCTTATGAGACTTCTGTCCGCGCCATTCTATTCTACCTAGCAATAGGCCATATTTTATCAGGTATTTTTCCAAGGTGTTGTTCGACCTGGCTGATATTAACCTTAGGACGTGTCGCGATCGATACTATTCTACATGCTTCAGAAGTATCTCCCGGCCGATATTAGCCTACCTCCTCTGAGGTATATAGATCTTCCTACTGGGAAGCATATTTCGGTCGATATAGACTTACCTCTTATTGAGGTATGTCTCGGCCGATATTAGCCTACCTCCTTTGAGGTGTATAGATCTTCCTTCTGGGAAGCATATTTTGGTCGATATAGACTTACCTCTTATTGAGCCATGTCCCGGCCGATATTAGCCTATCTCCTTTGAGGTATATAGATCTTCCTCCTGGGAAGCATATTTCGGTCGATATAGACTTACCTCTTATTGAGGTATATCCCGGCCGATATTAGCCTACCTCCTTTGAGGTGTATAGATCTTCCTTCTGGGAAGCATATTTCGGTCGATATAGACTTACCTCTTATTGAGGTATATCCCGGCCGATATTAGCCTACCTCCTTTGAGGTGTATAGATCTTCCTTCTGGGAAGCATATTTCGGTCGATATAGACTTACCTCTTATTGAGGTATATCCCGGCCGATATTAGCCTACCTCCTCTAAGGTATATAGATCTTTCTCCTAGGAAGCATATTTCGGTCGATATAGACTTACCTCTTATTGAGGTATGTCCCAGCCGATATTGGCCTACCTCCTTTGAGGTGTATAGATCTTTCCCCTGGGAAGCATATTTCGGTCGATATAGACTTACCTCTTATTGAGGTATGTCCCGGCCGATATTAGCCTATCTCCTTTGAGGTATATAGATCTTCCTCCTGGGAAGCATATTTCGGTCGATATAGAATTACCTCTTATTGAGGTATATCCCAGCCGATATTAGCCTATCTCCTTTAGGGCATATTTTGGCCGGTATTAGCATACCTCCTTCGAGGTACATCCCGGCCGATATCGGCCTATCTCCTTGGTTTTATTACCTCCTTTCCTTTCCTTATCGGGGACCCATAAAACCTAACTCATATCACTAGCCTTCCCTCCAAGTCTAGTCGAAGGAGGTGTAAACGACTGACTAGACATAAGTCTGGTTTTGTCTTTTTCTACCCGTGACTCTGCTCCAGATATTGAAATGACCTCACAGATTTTGTGTACAACTGTCTCATCAAACTGAGTATAGTGATCCTGTGAGCCTTTTGATCCTTTAAATAGGGTTACAACCTTCTCTTCATCCACCACCCATCTCAGTTCTTTTCCTTCCTTGCCGCCTTTTATTGCTAAGGTCATGGTCTCGGATCCTCCTTTTTGGGGGCGACTTTTGTTGGACAAGGTGAGATCTATATATGAGTTTATTGGGATTTCTGCTTTGGCTACCTCTTGGGTTCAAGGGATTGTCTTAAGAGATGAAGCTTCACAATTCAGACTTTTCATCCAAAGATGCCGATGCTCTGAAGGACTAAAGAAACTTCAGAGAGATTTTTGCTACTCGTAGAGGGGCAGCCAAATGACCCACGGGTGCTGTGTGAAGGGCACAACACATGTTACCCCTGGGCTAAGCTTGGTTGCTTCACTTGCAGAGCTCTAGGGCTTGAGAGGGGAAGTGGTTTTTACATTTACTTTTCCATCATGGTCTGTATGGACCTTTCTCCTTCCCCCTGCCCTTGAGTTTTTCTACCTTGTTGCTTTCTTCGTCCCAGGCAGAATATTGCCACTTATGTGCCTTGACAAGCCTGGGCGAGGTAAAATGTTTCTATCTCTGCTCCATGGTAAGTTTGAATCCAGTGGGATTAAAATTTTCTAAGCGTTTCAAGAGCTTGTGTTTGTAAACTTTGTTATCTATCTGAGGCTTACTGTTCTGAGGGAAAATGTAATGTTATGTACTTGATCAGATTCTAAGTGTAACAACAAACTCTTGTATTGAATTAAATGATTCTATTGAGTCCTTCTGTAATTTACAAGAATAAATATGATGTTGTATTCATTATCTCTCTGCATATCCTATGTGTCATTTATCATGACTGAGGCTATCTTAACTGTTGGAATACTTCTATATCATGGATAATATTATGCCAGCCAACATTGTCTCATTGATTGACATCAATATTATACCTACCTAGCATAACCAAAGTTATATCGGCTAATATAAAATTATTTTGATCAATATTAGTTTGTATTTCATAAGGACGTTAATTCAAAATCTGTCATTCGCCTAAGTCTTCATCCTTAAATGTTTTTTTCCTTAGCATGGACTTTAGTCAAGAAAATCAGTCCTTTTCACTTTATCATGTCCAGTTAATTACGTCTTCTTTCGAAGCTTCATAGCTGGTGATTGACTCTTCTTCAGGTGAGAGAATGTTAGAGGCATACCCCGAGGCGTTACCAACCCCAGCGTGATCTAATCCGTCACATCCAATATAAATATTTTTATGATGGTATGACACACACTTTTTCTGACCGCCACGTCACATGGGCCTCTAGTCTTTTTCTTGTGATTCTCATCATCCGCTGAGAAAAAAGGTTTTGATCTGACGATGGTCGTGTGCTTTTCAAACCCTAAACCCTTCGTCTCCTTTTAAACTTTGTCCCTTCTGTTCTCTTTTCTAGAGTTCTTTTCTTGTTGCAGTCTTCGACCAAACCTCGTGCTCACCATTTCTAGGTGATCTTCTTTCTTGTCTTCAGTAAGTAGTCTATTGTTTCACTAGCCTATACTTTTGCCCATGGCCGAAGAAGCAATTGCTCCTTGGTATGTCCATATGTCTTCTTCCTTTGATAAAAATGCGGGCTAGCTATCCGTCGTCAGTATGAAATTCCCCGAGAGTATGGCATCGTACTCCCCACACCGAATGATCGTCCTCATCGTCCTCCTGTTAATTGCATAACCTTTTTTAGGGACCAATTGATAGGAGGCTTAAGGTTTCCTATCCCTCCTTTCTTGATTGAAATAAGCCAGTATTTTAATATTCCTTTACAACAATTTGCCCCCAATGCATTCCGTTATTTGTGTGGTACTTACATGCTTTTTCGTATGCGAGATATTCCTCCTACTCCTCAAAATTTTTTCATGTTCTCTTATCCCAAATGTTCGGAACCTGGTGTCTTCTTGTTTCATTCGCGGACTAAAATGGTTCTTTTTGGGGATATGCCCTCGTCCCTCAAAGCTTGGAAATCTCGTTTTTTCTTCTTGAAGTTTCCAGGACCCATTCCTTGGTCTCATGCTTGGAAATCTTTCTTGCCCCCCTTGCCCGACGTCAAGGAGTTTCATCTTCATCCTTCTTTCCCTATCTATTGTGAGAAATTGTTAAATCATCGACTTTCTATTCTTAAGTGGCAACGGGTTGATCTCCTATACCTGTTTGGCTTAAGCCCTGTCAGACCTGATACTCGAGTTCCTTTAGGTAACACCTTATTTCTTTCTTCCTATTTTTAACTAACTAAACTATTTTTCTTCTCTATGTAGTGGATAGCTTCTATGATGCTTTGATTGACGAAGAACTACGTCTGGAAGAGGATGTTATTCGCGCCAAAGAAGCCGAACTTCTGGCTACTATTGTTCTTCCCCCTCCAATCGAAAAATCAGCTCCTTTAGCTGAAGTACCGAGTTCTTTGGGTGCTCTTGAAGCTCTTGAAGCTCCTGGAGATCCTTCTGCAGAGATCCTTGCCAATCCTTTACCCGCTGTTACTTCACCAACGGCTGCTGCTGTCTCCTCATCTACTCCTCTTCCCCTCATTGAGCTCACATCTCCTGATAGCTCTGGTAAATCGATAACTGAACTTTCTAAGGGTAAACGCCCAGGGCACAAACTTACTAGAGCTCCTCCATAAAAAAGGAGGCTCATCCTCCCTGCTGACGAGCTAGTTTCTGAAGGTTTTTCTTCAGCTGACTTTCCTTCTGATGAGCAGACGTTGGCGGAACTCTATCCTTCCCTGAGTTTTCCTGCTTCACCTTTCGCTAATGCCAGTGCTTTTGGCGATGTATCTTTCACTTTTACCCTATCTATCCCGACTTCTGGGTCTCTACCTTCCTCACCTTCTTCTTATTTAGTCTATGCTCCTCCATCTATTCCTACTTCCTCCTTTTCTACTGGTTCTTCTACTATTCCTGTTCTCCCCATACTTCTAGGAGGTTCCTTCGCCGGTGATTGGGATAAAGTTCGCCCTATATTTGAAGAACTCAATACTCCTGAAGCAATTGACCGTTTCTCCCATAAGGAGAATCAGGTATATCTATTAACGTCTACTCTTTATTTCTCAGCAATTATCTTATGATCTTTTATCATATTTCCGACGATGGATAGAAAATATGGTTTTTTCTCGACTGCTGCACAACTTATACACTGAAAACAAGCTGTTGAGATCTGAAAATGATAAGCTAAGACAAGAGGTTGCTGAGTTATCTTCTGCTGCATTTTCTGCTGCTGCCAAGAAACAACTCGAAACACAAATTGAAAGTCTTCAAGCACAATTTAAATCAGTTACGGACCTTAATTAAGAACTGACTTCCAAACTTGGCGAACTAAAGGATAACTATGAAGCAGAATTGACTGAAAAACTCAAAGCCCTGCAGCTGAAGGAAGATGAAATAACTTCCTTGAACACCTCCCTTAACTCAGTTAAGACCGAAGTTTCTGCCAAAGAAACTGAATTGAAGACTTCCCAAATGGCTTTGGTGGTTTACAAGGATAACGAAGATGTTCGGTACAGGGAGCGGGCCACTACCATGATCGAGTCTCCTGAATTCAATAGGCCGATCGTGAAGTCCATCTTATCAGTTTTTACTACGGGAGCTCAAGGGGCGATTCAGCAATTAAAAGAGGAGAGCTACTTAGCTCGTGTCCCTCCTCCTAATTTCCTAAACCGTTGCAGACTTATTGAGAACAAACCCCCTGATCACCCTAAGCTGACTTTGACCTAAATTCAAATTCTTGTAAAGAGGAGAGCAGAAATTCTGTAATGACGATCTCACGTAACGTTGATTATTCTCTTTTTGTTGTTAATTTTACTCTTTCTCATGGTAGTTATTTATTTTGTATAAATGTGTCCAATGTTGCTCAGTTTGTCACCATACAAGCTTCCCAACAGATTGTCACGTCTTAGATCGTTTCCTCATGACCGGACGATATATATCAAGATTGACAAATATCGCCCGATATTTCATAGCGTAGTTATGTCTCGCCCAATTTTACACAGTTTTATCATAATGTCCCTAATATCGGTCGATTTATTTCATTTGATCGGTTTACCCCTATGTCTTCATATGTCCTTTCTACGTATTAATCGAGTCTCATATGGTTTTATCATAGTGTATATTATTTGACTCATTATGATAAGCTTTTGGTCGATACATTTGGGGGATCTTTATCTTGGCCGATCTATCAGAATCGCCCGATTCATCTCAACGGGCCTCATCCGGTATCCTTTAACCAAGTCTCATCTGTTAACTGATATCTGGTGCTCAACTTTTTTTTTATTATACCCATACCCTAAACTCATGATTACTGGACTAATTTTTCTCTGTACTTGTCAGGCTTTCTTAAGAATTACCTCTAGGGAAACTCCACACATTTTTCGAGGTAGATTACTTAACTTTACCTCTTTCTCTTGATTTTATTCTTTAATATTATTACTCATTTATGACGATTGGAATTCTAAGTACCTTTTATTCGCCTTTTCCTTCTGCTGTTTCTGTTTGGGGGTTTTAGCACAAGGCCAGAAGAGAAAACAAGGGTTTACGAGGTTTTCTTCCGCTTTCCTCCATCTCTCGCCCTCTTCCTTGATTCCTCTTTCATTTTACCGTCGCTCTATGGCAGCTTCTCCTCCCGCATGGTTTCTCTCGTGTGTTTCCAACCTTATAGATACAGAAGAAGTGGACTTGCAGGCGACCTATAGTTTTCCTTCTTATATAATCTGTCCTGCTCCTCATGAGAGTCCGCATCTACCTCCTTTAGGGTGTATATTTATCTTTCGAGACCAAGTCCTACAAGGTTTTCGCTTTCCTCTTCACCCCTTTTTCTGTAATGTCAGCAGTTATTTTAATATCCCACTCAACCAGTTTGTCCCTCAATCCTTTTCCATTCTTATGGGTTTTATTGGGGTATCTAAACTGTTAGATTTCCCCTTGTCTCCACGTCTTTTTCATCACTTCTTCATTCCTCGTCGAGTGGATGTGGGTGTTTTTAAATTTCAATCTCGTCCCAAGGCTATTTTGTTCAATCACATTCCTCCTCAGGGGGAATGGTATCACAAATTTTTCTATATGCGTCTCCCTTCTCCTCCTCCGTTCCCTATCCAATGGATACATGACTTGCCTCCACTTCCTAGCACCCATGATCTTCTTGACGATCCCTCTGTTGCTTCTGCCCTACTTAAACTGAGGGGAGCAAAATTCAGCTTGCCGCATCTAATTGTGGAAGGTTTAATATTTCCTTTCGGAATAAGCAAGATTGACACCCCTTTGGAGGGATCCTTTGGTATGTAAAAACATCTCAATCCATATTTACTAATTAATACATCTCTTTTATAATGGTGTTCAATTCCTGTGTTTCAGCTGATGTTCTTCTACCAACCCTTATGTACAAGAATCCTGCCATGACCAAGTCTTTTGTAAATAATCTTGGAGAAGAATGGTTTTGCGACCGCAGATCGGATCCTAATTTTTCCACCTTGGGTTTACTATCTGAAGAAGAACGACGGGCAGAGGCTGTTGCAGCCATGGAAGAGGAAGAAGAAGAACCCTTTGTTACCTTAGTTAAAAAGCCAAATCTTACTTCGGCTTCTCCCTTTAGTGATTTCTTTGGTACTTTTGTGCAAGCTCCTCTTGTCCCGGCACCCATTTCTCTCGAGAGAGGTTAGGCATCGATAACTCCAACCCATATTATCTCTAATCCTGCTCATAGGATAATGACACCCGGTCTACTTATCCCTTCTTCTTCTATTATTTCAGCTCCCTCTGCTTCTGCTTCTGAGACGACCATTATCCCTTGTGTATCCTCTGCATCTTTGGCATTGGCCTTGCCTCCCTTGGCTTCTAGGCCTCGAGCAAAACGGACACCCTGCCGGAGATCTTCTCCTGGTGCCATTCCCTCGATTGTTAGTGTTCCCACAACTGCATCAGCTCCTCTTACACTATCACCTTCTATTCCATCTAGTTCTTCCTCTGCTTCTCTTGTTTCTACTATTCCTTTCCCTTCTATTGCCTCTTCTTCTTCTTCGCCTCCTTCTTCCTCCCCTCCTCGTCATTTATTTAAACAGGCTGTGGGTTTACCTTCTTAATTGGGACAACCCTCTAATCCACCTAGCTATGGTACTCTGCAACTACAAGGTCTATTAGCCGAATCTTGGCTGCAAGGTTACGAACAACTAAGAGGCCTTAGTCTTCCACATCGAGCTGATCGCCATAGTCGTCAGGCAGTGGCTGTAAGCATTTCTAGTTATATGTTATCAATTCTATGCTTTCATCTTTAACTTACATCATCCTTTTGTTTAGTTTCTTGCCTCAAGTCTACATATCGACCAGCTACTTACAGCTAAGGACCATGAGAATAATAAATTAAAAGCTCAACTGGAGACATTGAAGGCTACTTCACCTTCTTCTCACAGCGATATGGCTCAGTTGCAAGAGAAAGTGATCCTACAGGATCAACAATTGGGGACCTTGAAACAAAAATTGGAGGAGTGCCAGCAATTATTGAAAGATAAAGAGCTCACCAGAAGAACTTTAGAATTACAGGTGGATCGGCTACATTCTGGTCTTCGACTAAAGATTGCTTTAAAAGAGAAAGCTCTCTCAGACGTTTCTCATAAAAGTCTCCTTTTAGAGAAAGTAGAGAAGCTTCATAATGCCTGTCTTTATGACCAAGCTCAAGACCTAGCCTTTCATGATTTCACTATCCTACAGGAACAAGAACAAAGGAAAGCTCAAGATGTTGAATTTTCACTGCTCCAGAAGGAATTGGAACATCTCAAATCAGAAAAGGATGCTTTGAAAGATCAACACACAAAACTGCAGGCTGATTTCCAAAGCTATAAGGAGCAAGAGAAGAATCGGTGGAAAGAGTGCGTCAGGCTTATTTAAAGTCTTCAGCCTTTGCCCAAGAATTCATTCGTAGGATAGTAGGTGCTTTAAATCATTCTGTATCGGGAGTTCTTCAATAGTTACGGGAGGGTGGCTATTTACCCAAGGAATCCCCCCTTTCTTTCTTCAACAATTACGAGAGGGTGGCTATTTACCCAAGGAACCCCCCCTTTCTTTTATAAATCGTCATAGACTTAACGAAGAGCTACCCGAAGACATAAAAGGTCCTTTTCTAGATGTTTAAAGAGATTATTCAGAAAAAGGCTTGTAAATGTAGAACTAGTAAAGAAATATAACCAAAGTTTGGCAATTAATTGATCGTGCTATATAGGAAATTTTTAATACTTACCTGTTTCTCTATTGTGCTGATTTGAGAATGCCTCTCTTGAAATGCTCCTGAATATTAAATATAAGCTTTATTCTAGAACTCCTTGCTCATCTTTTGAAGTTAAGCCTTGTCTCGATGAATCCTTCCGCAGATAACGTCCAGTGTGCTCTGTATCCCCAAAAGAATAAATAATCCCCAGTGATCTTAGATAATGAATTTGTATAAAACTCCTGAGTTCCGAGCTGAGCCTACAACTCCAGGCGATTTTTAAGTAAAGACCTCCAGATGGATGGGCTTCCAAGTGAATAATGTATCATATGCATAGAATAACCTTTTGAATCCTGGTTTCATGTTCGCATAAACCCAGTCGATTAGGCTTTGAAATTTTGAGATTTCTCGATCAATTGTGTCCTGTGATAGTTTAGAGTCTCCGGTTCCTCCCATGAAGACCCGTCCGAGTTACTTCATGAGATTTCCCGATCGACTATGTTCTGTGATGGTTTAAAGTCTCCGGTTCCTCCCATGAAGACCCGTCCGAGTTACTTCATGAGATTTCCCGATCGACTATGTTCTGTGATGGTTTAAAGTCTCCGGTTCCTCCCATGAAGACCCGTCCAAGTTACTTCACGAGTTACTTCATGAGATTTCCCGATCGACTATGTTCTGTGATGGTTTAAAGTCTCCGGTTCCTCCCATGAAGACCCGTCCAAGTTACTTCATGAGTTACTTCATGAGATTTCCCGATCGACTATGTTCTGTGATGGTTTAAAGTCTCTGGTTCCTCCCATGAAGACCCGTCCGAGTTACTTCATGAGATTTCCCGATCGACTATGTTCTGTGATGGTTTAAAGTCTTCGGTTCCTCCCATGAAGACCCGTCCGAGTTACTTCATGAGATTTCCCGATCGACTATGTTCTGTGATGGTTTAAAGTCTCTGGTTCCTCCCATGAAGACCCATCCGAGTTACTTCATGAGATTTCCCGATCGACTATGTTTTGTGATGGTTTAAAGTCTCCGGTTCCTCCCATGAAGACCCGTCCGAGTTACTTCATGAGATTTCTCGATCGACTATGTTCTGTGATGGTTTAAAGTCTCCGGTTCCTCCCATGAAGACCCGTCCGAGTTACTTCATGAGATTTCCCGATCGACTATGTTCTGTGATGGTTTAAAGTCTCTGGTTCCTCCCATGAAGACCCGTCCGAGTTACTTCATGAGATTTCCCGATCGACTATGTTCTTGTAACACCCATAGGGTTCTTAGCAAAATTCTAGAATATTTTATCATGAATAAAGAAAATATATATATATATGCTTTAGTTAAATTTTGCTCCTAGCCGAACACTTAAACAAATAAAATAGAAATAAAAATATATAAGACCCATCCGAGTTACTTCATGAGATTTCTCGATCGACTATGTTCTGTGATGGTTTAAAGTCTTCGATTCCTCCCATGAAGACCCGTCCGAGTTACTTCATGAGATTTCCCGATCGACTATGTTCTGTGATGGTTTAAAGTCTCTGGTTCCTTCCATGAAGACCCGTCCGAGTTACTTCATGAGATTTCCCGATCGACTATGTTCTGTGATGGTTTAAAGTCTCTGGTTCCTCCCATGAAGACCCGTCCGAGTTACTTCATGAGATTTCCCGATTGACTATGTTTTGTGATGGTTTAAAGTCTCCGGTTCCTCCCATGAAGACCCGTCCGAGTTACTTCATGAGATTTCTCGATCGACTATGTTCTGTGATGGTTTAAAGTCTCCGGTTCCTCCCATGAAGACCCGTTCAAGTTACTTCATGAGATTTCCCGATCGACTATGTTCTGTGATGTTTTAAAGTCTCTGGTTCCTCCCATGAAGACCCGTCCGAGTTACTTCATGAGATTTCCCGATCGACTATGTTCTTGTAACACCCATAGGGTCCTTAGCAAAATTCTAGAATATTTTATCATGAATAAAGAAAAAATATATATATATATGCTTTAGTTAAATTTTGCTCCTAGCCGAACACTTAAACAAATAAAATAGAAATAAAAATATATAAGGTCTAGGACTTGAACTCTAAATCTCTCATTAGATGCCTGAATAAGATAACCACTAGACCAAGAGAAATTATTGTTAGAAAAGAGAGGGAAACCATAATTAAATGTAAGAAGAAAAGGCTCTTCTCTTAGAAGGAGAAGTGAGAGTTGTCTTCTTCCTCTCTAATGAAGAGATGCTCTAGAATATTCTTTTCTTACTCACCAAGAAGGGAGGTATCTAGACTTTTCTCTTAATTATGAAGAGAGTAAAGGAAAGGAGGAAGAAAAAATATATTTTCCCTTCCTCCTCTCATGATGAATAAAAGGAGGAAATTAAAATGAGTTGGCATTTTTCCTCATTCACCTTCCTACTCCCTCATCCTCCACCGTGACCTCTTCTTCACCATTTCCTCTTCTTGCCGAGACCAAGGAGCAAGGAAGCTTCCCCTCTCTAGGAAGGATCCACAACAAAGGTTAAATCTCTAAGGAAAACAAGCGCAAGGATGTGAGTATCCCCTCACTGCAGTACAAGTAGCTTCGGTTTAAAATGTTTTTCGAAACTCTAAAAATTTTCTTGCAAGAATGTGGTCAAGATAAAGAATAGGTAGTCACTTAGGGTTAACAAGTGATAAGAGATGCTTCATGTTATAGAAAAAGAAAAAGAGAAATTTAGAGCCTTATTGCATGTTTCGGCCAAGGATGGAAGAGAGGACCTAGAACAAGTTTTCTTTGATCACATGCTTAATTTTTCTACTCTATGATATATGAATTTCACATGTTGTTAGTTAAGTCTTCATTCTTCATGTTGTGAAAAAAAAAAGAGATACCTATCTATATGGTTCGGCCAAAATTGATTATAAGGCCTTAGGTCAAGAATTTTAGATAGAAACCATACTAGTTGTACCTCTTTGTGATGTATGAATTTTTACATATTTATAACCAAGGTTTTTATGCTTCTTATGGAATAAAATGGTATGAAACTCTACTGATATGTTTGGCCAAATTGAGATAAATGGGTTAAGGTTAGAGTTTTGAACTCAAACATGCTTATTCATGAAGTATAATGCCTTGTATGTGCTTAGATCAAGTTTACATGTTATGTGGATAAGTTCTATGCTTCATATGGAACCAAATGATATAAGAACCCTACTGATATGTTTTGGCCAAATTGAAATAAATGGGTTAGGGTTAGAGTTTTGAACTCAAACATGCTTATTCATGAAGTATAATGCCTTGTATGTGCTTAGATCAAGTTTACATGTTATGTGGATAAGTTCTATGCTTCTTATGGATTAAAATGATATGAAACCCTACTGATATGTTTCGGCCAAATTGAAATAAATGGGTTAGGGTTAGAGTTTTGAACTCAAACATGCTTATTCATGAAGTATAATGCCTTGTATGTGCTTAGATCAAGTTTACATGTTATGTGGATGAGTTCTATGCTTCATATGGAACCAAATGATATAAGAACCCTACTGATATGTTTCGTCCAAATTGAGATAAATGGGTTAAGGTTAGAGTTTTGAACTCAAACATGCTTATTCATGAAGTATAATGCCTTGTATGTGCTTAGATCAAGTTTACATGTTATGTGGATAAGTTCTATGCTTCATATGGAATGAAATGAGGTTGAAACCTACTGATATGGTTCGGCCAAGATGGATTAATTGGGTTCGGAAAGAGTTTAAACCTAACCAAACATGCTTATGCATTTTCATGATATGTAGCCTTTGATATATAAGTAGATTAAGCTTTCATGCTTTATGATGTGATGAAAATATGCTTTACGGTATGTTGCATTTCTATGTCTTATGTTAAGATGTGCCATGTTTATGATATGATATGATAGACTTATGACATGATAGGCTATGGTTATGATATGATATGCTAGACTCATGATATGATATGCCATGTTCATGATATGTTATGCTAAGTTCATGAGATGATATGCCAAGTTTGATGATAAGAAAATAACATGTTATACTTTATGTTATGATAAGAACATGTTATATAATGCATGTGTGAATGGCTTATGTAAGAAGAAAAGCCTAAAGAGTGTTGGTGCAGTAAGCATCCGACGATCGAACCTCAGTTTTGATAATGGCAAAAGGATTCAAAGTTAAGATTCCTTGTTATCTAACGTGGTTAAATAAGGTTTCAGGAAAGTCCTAACTGCGGTTAGGCAAGGGAAAATCCTAAGGGGGGGCAACCTTAGGTCCTAGGGGGTGGTAACCCTAGGTGAAGGAAAATCCTAAGGGGGGGCAACCTTAGGTCCTAGGGGGTGGTAACCCTAGGTGGAGGAAAACCCTAAGGGGCGGCAACCTTAGGTCCTAGGGGGTGGTAACCCTAGGTGGAGAAAAACCCTAGGGGGCGGTAACCCTAGGTCCTAGGGGGTGGTAACCCTAGGCAGAAAGTCCAGTCGGTCTGGAGGACCGGACTGGCATCAGGTAATCTTTCCTGTGGGAAGTAGGTGAGGACGCGTTCCCCGTAGAGGGAACAGTAGGCGTCGGGTCGACCTAGGGTTTCCGGTTGGAAACCCGAAGTCAGACTCGGACAGTCCGGAGACTATTTATACTTCTTTTATAATGTTTATTGTGCTAACTTTGTGTTGCAGGATAGTGTTTGGGACTAACGCATCTTGCAGGAGCAAAGGAGCTGTTAGAATTTTTCGGGCCACGAAAACCGCTTTTCGCGTCGCGGAAACCCCGAAACACCCTAGCCAAGGATCTCGTGCAAAGAAAAATCCGATTCGAAAAATTCCACGTATTTATATCATGCTTAATACCCGAATATGTTAGATCTACTCCTAGATCTATAGTTTAAAGAAAAACTACCTTTGATGCGTGCCCTTCGCTTATCCCGCTCGACTAAGGTTGAAGTTGGATCTAGAGGGCACAAAGTAGAGCCCCTCTATATGTGTCCACACAAGCAATTAGGTGGAGAAGATGACCGAAACAAGGTGTGCTAGCACCTATGTGGTTTTCGGCCAAGAAGAGGAGGAAGAGAGGGAGAAGTTGCCGAGAGCACCAAGGAAGAAGAAGAATAAAAAAATTGAATTCAAAAATTCAATCAATCCACCATATCATGTGGCCGGCCACATAAATGTCATTAAGTGGGCAATTAATGCTCTTAATTGCCCCCTTAATGTGGCCGGCCACTCATGGGTAACCTCCCATGAGGTGGCAAGCATGAGGTGGCATGGTGATGTGTAGCATCCCCATTGGTTCTCCCATGCCACCTCATCAAATGTGGTGGCATCCAAGTCAAGTCAATATTGACTTTCAACCTTCCTAATTTGGCCAAAGTCAAACATGACCAAATTAACTCCCTTAATTGATTTATCCAACATTTGGATCATACTTGAGTCTAACTCATAGTCAAGTCAAACTTGTGGATTTAGGTCAAGTCAAACTTGCCTTTTATAGACTTTCCATATTTAGCCAAGTCAAACTTGACTTCATCTTTCCTCTTGGTTCATCATATGAACTAGTCTCCATCTATTGCTCTATGTGTGTGACCCTATAGGTTCTTGTCAACGTTGGCAATGTCCCTAAATCCAATTAGGGACATAAGCAATGAGAGGTATCTAGCAACACATCATTGCTACCCAAGTTACAAGAATGTTGAGATCCAACATCACCAATATGACTAATAATTGTGACTCTCACAATATGTGACATTGTCCTTCTATCCTTGATATCTAGATTGATCTTATATGAGGCATAGACCGTGTCATCCTCCAATCAATCTAAGTGTCTTGAACTCCAAGTAGACTCACTATAATCAAATAAGCACAATATCACATATTGCCTTATTTGGGCATGGCCATGCACTTAGTGATCTCACTCTATCAAGACTATGATATCACTCCTGTAATATAGGAGGGATAGATCCCATCTACATCACTCACATCCCTCCGCATAATTTGTTACATACCCGATAATCGCCTTTATAGTCCACCCGTTACGGGTGACGTTGACGAAACCAAAGTACATAACTCCTTATGTAGGGAACCATGGTGACTTCAGGTCTAAGGACTAAAGTCATACTAATAGTCACTTGAGAAAGTATATGACACTCATATAACGATCCATGATACTTTCTCATGGCGGGTCATTCAGTATACATTCTCCAATGTATACCCATGTGTCAACTTGATATCTCATATCCATGACTTGTGAGATCAAGTCATCATGTTGACCTACATGCTAGTCTCAATGCATTAACATTGTCCTTCTATGTTAATACTTGAC
The DNA here is from genome assembly GCF_018446385.1 of Zingiber officinale. Taxonomy (NCBI): domain Eukaryota; kingdom Viridiplantae; phylum Streptophyta; class Magnoliopsida; order Zingiberales; family Zingiberaceae; genus Zingiber; species Zingiber officinale. The sequence continues at coordinate 67,285,206 of NC_056004.1, forward strand.
TAGGAATAATTAAGTGTAGTGTTCTCTATATCATCTCACTATCGATTCAACTAATCGATTGATATAGATATGAACCTACTACCCTAGGACATTATTATACTTATTTATATAGCACAAATACACACAAGTATAATAATCACAATGCCTTTATTTATATATCAGAAATATATGTACAAGAATATGATACAAAGAGTCCAAAAAGTAACCATCACATGATTGGCTCTAGGGCTCTCACTAACAATCTCCCACTAGCACTAGTGCCAATCGCTGTAGTATCTAATACCCAATGACCTAGTGTGACCATCATGCTTAGTCTGTGCCAAAGCCTTGGTCAAGGGATCTGCGACGTTAGCCTCTGTGGGTACTCTGCAAATCTTCACATCTCCTCGATCGATGATCTCTCGAATGAGATGGAAGCGCCGTAGTATATGCTTTGTCCGCTGGTGTGAGCGAGGTTCCTTAGCCTGCGCAATAGCTCCATTGTTGTCGCAGTAGAGCTCTATGGGATCAGATATGCTAGGAACCACCCCAAGCTCAGAAATGAACTTGCGGATCCAAACTGCCTCCTTTGCTGCCTCTGATGCAGCAATATACTCAGCCTCCGTTGTAGAATCTGCAACTGTGTCCTGCTTCGAACTCTTCCAGCTCACAGCTCCACCATTCAAGCAGAACACGAACCCTGACTGCGATCTGTAATCATCCTGGTCAGTTTGGAAGCTAGCATCAGTGTAACCCTTTACAACTAGATGCTCATCACCTCCAAATATCAAGAAATAATCCTTAGTCCTTCTCAAGTACTTAAGGATATTCTTGACCGCAATCGATGATGCTCACCGGATCTGACTGGTATCTGCTCGTCATGCTCAAAGCATACGAGACATCGTGACGAGTACATAACATGGCGTACATGATAGATCCTATGGCCGAGGCATGGGGATCTTATCCATGCGGTCCCTCTCCTCTCTAGAAGAGGGACTTTGAGTCTTCGAAGACTCACACCATGTGACATCGGCAGATTCCCTTCTTGGAATTCTGCATGGCAAACCGGTAATACAGTGTCAATGTATGTATTCGACTTAGGCCAAGCAATCTCTTAGATCTATCTCTATATATCTTAATGCCTAGAATGCAGTTGCTTCACCTAAGTCCTTCATTGAGAAACAATTCCCTAGCCAAGTCTTCACAGTTGTAGCGGAAATGTCGTTCCCAATGAGAAGTATGTCATCCACATACAATACGAGGAAGACAACTGTGTTCCCACTAACCCTCTTGTAGACACGGGGTTCATCTTCGTTCTTGATGAAACCAAACTGTTTGATTGCATCATCGAATCGAAGATTCCAGCTCCGAGAGGCTTGCTTGAGACCATAAATGGCCCTATGCAGCTTGCATACTCTGCTAGTATCTTGTGGATCTACAAAACCCACGGTGTGTCATGTACACATCCTCGAGGAGGTTTCCATTGAAAGCTGTCTTGACATCCATCTGCCGGATCTCATAATCATGGTAGGCTGCAATAGCAAGCATAATCCGAATGGACTTAAACAACGCTACTGGAGAAAAGGTTTCATCATAGTCAATACCATGAATCTGCTTGAAACCTTTAGCTACCGATCTACCTTTATAGGTATGAGTAAGTCCGTCCATGTTAGTCTTTCTCTTAAAGACCCACTTACACCCAATGGGTTTGACCCCTTGGTGGATCAACCAAGGTCCAAACTTGGTTGGTGTACATGGAATCCATTTCGATCTCATGGCTTCTAGCCATGACTCGAATCTGGGCTCATCACGGCTTCACGATGGGTGGTAGGCTCATTCTCAATGAGCATAACGTCATCTGGTCGGGCAAGAAAATGAGTATCTCTCGGTGACGACGTACCCTATCGGACTGCGAAGAGTAGGTCTACATGAGCAGTTGTTGTTCCACAACTTCTTGTGCAACAATCTCATCATCCACAACTCTTTGTGGTTCTGTTCAGTATCCATCAATGGCTCAGTGTTTTGGTCGTTGTCTTGAACTTCTTCAAGATCAAACGAACTTCCACTAGCCTTTCTAGAAACAAAGTCCCTTTCTAGAAAGACCCCAGTCTTAGCAACAAACACTTTGTGCTGACTAGGAATGTAGAAGTAATATCCCTTAGTTTCCTTGGGATATCCTATAAAATAACACTTATCAGATTTGGGTCCCAGTTTGTCTGAGACTTGACGTCTAACGTAAGCCTCACAACCCCAAACCCTCATGAAAGACATCTTGGGACTCCTCCCAGTCCATATCGTATATGGTGTCTTCATGACCACCTTTGATGGAACACGGTTAAGTGTGAACGCTGCCGTGTCCAGAGCATATCCCCAAAAGGATATAGGAAGATCTGCGTGACTCATCATAGATCGTACCATATTTAATAAGTTACGATTCCTCCTTTCCGATACACCATTCCACGGTGGTGTTCCAGGAGGAGTGAGTTGGGATAGAATCCCACACTCGCTAGATAGTCACTAAACTCATGGCTTAAGTATTCTCCACCTCGATCTGATCAAGTATCTTAATACTTTTGCCGAGCTGGTTTTGTACTTCATTTCTGAATTCCTTGAACTTTTCAAAGGATTCAGACTTATGTGTCATCAAGTACACATAACCATATCTACTGAAGTCGTCAGTAAATGTGATAAAGTGCCTATAACCACCCCGAATAGCGATATTGAAAGGGCCACATACATCACTATGTATGAGTCCTAGCAAGTCTGTCGCTCTCTCGCTATGTCCACTAAAGGGAGTCTTAGTCATCTTGCCTAGAAGGCATGACTCACATGTCTCATATGATTCAAAATCAAATGAGTCCAGCAAACCATCCTTATGGAGCTGGGACAAGCGACTCTCGTTTATGTGGCCTAGGCGGCAATGCCAGAGATAGGTTGGGTTCAACTCATTTGATCTCAACCTCTTGGTACTCACGTTATAGATAGGGCTCTCTAAATCTAGAATATAGAGGCCATTCATCAGATGTGCACTACAATAGAACATATCTTTCAAATAAACAGAACAACATTTGTCCTTTATTATGAATGAAAAACCTTTATTATCTAAACAGGAAACTGAAATAATATTCTTTGTTAGTGCAGGGACATAACAACAATTATCTAGTTCCAATACAAGCCCAGCGGGCAGAGATAGAAAATATGTTCCTACAGCAACAGCAGCAACCCTTGCTCCATTGCCTACTCGTAGGTCCACCTCGCCCTTTGCCAATGCCCTGCTACTTCTCAGCGCCTGCACATTAGTACAAATGTGATATGCACATCCAGTATCTAATACCCATGATGTAGAAATAGAAAGGTTGACTTCTATAACATTTATACCTGAAGTAGAAGCCTCGCTTCTTTTCTTCTTAAGATCCTCCAGGTAGATCTTGCAGTTCCTCTTCCAGTGCCCTGTCTGACCACAGTGGAAGCAGGTAGCATCCTTTTGCACCCCGCCCTTGGGTTTGAGTGCTGAAGAGCTGGCTTTGCCCTTGGTCTGGGTCTTACCCTTACCCTTGGGCTTCCACTTGCCCTTACCCTTGCTCTTTTGTACCATCAGGACGGTACTGGTCTTGGTAGTGGTGAGATTGGGCTCAGCAGTTCTCAACATGTTGAGCATCTCGGGCAGTGGTTTGTCTAATTCGTTCATGTTATAGTTCATGACGAATTGACGGTAACTTGCCGGCAACGATTGCAGGATCAAGTCAGTGGCCAGCTCTTGGCCCAATGGGAACCCCAACCTCTCTAGGTTCTCGACGTACCCAATCATCTTGAGTACGTGAGTTCCTACAGGGGTTCCCTCTTTCATCTTACATGAAAAGAGGGCCTGAGTCACTTCAAACCTCTCATGCCTGGCTTGCCCTTGATATAATTGCTTAAGATGGCCAATCATATCAAAGGCATTCATGTTCTCGTGTTGCTTCTGAAGCTCAGAGGACATGCAGCATAGCATTAGGCACGACACGTCTAACGCATCGTCTTGATGCTTCTGATGAGCATCCTTAATGCTACGAGCGGCAGAGGCTGGTGGTGCTTCAGGAACTGCTTGCTCCAGAACGTACAGCTTACGTTCCTGCATGAGGACTATCCTCAGGTTCCTGTACCAGTCCAGGAAGTTAGCTCCTGTGAGCTTGTCCTTCTCAAGGACAGATCGTAGGGAGAGAGTGTTCGCGTTTGGTGACATGGCAATCTACAACATATTAAACATGCAGAGAATCAATATCATATTCTATCATCTAATTAGGCCTTTAATTAAATGATGCTCCCACTGAATTTTGTGAGACAAGATCCACATCATACTACATCTTGAGTCAGCTTTGGCTGAATCGCCCAAGACCTAGTATGATCGGTAGGTAGCTAATTACCAATTACATCTCCATGCAACTCTTGTTTATAGGATCAAGATTTAACTTTTACAAATAATCTTGAGTTAGCTTTGGCTAAATCGCCCAAGATTATTTATAAACGTGATCTTGTCCTACCTTTCCAACTATTGGAATACGCCTATAGCTTCACTCGATCCAATTGAGCTTTGCTAGCTACTCAATCTAATTGAGCTCAATCTAACCCGAGCGTGATAGGCGGGACCAAGGTTGTCCCTCCGCATCCTACCAAGATTAAATGCGTTGCTCTGCTTTGGCAGATACGACAATCGCATATGATCGAGGTAGTGACGGGTATCATGGCCCGGTAGGCGTTTACGAGTTGATTTCGATTTAGATCTAATCTAATCGACGATGTGCATCATATTTAGGCGTAAATTAAATCTAATTTAAATCCTAAATGTGTATTGTGCACATCAAGATGTGGTTCCCACATCACATGTGCATCACATACACTCATGCATATTCTATTCTACACAAACATGCATCACATACACATAAGCAAAAATAAAATATATACATTTAAATTATGTGATTGGTCATGGCCCTACTAGGATCCTCTCTAGCCAAAGAGAAGATCCAATGGTCATCCTAGGGTCTAGGTGGCAGCTTCTCCAAGCTCCTCCTTCCGATCCCCATGTGTTGCCGGCATGCTCCCGCGAGTCCGTCTTCTCCGGAATTTCGTCATCTTCAAATTTTTGTACATTACAAAATTTATACTCGAGTTACATTCGAGTCTTAAAACTAATTTTTTACAGAAATAAAATAATGGAAAAAGGCAACACGCAGGTCCCAAGATCGAAACTTGGCTCTGATACCACTGTTAGAATTTTTCGGGCCACGAAAACCGCTTTTCGCGTCGCGGAAACCCCGAAACACCCTAGCCAAGGATCTCGTGCAAAGAAAAATCCGATTCGAAAAATTCCACGTATTTATATCATGCTTAATACCCGAATATGTTAGATCTACTCCTAGATCTATAGTTTAAAGAAAAACTACCTTTGATGCGTGCCCTTCGCTTATCCCGCTCGACTAAGGTTGAAGTTGGATCTAGAGGGCACAAAGTAGAGCCCCTCTATATGTGTCCACACAAGCAATTAGGTGGAGAAGATGACCGAAACAAGGTGTGCTAGCACCTATGTGGTTTTCGGCCAAGAAGAGGAGGAAGAGAGGGAGAAGTTGCCGAGAGCACCAAGGAAGAAGAAGAATAAAAAAAAATTGAATTCAAAAATTCAATCAATCCACCATATCATGTGGCCGGCCACATAAATGTCATTAAGTGGGCAATTAATGCTCTTAATTGCCCCCTTAATGTGGCCAGCCACTCATGGGTAACCTCCCATGAGGTGGCAAGCATGAGGTGGCATGGTGATGTGTAGCATCCCCATTGGTTCTCCCATGCCACCTCATCAAATGTGGTGGCATCCAAGTCAAGTCAATATTGACTTTCAACCTTCCTAATTTGGCCAAAGTCAAACATGACCAAATTAACTCCCTTAATTGATTTATCCAACATTTGGATCATACTTGAGTCTAACTCATAGTCAAGTCAAACTTGTGGATTTAGGTCAAGTCAAACTTGTCTTTTATAGACTTTCCATATTTAGCCAAGTCAAACTTGACTTCATCTTTCCTCTTGGTTCATCATATGAACTAGTCTCCATCTATTGCTCTATGTGTGTGACCCTATAGGTTCTTGTCAACGTTGGCAATGTCCCTAAATCCAATTAGGGACATAAGCAATGAGAGGTATCTAGCAACACATCATTGCTACCCAAGTTACAAGAATGTTGAGATCCAACATCACCAATATGACTAATAATTGTGACTCTCACAATATGTGACATTGTCCTTCTATCCTTGATATCTAGATTGATCTTATATGAGGCATAGACCGTGTCATCCTCAACTCAATCTAAGTGTCTTGAACTCCAAGTAGACTCACTATAATCAAATAAGCACAATATCACATATTGCCTTATTTGGGCATGGCCATGCACTTAGTGATCTCACTCTATCAAGACTATGATATCACTCCTGTAATATAGGAGGGATAGATCCCATCTACATCCTTACATCCCTCCGCATAATTTGTTACATACCCAGTAATCGCCTTTATAGTCCACCCTGGGTGACGTTTGATGAAACCAAAGTACATAACTCCTTATGTAGGGAACCATGGTGACTTCGGTCTAAGGACTAAAGTCATACTAATAGTCACTTGAGAAAGTATATGACACTCATATAACGATCCATGATACTTTCTCATGGCGGGTCATTCAGTATACATTCTCCAATGTATACCCATGTGTCAACTTGATATCTCATATCCATGACTTGTGAGATCAAGTCATCATGTTGACCTACATGCTAGTCTCAATGCATTAACATTGTCCTTCTATGTTAATACTTGACTAGGAATAATTAAGTGTAGTGTTTTCTATATCATCTCACTATCGATTCAACTAATCGATTGATATAGATATGAACCTACTACCCTAGGACATTATTATACTTATTTATATAGCACAAATACACACAAGTATAATAATCACAATGCCTTTATTTATATATCAGAAATATATGTACAAGAATATGATACAAAGAGTCCAAAAAGTAACCATCACATGATTGGCTCTAGGGCTCTCACTAACAGGAGCAACCTAAAGCCTCGGATGAACAGTGTCCGAGGCGCCTCCATGGAGCTTGGAGGCTCCTCGGGTGCAAAAGCTGACCTGGCTGCGAAGCTTCAATGGAGGCGCCTTGATCAGGGTTTGAGGCGCCTTAAGCAGATGAAGTTCGACCAGATCAAGTTTGATCCGTGCGGAAGAATCGGCAGCATGGAGGCGCCTTGAACAGCCTTCAAGGCGCCTTGAACACCCTTTATAAGGGGGTTTCGACCAGCACTTCAAGATATCAAGTCTTAAGTGATTCAAGTGCTACGTGCTGCTCCAAACGACGTTCCGAAGTGCTGCTACTTGTGCCCGACGACCAGGAGCTCCGAATCTTCATTTCTTTGTCGTTGGTATAATTATTTACTGTTGTTTATTGTACTTCAACTTGTAATCTTTTATCGAGCTTATAGTTGTTGCCCACCGGAAGCGATCAAGGATCGCGGGCCTTCGAGTAGGAGTCGCCTTAGGCTCCGAACGAAGTAAACGACCGTGTCTCTGTGTTTGTGTTTATTTACATTTTCCGCTGCGTATTTTACTCCGATAGTTTTACGAATCGAATGAAATAGCCACGAGCGCTATTCACCCCCCCTCTAGCGCGGTCTCGATCCAACAAAGAGTTGCTTCCCTTAAGTTGGGACCAAGAGCATTCTTCATGTTATGAAAAAGAGTTACTTCCCTTAAGTTGGGACCAAGAGCACTCTTCATGTTATGAAAAAGAGTTGCTTCCCTTTAGTTGGGATCAAGAGCACTCTTCATGCTATGGTAAAGAGATGCTTCCCTTAAGTTGGGGATCAAGAGCTCTCTTCATGATATGACAAGAATTATGACATGTATGGTATGATGAGATATGATATGCATGATATTTTACTTTGTATGGCTTGTACCAAGGGTGGGATCCATAAGCGCCCCGGGGTCGACGGACTATGAACGGACCTCGTTAAGGGATGGGCTCCTCAGTACGCCCCTAGGTCGACGGACTATGAACAGACCTAGATCCCTACTAGGTTCGGGGCTAGCTACCCTGTCCTAGGGATTGCGCGCATTTATGTTTACATGTGGTACAAGCCGGGGCCCTTCTCATGATGATGATATGATATTCAAGTATGTATACTATATGTTTTGAAAGAAGCATGATGCATATGTGCATTTCATGATACATGTTTTAAAAATATACATATTGCATCTACATGCACATATTTATGAAATTAGGTTTATGCACCCTTATGAACAGGTATGAGTTATGATACATGTTTACATGATATGATAGGCTTCATGATATATGCTTACAGAATGTGATATGAATCATGATATACACTCACATGCTATACTCTGATATGTTATGCTCCTTATGTGATATGATATATTATTTTCTATTTTCCCTCATGTTATGTTATGAGATGTTATGGTTTTTACATGATAAGATATGTTCTATGTTATGATTCTCCATGCTATGTTATGCTATGCTATGGTTTCTACATGTTATGTTATGTTATGTGTTTTTCGGATTTATGGGTAGGCAAGGATCTCACTAAGCCTTTGGCTTATAGCTACACGTTTTCCTTGTACTACAGATAAAGGCAAGGAATGGATTGTTTAAGGGGAGCAGAGCAGGAAAGGCAATGAGGATGTGTGTGGAAATGCTGGTGGATAGATCTATTTAAGTTTTTGAATTATCTAAGTTACGCATGTGAACAATGTTGGACCTATGCTTATGATAATGTTCAGCTAGTATGATATCCTACTCATGTTATGTTGGTACGTTTGACTTCACATCCCATGTTAAGAGAACTAGATGCATATGGTATATGTTATGATATGAAAAAAAAAACAATTAATTATATATGTCTTCCGCTGCCATGAATCCATATGCATTAGTATAATTGATGTCTATGTTTTAGTGACGTCCGTCCCTCTGGGGTGGCCTTAGTGCTACCTGGAAGGGCGGGCATTACAGTTCTGTGATGGTTTAAAGTCTCCGGTTCCTCCCATGAAGACCCGTCCAAGTTACTTCATGAGATTTCCCGATCGACTATGTTCTGTGATGGCTTAAAGTCTCCGGTTCCTCCCATGAAGACCCGTCCGAGTTACTTCATGAGATTTCCCGATCGACTATGTTCTGTGATGGCTTAAAGTCTCCGGTTCCTCCCATGAAGACCCGTCCGAGTTACTTCATGAGATTTCCCGATCGACTATGTTCTGTGATGGTTTAAAGTCTCCGGTTCCTCCCATGAAGACCCGTCCAAGTTACTTCATGAGATTTCCCGATCGACTATGTTCTGTGATGGCTTAAAGTCTCCGGTTCCTCCCATGAAGACCCGTCCGAGTTACTTCATGAGATTTCCCGATCGACTATGTTCTGTGATGGTTTAAAGTCTCCGGTTCCTCCCATGAAGACCCGTCCGAGTTACTTCATGGGATTTCCCGATCGACTGCATTCTATGTAAAAATATGAGGTTTGTACTAACCTTGTGACAGTTTTTAAAGTTTCTGGGTTCTTGAGGGGAGCTGAATAGGCCTTTAGGGTTCCTCCCCTGTAAATTGCTCGAAATAGATAATGAAAGTCCTCTCGATATTTATCAATCTGTATGAACCATACTTATTTCTGTGGTGGTATTTGTCTTGCTTGACTTTTATTAAAAGAAGTAGAGTACATAAACTGTAGATATACTTGTCCTCAGTCATCGAGGACTTCAAATAATTGTGATTTGTTCCTCCAGACACATTCTTGAATAGTATGATGTAGTTAGGTTCGATAAGGCTGCAAGTGATTTGCACTCCAGGGATGTTCTAAAATTCTTCCTTCAGTATCTTGGAGATAATATGAACCTGATGTGAGTTTTTCTATCACTTTGTAAGGTCCTCCCCACTGTGGTGCCAACTTACTGACATCTCCTACAGGTTTAATTCGCTTCCATACCAAGTCTTCTACTTGGAAAAATTTGGGGATGACTCTTTTGTTATAGTTTTGTCTCATCCGTTGTCGATATGATGCCAAACGAGTAGCAGCTTTATCTCTAATCTCCTCTATCAAGTCTAGCTCCATGAGTCGTCGACCTTCATTGCCCCCATCATATAATTGTCTTCTGTCAGATTCTACTCCCACCTCGATGGGAATTATTGCTTCTCCTCCATAAACTAATTGAAAGGGAGTGATTCCTGTAACCTCTCGAGGCGTAGTACGATATGCCCAGAGAACTCTGGGTAATTCATCTACCCAGCTACCTCCGACATGATCCAGTTTGGTCTTTAAACCTCTTATGATTTCCCTATTGGTTACTTCTGCTTGACCATTACTTTGCGAATAAGCTACCGAGGTGAAGGCCTGAGTAATGTCGTAACTGTTGCACCAGTCAAAGATCCTATCCCCTTGGAATTGTCTTCCATTATCAGAGACTAATTTATGAGGAATGCCAAATCTACAGATTATATTTTTCCATAAAAATTTAATAACTGCATCTTCAGTAATTCGAGCAAGTGGTTCCGCCTCCACCCATTTAGAAAAATAATCCACCGCTACCAGTAAAAACCTTCTCTGTGCAGCTGCCATAGGAAATGGACCTACTATGTCCATGCCCCATTGATCAAAGGGACATGCAACTATAGAGGTTCTCAATAACTGTGTCGGATGATGTGAGATATTTTGATGTTTTTGACAAGAAATACAAGTTCTTACCAACTTGTTAGCATTTCATGTAGAGTAGGCCAGAAATATCCTACTAGCAGAATTTTGCGAGCCAAAGATCTCCCTCCTATATGACTACCACATGAACCTTGATGGACTTCTTGTAAAATAAACTATATATCTTCTGTGCCAATACATTTTAGCAAAGGCCTAGAAAAAGCTCTTTTATATAACTACTCTCCTACCATAGTGTACTGAGCAGCACTCTTCTTAAATACCCTTGCTTGTTCTGGATTACTGGGAAGAATACCTTGCTGTAAATACAATATAATTTGAGCCCTCCAGTCACCTTGAATTTTTGCTTCAGCCTGTCTTTCGATACAGGATATTAATAGAGTTTGTTCTACGGGCCGATCTAGGCTCCATGGCACTATAGCAGAAGCCAGTTTACCTAATTCATCTGCTACCTGATTCTCAGATCAAGGAACTTTTTGTATATTCACTTTTTGAAACTGGGATTTCAACTTATCAAACGCTTCAGCATATAACTTAAGTCTGTCATTATTAATTTCAAAATTACCTGATAGTTGTTGAGCTGCTAACTGAGAATCAAAATAGATAAGGACTCGAACCGCCCCTATATACCTAGCAGCCTACAATCTTGCTATCAGGGCTTCATATTCTGCTTCATTGTTGGTAGCTCTGTAATTCAATCTGATGGAAAGTTGAAGTCTATCTTCCCTTGGAGATACAAGAAGAACACCAATTCCGCTGCCTTGTCTAGTTGAAGAGCCATCTACATAAACTTTCCAAATGTTTTCTTCCTCAGGGCTCTGAACTTCTATGATGAAGTCTGCTAGAGCTTGTGCCTTGATAGCCGAGCGAGGTTGATATTGAATATCATATTCCCCAAGTTCAGTTGTCCATTTAATCAGCCGACCTGATGCCTCTGGGTTGAGTAACACCCGTCCAAGAGTACTGTTGGTTAATACAATAATCTCATGTGCTAAGAAATATGGGCGCAACCTTCGAGCAGTCAATACTAGGGCATAAGCTAATTTTTCTAGCGTAGTGTATCTACACTCAGCTCCTTTTAATAAATGGCTAAAAAATATACAGGTTGTTGTTCCTTTCCTTCTTGTCTGACTAATACAGAGCCCACAACATTTTCATTAGCCGACAAATATACCCAAAGAGTTTCTCCTACTATGGGTTTAGCCAATACAGGGAGAGTAGACAAGTAATCTTTCAATTCTTGGAAAGCTTTATCACATTCTTCATTCCACTGAAATTTATTGGCCTTTCTAAGTATTTTAAAGAAATGGAAGCTACGATCGACCGACCTAGAAATGAATCTAGACAAGGCTGTAATCCGACCTGTCAGTGTCTGAGCTTCTCTTATGTTGCGTGGTGGCTCCATGTTCTGCATCGCCTTGACCTTGCTCGGGTTGGCCTCTATCCCTCATTCGGACACCATATATCTCAAGAACTTCCCCCCTTTCGCGTCGAATAAACATTTGCTCAGATTTAATTTGAGCCCATATTGCCTCAATGTCCTGCAGGTTTCTTCTACATCCCTGCATAGATCAGCAGCTTGAAGAGACTTAATTAAGATGTCATCAACATATACTTCCATATTTCTACCAATCTGCTTTTGGAAGACCCTACTCATAAGCCTTTAATAGGTTGCTCCTGCATTTTTTAGTCCGAAAGGCATAACATTATAACAATAAGTACCTTCAGATGTTATAAAACTAACCTTTTCTTGATCTTCTTTAGCTAAGGGAACCTGATGATAGCCCTGATAAGCGTCTAACATAGAGATGTATTCGCATCCCGCAGTGGAGTCTACCAATTGATCGATCCTGGGTAACGGATAGTAGTCTTTCGGGCAAGCTCTGTTGAGATCCCAAAAATCAATGCATACTCGCCATTTGTTTCCAGGCTTAGAGACTAACACCACATTAGCTAGCCAGCTTGGAAATTGTACTTCCCTGATGTAACCGGCTTCCATAAGTTTAGTTATTTCTTCTTTGATGATCTAGTTTTGTTCCGCACTAAAACTCCTTTTTCTCTGCATGACCGGGCAGGCATCTGGGAAGACATGCAAGGAATGCTCCATGACTGTAGGAGAAACGCCCGAGACTTCTTTGGGAGTCCAGGCAAATACATCATTATTCTTCTTCAAGCATTGCACCAATTCGGCTTTCAGAGCAGGATCAAGATCAGCCGCAATATATGTAGTAGCTTCAGGCCGACCGACCTGGATTTGAACTTCTTCCTTCTCTTCATAAACCAGGACGGGCTGCTTCTCTCGAATGGCATTAACCTCCATTCTTTGAATCTTTCGAGCGGTGTTAGCTTCAGTTCGAATTATTTCCACATAACACTTTCGGGCTGTCTTCTAATCTCCTCGCACCTCCCCGACTTGGTCCTCCACAGGAAATTTAATCTTCTGATAAAAAGTAGAAACGACCGCCCTAAACTCGTTTAAGGCAGGTCGACCCAGTATCACGTTATAAGAGGATGGAGCATCCATTACCATGAAATAAGATCTTCTTGTCCTCATCAGAGGCTCTTCTCCCAGAGATATGGCCAACTTTATTTGACCCAGCGGTTGCACTTCGTTACTTGTGAATCCATATAGAGGAGTAACGATCTGTTGAAGCTCACTAGGATCGATTTGCAGTTGATCGAAAGCCTTCTTGAATATAATATTGACAGAACTGCCTGTGTCTATGAAGGTATGAGAAATGGCGTAGTTGACTATCACAACTTTGACGATCAGGGCATCATCATGGGGTATTTCTACCCCCTCGAGATCCCTGGGCCCAAAACTTATTTCGGGATCGGCCGCTCGTTCCATACTACATCCCACGGCATGAATTTCCAGTCTTCGGGCATGTGCTTTTCTAGCTCTATTAGAATCCCCATCAGTGGGTCCGCCCGCAATCATATTGATATTGCTTTCTCCGACACTTGGCTGGTACCGGCCGGGACTGGTATTGCCTCCTGCCGAGGCTCGATCGGGCGATATTCCAGTTTGAGTGGACTTTGCTGCCTGGGGTACTGCTGTCGATAATAGTTTTGCCTCTGATACCGCTCCCTATTAGCTCGTTTATTTCTTAAAATAAAACAATCTTCATTATGATGACTGCTAGTTTTATGATAAGTGCACCATCTCCTTGGTGCCTCTGACTGTATCTCCACATGTTGTACAGCTTGTGGACGATACTCTGGTTGTCGATGGGGTGGATGAGTTATTCTAGGCCCTCTTGGTGGAGGCACAGGGGCCGGAGCTTTCTCCTTAACTTGGGTAGGAGAAGAGGTAACACCCTCCTTTCTACGAGCAGCTTGAGCTTCCTCTACATTAATGAACTCGGTGGCACGCTCAATCAAGGAATCAAAATTAACAGGGGAATTCCTTACTAAATCTTTAAAGAAATCATTATCATTTAAACCTTGAGAGAAAGCGCTAATTAATATTTCAGTGGTAGCATTAGGTACATCAATAGCTACCTGATTGAATCTTTTGATATATGCTCGGATGGACTCTTTAGATGCTTGCTTAATTGAAAACAGGCTCCAAGGAGTCTTATGATATCTTTTGTTGCTGGAGAAATGGTACAAAAAGACTTTCTTGAAATCCTTAAATTTCCGAATAGACTTCTCTGGCAATCTCTTGAACCAGCGCTGTGCAGCTCCTCCGAGGGTAGTGAGAAACATCCGACACTTCACCCCGTCAGAGAATTATTGTAATAATGCTACGTTCTCGAATTTCAACAGATGATCTTCTGGATCTGTTGTTCCAGTGTATTCCCCAATTTGAAGATTTTGATACCGCTTAGGAAGTGGATCATCTAGTACACATTGAGAGAATGGGGAGATGACCTTTTCTGGTGAGCTATCACTAGTTATCATTTTGATCTTACGTTTTTCTCTATCTGGTGCTTCACCAGAGGACTCTTGGAACACGGGTCTCTTGCCCCCTTGATCCATGGGAGTGCGAAGAAAGGCTCGTGGATGTCTTGTCGGAGAAACAACAGTTGGAGGGAAATACGCATGTTCTTCTTCTTCCAGCTCCTTTCCTTTCCGATGCTTGGTAGTTGATATTGCTGGATTATGAGCTGTTGGTAGAGTAGCCCCGGTATGGGCTTGAAGTTGTTGTTGTTGCTGTTGTAAGGCTTTTTGAACATGAGAATTGATGAGGAAATCCAAATCCTCACGACTGATAAGTGAGTAGGTTTGATTTTCCGGCTTCTTCCATCCTGTAGTCTTAGATTCAGGTGAAGTTCCCACAGACGGCGCCAAATTTAATCCTGTCTGAGAAGCTGGACACGACGGAGATCCGGAAGGAGGAAACCCACCACGTTGATGAAGAATAATGTTCGCAGAATACCGATCCGAGAAACCCAAAGCGGATCGGGAGAAATAGAGTCACCGAAAGTCCTCTTCGCACGAAGACTCGATGACGAAGAAAAAATCCAAATCTGAAGAGAAGAAACCCAGATCCGAAGCTTCCAAGACTTCCTGCGCACAAGAGACCAACTAACGCTATCGTTAGTGACCTAAGATCGGGGTGGGAATCCCTGGCTAGGCCCTCCGATGCTCAAGTCTGTGATCTCTCTCGGTGTGGAAGAAGGAAGAAGAGGATGAACAGTAGCTGGAAATTAGGGTTATGAATGTGTGCAATGATGTGAACTTACCTCGCCAACGGAGAGGATTCCCCCTTTTATACCACTTCATATAACCTCCGTAGTCATGAAGTGGACCCCGGTTTGTTAGAGTTTGTTATGAGATGACGTCAGCTGCGTACTTGTAATAAATGACTTTTAAGGAATCTTTCTTGTACCCCAGAAGTACCTCCTTTGTCGTTTAGCACCTGCAAAATAATCTAAAAGCACATTTCCCGCCGAGATATTTAACACCTATCATGTGATCACATATTGCAGATATTATCATTAATTAGTCTATTTGAAATGTTTATCTCTATTCTTCCTCATGAGACTTCTGTCCGCGCCATTCAATTCTACCTAGCAATAGGCCATATTTTATCAGGTATTTTTCCAAGGTGTTGTTCGACCTGGCTGATATTAACCTTAGGACGTGTCGCGATCGATACTATTCTACATGCTTCAGAAGTATCTCCTGACCGATATTAGCCTACCTCCTCTGAGGTATATAGATCTTTCTACTGGGAAGCATATTTCGGTCGATATAGACTTACCTCTAATTGAGGTATGTCCCGGCCGATATTAGCCTACCTCCTTTGAGGTGTATAGATCTTCCTTCTGGGAAGCAACTTACCTCTTATTGAGGTATGTCCCGGCCGATATTAGCCTATCTCCTTTGAGGTATATAGATCTTCCTCTTGGGAAGCATATTTCGGTCGATATAGACTTACCTCTTATTGAGGTATATCCCGGCCGATATTAGCTTACCTCCTTTGAGGTGTATAGATCTTTCTTCTGGGAAGCATATTTCGGTCGATATAGACTAACCTCTTATTGAGGTATGTCCGGCCGATATTAGCCTATCTCCTTTGAGGTATATAGATCTTCCTCCTGGGAAGCATATTTCGGTCGATATAGACTTACCTCTTATTGAGGTATATCCCGGTCGATATTAGCCTACCTCCTCTGAGGTATAAAGATCTTCCTCCTGGGAAGCATATTTCGGTCGATATAGACTTACCTCTTATTGAGGTATGTTTGGCCTACCTCCTTTGAGGTGTATAGATCTTTCCCCTGGGAAGCATATTTCGTTCAATATAGACTTACCTCTTATTGAGGTATGCCCCGACTGATATTAGCCTATCTCCTTTGAGGTATATAGATCTTCCTCCTGGGAAGCATATTTCGGTCGATATAGACTTACCTCTTATTGAGGTATATCCCGGCCGATATTAGCCTATCTCCTTTAGGGAATATTTCAGCCGGGATTAGCATACCTCCTTCGAGGTACATCCCGGCCGATATCGGCCTATCTCTTTGGTTTTATTACCTCATTTCCTTTCCTTATCGGGGACCCACAAAACCTAACCCATATCAGTGCTATTCCACGCCGTCCAGGACCTCTGTCCAGTGATCCTTCATCACCACATCAACTCTAGAAGCAAAGGATTGGATCCAAAGATCACTCGTCATCGTTGGATAAGCATCCTTTCTCTTTCTCTCTTCTTGTTTGAGGATTGTATGCTTAATCACATTATGTCTTCGGGTTTTTCTCTGGTGTCTATGGACTAGATTCTTTGTTCTAGGATTAGGGAGTAGTTGTGGGTTGGTTTTGATGGAAGACTCATATTTATGTCTTTATTCATTGGATGATTTCGCTTGCTTTGTTTCAACTACTATGCATGAGAATTGTTGCTAGATTTCCATATCGTTTTAATTGATAGTGTAGAAATTGCTAACCTTGTAGAGAGAGTATCTTAGATCATATACCCGAGGGGCCCTAGTGATAGGGGTAACCCGTTCACGGACATCTAGGGTATTTCCTTGAAAGGAGAGGCAACTTCTCCACAAGGAAGTAAGAGACCAAACCAAGCCCTTAATTCTATAATGACACCAATCTGAGTTGCATTCTTGTGATCTACCGAGGTCCCTAGTGACAGGGGTTAATCGTAACAGGATTTTACAGGGATCCTCTCTATTTAGTGCTTAAGGATGTTTGCTTTAGCTTCCGGCGAATGCATGTTGATGGACAATGAGTAAAGGATAGAACGTGATACATCAATACCACCACAATGAAACTGAACTCCTAGAATTCTTCATACACCAAGTTAATTACTCTCTATTCACTAGTTCTCGTTTCCGCTTCCCAATCTCTTTTCTTTAGATAATTTACAGCCATCGGTAGTTTAGCTAATCCTAAGTGAACCATTGTAAGTGCTTATAACCAATCCTCGTGGGATCGATAATTTTTATTACTGACGACGAATCCGTGCACTTGTGGAATCGTAACAAGTTTTTGGCACCGTTGCCGGGGACTGCTTCTATAACATTAGTGAAAATCATATTAGATTAGACTAGACTTTGTTTTTCTTTATTTTTTGCATTTTTATTAAACGCCTAAAAAAAACTAATATTATTCCAACTCTTTTCTTTACTTTACTTTGTTAAATTTTACACTCAAAATATTCCATATCCTGTTCTTGCATGCGAAGAGATAATCTTTCAGGGCAACTTCTACCATTCGATCCAGAGATCGATAGGACTTTCCTGAGAAGAAGAAACTTACAAAACGCATTTTAAGCCATACAAGAATCTTTAGAAATGGTTGACAAACTATTGAAGGATTACGCAACACCTTATGCACGAAGGGTTCGGTCTAGCATCACTCGACCGCCAATCGAAGCTAACAATTTTGAAATCAAGCCTGCAGTAATCCACATGGTCCAACAAAATCAATTTGGAGGAGGACCGCACGATGATCCAAATCATCACTTAGAGTTTTCTACGAGATTTGTGGTACTATAAAAGTGAATGGGGTCCCTCCAGAATCAGTAAGGTTACTTCTTTTTGGATTTTTCCTGAAAGACAGAGCCAAGTAGTGGCTAAATTCTCTTTCAGCAAACAGCATAACGTCTTGGGAGCAGTGTGAGCAGAAATTTTTGGACAAATTCTACCCACCAAGAAAAACTGCCCACATGAGGAATTTGATCGCAAGCTTCAAACAGATAGAATCAGAATCATTATTTGAAGCCTGGGACAGATTCAAAAGTAAGCTGAGACAGTGCCCCCATCATGGCCTTGAGAAATGGTTGGTTCTACACACATTCTACAATGGAATCAACTATCAAACGAAGGTATCCCTCGATTCTGTAGCAGGAGGAGCATTAATGAACAAGAGCCTTGATGAAGCTGAAGAGATCATAGAGAATGTGGTGCAGAACCACCATCAGTGGGCAACCGAAAGATCTGGTGGTTCTTTCTCAGGGAATCCAATAAAGGCGTTAGGAAAATTTGACGTAGATGCAGTCACACTCATGTTTGCAAAGCTACACGTTCTGACCAAGAAGCTTGAGGCCATGGGAAACAACACGGCCAATGCAATAGTATGTATTTGCGAAACTTGCGGAAGTATAGATCACGCTCAAGTTACTTGCCCCCTAGGGCCAATACAAGCACAGATAAACCAACTTGAGCAATGCGATGCGATAGTCAGTTACAACCAAAAGCAAAACAATCCATACTCCAACACATTCAACCCTGGATGGAGGAACCACCCAAATTTTTCGTACCGAAATAATCAGGACCAAGGACCAGTAAAACAAAGCTATCAACTTGGGCAACAGAGCTACCCATCTGGACAACAGACTTATCAACAACACCAACCTTTACAACTGTCCAGAATCAAAAAGATACTCGAAGAAGCTCTCTTAGCACAAAAAGAGATGAAGAATGAGATCAAGCAATTGACTCAATGATTGGAAAATTCTGGAAAACATCAGAAGATGCAAGACAACCAGATAGCCCAGATAACCCAGTCTTTTTCAAGAGCACAGGGAACATTTCTAGGAAAGCCCAATATAAACCTGGTGGAATACTGCAACCGCATCGAGCTGAGGAGCGGACAAACTTTGGGAGACCCCCAAATCACTACTCAAAAAGGACTTGACTCAGAGGAAGAGCCCTCTCCCCTAATGCCCAATCAGATCTAGAACAGGGATAGAGAGGAGATCACCAAGAAAGTTGAAGGAACTCTTCAAATTCCCCCACTGAGTCAGACAATTCCTTTCTCTCAGAAACTGATAACATCCTAAAAGGATGAAGAGTTCAACTGATTCCTGAAGAAGATTAAGGAAATTTGCATAGAAGTACTTCTGATAGATGCACTGCACCAAATGCTGAAGTTCGCAAAATTTTTAAAGGGTATTTTATCTAACAGGAGGCAGAAGGGCGACTTCGAGACCGTAGCATTAACGAAAAATTACAGCGCTCTGCTTATGGCAAATATTCCACCGAAACTTCAGGATCTAGGGAGTTTTTCCATACCTTGTAAAATTAGTTCTGAACTCATACAGAAAACTTTCTACGACTTGGGAGCCAATGTTAGCCTTCCGTACTCATTATGTAAGAAGCTAAGACTCCAGAACATTAAACTGACTACTATGGCATTACAATTAGCTGGCCATTCATGTAGATATCCAATGAGAATAGTGGAAGACGTGCTGGTAGAAGTAGGCGGATGCATCATTCCCACAGATTTCATTATCCTGGATATAGAGGAGGATCCCAAGATACCAATCATCCTTGGGAGACCATTCCTTGCCACCGCTGGAGCCCCCATTGATGTGAAAAGTCATAAGTTATCCTTGGATATCGACAAAGAAAGGTTAGAATTTGATTTATCTTATTCTTCTAACTATGACCCCTCTTCTCAGGGAAATTCTAGCAAGATGAACATACACAAAGTTGAGGAATGAAGTTTCCAAGAGAGATCCCCTCTAGCAAGTAATAAGAAGTACATTTATCTTGCACGAGCGAAACTAAAGTTGCAGACTAGAGCATTAACCCTAGGAGGAGAGCTGTGCTTCCATGGGTTTAGTCCACACTAACTAAAATGGGGTCGAGCTAAAGACCTAAAACAAGCAATTCTTGGGAGGCAATCCAACGGTTTTTCATTTTAGTTCATTATTCCGTTTATCATTTTATTTCTCTAGTAAGTTCAGTTGAGTACTGTTATTATTTCTTTATTTTTAGGTATTTGTTTTTAGGATGTGCATAGCCTCCACGAGCTGGCCATGAGCATTACATGGGTGTGGAGGCGTCAGAGGAGCCAAAATGGCGAGAGGCGAGTCACCGTGAGCTTAAGGGAGTTGGTCGTGTGACCCCACATGGCCGTGCGAAGCCAACAGGGGGGCAAAGGCCATTGGACGTGCAACCTTGCACGACCGTGTCCCTGTACAGAGAAAAGGAGGACACGGGCTGTGCCAATTGGCACGGCCGTGCGAGACCACCAGTGAAGAAGGAGACACGGGCCGTGCCAATTGGCACGACCGTGCAATCAAGGCAGAGAGGAAGAGGCACGGGCCGTGCCAATCGGCACGACCGTGCGATTTTGGCCGAGGGGAGAAAAGAGGAGGTCGTGCCAATTGGAACGGCCGTGCAGAAACCTTACCTAGCCGGCCGTGTCTATAAGACACGACCGTGCCCCTACTCGTGTGCGCCTCCCACCCCTGTAAAAAGTCCTAATTCCCATCTCCTTCTCTCCCAAAAGTTTTCTCCTCCCCACTACACCTCATCAAACCCTAATCCCTACCTCTAAAGTTCATCTTTACTAAGATCTACATCTAGATCTAACACTTCTTCAGGCCACAAATTCGGAAAGAGAGAAGCAACTCCCCTATTTTTCTTCCTTCTCCTCCTTTTCCATCCTCAAGATCCATCTCCACCTACAAGAAATTCCTCAAAGTTTACCTTGCCCATCATGTCACAAATCTTGAAGAGACTTCGTCGAGGAGGCGGTGGATCTGGCGAAGGAGACGCGCCATGAGGTGACAAAGGCAAGGGGGAGGCTTCTTCTTTAAAAGGCAAAGGAGAAAGGGTGGCACGCGATGAAGGTAACGAAAATGAGTTTAATATTATTTTTAGAAATCATGAACATAAAGCTAGATATGATATCCTTGTCGCTAGGAGAATTATATGCACTAGATATATGGACCCCACTACTTTGAATATGCTAGGAATTAGGGATGACGTAGATTGGATGATTAGTTCCTTAGACTGGAATTGTATTATGTACGCTCATTCACTGACTTACCTCTGCCTAGTTCTTGAATTTTTGAGCTCAATTGATGTTAAATTTTTGTCTGAGGATGACTATGTAGGGGTTATACCTTATAGATTGATGAATAAAGAAGTTCAGTGGATGTTTAGTGATTTTAATAATTATTTTGGTTTACCCATTGTAACAACCACCCTTCTTACAGCTACTACTACCTAAGGGTGAAAGTTACTTAACCACTAACTCTACTTAACCGGTGTGATTAAAAACCACATGGAAACCCTACCGAAAATTTCGACAGTCTCCCCTGTACCGGTGACCTTAAACTGACATACATAACATAATATACACAGCCACAGGCGGCTGGAACACATATCAAACACACAAAAGGAATAACATCACCATGCAGTTTAATAAAATCAAATCATGCAAGTAATAAATAGTGGAAACAAAATAAAAACATACAATTAACTAACAGCGGAAGACTAAAATGACTCTTCTAATACATTCTTAATAAATGGCAATCTTAATAAATTCTTAAACTAAGTTCCAAGGCTTCCATAGTCCTGGCATCACACATCCTTCGAACACCTCCTTGTCGCCTTCCTTTCTATATCTTTTCCTTTCCTGTATCTGCAGTAAGAGGAAGTGCAGTCTATAAGCAAAATTTGCTTAGTAAGCGCTATCTAACTCACAAAATCACGAATGTGCATGTATACGAAAAGAACTAGAAACTATATGATCTAAAAAGAAATAAAGCATAAACATAACTGCTCATGTCAAACTAATAGCGAAGAAAAGCTAAGGAATCTACTCATGTAATTCTAATAGATAATCATGCTACTCATCTAATAGGTAAGCATGAAAACTACTCATCCACTAGATAAACATGGTAGAAAAAAGAACTAAACTCGCTGATTTTAGAACTATATGAAACTTATTTCATTTCTTCTAACTTAATCTTTAATACTTTATGTTTATGTAAAACTCGTTTTACTTGTTCAAAAACTTATACTTATAATACTTCAAAATAATAATCAACTTCTCTTGGGCCCGGCAACTGTGCTTTTACTTTTGTAACGACCCGACCCATTCGGCGGCCCATTTGGCGACCCTATGGTCGTCGACCGTCGACCGTCGGTCGAGCCGTTATTACTAGGTTATCTAAACCTAGGGACGACTATGGGAGCCCAACCCAAGGACAGAGAGTCCAACACAGTGCCACTGATAAAAGTAAAATACTTGTTATCTTTTAATACTTCTATATAATGCCTCGGCATTTTCTTTAGCACCTTGTGTGCCAAAATCACTAAAGTCTTGACTTTGGGATCTACTTAAGGCCTTGGCCTTTTTCTTTCTTTTCTTTATCTTTCTGATATTTTTCTTAAACTCTTAAAAAGAATATAGGCATGCTACAATAGAATTAAATCAAAGGAAAGAAAATCTGACTTCTAAAAGCATACTATATCAGAGACAAATCAAAAGAAAGCATATCTAACTTCTTCAAACATGCTACAACAGATTTAAAACAAAGGAAAACAATTCTAAAATCTTTAAGCATGCTAAAATGAAAGCTGATCTGATTTGTTATAATGCAAAGGAAACCCAAAACTGCAACGTGAACTGACATAGTTGTTCCTACTCATTGGAGCTACATAAACTTGAAAACTGCATGCATAAAACTAATAAGGAAGGATCTATATCAAACTAAGCAATGGAAATGCTAACAGCACAAAACCACTCTACTGCATGCTCGTTAAAAGGCCTATTCCTACACATGGCAGCAAAGAAGAAAATCAAGTACTAGGATGTTACATGCTCTCATTCCCAAATCTAAACAACTAAATCTGGTCTTATGGCAGCAAGCTTCAAGATAAACCAAACCCAAGTCTGTTCATGTTATTCTAATAGCAAGGAGAAACATTACAATTCAACACTGCTCATGCTCTTCTAGTAATAAAGAAACTACACATGCTTAACTAATAACAAAAGGAAAGTCTAACAACATGCTAAATCATAAAACTAAAGAATCTAACTCAGTTGTTCTTCATGTTCTGTTAACAAAGTATACTATTCTGCAGTAAGCTACAACATCAACCTGCAAACTTTAGAACAAAACTAAACCCTCTCTTGTACCTTGCCCAACAACAAGATTCCAAACTAATCATCCTCTTTCTTTCTTTAGGCTCACGGCAGTAAAACTCCTAACTCAATCATCCTTCTGATCAGTACCACAGTAAATAAACAAGAGAAACCAAAGTGCTACTAATAAGGAAAAATTGTCACTGAAAACCTAAATTCAAATCCGTTCTTCATGCTTACTGAACTAATTTGTCTCTTCTTTCTTTAGGATTCACGGCAGCCAACAAAAACCAAGTTTTCTTCACGGTAAAAATCAAGAAAACAAGAAGAAAGCAAAGCAAAAATCGGAACAACTCTTACCGCAGGTGAATAGCAACTTACCTCTTGTTCTTTGATTCACAACCGGAATAACTTCTAGGGTTTCGGCGAGCTCGAGATCCCAGCTCTTCCTTGCACCCACGAGCTCTCCTTGATGAGAGGGACTCGAGTCCGAGAAGAGCTCGCGGAAATCCTCTTTGGCCGGCCGCCGGAGAAGCCCCAACTCCTTGCTGCGTCTTCGCCCGAGAAGAGGAGCGTCGACCCGCCGTGCGTGAGAGAAAGGGGAGGAAGTTAGGTCATGGGTAATCAATCAGGCCCTAAGTTCTCCTCTTTTATAACTTCAATATTTGGTTAACTTCTTTAAATAAATTTGCTATCAATTCTAAACAGAACTGACGGCCTGAATACTTGGTCAGCAGTGGTTTAGCGCGAGTTAAAGGTCGCGTGTTCGAACTCTGCTTGGCTCCCTTTATTTTGGTATTTCTGTTCCCAAAAACTGCTTATATACATTTTATTCCATACTTTATTAACAAAACTCTCGCAGATTGGTTGGTTGGCAGAGTTTGGTTAAAGCCTGGTTCGGGTCCGAGGTCTTGGGTTTAAAACCTGGCTTCAACAATTTTTTATTTTATTATATATATTTTTTAAACTTCTTCCTCTTGGTAAAAATACCAAACGAACTCCAAAAATTACGTAAAAATACTCTAAAAATTCTTAAAAATCTCTAGAATATTTTAAAGGTATTTCTAAATATTTTTTAATTATTTTTGGGGCTCAAAATGAGGAAATTTGGATCGTTACAATTCCCCATATCTTATAAAAAGTTCGTCCTCGAACTTAGAATAATTTTGGATATTTCTATCTCATACTGTCCTCACACTCCTAGGTAATTTCCTCATACTTGTGATTCCAAATGACTTTCACTAACGATACTCTTTGTTCCTTAATCTCTTAACTTCTCGGTCCTCTATCATTCATATTGATTCATACCCATTAGTGGTCTTTGGAAGACTTGATATCTTCTCTATCCTTTCTAAACATACTTATGTATATACGAATATAAGAGAAACAAAACTAAAATTGTCTCTATTCATTCTAAGCATATGTATCAAAACATAGAAAATTAAAACATGAATTTTCTTCTTACTTAACCGCATATAAGCAGATACTCTATACCATAATTAATAAGCATAAAAGAAAAATTAAATACTTTCTTACTTGAAGACGGCAAGGATGGTGCTGATGTGTGATGCTGGAGAATAGGAACTGCTCTGATACCAACTGTAACAACCACCCTTCTTAATGCTACTACTACCTAAGGGTGACCGTTACTTAACCACTAACTCTACTTAACCGGTGTGATTAAAAACCACATGGAAACCCTACTGAAAATTTCGACAGAGTCTCCCCTGTACCGGTGAACTTAAACTGACATACATAACATAATATACACAGCCACAGGCGGCTGGAACACATATCAAACACACAAAAGGAATAACATCACCACGCAGTTTAATAAAATCAAATCATGCAAGTAATAAATAGCGGAAACAAAATAAAAACATACAATTAACTAACAGCGGAAGACTAAAATGACTCATCTAATACATTCTTAATAAATGACAATCTTAATAAATTCTTAAACTAAGTCCCAAGGCTTCCATAGTCCTGGCATCACACATCCTTCGGACACCTCCTTGTCGCCTTCCTTTCTATATCTTTTCCTTTCCTGTATCTGCAGTAAGAAGAAGTGTAGTCTATAAGCAAAATTTGCTTACTAAGCGCTATCTAACTCACAAAATCACGAATGTGCATGTATACGAAAAGAACTAGAAACTATATGCTTTAAAAAGAAATAAAGCAGAAACATAACTGCTCATGTCAAACTAATAGCGAAGAAAAGCTAAGGAATCTACTCATGTAATTCTAATAGATAATCATGCTACTCATCTAATAGGTAAGCATGAAAACTACTCATCCACTAGATAAACATGGTAGAAAAAAGAACTAAACTCGCTGATTTTAGAACTATATGAAACTTATTTCATTTGTTCTAACTTAATCTTTAATACTTTATGTTTATGTAAAACTCGTTTTACTTGTTCAAAAACTTATACTTATAATACTTCAAAATAATAATCAACTTCTCTTGGGCCTGGCAACTGTGCTTTTACTTTTGTAACGACCCGACCCATTTGGCGGCCCATTTAGCGACCCTATGGTCGTCGACCGTCGGCCAAGCCATTACTACTAGGTTATCTAAACCTAGGGACGACTATGGGAGCCCAACCCAAGGACAGAGAGTCCAACACAGTGCCACTTATAAAAGTAAAATACTTGTTATCTATTAATACTTCTATATAATGCCTCGGCATTTTCTTTAGCACCTTGTGTGCCAAAATCCCTAAAGTCTTGACTTTGGGATCTACTTAAGGCCTTGGCCTTTTTCTTTCTTTTCTTTATCTTTCTGATATTTTTCTTAAACTCTTAAAAAGAATATAGGCATGCTACAACAGAATTAAATCAAAGGAAAGAAAATCTGACTTCTATAAGCATACTATATCATAGACAAATCAAAAGAAAGCATATCTAACTTCTTCAAACATGCTACAACAGATTTAAAACAAAGGAAAACAATTCTGAAATCTTTAAGCATTCTAAAATGAAAGCTGATCAGATTTGTTATAATGCAAAGGAAACCCAAAACTGCAACGTGAACTGACATAGCTGTTCCTACTCATTGGAGCTACATAAACTTGAAAACTGCATGCATAAAACTAATAAGGAAGGATCTATATCAAACTAAGCAATGGAAATGCTAACAGCACAAAACCACTCTACTGCATGCTCGTTAAAAGGCCTATTCCTACACATGGCAGCAAAGAAGAAAATCAAGTACTAGGATGTTACATGCTCTCATTCCCAAATCTAAACAACTAAATCTGGTCTTATGGCAGCAAGCTTCAAGATAAACCAAACCCAAGTCTATTCATGTTATTCTAATAGCAAGGAGAAACATTACAATTCAACACTGCTCATGCTCTTCTAGTAATAAAGAAACTACACATGCTTAACTAATAACAAATAGGAAAGTCTAACAACATGCTAAATCATAAAACTAAAGAATCTAACTCAGCTGTTCTTCACGTTCTGTTAACAAAGTATATACTATTCTGCAGTAAGCTACAACATCAACCTACAAACTTTAGAACAAAACTAAACCCTCTCTTGTACCTTGCCCAACAACAAGATTCCAAACTAATCATCCTCTTTCTTTCTTTAGGCTCACGGCAGTAAAACTCCTAACTCAATCATCCTTCTGATCAGTACCACAGTAAATAAACAAGAGAAACCAAGTGCTACTAATAAGGAAAAATTGTCACTGAAAACCTAAATTCAAATCCGTTCTTCATGCTTACTGAACTAATTTGTCTGTTCTTTCTTTAGGATTCACGGCAGCCAACAAAAACCAAGTTTTCTTCATGGTAAAACTCAAGAAAACAAGAAGACAGCAAAGCAAAAATCGGAACAACTCTTACCGCAGGTGAGTAGCAACTTACCTATTCTTCTTTGACTCACAACCGGAATAACTTCTAGGGTTTCGGCGAGCTCGAGATCCCAGCTCTTCCTTGCACCCACGAGCTCTCCTTGACGAGAGGGACTCGGGTCCGAGAAGAGTTCACGGAAATCCTCTTTGGCCGGCCGCCGGAGAAGCCCCAACCCCCTGCTGCGTCTTCGCCCTAGAAGTGGAGCATCGACGCGCCGTGCGTGAGAGAAAGGGGAGGAAGTTAGGTCACGGGTAATCAATCATGCCCTAAGTTCTCCTCTTTTATAACTTCAATATTCGGTTAACTTCTTTAAATAAATTTGCTATCAATTCTAAACAGAACCGACGGCCTGAATACTTGGTCAGCAGCGGTTTAGCGCGAGTTAAAGGTCGCGTGTTCGAATTCTGCTCGACTCCCTTTTATTTTGGTATTTCTGTTCCCAAAAACTGCTTATATACATTTTATTCCATACTTTATTAACAAAACTCTCGCATATTGGTTGGTTGGCAGAGTTTGGTTAAAACCTGGTTCGGGTCCGAGGTCTTGGGTTCAAAACCCGGCTTCAACATTTTTTTATTTTATTATATTTTTTTTTTAAACTTCTTTCTCTTGGTAAAAATTCCAAATGAACTCCAAAAATTACGTAAAAATACTCTAAAAATTCTTAAAAATCTCTAGAATATTTTAAAGGTATTTATAAATATTTTTGAAATATTTTTGGGGCTCAAAATGAGGAAATTTGGGTCGTTACACATTGGTGGTGCCCATAGATTTGATGATGAAATTAAATGGAATGAATTTTGGATGTCAATAACCGGATCAAAAGACCCTTACAAACCCTCTAGAACTAAGGCATCCCACATGCAAAACCCAACCTTTAGATACCTTCACCGAGTGATGAGCAAAATGATTTTTGGTCGAGGAGAGAGTGATGGGGTGGTTAGAAAGGTAGAGCTCTATTCTCTTTGGGTGATGTTGAATAAAGTGGATTTTGATTCTGGATTTCATTTCTTACAAAATTTGTTGAGAGCAGCTAAAGCATCTTCGGGGATGATAGTATTTAGTGGATTGATCACTCAAATATCATTCAATCTGGGTTGTCAGCTTGATGGATTAGAGGTCATTCATGGTAATGACAAGATCGACATCGTTTCTTATCTTACAATGAAGATGATTTGTCGGGATGAGAATGGATTTGCCTTCCCTAGGAACAATGATTTTCCATTACCCCTTCCTTGCCCCGAGCGCACTTCAGTTCGCAACCTCACAAACTGGGTGATTACTGACTTACACACCGAGACTGTTCCCTCCCTTGTAGAAGATACCGAGTACCACCAAGAGCCCTCATCATCAGGATTCCCGCAACCTTCCGGATATCCAGAACCTCCTAGGCACTCTTTTGCCTATGGTATGAGACCTTCTAGATTTGATTTTTTTGACTTCCGTGCCTCCTTAGACTCCCTTCATGAGAAGCAAAATACCCAACAACAATTGTTGGAGGGCCGTTTCAAGTTATTTGAAGACCAGTTTAGGGAGGTACAGGATCATTTTCAGTTTACTAGGGATTTCCATAGTCAAGTGTCAGGATTCGTTCAGGACTATGAGGTTGACCAGGAAAGAATGAGAAATTTTATGGATGCCCTTTATCAATATCATCAACACATTGGCCATCTTCCTGGTATGCCTAGATTTCCCTCTGGCACTCATCGGAGACCCCCTTATCCCCCACCCCCTCCACTGTATTGATTCCGTCGGGACGATGAAAAGTCTAAGTCTGGGGGGGGGGGGTGTTGTTTCTGCACATCCTGAATCGAGTTGAGTTTTTCTTTTATTTCTACATTTTTTATTAGTCTGTTTTGTTTATTTGCATTTTATTAGTTTCATATTTCTATTTGCATCTCATTTGCACTTTCCTACTTGTGAAAAAAATATATAAAAAAAAGTTTTGAGGCATATTTGAGAACATCAAACCTTCTACTTTTTCTGCTAACTTGTCCGATAGCAAAATGTCTAGCATTTTCTTAGTTCATGTGTTGTCAAGATAGTGTTATTATGTTTGGTGTATCTCCTTTCTCTATCTTTAGTAGCATGAAATAAGCTAAGTATTGTATGGAGTTTGGTATAAGTCTTGGCCTAACCTTAAGGATCTTATTTTCACTACACTTAAGTACTTAAGCTTGAATAGTAGAAATATTTTTGAAATAGTCATGATTTATACAAATTATTTAGTACTTCTATTTCCATGGTGATTTCTTATTTACATTTTGGTTACTGGATGACCTCGGATCATGGAAGCTCATTTGAAAAAATCTAAATCCCAACATATGCATCTCGCATTTGTGATTAGTGCTACACCTCTATAGCACAAAAAAAAAAATTTGAATAAGGGATAAAAAATAGTTGTCGCGAGTGGAAACTAACAATTCACCCATTTGAGACCGAGTTAGGTTACTGGGGAAATGAATGTTATGTTTCTCTTGATTCCGAGTAGTATCCTTTGAGACCTTGTGTAATTTAAGGAAAACGAACCAAGTGTGTGGCAGGTAAGTGCCTATCACCGGGAACATTAGGAACTCAATTGTATGACAACTTAACTAAGACAGAGAATTGAAACTTGAAGAGTTTGAGTTACTTATTGCACAGAGCATAAAGAACTTATGCTTAGGCCATACTTAGGTTACTCAACAATCATGCTTATCAATAAAACTAGTTGATAGAGTTAGGCGAATGCACTAGGGATTATGAAACACTACAGGAACTCATGAATATAGTTTGCAGCGTTTTACTTGAGGACAAGCAAAGGTTCAAGTCTGGGGGTGTGATGTGCGTAAATATTATGATCGTTTATGCATGTTTTAATGCACATTCACTTGCTTTATGTGTATATATTCTTTGCATGTCGTCTCTTTTATCATATACTCATCATAAATACTCTTTTGTTCAGAGATCTGCTCTTTGTTTGGGTTTGTGATGACAGGGACAACTTTCAGAGAAAAAATAGCGATTATCGACACACCGGAATGAGGCAGAGAACATGGAAGTGCAACCTCGCACAATCGTGTGGCCAAACAGAAGAAGGATAGTGCACGACCGTGAAACTCTTACACGACCGTGTGGCCAACCAGAGATAGAACCGTGCATGGCCATGCAAACCTGCACGATCGTGCCCCCACAATCGCAACCAAGCAATGCACGACCGTACAATCCTGTATGACCGTGTCCCAGGAGTAGTGCCCCAGATCCACACGGCCGTGCCAATTGGCATGGCCATGCACCACAGCCAGAGAAAAAAGAAGGCACGACCGTGCAGCGGTGCCGCACCCTAGAATATAAAAAGGGTTCTAACCCTTCTCCTCGGGGAGGGGGGCGGGGTGCAAGCTGTCAGCGAGAGAATTACCTTGGTGCCATTCCACGCCATCCAGGACCTTTGTCCAGCGATCCTTCTGTTAGAGTGTATACTAAAAGCCTAGCATTTGTAAACATTTATTTTGTAATAAAGAATCATATTGGTCAAAAAAGTCTACATTTATACTAAGTGTAGTTGTTCAATTAATTTATATTGTAGATAACATGGTGTGTGGTGTCACACACAGAAGATCATGTTATCGGTTCTTTATAAATTATAAACAGTAGCTCGTGACTAAGATGGAAATGAACAAATCATTGGAATAGTTGGAGTGTAATTAGGTGTTAGTTTATCTTGACTGATAAATTACACTAGTACACTTTGAGTGTATTGAGCAGGATCATTTAAGGTAAGTTCTTTTTATACTGACTTGATAAAAGAACAACACCTTAGTTATTATGGAAGTGTGTGCTCTTAATCCTAATATAATAACAAACACATATATTTAGTATTTATTTCTTTGACTTATCAAAGGGTGAGATTTAGCTTGATAAATCAATAGGCCTGATAAGTTGAGAAATGATATTACTTATAGTGTGTGTTGTTGATTATAGAAGGAAACTATGTCCTAGTAATCTAGGTTGAGAATGCCCCCCAAGAGGAGCTCATAAAGATTGTCATGTTAAACCCTGCAGGTGGACTTAGTCCGACAAGACAATGAGGTTGAGCGGTACTACTCTCGGACTAAGACATTGATTAAAATGAGTTGTCAGTAACTCAATTAAGTAGTGGGCATTCGATATCTTAAACACAAGGAGACTAACACACTCGTGATAAGAAGGAGCCCATAATGTAATTTGGGATTGGTGCGGTAGTGTAATAATAACTCTCTAGTGGAATGAGTTATTGTTGATGAACTTGAGTTGTGTGTTCGGGGCGAACACGGGATGCTCAAGCTCATCGGAAGGCCAAAACAAATTTCTCCTCTAGGTCCCTGTCGTAGCCTCATTAATGCCTCAAGTCCACTCATGAAAAGCCCTTCTTGGTGTCCAAGAGGGGGCCAGCGCATGGCTTGGTGACCAAGCCATAGGGGCCGACCAATTCCTTCTCAAAGGGGTCGGCCCTTTGCTTGGTGTCCAAGCATAGAGGGGCTGGCCACAATAAATTCAAATAGGAGGGGTGTTTTGAATTTTTAAAATCTTCTCTTTGTAGATATCTACAAGATTTAAAAGAAAGATTTTAAAATATAAAACTTTCCTTATTTGAATTTAGGCCACATGGTTTA
This sequence comes from Zingiber officinale, assembly GCF_018446385.1. Taxonomy (NCBI): domain Eukaryota; kingdom Viridiplantae; phylum Streptophyta; class Magnoliopsida; order Zingiberales; family Zingiberaceae; genus Zingiber; species Zingiber officinale. The sequence continues at coordinate 67,317,210 of NC_056004.1, forward strand.
AAAGAAAGTTTAAAAGTTTTAAAACGTTTCTTTTTTAACCATCCTCATGGTTTTAGAAAAAAGGAAGAGAAGTTTTAAATTTGAATCTTTTTAAACCATGTTTAAAAAAGGAAATTTTAGAAGAGGAGTTTTAAATTTTAAAACTTGGTTTTAATTTTTAAAACTTTCCTTTTTTAACATCCACATTAAGAAATTAAAAGAGAGCATGTAAAATTTTATAAGAGCTTTCCTTCTTTGCTTATAAAATTTTTACAAAGTTTTTATTCCTCTTTAAGTGGCCGGCCACCCTTGCTTGGTGCCCAAGCAAGGGGTCGGCCAATCAATTAGTCAATCAAAGATTGATGATTGAATCAATCAAGAGGAAAGAAAAGGAAAAATAAAAGGGGAAAAGGAAAAACAAGAGGAAGATTTTAATTTTTGTAAAAAGTCTTTCCTTATTTGACTTGGGCAAGTAATATAAAAGAAGGGGAGAGGAGGCTTCATGAATGATCAATTCTTATTCTCTTGTTGGTGCTCTATATTGTGGCCGACCCTCTCTCCATTTCCCCTTGCTCTCTTTGGTTCCTTCGTGGTGGTGGTGGCCGAATTCTAGAGAAGGAGGAAGAAGGCTCTTGGGTGGTGTTCATCTTGGAGGATCGTCGCCCACACGACGTCCAAGGCGAGGCGAGGAATATGGCAGAAGATCTCGAGGTTATTAGCATACAAGGAAAAGGTATAACTAGTAATTGTTTTCCTCATCATGCTAGTTATTTTTCTTTGAATGAATTCCAAACACAAGAGACATTAGATTCTAGTTTTTCGAATTTGTTATTCGAGTTTGTGTTTTTTTTGTTTTTGAAATCTGTGATTTGATTGTTCCTTTTGGTTAAACCTAGAGTTATATAAGCAAATTAAATATTAGCTTTCCTTAAAAGGCTTTGTCTAGGAAGTGGTGGTTTCTCCCATATCCAAGAAGGCCTAGTGCCTCGCCATGTTTAACCTGGAAGCCAATTTTAGAAATTAATATTTAATTGAATTTATAACATAGGTGGATTTGGATCAATAGTGTTAAGTTCCTCTTGCGATCCAAGTCTAAACCATTAAGAATAGATAAGTTAAATTTGGAATCAATAATGTTAAGTTCCGTTTGCGATTCCTAATTTAACTTCTAAAGAACACAATAGGTTGTTTAGGAAAGGTTCGACACTTGTACAAAATTTTTGTACAGTGGAACCGGTACGATCTTCCTAGGACCAACAAACAATTAGTATCAGAGCTAGGGTTTGCCTTTGTGTGTTTTGGTTTTCAAATAGATTATGCACATGTCATACATAATTTAGGAAGGATAATAGTAGGATGTGCTAACTTTGTGGTTGCAGGTTCTAACTATTTTGACATATAGATATTGTGTGTGATTGGACCCTTGGACATGTCAAGGGCATTATTTTTATATGTGCATGATTGTATATAACTAATACAGCAGGAGCTGTATTAGCCCTAGGTTTTTAGATTTTTATTTTTCGATCTAGATTACATGTACATTCCTTTATGGAACATAGGATCGATATATGTAAAATTCTATATTTGTCGCAGATCGTATCCTTGCTAGGTGTGGTGCTATTGGAGGACCAGTGGAATAAGCAAGATAGATGCGACGACTGGACCCGATGGCGATGGCTAAAGATGGCAGCAGCTAGGGTTGGAGCACACGGAGGGTAGTGATGGAAAAGGCCATAATAGTTGGAAAATTAATTTCCAAATTTATTACTTTTATTTACTGTGATGTGTGTTCCTCACCTTAAATAACTAAGTGGGAGAGGGATTTTAAAATAAATTCCACGGTCTCCATTACTGGTTTGTAAGTGATGCAAAAAACTTGCGTGTTGGGTCTGAGTGCCTTCCTCCATATCGGATGAGTTTGTTTGTGGATCACTAGATCAAACTTCCATTCTAGATGGTTATAGGAAATTAATTAAGAGTGTGTGATCTTCCCCATCGGAAGGGGCATAATCTTATTTAATGGACTAATTATCAAGTAATGGTATACACTTAGGCACATATAATAGTATCCTCCCCATCGGAGTCACTGCTATTATTTGTGTGACCGAAGGAAAACCAACTATTAATATGTCATAAAGATAGGTTGACAAGATAATAAAATTTAAAACCCCTCTTACAAATGTTCAATTTTGTATACGTCCACACTATTGTGGCGTGCAAAATTCATGGTGTTTGAGGTAATTTTATTTGTCAAGTTGACAAGATAATAAAATTTATGGGTAAAACTACTCTTACAAATGTTTGGATTTGTATACATCCACACTATCGTGGCATACAAAATTCACGGTGTTTGAGGTAATTTTATTTGTCAAGTTGACAAGATAATAAGATTAATGGGTAAAACCCCTCTTACAAATGTTTAGATTTGTATACGAACACACTATCGTGGCATACAAAATTCATGGTGTTTGAGGTAATTTTATTTTTCATAAAGATATGATGACAAGGTTATTAATGGGTATAACCCTCGTCTTACAATGTTCAATTTTATATACGTCCACACTATCGTGACATGCAAAATTCACGGTGTGGGTGAATTTAAATAATATTGTTTTGAGGAATCAATATTATTTTAAATTCAAAGTTTTGACCAAATGTTTGATCAAAGACAGATCGACTATTAATTTTATTTGTCATAAAGTTAGGTTGACGAGATAATAAAATTAATGGATAAAATCTCCTCTTTGATTTTGTATACGTCCACACTATCGTGGCATACAAAATTCATGGGGATTTTTAGGTGTTGGTCTTGACCAAATATTTTTGTGATTCTTAGGATTTCAAATGTTTGTCAATCCCCTAGTTGTTATACTATAGAATAGACTTAGTTGTTCCAATTATAATGATTGGAAATAAGACTTGGACATTAAGATGGACTGCCCTCTCAGAACTGAGAACAATATAGGTGTATTTTGTTCATTAGTTGATGAAACATGTTATCTACCAGTACTTGGTGTGTAGATACGAGGAGCCACTGATTATTTCAGTAATTCATTGCAGGGGTTCCAGGAAACCTGACAACTATATGAAAGGGAAAATACGGTCTACATGGGCACTACTGCAAAAGTAGCAGCTGTTGTAGTGGGAGATGTTTATCTTCTAATAGGAATATAATATGGATTTTAAGATATTGTCTTTACGTACTAAGTTTAGAAAGAATTTGATTTCGATTTCTAAACTATTAAAGAATAGATATTCTGTCTATTTTGGTAACAAAGTTGTTATCAAGAAAATAGGAAAGTTATCTGTTCTGGTACATTGGTTGACAATTTAAAATCCAATAACTCCCACGATGCAACAAATGAAAATTAATAACACATCTTCTAACTCTAATAAGAGAAAACAACCTTCGGAAATGAACCAATCACATATTTGACATCTAAGGCTAGGTCATATTGACTTGAGTAGGATTCAAAAGATAATAGCAAATGAACTTTTTGGTGGGAAAACTTTCCAACCTGCGAGTCATACTTGAAAGGAAAAATAACCGAGAGGCTTTTTAAGGCCAAGGGGTATAGAGCCAAAGATGTGTTAGAACTGGTTCATTCTGATTTATGTGGTCCTATGTCTATCCAAGCAAGAGGTGGTTTTGAATATTTCGTCTCTTTTATAGACGACTATTCGAGATACGGATATATTTACTTGATGCGCTGCATGTCTAAGTGCTTTGATGAGTTCAAAGAGTACAAGGCTGATGTGGAGAAACGTCAAGGTAAAAGTATCAAGACACTACGGTGAGATCGTAGTGGCGAGTACCTTTGAGGAGAATTTAGGAGTCACTTATCAGAAGTCGGGATTCAATCCCAACTAACTGCACTTGGTATACCCCAACAGAATGGTGTAGTAGAAAGAAGGTATTGGACTCTTATGGAAATGATTGGATCGATGATGAGTTATTCAGACAATTACCAAATTCATTTTGAGGATATACTCTGGAAACAAAGGTGAACATAGTACCTTCTAAGTCAGAACTCTCTACTCACATAGAATTATAGAATAGGTGTAAGCCTAATTTGAAGCATATTTGGATTTGGGATAGTCCAACACATGTGCTAAAGAGAGACACTGATAAGATGGATAGGAGTTCATTAGTTTGTGGGTTATCCTAGAGAAACGAAAAGAGGATTATAGTCCTAAAAATCAGAATGTCATGGTTAGCACCAATGCCCAATTTTTAGAAGATGACTATGTAATGAACCACAAGCCCATAAGTAAATTTGTTCTTAAGGAAATAATAAAGGACACGTCTAATCTAGTACCAACTGTACAAGATGAAATATCAAAAGAAACTGCAACACGTATCACAAATGATACATAATTGCACAAAGTGTCTCGTTGTAGTGGGAGGGTTGTTAGGCAACCTGAAAGATTCATGTTTTGGGAGAGTCTTTGGACTTGATTCCTGGTGAACATGAACCTGATTCCCGAACATATGACGAAGCACTCCAAGATAAAGATGAAGCATCTTGGCAAAGAGCAATTAATACAGAATTAGAATATATGTATTCTAATAAAGTCTAGGAGCTTGTAGAATAACCAAATGGTGTAAAAGCCATTAGGTCCACAATAGAAAAAGAAGGATAGACGGGAAGGTTGAAACTTTCAAAAGCAAGGCTTGTTGAAAAAGGAAAACTTTTTAACGGTAGCCATGCTTAAGTCTATCCGGATTCTTTTATATATTGTTGCTCATATGGTCTATGATATTTGACAAGTAGATGTCAAGACAGCTTTCCTTAATAGAAGTCTTGAAGAAAATATTCATATAAAGCAACCAGAAGGATTCATTGCAAAGAGCAAAGAGCATCTTGTGTGCAAGCTCAATCAGTCTATGGACTGAAGCAAAGCTTCAAGGTCTTGGACATCTAGTCTAATGAAGTAATCCAGACCTATGGATTTATTTAGTAACCTGATGAGTCTTGTGTATACAAGAAGTGAGATGGAAACATGGTGGTATTTCTTGTATTATACATAGATGACATTTTTAGTAGTTGGAAACAATATCAAAGTATTGTCGGAAGTAAGGGTATGGTTGTCCAAACAATTCGATATGAAGGACTTAGGAGAATATACACACATTCTTAGGATCAAATTCATAAGGGATCGCAAGAAAAGGATGTTGTGCCTATCTCAAGCTTCATATATAGATACAATCCATGCTCATTTTAGAATGCAAAACTCCAAGAAAGGTTTCTTACCTTTTAGGCATGGAGTAGTTTTATCTAAAGAGATGTCTCCGAAGACATCAAAGGAGATAGAGGACATAAAGGCAGTTCTTTATGCTTTGGCTGTTGGAAGCCTAATGTATGCTATGTTGTGAACGAGACCGGATATTTGTTTTGCCCAGGACATAGTTAGCAGATATCGAAGTAACCCAGGACTGGGATGCTAGACTATCGTAATGCATATATTAAAGTACCTTAGAGGGACTAGAGATTATATGCTAGTCTACAAGGCAGATAATTTGCTCCCTGTGGGTTACACGGATTTTGATTTCAAATCAGAAGGGACAATAGTAAGTCAACCTCGGGGTTTTGTATTTACTTTAGGAGGTGAAGTCATAACTATGAAGGAGTGTTAAGCATAGGTGTTTTTTGGACTCCACCATAGAAGCTAAGAATATGGCAGCCTTTGAGGCAGCCATAGAAGCTGGATGGCTCAGAAACTTCATGATGGGCTTAGACATGATTTCTGGTTTGCCCAAAGATTATTACAATTTATTGTAATAATAGTGGTGCAGTAGCAAACTCGAAGAAACCATAAGTCCATAAGGCAAGTAAACACAATAGAGCGCAAGTACCACCCAATACGAGACATTGTATAACGAGGAGAAGTTGTTGCCGCCTAGATTGCATCAAGTGATAACTTGGAAGATCTTTTCACTAAGGCCCTTAAGGCGAAAGCTTTTGATCGGCATATGGAGGGGATGAGAATCAGATGTATAGCAGCAGATATGGCAGCTTAGTCTTTTAGTATAAGTGGGAGATTGTTAGAGTGTATACTAAAAGCCAGGCTTTTGTAAACATTTATTTTGAAATAAAGAATCATATTGGTAAAAAATGTCTAAATTTATGCTAAGTGTAGTTGTTCAATTAATTTATATTATAGATAACATGGTGTGTAGTGTCACACACAGAAGATCATGTTATCGGTTCTTTATAAATTATAAACAGTAGCTCGCGACTAAGATAGAAAGGAACAAACCATTGGAATAGTCGTAGTGTAATTAGGTGTTAATTTATCTTGACTGCTAAATTGCACTAGTACACTTTGAGTGTACTGAGCAGGACCATTTAAGGTAAGTTCTTTTTATACTGACTTGATAAAAGAATAACACCTTAGTTATTATGGAAGTGTGTGCTCTTAATCCTAATATAATAACAAGCACATATATTTAGTATTTATTTCTTTGACTTATCAAAGGGTGAGATTTAGCTCGATATATCAATAGGCCTGATAAGTTGGGAAATGATATTACTTATAGTGTATGTTGTTGATTATAGAAGAAAACTGTGTCTTAGTAATCAAGGTTGAGAATGTCCCCAGGAGGAGCTCATAAGGATTGTCATGTTAAACCCTGCAGGTGGACTTAGTCCGACATGACAATGACGTTGAGCGGTACTACTCTCGGACTAAGACATTAATTAAAATTGTTGGAACCCCAAGGTTGTTTTGGTGTGATCAACAAGTTAAGTTAGGTCCTGTGTATTTAACCTTGTGTTTAAGTGTGCAGGAGCTTAGGAACACAGGTAGTTGAGCGGAAGACGCAACTAGCGAGAAGGACGGCACGCTGTGCGTCCGAGGGACGAGGCGCTGCGGAAGAGTACATCGGCGGATGAGAAGGAAGTGCGCGTGGTTCCGAGGGACGAAAGCCGGAGCGGAAGATTGCTCGGGGAGCAAGAGACGCAGCTAGCGAGAAGGTTGACGACCGAGGGACAAAGACTGCGGATGAGTACGCTGGCGAATGAGAAGGAAACACGCGGCAATTCCGAGGGACGAGAAGCTAGAGGGAAGCACGCTCGAGAACACCGGAAGTTGGGTTTGGGTGAGCCCTTTTCCGGATGGCAGAGATCACCCAAGCAAGCGGATCCGGAGTAGAAGACCCGGACCGAGCCGAACCAAACCGGAGCAGTGGTCCACGGATGAAAAAGTCAACGTTGGTTTACTTTGGGCTCCGGGGCGCCCGGAACAGTCCGGGGCGCCCGGAGCTGCCCGGGGCGCCCGGAACCCTTCCGGGCGCCCGGACCCAGTATTTTGACCAGATCAAGTCAAAACTCGATCTGAACGTTGGGGGATAAAATTTATCCCCCCCAGGGCGCCCGGAACCCTTCCAGGCGCCCCGACCAAGGCTATAAATATAGCCTTGGTCCAGAAGCTTTGAATCAACTCAGAAATTTACATTCCAAACACTTGTGCGCTTCTGTTCTAGTTTAGCTTCTGTCTTTTGTGCTTTCACTGCTGTAAGAGGCTTCTCCGCCTGAAGGAGATATTTTAGTGCACGTTCATTCCTTGGATTAACAACCTCCTTGGTTGTAACCAAGTCAAATTGTGAGCCTCTTCTTTCTGCTTTTTATTTACTGCTAATTTACTTTATGCAAGTGTTCTGTTGAAAGTTCGAGAAGGGTCTTTTCTGTTTATTTTTTTTTCAGGCTATTCAACCCCCCTTCTAGCCGGCCCAACGGTCCTACAAGTGGTATCAGAGCCGAGACGCTTCAGGAGGACTAACCGCCGAACGAAGCAACGAGATGGCCGGATCTAACATCCACCCACCAAAATTCGAGGGGGACTTTGCAAGCTGGAAGAAGCACATGGAGGTATTTTTCGGTACCGATTTTGATTTATTACTAACAATGGAACATGGTTTTGAAGCTCCCGAGGGCAAAGCGAAAAATCAATGGACAAAGAAAGAGCAGGCCGAGTACGTGGCAAACAAGAAAGCAGAATTCCATCTGCTAACCGTACTTCCGCCACAAGAAGTCAACCGTGTCGGCACCTACAACTCGGCAAAGGAGCTTTGGGAGAAGTTCCTTGAATTACACGAAGGAACATCCGAAGCCAAGCTTGCGAGACGGGACTTACTTCGCAACCAGCTCACCAACCTCCGTCTTGAAGAAGGTGAAACAATTGCACATCTACACTCGAGGATATAGGAGTTCATCACCGGACTTTCGAATCTCGGAGAAGAAGTAAGTAACCGAGATTCGCTCAGGTACGCTTTAAATTCCTTCCCTAGAAATTCAAAATGGGCATCACTAGTAGATGCTTTTTACATTTCGAAGGACTTAGAAAAAATTTCATTAGAAGATTTTTTTTCAACATTTGAAGTGCATGAGTCAAGATGTGCAGGAATGAGGGAGCCAAAGAACAACGTCGCCCTCAAAGCTTCGATAGACGAACCTGAATCGGAATCTTCTCTCGACGACGAGGAAATGATAATGATGGTAAGACGATTTAAGAAGTTATACAATTCTAGAAAAACTAACCATCCACAGGGTAGAAAGAAAAGAACTATCCGCTGCTACCATTGCGACGAAGAAGGGCATGTCAAGGACAACTGCCCAAAGCTGAAGAATAGAGACAAGGAAAAGGGTAAGAAGCCTATCCAAAAACGAAAGACCCTGAAGGCGACATGGGACGATACCTCATCCGAATCGGAAGTCGAAGCATTTTCCGGACTCGCACTGATGGCGAGTCATCAAGACGACGACTGTGATTCAAGCTCTTCCGAAATGAGCATCGATGAAGGGGGAGACACGTCGGAAGAAAGCAGCAGCTCAGGGGGAGAAACGGACAACGAGATCGACAAGGTAAGTCAGGTACGATCTCTTCCTCCCGATAAAATGTTCAAGTTCGTTAAACTTTTAACAAAAAATTGCTGCAAATTAGAAAGTGAAAATAAAAATTTAAAAGTAATTCTAACTAAATCTTGTCCCTTAGAAGAATTAGATAAATTAAAAATAGCAAATGAAAAATTGAAATTTGAAAATGATGATTTGAAAATTCAAGTAGATAACTTGAAAAACTATGCATGTTCATCTAAAACCAATTTTAAAAGATTTAATAATTTAAATTGGTACTTTAAATATCACCCGGGACAAATTAGGAACATTTCAAGAAAATATGTCCCTAAAAGCTTTTTAAATAATCCAGTAGGATAGAACCTATATTGGGTTCCTAAATCATGCCTAAACTAAATTGTAAAATTAGCGCTTTAAGTGAGAAAATTAAACAAAGAATTTCCTTATGAGGCTTTGTCAAGGAAGTGGTTGTTGCTCCAATAACCAAGAAGGCCTAGTGCCTCGCCACGACCTGGAAGCCAAAATATTGAAATAAATGTTTAATTAACTTACTAATAAAGCATTAATACAAGAATTAATTAGTGCTTTAAAAAGGTTATTCAAAACATTTTTTTTTCAGAAATTTACTTACTTAGAATTTTTTTTCTTCCCTAAGTTTTTTTTTGTGCTTAAAAATTCTCAAAAATTTAAGTTAGGATTTTTTCTTACTTAGAAAAATTCTCAAAAATCATTTCTTCCTAAGTTAAAAACTTTTTTCTGAAACGAGAAATCTCAGCTTAAATAACTTAGAAATTTTTTTCTAAATTTCTTAAAAACCTAGAAATTTTTTTTTCTATGTTTTTAAACCCTTAGATTGTTTTTTTTTCTTTTCTTGGAACCCCATTTTTTTTTTTATCAAATGCACTGTTGTGATGCAGCATGGCAGGGCACTGTTGTGATGCAGCATGGCAGGGTAGTCTCCTATGCTTCTCGACAGTTGAAGGAGCATGAGAAGAACTATCCAGTTCATGACCTAGAGCTAGCCGCCATCATCTATGCTTGGAAGATTTGGCGACATCATTATACGGCATTACATTTGAGATTCTCACTGATCATAAGAGTCTCAAATATATTTTTACACAGAAGGAGAGTAATCTTTGACAAAGGAGATGGATGGAATTCCTGAAGAATTATGACTGTACCATTAGCTACCACCCAGGGAAAGCTAATGTTAGCCGGAAGTTCAGAGAGACTTTAGCATGCCGCCGAGTTGTGGTTACAGATTTGATTCAAGGTTTCTCTGAGTTAGGCCTTGAGGAGCAGGGACGGACAGAGCAGGGTATTCTGGTTACCATAGTTGCTCAATCGTCGATCAGGATGAGGATTCAGGGGGCCCATATCGGAGATCAGTATTTATAGTCCATAGGCCGCCAGATAGCTTCCAGGCAACATACCGAGTGTTGGTTGCTACTCGGAAAATCTAGAGGTTCCACTGTACAAAAATTTTGTACAAAGGTCTGAACCTTTTCCTAGCTACCATGTGTTCTTTTAAATTAAATTTTGGATCGCCTGCGGAACTTAACACGTTTGATCCAAAACTTAATCTATTTGTTCTTTTAGGTTTTGACTTGGATCTCTTGCGGAACTTAACACGTTTGATCCAAATCACCTAAGTTATTAATTTCATTAAATATTAATTTCCAAAATTAGTTCCCAGTACTGACGTGGCGAGGCACATGACCTTCTTGGATATGGGAGCAACCACCACCGACTAGACAAAACCTTTTAAGGAAAGCTAATATTTAATTTCCTAAAATAACTTTAGGTCAACCGAAAAGAACAATCAAATCACAAGGAAAAGAAAAACAAAAGAACACTATATCAAAAACAAATTCGAAACACTAGAATCGTATGCCTCTTGTATTTAGTATTATTTCCAAAAATAATTAGTATGATACGGAAAGAAAAATTACTAGTTATACCTTTTAGAAAACCTCTTGATCTTCTACCGTATTCCTCTTCTAACCTCGGACGTTGTGTGGGCAACGATCTTCCGAGATGAGAACCACCAAGCACCTTCTTCTTCCTTACAAGTTTCGGCCATCAAAACTTCTCCTAGGATGAAGAGGTTCGGCCACCACCACCATGCTCCAAGGGATGCTAGACAAGAGGCTTCTTTTCTCTCCTTCTTCTCCTTCTTAGATCCGGCCACCAAAGCTATCTCCACCATGAGAAGGTTTCGGCCACACAAAGGAGAGGAGAGGAAAGAAAGGGCCGGCCACACCCAAGGAGAAAAGAGAGGAAAAATAGAATAGAGTTCTTCACCATGAAGCCTCCTCTACCCCCTCTTTTATAATCCTTGGTCTAGGAAAATAAAGAAAATTTAATAAAAACTTCCTTAATTCTTTTGCCATTGAAAAAGAAAATTTATTTAATTAAAAATAATTTTCTTCTCATCAATTCATATGGCCGGCCATATTAAAGCTACAAACAAGGAGAGTTTTAATTAATTAAAACTTCCTAATTTGTCTCTAGAAATTTATAAAAAATTTCTCCAATAATTTTCATCCCTTCATGATTGGTTAATAAAAAGGAAATTTTATAAATTAAAATCTTTCTTTTAAACATGTGGATAAAAAGAAAGTTATCTCTAAAAATTAAAATCTCTTTTAATCTACAAATAAGGAAAGATATCAAATCTTTTCTTAATCTCTTGTAGAAACTTATTAAAGAGAATATTTAATTTTTAAACTCTCTTTTAAATCATGAACATGGTTAAAAAGGAAAGTTTTCTTAAAATTTAAAATCCTCCTTTAATCAACAAATAAGGAAAGATTTCAAATTTTAAACTCTCTTTTAAACATGTAGATGATTTACAAATTAGGAAAGTTTTTACTAAAAATTAAAACCATCCTTTTAAACTACAAATAAGGAAAGAGATTAATCACTTCTCTTAATCTTTTGTAGAAAGCTATAAAAGGAAATTTTTAATTTTTAAAATCATAATATCCACATAATAAATAATTTTAATAAAAATCCTTTTTAATATTCTAGTGGCCGGCCACCTAAGCTTGGGACCCAAGCTTTAGCCGGCCACCTACATGGCTCATCCACTTGGTCTTGGCCGGCCCTAGCTTGGGTTCCAAGCTAGCTTGGCCGGCCCCATTGGATGGGTAAGAAGGTGGGTATGCGGTGGGTATAAATCTCTATATACTAGAGGCTACGATAGGGACCGAGAGGAGGAATTGGTTTTGGTCTCCCGATAAAATTAAGCATCCCGTGCTCGCCCCAACTTAATTTTATCAATAATAATTCATTCCACTAGAGAACTATTATTGAACTACCGCACCAATCCCAAATTACATTTTGGGCTCCTTCTTATCATGAGTGTGTTAGTCTCCCTGTGTTTAAGATAACAAATGTCCACTAATTAAGTAAGTTACTGACAACTTAATTAATATCTAGCTCCAAGAGTAGTACCACTCAACTTCATCATCATGTCGGACTTAAGTCCACCTGCAGGGTTTAACATGACAATCCTTATGAGCTCCTCTTGGGGGCATTCTCAACCTAGATTACTAGGACACAGTTTCCTTCTATAATCAACAACACACACTATAAGTGATATCATTTCCCAACTTATCGGGCTTATTGATTCATCGAACTAAATCTCACCCATTGATAAATTAAAGAAATAAATATCAAATATATGTGCTTGTTATTATATTAGGATTAAGAGCACACACTTGCATAATAACTGAGGTCTTTGTTCCTATATAAAGTCAGTATAAAAGAAACGACCTCTAATGGTCCTACTCGATATACTCTTAGTGTACTAGTGTAATTATATAGTTAAGATAAACTAACACCTAATTACACTACGACCTTCCAATAGTTTGTTCCTTTCCATCATGGTCGTGAGCTACTGTTTATAATTTATAAGGTACTGATAACATGATCTTCTGTGTGTGACACCACACACCATGTTATCTACAATATAAATTAATTGAACAACTACATTTATCACAAATGTAGACATTTGACCAATGTGATTCTTATTTCTAGATAAATGTTTTATACCAAAAGCTAGGCTTTTAGTATACATTCTAACACCGAGTTTACTCGAGATGAAGCGAGTATTATATACTTCCGAGGCAGATTATGTGTACCTCAGTCTCACCAGGTCTTGTAGGAGCTACTTCAGGAGGCTCATCGGTCTCGATTTACGATCCACCAAGGCGGGACCCGCATCTATCAGGATTTGAGGCGTTCCTATTGGTGGAACGACATGAAGAAAGACATCGTGGAATTTGTAGCGAGTTGTCTTGTCTGTCAGCAGGTAAAGGCTGAGCCTCAGAGACCTGCCGGATTACTTCAGCGGATTCCTATTCCTTAGGGGAAATGGAAACACATCACCATGGACTTTGTGGTGGGTTTGCTTAGGACGCGACGAGGCGATGACGCGATTTGGATAATCGTTGATCGATTAACCAAATCAGCACATTTTAGCAATCCGGAAGATTGATTCCCTGGATCGATTGACAGAGTTGTATTGCCGGGAGATCATCAGATTACATGGTGTCCCTTTAACTATTATTTCGGACAGAGACCCCCGGTTTACGTCTCGTTTCTGGCAGAGTCTGCAGCAGGCCTTGGGCACGCAGCTCCGTTTCAGTACAGCTTTCCATCCGCAGACAGATAGACAGTCAGAGCGGACCATTCAGACTCTAGAGGACTTGCTGAGATCATGTGTATTGAATTTTGGAGGCAGTTGGGAGGACCATTTTCCATTGGTAGAGTTCGCCTACAACAACTGCTTTCATTCGGCTATCCAGATGGCACAGTATGAAGCATTGTATGGTAGGCCTTGTCGGACACCCACCCTCTGGGATGAGGTTGGGGAGGCCCAGTTGTTGTGACCTCATAGAGCTCAGCATGAGGCAGAGTTGTTCCGTACTATCAGACGGAGGATGTCAGAGGCGCAGGATCGCCAGAAGAGTTATGCTTATCAGAGACGTAGACCTTTGGAGTTCACTACAGGCGACCATGTTTTTCTACGAGTATCACTCACGAAAAGGGTGAAGAGATTTGGCCTCAGAGGTAAGTTAGCTCCGCGATACATTGGCCCTTTCCAGATCCTGGAGAGGATTGGAGCAGTAGCTTACTGGCTGGAGATACTACCGTCCCTGGCAGGCGTGCACGATGTATTCCACGTATCTATGTTGAGGAGATACATACCCGACCTGACACATGTGCTGACAGATATTTTAGTACCCATACAGCCTGACATGACCTACGAGGAGATTCCGGTACGGATTTTGGACCGGAAGGAGCGTCAATTATGGAACAAGACTATCCGACTGGTTAAAGTCGGATGACAGCATTATTCGGACGAGGAGGCTACTTGAGAGCTCAAGGATACTATCCGAGCTCGATATCCCCATCTTTTCACTTGAGGTATGTGAGTTATTTTCCATTCAGCATTTATACTTTCTATCTATTGTTAGTACTTGCTGATGATAGATAACAAAATTTGGGGACCAAATTTTTTATTAGTGGGGGAGAATATAAAATACCAGAAAAGGGTAAATAATAATAAGGGAATTTTCTGAAATTTTTGGTAATTTTTGGATATTTTTCGGGAATTTTTCGGAGACCGTATGGACAAGTTTACGGGGATAAAAATGGGGTCCGGGAAAGCCTGTTTAGGCTTCCCACTTAAGCATGGAAATGTTTATTTTCTTAATTTCCTTTTCTATTTTCTTTTCTTTATTTTATTTCTTCTCTTCCTCGCCGAAACCGTGGGCGACGAGTTCATCTTCGTCGTGTCGAGTCGCCATCTCCTCCCGTGCCCTAACTGCCACTCGACAGTTCCCTACTTCTTCCTCAAGCCGATTCCCCTTCTTCTTCTTCCCTCGATTTCGCCACTTCTCCTCTGTCCGGCTGTGCCCTAGTTCACCCTCTGCCCTCACGGTGAATTTTCCCTAGCCGACTGTCATAATCCGATCGCTCACCACCGGCCGAACCCTTCTTCTTCCTTCCTTGCGTCTTCATCGCCGCCGGCGTTTGAGTATCACCCGAGCCTTCGCCTCTTCGGGTTTGGTTTCGAACAGGAGCATGCAATGTCGAGGCCTTCTTGTGTTTCTGCTCGACAGTGCCAAAGACGACACAGAGCTGTGCCCTAGCCGGATCTTGGAGGTAAGTATGGTCGGTGTTAGGTTAATAGGGATTTTATTATATGCTATGGTTGAATCCCTAATCTGATTCGTGATTTCCACTCCTGACCTCACCTTGATTCGAACAGTGTACTGGAATCCAAGGAGATTGTGCTCTGTGGGGAGTTTTTGGTCCGAACCATCTTGGTATGAGGTAATCAATTTGTACTGGTGTATTTCTGATTTAAGATCCATACGTTATGTTAACTTGAGGTATTTAGGTTTGGAACGATAGCAGGTGTCCCCGGCAGCAGCTGTGATTTCCGGCCATAATTTCCAGCAATATCCCTGGCTGTGATTTGAGGTAAGGAGTAAGGATTTGGAATTTCTTAATTTGATTAGGAATTCGAATACGTATTGTAGTCGATGATCATGTGTAGATTAGTTCTTATAGGAAGGATGATGGAAATATGATTAGGGTTTTTGCCCTAATATAGGGTTAGATATTTTATTTAGCTATTTATAAGAATTGTAGCTAAATAAAATATATCTATATGTTTGATACAGGACTTTGACGCGAGACGAGTATCTCGATGTCGAGTTTGGACCGGATATGATCTTTTCGATTAGAGGCGGTACTTTGACTTTATGTCATTTGATATGCATAGTAATGTTTTTAACAGATAGCAACGATTGTGTTTTCTTATCTGTTTCGGTTGATCACTACCCGATCTATTACATGCTTGTTTGTTTATTTGTTATGCACATCATGTTAGTACTTTTCTGATTATACATGCTTATAGGGGTAGTGATGCAATCATGTTATATATTATGTCCAGGATCTAGGGTTTTTGATACCTTATCTGATCTGTGCACCTTTGATTTGATTCATTGTCCTATGGTACACATTTTATATTTATGTGTGGATATTGTTATGCTGTTCAGGATATTGTCATGTTTAGTGTCATGCATCATCTCGCATGATTGCATGATGTGCGATAGTCTGCTCCATTATTGTCGAGCACATCGACAGTTACATGTATCTGTACACACCACCACTCATGGGTTAGTGGTATATCAGACAGGTGTGTGGCAGTTCTGCTGTTAGGCTCCGTTGGTCTGGTGACTCAGCATGGTAGCCGGCAGACGGTTCTGCTCTGTTTGGCTCCGCTGGTTTAGTGCAGCAGCGTGGTAGCCGGCAGGCGGTTGGACTCTGTTTGACTCCGTTGGTCCGCTCATGGGTAGTGCGGCGCAGCGTGGTAGCCGGCAGAAATTCCGTCTTGTCATCGTGTACCGGGAGATGAGAGCATTGAGCTCCCCCATTTATGATTTGGGGTAGGAGGATAGGTGTACTCTGACAGCATCCCGTCCACTCGGTCACTCATCAGGAGCAGTGATGGCAGAGTGCACGGTTGTCACAGCCCTACCCACTCGGTCTCACCATTGTGTGTGAGATGGCTAACTAGAGTCAGGGGTGACTATGACATTTGCATCATATGCATGATGCATTTATTGTTTGTGTTTGCTGCATTTACTTACTGCATTTATATGTATGCATATGATTGACATGCATACAGGATTTATGACACTCTCGGTCTGAAGACCCTGTTGTACTTACCCTGGTCCTGGTTAGTACAGTTTTCTCCTGCTTTATTCAGTTGCATTTATCCTTCTTGTATCAGGAGACTGTACGCATGATTAGTGTTGGTTGTTATTTTCTTTATTATGTATATCAGTTTTTACCCACTGAGTTGTTGAACTCACCCCCGTGGACACTATCTTTTCAGGTACCAAGTTGTTTATGGAGTCGCTTGGAGTATCCAACTTGTCGGTCCCCACGTCACATCAGAAGACCTGTCTCCATTTTTTTATTTGTATTTGGGTATATGAAAGTGTGTATTTGGCTTTGTGTTCCGGTTTTGTTTCCGGAGTGTTGTGTTGTTATGTGGTGTAAGCCTAGTTGGCTAGTCGTCTTTGTTATAGTTGCATGTGTTGTCTATTGGATTTTCGATGTGTTTGGTTTTTGGTACAGCCGAGTGGGCTGTTAGTTTTACATATAACTGCATGGTTGTGTTTTTATTGTATCAACCGAGTAGGCTACATATAAACTGCGTGGTTGTGTGTATATTCCAGCCATCTGTGGCTGAGGTATATTGTGCATGTAGAAATGATTCAGATTGTCAGCCGTACAGGGGAGGTGCCACCGAAATTTCTTCGGACAGGGACTCCCCCGGGGCGTGACAATTTAGTGGTATCAAAGCAGGTATACGATACTTGCTATGTGTTCTGGATTTTCGAGATTTATCTGATACCAATTTAGTGGTATTGGTATCAAAGCTCAGTTTACGAGTCTTAGTTCTCATGTTTCGGATTTCGTGTTTTAGTCTTCTCGATATGACTTTTCGGGTTTTAGGACCTGGTAGCAGCAGGACATCTCCAAGTTATAGGAGGTATGTTGGAATATTGTCATCCTACCTTTTTGTTGGTATGTGCATTGTTGATTATGATAGTTATGACATGTATTAGCACTTTGTATTTGGTATCTGTATGATGTTGTAGCCCATATTACATGTGATGGGTTAGCCACTGATGATGATCGACTCTATTAGAGATCAAGGATTACAGTTTCTGGTGATTTTTCATATCATACACTAGTAGTTTTAACTTCAGTTACTACTAATTGGTTAGCAGATTGAGGCACATACCAGCCTCTGCTATTATTAGCTAGGTAGTGGATAGCACCTATATCTTCATGTTGACTAAGCCAGTAGTATACCATTTTATCTTAGTTAATTTCATCAGCAAATATTTATTTACTTTTGTTAGATCGGTTAGTAGAAGACCGATTTACGTTTGTCGACTTAGGTAGTCATAGATCGATATATCTTTGTGATTGTGGAGGATTAACGTACATTTGTTAGATTTAGATAGTCGATCACCGATTCATTGTTTTGGTTGGTCCAATCAGCAGGGGATCGACTTACTCTATTTTATAAAAATGTTGATCTTTGGGTGATTCGTGCTTAATTGGATATCTAGAGCACATTTGAGTACATATTTTGTACTGACGTGGGAAAGACTGAATTAGCCGTATACCGTTGTCGGTTTGGTCAATCTATAGAGGATCGATGTATCCTATTCCATGGGTACATTAATTTTAGACTGTATGTACCTAGTTGGACAACATAGAAGATAACATAGGGAATATCAGGTTGATTGAGTCAAATATGCTGATTATTCCTATCTATGTTGCGTGTACATATGATTATTATGTGTTGTAGGAGTGTTATGATGGACGGTCTAATTACATGTAGTGGTGTATACTTTTCCAATTATGATTGTTGTGGGTTTGTAGTAGATTATACCCGAGTGGTCTGATTGGTTTATTGGAGGTATTTTGTCGATTAAATCTATGTTGTAAAATGTGCACATGTGTATGAGTGTTTTATTGGAAGTATCTTATCGATTTAATCTGAGTTGTGATATGTGCAGATGTGTTCGGTGTAATATTCGAGGTATCTTGTTCATTATATTTGTTCTGTGTGTACACTCGTGTCGATTATGATTTGTTGGAAGTATTATGTTGATTATACTCTTGGCATAGGTGTATATATGTCATGTGAGTGTTGTTTGAGGTGTATTGTTGATTATACCTACGTTGATTTATGCACACGGGTTCTGTATGCATTGTTGGAGGTATCACACTGATTTATACCTGTGTTAAGAGTGTTGGGTGTGTACTAATTGGAGGATTATGTCGATCATACATATGTTGTGTGTGCACATGTGCGAGGTGTATGGTTGGTAGCATCATGATGATTCTACCTATGTTGAATGTAGAATGTTGAGTGTCTACATTATGTTATTGGTTGTATTACCCTGTCAACTAATTCTCCTATTAGTGGGCGACCGACCCACAAGGATGATGATAGAGTTGACTATGGATTTGATTTGCTTACTAGGTTGTTATACCCTAGGCTAACTATAGTGATCTGTGGGAGAGAGATCTCGTACAGCCTCTAGCTGGATAGTTAGGTGCCTTGGGCACTTTTGGATTATATAGGGTGGAGAGCTGCTCCCACATATCTTGGATTGTTTGTGGTGGAGCGTTACTCCCACATGTTATGGATCGTTTGTGGTGGAGAGTGTTGGTGCAGTTAGCACTAACGGTCTAACTCAGGTTTTGATGAATGACAAATTGGGTAAAGTTAGGTTTGTCGTGATCTAACACTCTGACCGAGTGTGCAGAGAAGTCCAGCTAGGTCGACGGGCTAACCGGATAGCTGGCAAGAAGTCCAGACGGGTCGAAGGGCTGACCGGACGTCTCGCAGGTGAGTAAAGGTAAGTCACTGGAAGGGTGTGACTGTGAGGACGCGTTCCTGAGAAGGGAACATTAGGCGTCGATCCGGCTTAGATCTATTTCGGATCAAAGTCGAGATCGTGACTAGATTCCGGTTCCGAAAAGATGAAATCTAAGTCATAATCTTCTTTGATTAAAGAATAAACTGTGATAACATCTTATTTTGCAGGATATATATTGTTTGCCTCGGACTAACTCTTTCTTGCAGATAAAGGAGCTTCTGGAGAAAAAGTGGTCCGGGCGCCCGAAAGGGATCTGGACGCCCGGGAGGCAATTTCTATCCCTGGCGTGCGTCGACACGTGGAGCTCGTTGGTTGGGCGGGCTATGCCACACCAGGGCGCCCGGAAGGGATCTAGGCGCCCCGAGCATCCTATAAAAGAAGGGTCAGAGGGGAGCTTCAGATACAACTGAAAAAAGAGATCTTCTATTACTGCTCTGCGCTCCTACGATGCTAACGAAGTTCCGACAATGCAATTCTTCTTTCCGATTTACTTCTTTGTCGGTATTTCCTTTTTATTAGCATTTCCTGTACATAGTTTGTAATAAATTTTGAATTGCTAGTGATTGCCCACCGAAAGCACTCAAAGAGTGCGGGCCTTGGAGTAGGAGTCGACATAAGCTCCGAACCAAGTAAAATTGGTTCTGTGTTAGCATTGATTTTCTATTTCCGTTGTGTTTATACTCGAACGAATTTTACAATCGATATTCACCCCCCCCCCCCCTCTATCGAAACTTCACGATCCAACAAGTGGTATCAGAGCAGGTACCACTCTGATTTGGTGCAACCACCAATCAGACAAGGGGGTGAAATTTTCTCTTAATTTTTTTTTCTCTTTCGCTTTCAGTCTTACGTTTAATTCCAAACTGATACTATTATCTTTTTGGAAAGTTTTCTCGTTGCAATTAAATCTAAATTGGTGCAACACCTATTTAGTTCCTTTATTATCTTTTATTACACCCGCACTGCTAATCCAAGACAAAGTCTTGGGAATTTGCCTGTCCATTTGTTTGATTGTGTGCAGCGATTAAAATGTCTCAGCTTGAAGGCTTCAGCACAGTACGACCTCCTCTTTTCAACGGGGACGATTTCCCGTACTGGAAGAAGCGAATGGAAGTGTATCTCAAAACGGACTTCGACCAGTGGATGAGCGTCACCAAACCCTACAAAATTCTAGTAGATAGTTCTGGGAATCTGGATCCAGACGATTGGACATCAAACCTAAAAAGGAAGGCATCAACAGAGAACAAGGCAATCAACACCCTACAATGCGGATTGACTAGAGAAGAACTAAACCGGGTCGGACCACACAAGAACGCCAAAGAGCTGTGGGACAAACTGATCGAGCTGGACGAAGGAACCAGTGACGCTAAGGTAACAAAAAGGGACTTACTCTTAAATAAAATATTTAATATAAAAATGCAGGAAGGGGAAACTGCAAGTCAGCTGCACGCGAGGATCAAGAACATCCTCAACGGGCTCCACGCAATAGGCCACCAAATGGAGAACCGGGACTTAATAAGGTATGCACTGAATGTGTTTCCTCGTAATAGTTTGTGGGCATCTATTGTGGATGCCTACAAAATTTCTAAAAACTTATCTAAACTCAAATTAGACGAGTTGTTTTGTGAATTAGAACTACACGAACAAACTAACGTCGGGGCCGAG
This sequence comes from Zingiber officinale, assembly GCF_018446385.1. Lineage (NCBI taxonomy): Eukaryota > Viridiplantae > Streptophyta > Magnoliopsida > Zingiberales > Zingiberaceae > Zingiber > Zingiber officinale. The sequence goes on from NC_056004.1 coordinate 67,338,205, forward strand.
AAGGGTGTAGCTTTTTTTGCAAATTCCTCCAAGGAGAAGATAAAGAACAAGTCTGAACCTGAAGATGACTCAGATCAGAACTCTGAAGATGAAGAGCACCTAGTGAACTTGGTAAGGAAAATGTTCACCAGGAGGAAAAGGAGCTTCAGCAAAAAGGACCTTCAGAGGATCAATTCTCCAACCGACCTGAGGAGCGTGACATGCTTTGGATGTAACAAAAAAGGGCACTATAAGAACGAGTGTCTGAAATTGAAAAACGAGAAACCAAGGACGACCAAAAAGAAGGCCCTTAAAGCAACGTGGGTTGACACTTCCTCGGATGAATCAGAAGCTGAAGAACAGAAGAACAAGAGTTACCTCGCGCTGATGGCCCGTGAAGAAGAATCGGAGGAAGAATCGGAAGACGGGGTCCGAACCCAAATCGAGCCAAGAGTCCGTACTCATTTTCGAAGGTTCTGAAGAGATATTCCTAAACTTAAACCGGAAATTTTTTAAAATTATTTCTTGCTTAAACAATAAATTAGTTAAAATAGAAAAAGAAAATGAGTTGCTCTTTGAAGAAAATCAAAATCTCAAGGAACAAATAAAAAATTCAAATCCAACTCAAAATCTAACACTTGAGGAGGAAAATTCATCTTTAAAATTAGAAATTAATAATATAAAAGAATGTTGGGTTTTTCGGGCCGCGAAAACCGCGTTTTCGCGTCGCGGAAACCCCGAATCACCCTAGCCAACGGATCTCGTGCGAAGAAAAGATTTAAAACAAAATTACGAGTACGAGTTTCTCCTTAGATCTACTCCTAGATCTACATGAAAAGAGTTATACATTTGAAGTGAAGCCCTTCGCGTTCCCGCTCGTCCAAACGGTGCCGGATCTCAAGAGTATCAAGATAGATACTCCTCTAGAAGTATCCACACGGACAACTTAGGTGGAGAAGACCTAAACAAAGGTGTGCTAGCACCTTGATAGGTCACGGCAAGAAGAGGAGAGGGAGAGGAAGAGAGCTCCAAGAGGAAGAAGAAGGAATAATGCACTTGAATGAGGAAAATCAATTCCTTTCCCATTCAAAAGTGGCCGGCCACTTCAAATTGTGTAACTCCCAAAAATTGCATTAAGTGCAATTAATGTGAAGCTATTAAACAAAATGGCTTTGTAACTTCCATAAGGTGGCACCCATGATGATGTGGAGTAACATAATTGGTCCACATCAATGGCAACTCACCAATGAGGTGGCATAAAGTCAAGTCAAACTTGACTTTTAATCTTCCTCTCAAGTCAAGTCAAGTCAAACTTGACCAAATCTCTTCCATGGTTGATCTAATCTAACCATTTGATTCAAGCCAACTTAATATAATGAATCTAATTCATTAAATTAAGTTGATTTAATGAGTCATAATCTAAATTAGACTCATTGAATACATGAATCCACTTGAGTCCAACTCAAGTTAGCCCAATTAGGATTACTCTTAATCCAATTTGATTCATCAAATGAATCTAATCTTCTTGGTTCATCTTATGAACCTAATCTTCATCTAATTATCCTAAGTGTGTGACCCTATAGGTTCTTGTAACGTTGGCAATGCCCTAAACTCATTTAGGAGCATAAGTAATGAGCGGTATCTAGCAACACATCTTTACTACCCAAGTAACAAGAATGTTGAGATCCAACATCACCTTGTGACTACTAATTGTGACTCCTCACAATATATGACAAGTGTCCTTCTATCCTAGACATCTAGATTGGTCAATGTGAGGCATAGACCGTGTCATCCTCTGACCAATCTAAATCTTGAACTCCAAGTAGACTCACTAAATCAAATGAGCTCAATATCCTATATTGACTCATTTGGGCATGGCCATGCACTTCGTGGTCTCACTCTATCAAGAATACCGATGTCTCTCCCGTCATATAGGAGGGATAGATCCCATCTACATCACTCACATCCCTCTGCATAATTTGTTATATACCCAGTAATCGCCTTTATAGTCCACCCAGTTACGGGTGACGTTTGACGAAACCAAAGTCATAACTTCTTATGTAGGGATCTATGGTGACTTCAGGTCTAAGGACTAGTAGTCATACTAATAACCACATGAGAAAATATATGACACTCATATAACGATCGATGATACTTTCTCATGGCGGGTCATTCAGTATACATTCTCTAATGTATACTCATGTGTCAACTACATATCTTTATATCCATGACTTGTGAGATCAAGGCATCGAGTTGACCTACATGCTAGTCTTATTGCATTAACATTGTCCCTGAATGTTAATACTCGACTAGAAATGATTAAGAGTAGTGTTCCCTATATCATCTCACTATCGGTTCAACTAACCGATTGATATAGGTGAGAACCGTCTACTCAAGGACATTATTATACTTAGTTTATTTGGCACTAATACAAGTAAGTATAATAACCAAAATCCAAATGCCTTTATTTATATAGAATATGATACAATAAGTCCAAAATACAATTATCAAATGATTGGCTCTAGGGCTCTAGCTAACAATCTCCCACTAGCACTAGTGCCAATCAGTGTAGGCTCTAAGCCCAAATGACCTAGTGTGACCATAATACTTCCTCTGTGCCAAAGCCTTGGTCAAGCTATCTGCGATGTTAGCCTCTGTAGGTACTCTGTAAATCTTCACATCTCCTCTCTCGATGATCTCTCGAATTAGATGGAAGCGCCGTAGTATGTGTTTGGTCCGCTGGTGTGAGCGAGGTTCCTTCGCCTGTGCTATAGCTCCATTGTTGCACAATAGAGCTCAATGGGGTCAGCAATGTTAGGAACCACCCCAAGTTCAGTGACGAACTTGCGGATCCAAACTGCCTCCTTTGCTGCCTCTGATGCAGCAATGAATCAGCTCTGTATCCTGCTTCGAACTCTTCCAGCTGACAGCACCACCATTAATGCAAACTACGAACCCTGACTGCGATCTATAGTTATCCTGGTCGGTCTGGAAGCTAGCATCACTGTAACCCTTTACAGCTAGTTCATCATTGCCTCTATATATCAAGAAATATTCTTTAGTCCTTCTTAAGTACTTAATAATATTCTTGACCGCTATCCAGTGACTTTCACTGGTATCTGCTCGTCATGCTCAAAGCATCCGAGACATCAGGTCAGTACATAGCATGGCGTGCATGATCGATCCTATGGGTGAGGCATAGGGATCTGATCCATGCGGTCTCTCTCCTCTCTAGAAGAGGGACCTTGAGTCTTGAAGACTCACACCATGTGACATCGGCGAATCCGAGTTCTGCATGGCAAACCGAAGGAGTACCTTGTCAATGTATGTACTCGACTTAGGCCAAGCAATCTCTTAGATCTATCTCAATAGATCTGTATCCCTAGAAGGATGCCTCACTAAGTCCTTCATTGAAGCAACTTCCTAGCCGGTCTTGTGATGAAGCATGGGAAGGCCTTCCCATGAGTAGTATGTCATCCACATATAATATGTGGATGACATGCTCGTTGGGAGACATCTGTCTTCTGGCTGGCTGCGCTATGGACAGGTGAGGCATCTGCGGTGATCTGGTCTATGAGATGATCTGAAGAGCTGGACAGAGTACTCGCTCCATCGAAATGCTTCGGCTCAGGTCCTCTTCAGAGAGGAGAGCGCGTGGATCAGATATGCCTCGGCCGTAATCGATCATGTGCGCCAGTGCTGATGCGGTCCGGTGGTCGGCGATCAAAATGCGAAGGACAAAATATTCTTGATATGGAGGCAATGATGGCGATGATGCCGACCGGACCGATCGGGATGATTGCGATCGCGTCCGGAAGAGTTGTGAAGGCGTGGATCGCAGTTCATCAGCGAGCAGGTGATTCTAACATCGGCGACCGGTTGTGTTGGCAACAATGGGCTATATCGCGGGACCATCTCAGAGATTGTCGATAGAGAGATGTGATGATACCAACGGCCCGGGGCTGATGGCCACTGGGTCTCAACCGCAGGCCTATCTTGATGGCACTGGTGCTGAAGAGGGCCAATCATTGATGTATGGACTCATGTCATGTTCTTGTATATTAATAAAGGCATTTGTTCAGTTATTATGCTTGTTTATATTGGTGCCAAATGAACTAAATAATGGTGGAAGTTCATACCTATATCGATCGATTGTTGAATCGATGGTGAATGGGGGTACTCCATTCTGGTCGGTATTGGCGTGGGGACAATAAGACTGGCATGTCGACGACGATCTCTGATCATGGATATGAAGATATCAGGCGACACATGGGTGTGCGTGAGAATGTATATCGAATGACCGCCGTGGTATCATGGATCGTTATATGTGTCATATAGTGTAAAGCCCGAAAAATTCTCGAATTTATTTTAGAATTATTCTATGATTTTTGTGGAATTTTTAGATATTTTTCCGGAATTTTACGAGTATCAGAAGTGGCAAAAAGAATTGGAAACGAAAACGGCCTAAGCGGGAATCGAACCCGAGACCTATGGTTTAAGGGATAATGTTAGTAACCAGTGAACCCAGCAGGGTCGTGCTGAGAGAAAGGAGAAACATTTATATTTATATTAGAGTTGGACCGGAATTACCACATGATATAAATAGGAGGTTTAAGTGGGTTGGTTTATTTCTAATTGGTTCGTGACCTTCTCCAAACCCTCACCGAGACCCTCTCCCTCTCCCGTTTCTTTCTCTCGGCGCAGCAAAACAAAGCAAGGGAAACCTAGGGTTCCTTCCCTAGGATCGTGTGTTCACTTTCCGGGGATAACACCAGTACGAAGTCGGTTCTTCTCCGCGAGAGGAACGCGAGGACGTGAGCGGTTCGTCGAACGGAGCGGTTTTCCGGAAAACCTAAGAAAACCTTGCGATTGAGGTAAGAAACCCCTCACCTGCAGTATAATTGCTCTCGCTTGTTAGTTTTGGCATTAGTTCTGTAATTTCACAGTTTTCGGTTTAGGGTGTGCTTTTAGTGCACACCAAGCGTTCGGTAGAATGCTCAGTTCCGAAGGATGCACCAATAGGCGTCCTAACAGCATGTAAAATGAATTAGAAATATTTTACTCAGTTTATTATCAGATATTATAGCTAATGGATCAGATATCCATTGGGTGGGCTCCCACAGTAGCCTCTAGGTTCAGATAACCTAGCTCTAGGTTCAGATAACCTAGAACAGCAAAGTAAAATAAAACAGTATTCAGTATTTTACTTTTATTCAGTTGGCACTGTACTTGGATCAGATATCCATGGGCTGGACTCCCACAGTCGTCCCTAGGTTCAGATAACCTAGTAACCCTGCTGGATTCTTAGGGATGCGCGCACAGTAAATACGATGTCAGGGCCCCAGCAGCATGTTTAGTATTTTCATCTATTATATGTATAGTTTTCAAATTTGAAACCAGTGATGAGAACACAAATTTAGCGTTCGGTTCAGTTCGGTTCAGTTTACATGATTTGAGTTCGTGTACTGATTTAGTATGTAAGTATTTCATGCTCAGTTTATAAGTATACCATGTTCGGTTTATATGTTATGCCATGCTTTGTGTGATACCATGCCATGCCATGCTTGCATGCTCAGTTTAGTTTCAAACTGCATGTTTTAAAAACATAATCGCATCGTTGCATGTTTTTGTGAGGTAGATGGTTTCTTACTAAGCTTATTGGCTTACAGATACTACTTTTCTTATACTGCAGATACCGGTAAGAGAAAAGTGGATTAGCGGAGGCGGAGGCGATGCTACGATGATGTGTGTGTGTAAGGGGTCTGGAATAAAGATCCTTGGGATCTATACGTTTTTATTTCAGTTTAGCACTTATCATGTCTAGTTTGATACTTAGTCTTGTTACTAATTGTTCTAGCTTAGTAACTATGTTTTGTTAGCTTATCATGTTTAGAACATTAGTACTTATATGCTAGAATGTATCTTCATTGTTTTAGAACTATTGTGTGATGTTTTGTACGCCAAAGTGAAATCAGAACTCTCGGTGAAATCGAGACGATCGGTGCCCGGACCGATCGGTGCAGCTATTCGGATCGGTCGGTGGGCCGATCCGGTGAATCTGATATGCTCATGTCCTCACGGATCGGCCACCGGCGCCGAGATCCGATCTGATAGCCTCGGAGAAATTTCCGGTGCATGGATCGGTCGTGGCCGATCCGACGTCAACGATGAGCATCTCGGCGCCTCGGTGCACGGACGGTCTGCAGACCGATCCGGACACACTGGATCGATCTGCCGAGCCGATCCGACCTCTGTTGGATCGTTCGTAGATCGATCGGCATAGAATCGCGATAAGATTCATCGATCATTGATCAGCAGCTAGCGGGGAAGTTAGTTTGAGTTCCTAGCTCAGATGGGAGGTCAAGCATTCTCCTTAGCACATGTACACCAATCGGAAAGGGTCTTGAATCCTTCCTTATAACAGCATGGGTGCATCAGTTATCAGATTAATAGAGTCAGTTAGTGAAAATTTTATTTTACCTAGTTTTCCGCACAGTGCGGCACGGTGGTTTCAGTAGTTAATGTAGCGATCCGGCTCATGTTTACAGAGTGGTATCGAGAAGTGTTCCATACTTCCTACACACACATCAGCATTGTACCTGCGGCTTCCAAGTAAGAACATCTCTCACTCAGTTTTGTTTTCAGCTTTCATATCAGTTATATGTGCTTTCATGTTTGCTCGCATGTTGGTAGTTAATTAATTCATGTTTACAGTGATAGTATTTAACATGTTACCAGTAGTTAACTATAACATGATAGCCTAGTTATATATATGTTCTCTGCTATTTAGAAAATGGTGCGAGGGCGTCCGGCTAAGCGGTGAGCCCATGAGGCGGGCGATTCGATTGCCTCCCGGACCTTCTGACATTAGTGGCTCACCACAATAGCGTGCGGAGATAGCCTCCTTAAAGGCTAACCAAGACTACTCCCCAGTCACTCGATCAACCTCACGACTCCGGTAATCACGAGGTAGTACCGGCTCGACTTACGGTCAGTAGCCCGATGGCGGGGGCTAAGAAAGCTTACCTTATCCGATGGCGGAGAATTAAGCGAGAACTTCTCAAGCACAACCATGGGATGCTCGGGCATGGTTTAAAAAACTTTGGAAAGCACGATGGAGCTTCTAGATTGGCGAGCACGAAAAGGTGAAGTGTGCCTCCTTACACGAGGCCTGCGCATGTGGTGGGGCGGATTAAACCGAAGTGGCGATAAACCGGATGACATGGGCCAACTCGAGAAAGAATTCTTGAGGAATTCTTTCACATGCAAATCACGAACCAGCACTATGGCGAGTTTACAGAGTTTCGTCGGGGCAACCTATCGATTCGGGAGGCGTGAAGAAATTCAGCGGTTGGCCCGTCATGTCGAACTAGTCACCGTCAGAGAAGGAACATCTTGAAGATGCTCGGACCGAGATCGCAATGAATGTGGTGGTGGTGTTCATAGGCCACAAACCACGGAGGAGTTGGTGAGCAGCGCCTAGCACAGCATCACCCAGCAGACGGTTTCCACAGAACCCAAGGGACAAGCTGGCTCAGGTACTCAGCAGAAACAACAAGGCATAGCTCCAACTGGAAGGGGAAACACAAAGGAGGACCAGGTGGAAAACATTCCAGACATCCCAAGTGTGCTACTTGTGGAAACATCATCCGGAGTTTGCCGCAAGGTACGCGAGGTTGTTTTGAATGTGGACGGAAGGGCACATGGCTAGCGATGCCGAACAAAACGATCTTCCTCGACCTCGGTAGATCTATGGAGCTCAACGCCCGACTACACGGATGTATCTTGTCTTAGATGGTCCACAGATCGGTCGAGGCAGATTAGAAGCCCCGGCTACCACGAATGCGGATTTTCTCGACGAGAGAGGACGTAGCAAATGCCTCGGTTGTCACAGTCGGATCGGTATTTTTGGCATAATGCAACTGTCTTATTCGATCTTGGGGCAACCCACTCTTATGTATCGGGGCATTTCGAGAAACTAGCAACACCTCGAAGTACTCAATAGTCGGTTTACAGCTACCCTCGGAGACATTATGGCGTCTACGAGCTGCAGTCGTTATAGCGGACGGGAGCTTTTGGTGATCGATAGTGCTAGAAATGATGACTCGATGTCATCTTTGGAATGGATTTTATGACGTAAACAGAAAGTCATATTCCAACCGAAGCGAGTGCAGTTTGAGTACGGGAAGCCAAAGAGGAAAGCCGGAAGTTTCTCTAGCACAGCAGCTATTGGATTCGGGATGCATGGGATTTTTAGCAAATGTAGTCAACACCGGCCGGGACAGAACCATGACTATCGGAGGTTGAGTCGTTTGCGACTACGTGATCTTCGAAGAGCTACGGGCTTAGCACCAGTGGAGATTGAATTTGAGATAGAGCTCATTCGGCACAAATCCAATTTCAAGGCGTGCGCATGGCTCGTGAGCTGAAGGAACTTGGGAGCAATTCTGAGAGCTTCTTGACAAGGGTTTCATCGCCTAGTCACTCACCATGGGGAGCTGTTGTTCGTGAAGAAGAAGGATGGAAGCATGCATGAACTACCGTGCTTTGAACGGTCACAATTAAAAGCAGTACCCTCTTCCCGGGATAGATGACTTTGACCAACTAAAGGAGCCACAGTGTTCTCTAAAATCGACCTCAGATCAGGATATCACCGGGTTAAAGTCAAGGAAGGTGATATACCTAAAACAACCTTGACTAGATACGGACATTATGAGTTCGTAGTCATGCCTTTGGCGTGACAAATGCCGACTACATTCATGGACCTCATGAGCAGTATTGAGAGAATACTTAGACAAGTTTGTCATCGTGTTCATCGATGACATTCGGCACAGGAGGACCATGCGAGCATCACGAAGGCAGTTTGCGGATCCTTGACAAAACCGGTGTGAAATTCACGAAATGTGAATTACGGCTGAACCAGTAGCCTTTCTAGGTCACATCATCTCCAAGGATGGTGTTATGGTAGATCCCAAGATAGGCGGTAAGTAGCTGGAAGAGACCGAGGCATGGGTGAAATCGAAGCTTTACGGGATTAGTGAAAAGTCGTGAGGACTTCTCCAGATAGCCTCCCCTGACTCTCACCGGAAGAACAAGAAATTTCGGTGGACAGAGGACTGTGAGCGAACTAAAGCGGAGATTGACCAGTGCTCCTAGAAAACACAGACAGCTTCGACATCTACAGTGATGCCTCTAAATTGGGATTAGGAGCAGTACTGATGCAGCAGGGCAAGGTGATCGCCTATGCCTCCAGACAACTCAAGGATTATGAGAGGAACTATCCTACTCACGACCTTGAGCTTGCAGCAGTGGTGTTCGCTCTCAAGATTTGGAGACATTATTTGTACGGAGCTCAGTGCAGAGTGTATACAGATCATCAAAGTCTGAAGTATTTCTTTACTCAGAAGGATCTGAATATGCATCAGCGCAGATGGTTAGAACTGGTCAAGGATTATGATATAAATATCCTCTATCATCCAGGGAAAACTAATAAGGTGGCAGACGCACTCAGCAGGAAGTCCAACGCTACCTTATTATCTTTAGCAGCTATGTCACCACCCCTAAGGAAGGAGATTACAGCCTTTAGTCTCGAGCTTATAGTCGGACAGCTTTCCACTATGTCCTTAGCATCTACCTTGCTTGATGATATCCAGACAGCTCAGGAGCAGGATCCTGAAATCCAGAAAATCAAGCAAGGGTTAGCAGAATCGGAAAGTGGAGAGTTGAGTGTCGGTGGGGTAGTGTCTTGTGGTGACGAGACTTTGTGTTCCGGATCGGGAGGAACTACAGCGATTCTAGGCGAGGCTCACGGGACTCCTATCGTGCATCTGGTTCCACCAAAATGTATCGGGATCTAAAGCGATTTTGGTGGCACAGGATGAAGCGAGATATCGCGAATCGTCGACATCATCTAACTGTCAAGGGTTAAGGCGAACATCAGGAGGAGTTGCCAGTTCGAATGGAAGTGGGAGGATATCTCTATGGACTTCATAGTGGGTTACCCAGAACCACGAATGGTTTGATGCCATTTGGGTAATAGTCGACAGTTGACTAAATCAGCCCACTTCTTAGCTATCGAATATCCTATTCCATGGAGCAACTAGCTCGGTTGTATCTCAAGGAGATAGTCGGTGCATGGAGTCCCACGAACCATTATATCGGACAGAGACAGCAGATTTACATCACACTTCGGAAGTGTGTGCGATCAACTATGGGCACCCAGTTAAAATTCAACATCCTCAGACGGATGGTCGGACGGAGCGAGTGAATCAGTGCTCGAAGACATGCTCCGAGCTTGTGCCCTAGATTTCAAGGGAAGTTGGTGCAAATATACGAGTCTAGCGAATTTGCATACAACAACAGTTATCGAGCCACTATCGGCATGGCACCTTATGAGGCACTCTATGGCGGAGTGCGGATCTGCTCTGGTATGAGAGTGGTGAGCAGAAGGAGCTAGAGCTCAGATCTAGTAGCAGATACCACAGTAGCCATACAGATTCGCGGAGGATAGAGGCGGCCGTCGGAAGAGCTATACAGCCTGAGACCCTAGAGTTTCGGTTGGGGATACGGTTTTCCTCGAGTAGCTCCCATGAAGGGAGTCATGCGTTTTGGGAAGAAGGGCAAGCTAGCTCCCGGATATGTGGGACCATACCTTATCACGAAGAGAGTGGGCAAGGTAGCATATGAGCTAGAGTTACCTCGGAGATGTCATTTGTCCATAATGTATTTCATGTCTCCATGTCAAGAAGCATATTCCAGACCACCCAGGATTGGAGCCTCAGTGCTACCGGTCCGTGATCTCAGCTATATCACTATTCGGATAATAGACCGATAGAATTGGAACAAGGAAGTACCATTATAGTGGGTTAAAATCATCACGTAGGAGGCGATGCGTACAGGCGGCAGAGCATGGAATTGATGTTGTGTTTTTAGAGGCTAACTTTTATAAGGTATGGGGTTGTAAAGCTGAAAATTCCAATTTATTTTAGAATTATTCTATGATTTTGTGGAATTTTAGATATTTTCCGAAATATCTGAGTAGCAAAAGGAGCACGCGGCCTAAGCGGGAATCGAACCCGAGACCTATGGTTTAAGGGATAATGTTAGTAACCAGATGAACCCAGGGCCGTGCTGAGAGAAAGGCGAAACATTTATATTTATATTCGAGTTCGACCGGAATTACCACATGATATAAATAGGAGGTTTAAGTGGGTTGGTTTATTTCTAATTGGTTCGTGACCTTCTCCAAACCCTCACCGAGACCCTCTCCCTCTCCCGTTTCTTTCTCTCGGCGCAGCAAAACAAAGCAAGGGAAACCTAGGGTCCCTTCCCTAGGATCGTGTGTTCACTTTCCAGCGACAACACCAGTACGAAGTCGGTTCTTCTCCGCGAGAGGAACGCGAGGACGTAAGCGGTTCCTCGTAAGAAAACCTTGCGATTGAGGTAAGAAACCCCTCACCTGCAGTATAATTGCTCTCGCTTGTTAGTTTTGGCATTAGTTCAGTAATTTCACAGTTTTCGGTTTAGGGTGTGCTTTTAGTGCACACCAAGCGTTCGGTAGAATGCTCAGTTCCGAAGGATGCACCAATAGGCGTCCTAACAGCATGTAAAATGAATTAGAACATTTTTACTCAGTTTATTATCAGATATTATAGCTAATGGATCAGATATCCATTGGGTGGGCTCCAGTAGCCTCTAGGTTCAGATAACCTAGCTCTAGGTTGAGATAACCTCGAAAGTAAAATAAACGAGATTTAGTTTATTATTAGCTTGGCTCAGCCTTTGTATCAGTTTAGTTATTGTTGATACAATACAATAGTTCTGATTAGAACTTGTTGTCATGTCTAGTTTAATGTTATGCCATGTTTAGTATTTTCATCTATTATATGTATAGTTTTCAAATTTGAAACCAGTGATGAGAACACAAATTTAGCGTTCAGTTCAGTTCAGGTTCAGTTTACATGATTTGAGTTCGTGTACAGATTTAGATATATGCATGACTAGTTCAGTTTCATGCTCAGTTTATAAGTATACCATGTTCAGTTTATATGTTATGCCATGCTTTGTGTGATACCATGCCATGCTTGCATGCTCAGTTTAGTTTCAAACTGCATGTTTTAAAAACATAATCGCATCGTTGCATGTTTTTGTGAGGTAGATGGTTTCTTACTAAGCTTATTGGCTTACAGATACTACTTTTCTTATACTGCAGATACCGGTAAGAGAAAAGTGGATTAGCGGAGGCTGGAGGGCGATGCTACGATGATGTGTGTGTGCAAGGGGTCTGGAATAAAGATCCTTGGGATCTATACGTTTTTATTTCAGTTTAGCACTTATCATGTCTAGTTTGATACTTAGTCTTGTTACTAATTGTTCTAGCTTAGTAACTATGTTTTGTTAGCTTATCATGTTTAGAACATTAGTACTTATATGCTAGAATGTATCTTCATTGTTTTAGAACTATTGTGTGATGTTTGGCACAAAGTCTGAAATCCTCTCGAGTGAAATCGAGACATCGATCGGTGCCTGCACGATCGGTCGGTCGAAGCTTCAATGGATCGGTCGGTCGACCGATCCGGTGAATCTGATATAGATGCTCTTGTATCCTCTGGATCGTCCGCCAGGCCGATCCACCGACTGATAACCTCGGAGGAAATTTCCGGTGCATGGATCGTCGGCGAGCCACCGACGATCAATCGATAGAGCATCTCGGCGCCTCGGTGCGGACAGTCTGACCGATCATGACACACTGGATCGATCGCCACCGATCTAGCCTCTGCTGGATCGTTCCGTAGATCGATCCAGCAGGGCATAGAATCGCAGTAAGATTCATCGATCCGTGGATCGATCAGCAGCTAGCGGGGAAGTTAGTTTGAGTTCCTAGCTCAGATGGGAGGTCAAGCATTCTCCTTAGCACATGTACACCAATCGGAAAGGGTCTTGAATCCTTCCTTATAACAGCATGGGTGCATCAGTTATCAGATTAATAGAGTCAGTTAGTGAAAATTTTATTTTACCTAGTTTTCCGCACAGTACGGCACAGTAGTTTCAGTAGTTAATGTAGCGATCCGGCTCACAGCCTAGTACCCAGGAGTTGGGTCGTTACAATTAGTATGACTATTAGTCCTTAGACCTGAAGTCACCATGGATCCCTACATAAGGAGTTATGTACTTTAGTTTCGTCAAACGTCACCCGTAACTGGGTGGATTATAAAGGCGATTACTGGGTATATAACGAATTATGTAGAGGGATGTGAGTGATGTAGATGGAATCTATCCCTCCCATATGACGGGAGCGACATCGGTATTCTTGATAGAGTGAGACCACTAAGTGCATGGCCATGCCCAAATGAGTCAACATTAGATGTTGAGCTCATTTGATCGAGTGAGTCTACTTGGAGTTCAAGATTTAGATTGATTAGAGGATGACACGGTCTATGCCTCATATTGATCAATCTAGATGTCTAGGATAGAAGGACACTTGTCATTATTTTGTGAGTAGTCACAATTGGTAGTCACAAGGTGATGTCGGATCTCGACATTCTTGTAACTTGGGTAGTAATGATGTGTTGCTAGATACCGCTCATTACTTATGCTCCTAAATGGGTTTAGGGCATTGCCAACGTTACAAGAACCTATAGGGTCACACACTTAGGCCAATTAGGTGGAGATTAGGTTCATATGATGAACCAAGAGGATTAGATTCATTTGATGAATCAAATTGGATTAAGAGTAATCCTAATTGGGCTAACTTGAGTTCGACTCAAGTTGATTCATGTGTTAAATGAGTCTAATTTAGATTTTGACTCATTGAATCAATTTAATTTAATGAATTAGATTCATTATATTAAGTTGGCTCTAATCAAATGGTTGGATTAGATCCACCATGGTAGAGATTGAGTCAAGTTTGACTTGACTTGAGAAGGAAGACCAAAGGTCAATTTTGACTTGACCTTTTGCCACCTCATTGGTGAGTTGGCATTAGGTGGACCAATAATGATGTTCCACATCATCATGGGTGCCACCTCATGGAAGTTACAAAGCCACTCTCTTAATGGTTTCATATTAATTGCAATTAATGCAATTAATGTGATTTTTGAAAGTGGCCGGCCACTTTGTTTTTGGGTGAAAAATTCATTTTTTCATTCACTTGTGTGCATCTTCTTCCTTCTCCCTCTCAAGCTCTCCCTCTCCCTCTCCTCCCTTGGCCGAACCACATAGGTGCTAGCACACCTTGGTTTTTGGTCATCTCCATCTAGTGTGTCCGTGTGGATACTTTTAGAGGACCGGCGCATGACGGTCTTGAGATCCGGCATCATTTGGACGAGCGGGAACGCGAAGGGCATCGCATCGCGAAGGGCATCACATACTACGGCGCTTCCATCTCATTCGAGAGATTATCGATAGAGGAGATGTGAAGATTTGCAGAGTACCTACATAGGCTAACATCGCAGATCCCTTGACCAAGGCCTTGGCACAGAGGAAGCATGATGGCCACACTAGGTCTTTAGGCCTTAGAGCCTATACTGATTGGCACTAGTGCTAGTGGGAGATTGTTAGTTAGAGCCCTAGAGCCAATCATTTGATGATTGTATGGACTCATGTATATCATATTCTTGTATATTAATAAAGGCATTTGTTTGGTTATTATACTTATTTATATTAGTGCCAAATAGACTAAGTATAATAGCGTCCTTGAGTAGAAGGTTCATACCTATATCAATCGATTAGTTGAATCGATAGTGAGATGATATAGGGAACACTACTCTAAATCATTCCTAGTCGAGTATTAGCATTCAGGGACAATGTTAATACAATAAGACTAGCATGTAGGTCAGCTTGATGACTTGATCTCACAAGTCATGGATATAGAGATATCAAGCTGACACATGGGTATGTATTGGAGAATGTATACTGAATGACCCGCCATGAGAAAGTATCATGGATCGTTATATGAGTGTCATATACTTTCTCATGTGACTATTAGTATGACTAATAGTCCCTAGACCTGAAGTCACCATGGATCCCTACATAAGGAGTTATGTACTTTGGTTTCGTCAAACGTCACCCGTAA